>NC_061865.1:24200317-25400317 GCF_907164915.1 Impatiens glandulifera
TTTCTTTCCTCATTCTTCTTTGCGGGTTTTAGGGTTCCTACTCCGCCGTCGTTCTGCCCTGAAAGGTTAGTTCTTCTCTCTTTTTTCTTCAATTCTTCTTTCACGGGCTTCGATTCTTCTTTTACATATTGATTTATCTTCTTCTTTGTAGGTACGCGGGTTCTTAGATTATTCTTCCCCTCTTTTGTCGTCCGACACCACCGTTCAGGTGAGTTCGTTACATTAGTGTTTGCAGATTGATTAGTGTCTACAGATTATATTAGTTCGTTTAATTATTATTTGCAAATTAGATTAGTTCGGTAAATTAGTTCTTTTGCATATTGATTTATATTAGATTTTGTAATCTATCTGATTTTGTTCTTCATTTAATAACTTTGGCAGATTAATGTTTCTAATTTTCAATCTGCGAACAAACTCTATATAATCAGGTTAGTTTTTTTTTTGTATTATTTAGTTATCTAAATTTTGACAGATAGGTTATTGGATTTTGAAAAATAGGTTATTGGATTATCCGAATTTGAATGTTATATTAAGTTAGAAATTTGATTGTAGGTTATATTAGGTTAGATATGTTAGATTATTGTATTGTATTTGAATTAGATTATGATAGATTATTATATTATATTTATTAGATATGTTAGATTATTGGATTGTCCAAATTTGTTTGTTAGATTAAGTTAGACTATTAGATTGTAGGTTATATTAGGTTAGACATGTTAGATTACTGGATTGTATATTAATTAGATTATGATAGATTATTGGATTGTATATTAATTAGATTATGATAGATTATTGAATTGTATTTATTAGACATGTTAGATTCTTGGATTGTATGTTAGAGTATTGATTGTATGTTAATTAGATTATGATAGATTATTGAATTGTATGTTAGATATGTTAGATGGATTGTGTGTTAGATTATTGGACTAGCTAGGTATATGAATGATTTAGGAAGGATATATTTTATTTGACATAGTAATATTTTGTCTAGTCCTAATGGAAGTTCCTAACAAAACATGGATAACTATACTTCGTATTGATCCAAAATATATCGAGGGGGTTGACAAGTTCATAGAATTTGCTGAAAGGTCTACGTGTATAACTTCAATTACATGTCCTTGTGTAAAGTGTACAAATTAAGTATATGAGAATAAGACTATCGTTAGAACTCATCTGATTGTATTCGTAATCAGAAAAAACTATGTTTTTGGTATTTTCACGGGGAAAGGAGAATTGAATGTGAGAGTGTAATTGTTGCTAGTGAAAGTGGGGAAGATGAATCAAATGATGAGTTTGTAGAAGAACTGATGAATGTACAATAGAATAACGAGAGTAATACCTTCGACGAACCTGTTAACGTTTGTGTGGATCACCTAATGGAAGATATCATTACAGACATGGGTCTATCGTACGAAAAAATTGGTGCGTGTAAGAATGATGTATGTTTTACTCTACGAATATGGCATCAAAGATTGGATGGAAAATTGTGACTCCAATAAATCTCCGTTATTTCTAATTAAGGTTTAATTTTGTTTATTAGGGCATTGAGTCAAATCGTACATTTTTCTAATAAACATTAAATTATATATTTGCAGCGATCACGGCACCTAAGGGTAGATGAGCAAGTAGAGGCTTTGGACGTCAATTAGAGGACCTCGTTTTGAGGACCCTTTAGCGTTACTCAACTCTATTGGTGACATCGATTTGGACGAGGCGTTAGAGTGTGATGATGATATGACCGTTGAGGGTGTACCAAACATTATAGATGATGATGAGACACCACCCCCATCTAAGCATGATACATGTACCAGTATTTGATTATGTATGTTCTTATGATCCTATATAAATTTGTGTTCATTTTTAGGGTCTTCTTCGAGAAGGAGACAGGATAAGAACAAAAATACTACAGTTGGTAAGTTGTAGGCTGGAGAGAAGATGCCACTAGAGTTCAACCCGATAGATGGTAAGCACATTTGTGATAATAGGATTGCATGGTCGAGGCATTATAGAGTCGTTATTGATACTTATTGGCATTATAGAGTCGTTACTGATACTAGATAAATATCAATAACGTTTGTTTCTGTAACGAATTGTAACGGCGTTATGTGTCGTTATTGAAATTTATCAGTAACGACTTTTGGGACCTTCTGTAACGACTTTAGTCCTTATTATATTTTTTTTCTACTAGTGTAAATTATTCCTAATAAAAATTTGTTGAGAAAATATGACAAAATAAAAAGTTAAATTAAACTAATAATAATAAATTTTTGTTGTGAAAATATAACTCAAAAAAAGTTAAACTAATAATAAATTTTTATTATATTTTTTTTCTACTAGTGTAAATTATACTAATAAAAATTTGTTGTAATAAGACAATAAAATGAAAAATTAACTAGAATACTCATTAAAAATTTGTTACGATTAAAATAAAAAAATAGATTAGAAACTTAATAATAAAAAATTATATTGATTTAATATTTATGAAAAATGATAATTTAAATATAGAGAAATAATTGGGAAAGGGAATTTAAGAGAGGGAATGATGTGACGTTTGATTAACAAAAAAAAATAATAAAATTTCTCTCTTTTTTCTCTCTCCTACCTTTTATCATTTTTCCAATCTTCTCACTTTTGGCTTTGGATCTGCTGTCCCAAAATAATGTTCCACTTACTGTCTCATAGGAGAGAGAAGAGTGTGGAAAGAGGAAAAAGAAAATTAAATATTAAAATAAAATGTCATATGTATATAATTTTTTAGGTTTAGAATTTAGGATTTAAGATTTAGGGTTTAGGGTTTAGAATTTAGGGTTTAGAGTTTAGGATTTAGGGTTTATTTTTTATATATAATTTTTTATTTGTCTAATTTATCAAAATTATGTTGTTTTGATGAATGAGACAGCAAGTGGAACATATTTTGGGACAGCTGATCCTTACCCCTCACTTTTTATCATTTTTTGATCCTTCCCTCCCCAATTATCTCCCTCAAATTTCCTCCCCTATCACTCCTCTTAAATATATATATTGTTATAACGAATGAGAATGTCTTTTTCTTTTAAATAGGTGGAAGTGGTCGATAAATTTATTAATTTTCTTATTGAAAAATTATATAAATTAATAATTAAAATATAAATATATATTTTTTAAATTTATAAAAATAATAATTAAAATATATATCAAAACATAAATAATTTAATTTATAAAATAATAATTTAAATCTATAAAATTAAAAAAATAAATAATTTAAATATATATATTAATGAATTTATATTAATGAATTTTAATGTAATAAATAAATTAAATAAATAAATAAATAAAACTGAATTTAAATAAAATATATGATTAAATAATTGGTTTGGAAATACACATATAGGGAGAGAAGATGAATTTAAAATGACCACAAATGATGCATGTAAATGAATTTATAACAAATGTCACAATTTTATTGTTTGTAACACTTATAGAAGGAGTATGTGTGACTATTAAAATATAATTTTTTTTAGTTGAAATCAAAAATAAAATTTAATAAGAATGCCTTTAACAAGTATATATTTTTCTTTAATAGTTAATCCTATTATATTGTTATAAACTGATTTACAATTTTTAATAATTAAACTTATTAATAGGATATGTATATTTTTAATTATTTCTTTAACTAGATTATTAAGTGATTTAAAAAATAAAAAATAAAAAAAATTATAATTTATTAAATATATAATTATAAATAAAAATTATATAAGTTTATTTCTATATTCTCGCACTATAAATACGCTTACAAAACTCAAACCCTAAGTGATTTTTCCGCCTCAAACCCTAAGTGATTTTTATGCAGCACAACAAACCCTAATTTCTCCGCCTCCAAACCCCCTAATTTCTTCGCGCACATCAAACCCGAATTTATCCGGCTCAAACCCTAAGTGATTTCTCCGCCTCAAACCTAAGTGATTTTTATGCAGCACAGCAAACCCCTAATTTCTCCGCCTCACAGCAAACCCCCCTAATTTCTCTGCGCACATCAAACCCTAATTTATCCGCCTCACAGAAAACCCACTAATTTCTCCCCTCACATCAAACCCTAATTTCTCAACACTCATATCTCAAATCTCTGTATATTCACTTTATTTTCAATTCTTTATCTTTGTAAGTCTAGTTTCTTTATCTTTGTAAGTCTAGTTATTTATTTTTATGATTGTTATTGACTTTTTTAGTCACTGAATCTCGTTTCTTAGCCATGGTTGAAATTCTTACTCTTTTGATTTGATATATTTGCAGATAATCATATTTGAATACATATCTCTTGCAAGCAATCTATCAGATAAGTTCATATTTTTTTTGATGAACCTAATCCTTATATACCTTATCCTTACTCATTTACTCTAATCTTATAGATATGAAGTCAAATTGTTTATTTAATAAAGTTAATATCTTCTTTGATTAATCTAAACTATCATGTTTTATATATCTTATCTTTATTCTAATCTTATAGATCTGAAGTCAAACTGTTTATTTAATAAAGTTAATATCTTTTTTATTAATCTAAACTATCATGTTTTATATATCTTATCTTTACTCTTATCTTATATATATATAAATTCAAATTATTTATTTAATAAATATTTGTTTATCTTTAATTTTACTTATTTATTATTTGATTTATTAATGAAGTTTATCAAAATAATGAAATCATTATCCTATTACATCTATTCCAATTTTTTTAGAGGGTTATATTTTTATATTCAATCTATTCATGTACTCTCTTCCATTAAACCTAAATTAAAAATTATAAGTGAAAAAATATCTCTTCTTAAATATATATATATATATATTTAAATGATATATATATATATATATTTAAATGATATATATATATATATATATATAATATATTAAAAGCAATAAATAAGTGATTAGTTAAAATAAATTAAGATTAATATATATAATACAAAATAAATCATTAATAATGTTTTTAAATTTATTATTATCATCGCCATTGTATTAAAAATTTCTAATTATTAGAAAATTTTAGAAGTAAAGTTTATTTTATGAACTAACTAATATATTTATTATTGTTATACTTTTTATGAATATTCAATTTTCTAATCGAATATGCAATTGTTTGTTATTGAGTTTTTTTACTGTTCAAAGTTTTACATCATTTAGTATTTTTTTTTATTTGAATATAGGAAACTAGACAGATGGTATAGACTTTCATTATCTTCGAGTTCAACTCATTTATTATTGAATATTGAAGTTATATTTACTTATTTCTCCTTTCCATTAACCATAAATAAAAAATAATTTGTGGTAAGTAGGTGTTAGTTAAAATAACAAAGATAATAAATATATACATATTTAATTGCCCTTAAAATGATATATAAATTAATTAAAATAATATATATATATATATATATATATATATATATATATATATATATATATATAAAGGCATTTAAGTTGTAAAGAAGTGATAATTAAAATAAATTAAGATTAATATATATTATAATACAAAATAAATAATTAATTTTAATTTTAAAATTAATATTATCATGTATTAAAATTTAAGTTATAAAGTTTATTCTATGAATTAATTAGTATATATTATGAATTTTGCATTTTGCATTTTGCATTTACAAATGAAATTCAGCATATATCATGTTTTATGTTTTAAAAATATTGTTTTGTTATTTAGAATTTGTTTAGGATAAATGATTGTAATGTTTTCCTATATTTAAAATTTAATAAAAATAAAGTACAAGTATTTTAATAATTTTGTTGATAAATTAAATAATTTGATTAAAAAAATGACCCATAAAATGATAAATATATATTTAAAAAAAACATAAAATGTTATATATATTATTTTTTAATTATTTCAACCCTCGTTAGAAAAGGGGTGGCTTCTTGTGCTTCAAAGAGGATTTCAAACAAGATCTAACTAACTCATTCTTCTAAAGCATCAACGTGTAACCATATAGTTGATTCGTTCATCAATCCTCTGTATTACTAACTCATTCATTCATTTACTACATACATGCATTAGGACTTTTGATACACACTTTCCCTCACAAACACACTTGTCGAAGAAGCCGAATTCCTCTCTAAGTACATGAAAAAACTATGAGAGAATGTTCATTCCAGGGAGAAACAATTTGAAGGATGTTGGAATGTATTCCTGTAGAGTGTTAAGAGAATTGGAGGTTTGATGGTGCATTTCATATAGTATCATGGAACCTCCAACTTGCATCTTCCTCTACTGAAATGCATTCCACCGTCCTTCAAATAGGTTCTGCTTGGCATGAAGATCCTCTCATAATTTTTTTACATTCTTATAGGGGGACTCATATCTTATAGAGAAAATGCATAGTGATCAATCCAAAAAACTTGATTTAATCCAGAAACAAAATAAAGAGACATAAAGGATAATGTAATGAAACGTCCAAAATTTGATTTGAAGAAAATTTATATGATTATTGGTATACATTTGTACTATTTGATAAATGACAATATGCATAATTTTTATTCTTAAACTTAATTATCCTTTTTTTTAGGATGTGGATTGATCATTACTAATTGATATGTGGGTTTGACGATGACACCTTGGTATGATAATAGTGAGGCGCTATTTGAACGATCCCATTCATGTTTAAGCTCTGTAACATGTTGCATATACTATTTAGTTGTCAGCATTAACTCATGGTAGATCACTCATCTTGGAAGAAACTATGATATACTAGAGCTGATAGCTAGTATGGATATAAACGGTTTGCGGATGTTTAACGGTCTTATAAGTTTCATTCTTTTGCAGAATTAGGCAAGAAACCTGTTGCGGTTATACATTTGTTTATTACTTCAAAATTGTCATCATCATCATTGTTGGATGTAAGCTCAATTTCTCAGCATCAAGAGTCGCACTTGATATAAGAAGTTTCAGATCAGGACCAAATTGAGTAACATCCATTGTTATTAAACCAAACAAAATGTCAATTGTGAGTATCCTCTCATCATGAGCTTCATCCACCATTAATACTACTACACTATAACTGGAAAGATCAATTATATATTTCAGCATTGTTTTTTAGATGTACAATCTTCAAATTGAATAGAATATCAACCTCATGCCCAAGTTTAGCACACCCATTTCTTGAGAAACTTTGGAACCAACACTCATTGGAGCAACACTTACATCGATGTGGTTGAGTACAACCAATCTTTCCATGTCTTTCCATGTTTTGTGGAGGTATTTGTGTCGTTTTTCTTAATCCTGTTTCTCCTACAATAATAAGTATCTGATAATAAGTATTTTTTTTCCTTGTATAGATAAATAGGCAATATTCCTCTCTAAGGCTGATTTTGTCATTGTTGATTCCTTCTCTAGTTGTTTTTTTTGTTCATATTTCACATTTGTAAAATCAATATGAAAGTTATCAGATATTGTTTGCTTGTTTTTTTTTCTTTTGAGTAGAGCAGCCAATCTTAAAAGTTGTTTTGGGAATGAATTTGATTCTACTCCCTTACTTCATGTTCTGTTTTGTAGAAAGATTTATCTTTCTCTCCAGCATTTGAAGAATCTCTGTAAAGCTTTATGGCAACATCAAATCTTTTTTCTTGTTCTACTTGTATTCTTCATTATATGCATTAGTTCTTAATCAGTTTTCACTAGTAAAATATAGAGCAATAACGACAGTAAATACCGTCGTTATTGCTTAAACTATTGTCGCTAAAGGTTAATGGCCACAGTAATTATACCTGTCGCCAACCGACGCTATTACTTCCGTAGCTAAAATATAGCAACAGGAACCAGAACTGTTGCTACTTCAGTAGCTAAAATATGGCAACAGGAACCAGAACTGTTGATATTGACTGGCTACAGTAAATAATTACTGTGGCTAAAGAAGTGACTAAGGGATTTATTTACTGTCACTAAAGAGTAGATACATTAATTTAAAATAATTACTAATTTATTTTATAATTTACTAAATTTAACATAAATGAAAATTTTCAAATATCTTGAAACAAGATTTTTTATTAGTAAAACAAACCTACCTAATTTCTATAAAATACAAATATTGTTTTTCAATTTATAAAATAAAAATAAAATACATCAAATATAAGTTTGAACATCTACTCTCCATTTATTTCTAAAAAATATCACTGCATAATCATCAAATTAGTTGACTTCCCAAACACTTAAACCTGTCAAATATTAAACAATGAATGAAAAGATACAATTATCACCCTATCATCGAAAGAATATTATCATTTACTCAATATAGTCATAATCATGTTCAATCATTTGAATCACAATTAAATCAAATTCAAAACTCAATTCAATCTAATTTAAAACGCAAATAAAATTAAGTTAGAAGAGTTTTGATCAGTCTAATGCATTTTAAATCTAATTTTGTGTTCACACGAATTACATACCAAGACTAGAAAGAACTTTTAGACATATAAGTTAAGAAAAGATCACCCCATCATATTCATCACCATGGTCACTACTTTCTACTGTAAATAATGATTTGAAGAATAATAAAAGACTCACTTCAAAGTATTGTGAGAATTTTTGTGGCTTTCGTTTCACTAGCCAAAACTAAACAACATTATGCTCATCTTTTGTTTACAACAAAAATGTTATCATCACTAAATCAAGTTTATTTTTCCTACAGTCTAGTTTTGATAACAAAACAACTAAGGAAACTCACCATCTTCACAACCAGTGCATCTAACAATCCTTTTATCTGTCTCCAATGCATCAATGTTCTCTGATCTCTATCATTTAGAGATTATCAAAATAGAATCCATTCTTGTACATTAACATATGACAGAGGAGACATTAACAATCCTTCATTCTTTTTGGCTTTCATGAACTGTCTTCTTCATGATCTCCAACATTTCATTTGTCAATAGGATATGACCTAAACAAAAAAGATAAGATTCATTCTAAAATTCTCTAACAGATTTCTCATTCAGATGTGGATTTAAATAGAACCACAATCACAAACTACAATCAATAAAAGTAAGTTGGACACAAACCTAAATGATTTGTGGCAAATTGTAATTCAATATTATCTTGGGAAAGCGTGAATAGAGGAGTCATTACACCTGCATTATTACTTTAAACCAGGGAAGAATAAAATAAGACATACGAGAAAGAAAGATAAGTAATGCTGTCCTAATAAGATTTTTTAATATAATTGAATATTGTTTACCCAAATCAAAATAAACAATAAAATAAATAAGCATATATTTCTCTTTTAACTGATTAATCAAAAAAGTAGTAGTGTACCTCTTAAAAAGTCATTGACGATGAACTATTAAAATATAAATCAAATAAATTGGGAGATAAACCATCAAATACTTTTTGAATGTTTCAATTAATAACGAAAAAAAATGTCCACCACATTATTGATTTTCATATATAATCTGCACAGTATTTGTCCAACCAAATTCAATTTCAATGCCTAACAAACAAGATTATACTAAAAAAGGCTTCATACCAAGCATTGAACTTTCACCTTTGATCTGAATCAATGACTAAACCTGTATTACTCTTATAATAATTCTTTATTTCATCCAAACTACTCAGTATTAGTACCAACAACATGTCATCTCTTTCCCACCGCCATCCCATATGTAAGTTGATCACTTCTCTTATAATTAATCAAAATTCAAGGTTTTCTAGATACTCACAGAATTTGGGGGGAAAAATATAATTCTTTTAAAATGTAAGTGATTCTTACATATGGTTGAAGACAAATTATCCATATTTGAATACATTATCTTTCCTGTCATATATCAGAGAAATGTGATGTCGGATTAAATCCAAATTCAAACAACATTAACATTTGAATAATAAAATAGTCAATAAATTCAAATGATTTCACTTCAAAAGGTTCTTAATTATTCTGCAACTATCTACTTAGAGTAATGATGGAGCTCTCAAGTTAGAATAATTACTAGAGTAAGTGTGTGCCATAAATTTTTAAATAACCAATATAAGTAGTTAAAGACATGGATAAATCTAAATCATGACCAACAAATCAATAAGATTAATGTATAAAAAATAAAAATATTGTGTTTGTAGTTTAAAGAATATTAATAATGAATAACTCAATAGTTAAAAGAAAAGGAGCAAATGATAATAAAAACGGATATCCCATAGAAATTGATGTGTCTTCAATATAAATTTCAAAGGATAAGTCATCATTTATATATATAAAAAAGATTTGTATTCATTACTCAAATTAGATTACTCACTTTGAGGCCTCGACTAGAGCCAAACGATCCCCTTAGCATAAAAAGTATTAACAAAACATTAGTATCATAAATAATAGAACAATGATAATGAACAAATAATGATTCTCATATATGTCTTCTGTAAAAAGACCAACTCTACAAACTAAGTTCAATATAAACAACCAAAATCTGATAGTTATGTCATAAAAGACCTCTCAAACTTCTAAGAAACAGAGCCATTAGAAAGCGGTCCTCAAATTGGACTTCAATTAATAATCATACTATAGACAAAAAGGCCACATTGTTTTTCATACCATATGATCCATCAACGTGTTGCTGAAATTTGCACCTGAATATTCATTCAATGTGCACACAAACCCATGAGAATCAACTAATTTTAAGTTTAATCTGATTTTTTGAATTTACAAATAAAAACAATGCATATAAAGTACCGTAAAATTGACATTGAATTTAGTTATTTTCTTCATGTATTTACCAGCAAAGATGGATCCAATTTCAGATTCTCTCGTGTCTGCAAATGTGAAATTCGCGCTTATATATCATGCATACACAATTCCACATTATAACTTGATAACTGCAACATTGAATATTTTCATAGAACATGGATTGTTTTTCTACGAGAGATAATTTTTTAATGTTTAGATTTAACACACTATTTTGGCTTCAATGAACTCTCAAAGTAGAATTGTTTAGATTTGTAATACCATGAGTACCTGGTTTGTGAATGTACGAGGGGATTGAGATGCAGCAAATGTAGGAACATGGCAGGATTTGAAAAGGCCTCCGGTTCAGAGAAACATACCAATGTGACTAGTACAACTGTCAATTCATCTGTTGAGAAGATTTCAATTAGAGATCCCAACAAGTCAATTTCAGCACTATTTGAGTATCTAGAAGGGGCTCTGTTCAAATTCAAATAAAACAAGTGAGTTTTCAAATGAAATGTGCTGACAGTAGGAAAACTACTAGTCTACATTCCTAGAATGATAAATTTATTTTGGAGAAAACATAAACAATTAGACTACCAAAGATCAACACATAGGTCTTGTTTCATATGGGTTATTTGTGATTAATTTCCAATAATCCACTATCCAATCAACAATACACTAATTATTCAACCAAAATATCCTATCCCTCTATTTATACCCCTAATATAATTTTTTATCTAAATAAATAACTTCATTTTTAATAAACAGCATCAAACAATATTATTTAAAAGTAACCAATTGATTATTCAAATAACCCTATATCAAACATAATAGAAGACTCAGTATAAATTGGTTTTCTTCTAATTAGCTAGAGCAATATATTACATCAACTTAAGGATAAAATAATTTAAGGTGATTACTCCAAGAAAGTTTTGACAAATTTAGATTATTAATAGTGAGAGAGATCAATTGTACAGTTTATTTATTCCTACCCAATATCTAATTAGTGCAATTATAGAACATAAATATATCTCATCACCGTAAAGCAGGAGTGACAGATTCCACAACTACTTGTTCACTTACAGGAGAACTTGATGTTCTAGGAGAAGATGCTGCTGAAGTTTCTCCACCCCTTCAATAATTCAAAAAATTTAAAACTAGTAGTTAAATCAACTCCATCTAGCAAAGTTCAAATATAACTTATGTTGAATTTTGTAATAGAAATTTATCTTTGTCTTTCCATTTGAAAATCTGGTCTTAATTACCTAAGTCAAATCTTGAGTATTTCCGTGTAGTCACATTTACATGGAAATAAATGTCTAATAATGTAAAGATGGTTTACTAAAGCAGGAGAGACCGATTCCACAACTAGTTCACTTACAGGAGAACTGGATGTTATAGGAGCAGATGCAATTAAAGTTTCGTCACACATTCAATAATACTAACATGAGAGAAGCATTTACCTTACTTACAAACGATTTGATGTGTTCTTTAATTACCCTGTCTAAACCATGCACAAGAATGGAATTTGATAGATTTGAAGCAGGACAGGAAGGGAAGTGTCACCTCTAGTCCAAAGAGATTTGAAATTAACCAAAATTGGACTCTGTGAAGAGAGTTCAGTATCTGGATTAAGTAGAGGGCTTCTCTCATTTACAGTGACAACAATCTCCTTCTTCTTCTTGAAGCTATGAGATTGATGTAAATTCTTGCCGCTATGGTTACCGGAAAAACCGAAGCGTCTGGGCGGCACCTAAAGAGAGGAGAGGCCTGATTGTCTCGCATTGAACATTGAAGTTACAAGTTCAGACTGTTCAGTTTGATCGATGTGCGAACTAGTCTGCATTAGTTGTGAAACCGTAGAAACGAAGAAAATAACAGTGATTTGGTGCGATTCGGTAAGCTAAGCTAATAATCTAGGTATTCTGAATAGAGAAATCTGAATAACTGGGGAAGAAAAGCATCTGTAGCTGCAGAATCACATGCAATATCGACGGCGTCTGCATTATTCCTCTTCTCTTCCTCCTTGGATGAATTTCAGTTCAGAGAAGGAGCGATTACACAAAACCTAGCAATATATACTACTATAAGTAACACTTATTCAGGATCATAGCCCTACATTCCTTTCAAGTAGCAGCATCTAGAGCTTCCTCTTTCTTCAAGTAGCAGAATCGTAACTTAAAGAAGATATTGCTAGCTAGGTTTTCTTCCTTACATTTATTTAAAATATAATTTATTGATAAAAATACAATTTGGCTACCGAATAAAAATCCCGTGGCTATTGAGGTATATTTGATGTCCTACAGTTTTTTCTTTTATAAACAACGACGGACATATTAAACTGCCATCATCATTTTTACTAGTAATTTCTTTTTGACAAGATCGTGTATCACATGACTACCGATTCTTAAAAAGAGGATGCCGAACCACATCGTTGACGTACTTGTGCTAAATAAATTTATTAAAAAATAAAGTCATGTTGCTAACTCAATTCAAAATAAGTTTAAATAATAATAATAAAAAACTAAAAAAATTATAATTCTTTTAACAAAATATTTATTAATTATTTAAATATAAAATTATAAAATTATAATAATTAATATTTTTATTTTTAATATATATTTAAATATGAGAAATGATTAGGAATAGAATTTGGGAGAGGATTTTAGAGGGAATGATGAACTGAAAAAATAACAAATTCATTCTGATATATATATTAAAAGTATTTATTATATTTTATGAAATTTTTATTTTTGTAATAAAACTACTTAACATTATTTAAATTAAAAAAATTTTAAAAATAAAAAACTTAAACTGAGTTTATCTAATTTATAAAAAACAAAACAACAAGACAAATGAATTACATCACAAACAAAGCATACAATTCAAACTAACATAATTTTATGAATTTATATATATATATATATATTAATTAGATAGAATGATTAATAATTTTAAAATATTAATAAAAAATATAATAATTAATAATTTTAATTTGGATTATTAATTATGAGGAGGGATAGAGAGAGGGAATTTGGTGAGAGAATGACTTAGCATCACCACCTGATTTGAAAATGTAAAAGTGGGAGAAATTGAAAATGTAAAAGTGGGAGGAAAGAGAGAAATATTTAATTTTTTAAGCGAATAAATTATGCCAAGTCATTACCAAATTGTGGGTCAGTATACCTTAATATTTTATCCATACCTTATACCTTACCTAAAATTTCGGTATGCAAAAAATGCATACTTTTACCTTACCTTGATTTCGGTATACTTTGTTTTGATATACCTTAATTTATACTTTAATTTTGGTATAAAAAAATTTTATACCTTTACCTTACCTTAATTTCGATATACTTATCGGTATTATATACTTTGATACCTAAAAAATATATTAATTTAAAAAAAATCAATCCTATTTCAGTATTTCGGTATATCTCGATATACCAAAATTTTAAAAATCTCATACATTTATTGTACCAATAATTACGGTATCGGTATCATACCTTAACTTTTTTCGGTATACCTTAAAAGTCGATATTTTCGATATATTACGGTACAGTATTTTTGATATATTACGGTACAGTATTTTCGATATACCTTCAATATATGTAATTTTCACCACCATTCATAATAAAATAATTAATAGTATTATATAAATATATATATATATATCTAATTTTTAATTTTAAATAATTTATTATATTTTAAAAAATGAGAATTTTTTATTTATAATGAAATTATTCCTTACAAAATCAAATTTAAACTATTAATTATTTTTTATAAATATATAAAATAAAAATAATTTTAGTGAATTAAACCTAATTTTTTTATTTACAAACATAACATAGAAACAAACTTTATTACTTAAATTATAGTGATCCTAATTAAAAATACATTTTATTTATTTATATATTATGCATATAGATTCAAAAAATATTTAATATATATTTTTTTAATTTACAAAAAACTTTAAAATAAAGATAATAAAAATGTTGGACCAAAAAGAAATATATGTTACCCAATTGACACATTTTATATAAATCAGGTACAGATTTATATAAAATGCAAAGTTGAATCCTTCCTTCTCCTTCTTTCTTCTTCATCTTCCCCGCCGTCGCCCAAATCCGACCTCCATCCTCCCTTCATCGCTCGTGCTCTCTCAAGAATGCAAGTCCTCTCGAGAGCTCGCCGCCTTGCTCCGGCACTCAGACAACCACGGCTTCTCTTCTCCGGAACTCCTTCCGAAGCCTCGCAATCTCCCAAGCGATCCACCGATGTTTTATCAGGCATGTATCGCATTTTCTCTCTTTATTTATGTTAGGACGTCGTTTAAACTGATGTAAGAACATTTCAATCATTCGCGGAAACAATGACTTTCTGATTTTGATCTTATACATTGTAAATGTAAAGTGATACTTATACATGAATGAACTGAAGCTGAAATTAGAAAATTAATAGGTAATCAACTAAGATTAAGGAATGTGTAGTAGGTATTCATCATAATCGTGGTTTGCCGTGCTATACAATTCAAAGTGTTGCAAGTTCATGGACAATGATGCAGAAGTCATTTTACTCATCGGAGACGACGACGAGTGTAATTCCTGGAAATTCAACTGGTACTTTTTCTTGTTGTTTGGATTCAATTTCAGTTTCTAGGGATTTGAAGCGAGATGATAAGAAAAAATTGTTGTATAAATAACTTTACTGCAGACTCTGTGAAGGAAATATATGATAAGATTTTTAAGTCTGTGGTGGAAAAAAGAACTATGTCTCCGAATGCTTGGCTGTGGTCACTCATGGAAACTTGTGCCAACCGCGATGATATCAAGCTTCTCTTTGACATGTTACAACGGCTTCGAGTCTTTGTGAGTTTGTTTCTATGTAACCTTGTGATTATCTTTCTTTCTTTGTACATAATACGATTGGACATTGTTCTTGTCTGACAGGGAGTTTTGCAGCATTTCTAACTTCTGTTTTCTGTGCAGCGCCTGTCGAATCTTAGAATTCATGAAAATTTTAATGAAAGTCTTTGCAGAGAAGTCACCAAGGCTTGTGTAAGAGTAGGGGCTATTGACTATGGTATGCTATGTTTCTTAGGTTGCACTTTTTTTCTTTTTTGACATCAAAGAGAAGTCCTCACTTTGATGGCAGCGTTTTATTGATCCAGTTAGCTTCAGATTCCAAAATGTGTTCTTTATGATCCAGTTATTCCTGATTTTCATATTTAAAACCTATTCAATATGTCTACAGGCAAGAAGACCTTGTCAAAACATAATTTATTTGGGATATCTCCTAGCATTCCATCTGCTCACCATTTGTTGGTACTTTTCTCATATTCTTCTAATGATATTTGGATAGTTCATAGTTGTCAATAGCGCCCGTAGCGCTAGCTATAGCGAATAGCGTAGCGTAGCGCCCCCTTGTAGCTATAAGGCGCTATAGGCTACACACTTTCAAATAGCGCCGCCTTTCTAGCTATAGCGCCCATAGCGCCAATAGCTATAGCCCTCTTATAGCGCGCTTTTAAAATATATATATATATATATATATATTATTTATTTGACTTTTTCAAATTTCCCAAATTATCTTATTTTATTTCCTTATTTTATTATTTTTTCCTTATTTTTTTTATGACTCTTCGTCTTCTCAATGTTCTTTTCTTTTATTTTTATCTCTTGTTCTTTTTTCTCTTAAGACTTTTCCAATTCTTCTCTTTCTCTTCTCTTAAAAAAGTGAAGAAGAAAATGATGCCAAGCATTATGCAATTTCAAATGAAGAAGATGATCTCGATCTTGATGAAGAAAATGATGACAATGAATTTTAGATTATGTTTTGAACTTGTTGTAGTTTAAGAATTAATGGTTTTTATGTTTTAAACTTTTAATTTTGTGATGTTTTTTATTTTTGATATTTACATGTTTTAGCGCTTTATTTTCAAATAGCCCTCGCTACGCTATTCGCTTTACGCTATAGCCATGAGAAGCTTTGGCGCTATTTAGCGCTATACGCTATTGACAACTATGGGATAGTTGATTCAAATTTGCATGCCTATTTTTATTTTTTATTGTTTTAATTGCAGATGTATGCAAAACAAAAGGATGATGTCAAACTAATGGAAGATGTAATGAAGCTTATTAAGAGAAATGATTTGCCATTGCAGCCTGGTACAGCAGATATTGTCTTTAGGTAAATATGGAGTCTCCATTTGATATAAACCCCACCCAAAAAGTGAAAGAAAGGAGATTCTTGAAGTATTAATAAATAAACTTTCATTATTGTTCTTTTAGAAAGGAAAATCCTGAAGTTGACTACTTCTAAAACTTCTGCGGCAATTTCTGAATTCTTTTGTTTGTGTTGATTTTGATGAATTCTACACTAAAAAGGAAAGAACAACCATGAGGTATTCTTCATGTGATGGTTGAATGTGCAATTTGACGTGCAATTTGTCTAATTCCATGAAATTTGTGAACTGATTTTCATTTCTTATCTAAAGGAAAGAATTTTATGAATTATGGCAGTATTTGTTCCAACACGGATAGCTGGGAACTAATATCTAAATATGCAAAGAGGTTTATCAAGGGTGGGGTGAAGCTAAGAAGGACCTCATTTGATACATGGATGGACTTTGCAGCAAAACGAGGTTCTAAACACACTTCATTTTCTTGAATAACCATACTACAGATACATCCGTATTTTGTTTTCTATTTGACCCTATCTAATCATCTTATGTTCGCATAATTTTTTTTCTTATCTTCCATACCTTCATGATTGATACCCTGAGATCATCATATTTGTCATGCTCTGTTAATGGATCTATTAACACTTTGAAGTCCACTCAATTTATAGGAGATGTTGATTCTCTGTGGAAAATTGATACCTTGAGGTCAGAGACCACAAAGCAACATACTCTCGTGAGCGTGTTTTCTTGTTCCAAGGTACCTTACTGTTCATGAATCATAAGATTTGTTTCCAACATACATATAATGACAAGATCATTTTTAGTTACTGTGACTCTCCTATCAAGAAATCATAGGCCTATTGTAATTAATATATCTTCTTCCTATTTACTACTCCATCTGTTCAATTTTGTGGGAACCTTACGGTTTTGGGTGAATTTCAAGAAAGGTTGATATGAGATTTTACTTAGTACGTACTAAAATGTTCTTAAAAAGTAAAGAGAACGATAAAAAGTAAGTAATGGTTATAAGTGGCAAGAGACTTGGAATAAGGGGCACTAGCTTGGGCTATCATGTTCGAATCTCAAAAGAAATTACCCTGATTAATATTGGGGTTAATGAGATAAAATATTATTTATTTGAAAAAGTAAAAATAGATGATTATAATAATTTGAAGATTGTCTTATTAAATTGTGAATGAATTCATTGAAGAGATCAAATCATTTGGGACTTGCTTTCTAAAATTAAAGATGCCACAAATGGGACGCTGAGAGTAGTAAATATGGATTTCTTTTATGGCTTTTCAGAGGTGATGCATTATTATGTGCCATGATGAAAGTTGTTTGTATGATGATGAGCTTTTTGTGAAAATTTTGAGAGAAATAGGGAAAATTGGATTGACCTATGGTGCACCTGCTAAGTTTAACAACTTATCATATGTAATTAGGGTTTGTATTATCATTATTATTTCTTTTTTGTGACCCCGGTTTATTCTTGTGGGTGATCCCTCTTTAACTTAGAGGAATTGAACTTGAGACCTTCGATGTCTTAGGTAGGAGGGTTTGTATTATTATAATGTATTACATATGCTTATTTTGAGATTCGATGTCCCGGGAGCTTTTTTATATGGAATAATGTAACAACTTTTTCTTGCATTTGCAGGGTATGCTACTTGAAAATAAGCCGCAGGAAGCTGCTACTTTGATTCAAAGTCTCAACCAGGTTTCAACTAAGAACAATATTTTAGATAGAATTTATGAACAACTAGATAGTTTATGGTTATTTTCTGTAGTTGCTACTTTCTAAATCACAACATGTTACAATTGATGGATATTGAGGCACTCTTAGTGTTATATCTGTTCTGTTGGTATACTGTTTTCATTTTCTGAGATTTTCTGGTTATTGAAATATGCAGATATTACCAGATTCCAAGAAGCCTGATATAATGCTTGAACTTCAAAAGCTGGTTAACAATTGGCCTTTGGATGTTATTAAGCGACAAGAAGACGACGAACACAGGAAGGTAATCAATTGATGCTATTTCCCCATTTTGCATGAACCGAATAATATTGAATGTCGAAAAAGAGATTCTAATTGAAAAAAATTCTTTCCATTTTTTTGTCCATTTTGGTATGGTCCAGGCCTTGGCAGTTGCTTTACAAAACACCATCACAACAATGCTTAGTAGTCTAACAGGCATGGGTGTAAAAGCTGATGTAAAAATGGAAGATCTGACCCAGAAAGTAGCTATTCTTGGTTAAGAGAACGGTTATGGCCAAATTCAAACAACAGCTCAATCATTTTTCAGTTAGGAAGCAGGCGATCGACGTTATACGCTTAAGGGTAGCGTTAACTTTTCTGATTTATGTAATTTTATAAATGCTAGCTCTTTTCAAGAACATAAAACCCAGTGCAGATGGTTTTTGATGCATCAAATGAAAATGTTGTGTCTAATGTTGAACAAACAAAAACATTTCAGTTCATTTGCTGAGTTAAACAATGTTCATGTCACGTATTCGAGACTTTGTATTATTTATTAAAAGTCGCTAATACAAACTATTAACTTTTTTTTATTTAGAATAATTTAATGATCTATTGCTTTAGAAACATTTAAAATATAATTAAACATATTTTAAGCAGGTATATCTATATATTTACTAATGTAAAAAAACAGAAAATAGATAGATTTTTCTTTTAATTATTGAGAACTAGTCCCCTTCATTCGAAATGATTATACAACATTTTGATCGCCTTTAAATTAGATTTTGTGGGTAATTTTTTTATTTGAAAACAATATTTCTTTAATATAATTCCTTCCCAAATTATTTCTCTTGTTTTTCTTTATTTGAAATATAATAATCAAAATAAAATATTCAAAAAGAAATCAAAATCAAACAAGCCCGTGGCAAACGGTGGGTGCATGCAGAGAGATGTTTAGACACGTGCAGTCCGATCCGATCAGCCTTAATAAATAATCGTCGGAAAATGGTGGGGCGGTTGGTAATTTAATTACTCTCTCTTTCTCTCTCATAAAAATGAGTTGGTCATACGGTGGATGGGAAAATCAATATCCGGCGCCGGCGGTGGCGCCGGGAGGAGGAGAAAGGGGATGTTTACTGGGTAACTTTGTTCATAACATCTGTTACACCTTTTATACATGGTTTTTATCTCTTTCTCTTTCATATATACACAATTATTAATCATGTATGTATGTATATATGGATGAGATTTGATTATTAATTAATTTGTTGCAGCACGAACTGCATATGTTGTTGCTGGTGCTGGCTGCTGCAAGATTGCTTCCATGTCCATGAACCAACGCCGGCATACCCTTCTCCGCCGCTTCTACCTTCTCCTCCACCACCACTCATCCCTGGCCGTTGGCAATAGCTAGCTAGCTAGCTTTATCCAGACAATTTTAATGATTTCTTAGTTGGCTCTTGTTTTTACTAGAGCGAGCTAGCTAGGCTTGCTTGTTTGATCTGGGTTTATTTTCTGAAATTTTCTCCTTTTCGATCTGTCCAAACATGTATAGTTCTGAATATCAAATCAATGGAAGTATTATGTTTTCCTTGTGTAAAATCAAACCCAAATCCATTTATTTTATAGCTTATCAAGGTTTATTACAAGACCTAACTAGCTATCAACCAAAGTATCATTAACTGCCCTTTAATATTGGTCCTTATTCTATAATAGTCTATGTAAAAATTCACATTTTGCTGTAATTAGGATCTTAATCAAATAGAAAAATCAAATTTGTATTTCTTTTTGTTAATTTACATAAGATTGTTTTTAGACTTATGATCTATGTGATATTATTTTACATACATTATTTTATCATTTATTATTAAACATTTTCATAAGTAAGAGAATATCATCTTTAATGTGAAAAAGAGGTAAAAACTCTCGGTTTTGACCTTATATCTTTCGATACAGACTCAATATCGAAAGTTTAGGTGACTCTCGCCATTCATCGGTATTGATTCTTTCGTTAAAAACAATTGGGCATTTACCGAGAGATATCGTAGAGTTTTCGGTTTAGATACCCGAGAGAAAAACCGAAAGTTAATTGGAAAATTTCGATTTTTCCATTTGAAGAAAACCGAAAGTTAATTGCAAAACTTTCGTATTTTTTCTTTTAAAGAAAAACCGAAAGTTACCTAATTAACTTTCGATTTTTTCCTCTAAAGAAAAACCGAAAATTTCCAATTAACTTTCGGTTTTTCTATCGGGTATCTAAACCGAAAGTTTTCCTCATAACTTCATCAATTATCCTATCAATCTCTTTTCTTGCAACATTCTCAATTTTTTCCAGAATAAATTCTCTTATTTCTTTATATTTATTACTTTTGTTCTTCATCTTCCCCATGATGACAGAAATAGAGTAATAGAACAAATAATTATAAAAACCTTAAGAAATGATCACAGATAAACTACAATCGAAGACAAATTTCAGCGGCGCTAACAAATGCACAAGAAACCCTAGATTAGAAACACTCAATGGCTGACTTACGGCGTAAGACTATATCGTGCCGATCGTGCGACACATATCGTGCCGCAAGTGCCGATCGTGCTGTGTCGTTTGTGCATATCGTGTCGCCTGTGCTGTGTCGTCTATTCCGATTGCGCTTCCTTTAATCAATGGTGATTTTGATGACTTACAATGCAAAACAAATCGTACCGCCCGAACACTAAGAGTATTATGTATTATTATATTAGTCAATAATTTTAATATATTGAATTTTATAATTTGATATATATTAAATAAAAAATAATTAAAGTAGATACTAATTTTTTTTTAAGATTGTATATTAAATTATTAATTTATAATTTTTTATATAATTCATGAGAAAAAAAGTTTATTTTAATTGTAGATCCAAAAAAATGGAAGACATAATACAATTATATATATTGCAATAATTTTATAAAATTTAGAAAGTATAACTCCAGAAATCTCTTGTCCCGAAAATGTTCGAGATTCGAACAATTTTAACCTCATTGTGTGTGTCAATTTTTTTTCAATAAAACATTATTTTAAAAGATTTATAAAAACATGTTTTTGATAATAATTAATTTTTGTGACCCATTCAAATAAATTTTTAAATTTAAAATAATCAAATTATAACTTTATTTTAAAAGAAATCTGTATTTTAAATTAATTTAAAATAATTAATTTAAAAAATTATTTATTTGATGAAAACATGGTCAATTGATTTTTAATTTAAAATCAATAAATATTTTGTTTACAAACTTATTTGACTAGAGATTTTTTTTAAATTTGGCTTTTTGTTGATACTCGGGAAAGATTTTGCAATATTTCCTCTTTAAAAACTGTCTACTTTATAAAATTATGGTTTTGAAAAATTGGTTTTATTACGTTTTTACTTAACCAATTATTCTTCAAGTCATAAGCATGCATAAAATATTAGAAGTCAAAAATAAATCAAAATAGGGCCTTTATCAAAATATTTTTTTATAAAAATATTTTGAAATTGTTTTCTATTTTTTTTTTATTTAGAAAATGATTTAGGACTTTTAATTTAAAAACAAACAATTTTTAAAATTTCAAACAAATGGACCCTAGGACAATTCCTCTGGATCGAGGCTAAGACCTCTCGGTCGAATCTTCGGTCGAATACAGGGGAGTCCTTAGTCGAGACTAATATCTCTCGGTCCGATGTGAGAGCTCTAAATCGGGACTAGAAATCCTCGGTCGAGTGCAGAATAGTCCTCAATCGAGGCTAAGACCTCTTGGTTTGATACGGGGATCTCGCGGTTGAGGTGCGGGGAGTTCTCGGTCGGGGATAGAAATCCTCGGTCGAGAACCATGCCAGACTTGTTTTCTCGATCAGGTGCAGGGGATGGTTCGATTTTCTCGATCGGAAATTGAACTTAGGTCGAACCCTCGGTCGAACGTTAAGAACATCAAAGTGCATGTTTGATGTTTTTGACTAGGGCCTTAATCATCGATCTACATGCATGAGGAGGTTCGTCTAGTCCCGATGATCATATATAAAATCATCCCAATGCATCATTTGAACGAGATGATGTTCCATTTGTTCAAACAATTTCTTGAGTAAAACACGTGTTTTTGATTTTAAGAGTTTATTAGGGTATAAGGAACTTGCCAATAGTTTATGTTAGATAAAATTAGACCGGTTCACAGAACTTAACATAAATAAACCTTCCATGCAGGAACAAGGAACCGGACCGGTCAAACAAATGAACTGGCTAAGAAGACTAATCGGTCAAGCTATTAAACCGACCAGGAACATTTGGAACATCACCGCACAAAGAAAGGATCGGCCAGAACTAAAAACCGGAAACACCAGACAGCCGATCAGCCACAAGACAAAGGAATAACCGGAAGCTGTCCGGTTAAACCAATCACACCGGAAGCCATTCGGTTAAGTCAAATGACCGACCAGTATAAGAAGACAATTCAGGTATCTGTTGAAGATGATACCAAAGGAACAGACTGAACACCTTCATATCCATACAAGTCTGAGGAAAGTCTGCAGGCTGCAGAAGACAGTCCTACAGGATCTTTCCACTTCGGGATAAGTCAGAAAGGAGATCTTCCAAGTACAGACAACTGTCTAACCAACAGTTACCACATTGAGTAAAAGACAAACCTAGCAGGTTTGTCTTACACACCGGAAGAACAGACTGCCAAGTCTGTGAAATTGACCGTCAGGTCTGAACAATTGACCGCCAGGTCTGTATCAATGAACCTCTGCTCAGCCAATCAAATTCAAGGAAGTGAAATATGACCGTTGACATATTTCACCTATAAAAGGAGCAGTTGAAGAAGAGTAAATGTGGGACACAACACGAGACAAGTGAGATAAAGCGGGACACAAGCAATATAGCGAGCATTTAATTTACAAGTGAAAACAGTGTGTTCTATCTCTAGAGAAAGCCTAAGTGCTAAAGTTGAAGTGTGTATTTTACAATTTCGGTGTAAATTGTAAGGGTGTTATCGAGCAGAAAATAAATCTCGATCGGATTGTATTTGTATTCCTTAGTGAATATCCTTCTCGCGGTTTCGAGAGGAAGGGGTGACGTATGAGTTTTATCTCCGAACATCTATAAAAATCTGTCTTGTTATTTCCTTTCCGCCGGTTCTATTTTCTAACCGACCTGTACTAACTTACCGACACCGCCCAAACCTAATTGACTCTATCCAAACCGGATCACCAGGTTACAAAAACCGACCCATCAATTTTTAAACCTTCATCATCCGAAACCGGTTCTGCCTATCATACAAATGTGCTGCTTCAACCTGAAACAAACCTCTTTCGCGCTTGAACCTAGTTCAAGGGTTTGTGACAGTTTGTGTAGTATTGAAACCCCGGTGTTAATCTCTAACCGGATTAATCACCACCCTTTGCGTGAAACCCGCTAACCGGCCCAACCCCGGTCCTCCAACGGCGACCTAGATTTTAACAATTGGTATCAGAGCAGTTAGTTTCAATACTCAAGCAAGCATGTCTTTCGATAGGCCTCCTATGCTAGAAGGTGATGATTTTGCCAACTGGAAGGCACGCATGCACCTACACTTAATCACCTTGGATGATGAGATGGAGTCCATTCTGGCCGAAGGACCGATAATCATTGATAAGGACAGAAAGGAATGGACAACTGAAGACAGGAGAAGAAATAACCTGGATAATCATGCCAGAAACCGGATCTCCAACAGTGTGGACAGAAACACATACTGCAAGATCAGAGACTGCAAAACCGCAAAGGAGACATGGGACACGGTTATTTAGATCTTTGAGGGAAATGAAAGAACCAAGGAAAACAAGGTAATGGTGGCTACCTAGAAGTTTGAGAGCATCAAGATGAAACCGGGAGAAACAATAAAAGAGTACAGTGACCGGTTCACTGGTGTGTTAGATGAGCTAGCAACTCTTGGCAAGAGGTATGACAACAAGGAAGTCATCATGAAAGCTTTAAGATCTCTTCCAAGTGCATGAGACATAAAGACAATGGTGATGAGAGAATCAAACTGCCTAAGCAAGATGAAGCTGCATGATGTATTCGAAGATCTTAAGGCATATGAGTTCGAAATGAGATCTAGAACTGAAGAAGAAGTCTCGCCCTCAACCTCAACCAGAGCACTAATCACATCCACAGAACCGGTTGCTCCTGCACCTGCACCGATCAGAACCTCCGAACAGTTCACCGAGGATGCCATGGACCGATGCACCATCGTGAGACCGCGAGCTCGGCTACAAAAGCTAACCGTACGTATCCGGAAGCTTAAGGAAAGGTACGTCGAGGGGACACCGGAGGCTAACTTACAGCTCTTGGTGTTAGAAAAACTTGAGATAGCGAAAGGAGAATTCGCAGAAGAAATTAATCGGCTTGAGGCGGTGGTCAGACAGCGAGAAAAACCGCACTCTCCAGCCCCTAAGACCGATGACGGCCAGAATCATGGTGCAACACCTCCTCGGGCGGATCCGGTGATAAACGAAACCAATGAAAGGACGGAGACTCCTCTCGCCGGACAACTTGAAACTGAACCGGCGTCACAGAAGAAAGGTTCAAGACCCTTATTCAAGAGTTCGCAGACTCAACAGTTCACCCATTAGAGGAGAAAATCAAGAAAACCGTGCACCTAGCACTCCGGTTCTCCGAAAAGACAAGGAATGA
Source organism: Impatiens glandulifera (assembly GCF_907164915.1). Taxonomy (NCBI): domain Eukaryota; kingdom Viridiplantae; phylum Streptophyta; class Magnoliopsida; order Ericales; family Balsaminaceae; genus Impatiens; species Impatiens glandulifera. The sequence goes on from NC_061865.1 coordinate 24,225,840, forward strand.
TCTCGTAAAGGCACAGGACCAGATCACAGCCATCGAAGCTGATTATCGGGACGAAACGGTTTTGCGCAACAATCATCTTCGGCGAACCGAGGCCTTGGAAGAAAAGACCTCAGGGATAGTGGATGACTTGGATCAGCTTGAAAGGCAACGATTAACAGAGGTCACTGAGGATCTGGTCGGCTCGACACTCGACAGGGTCTCAGAACTAGAAAAGAAAAATGCAAGCCTTGAAGACCGCAACGACAAGCTCGAAGCCGACCTCAAGGCGCTCACTGCACAAGTAGATGAACTAATCAAGGCCAAGATGAATGCTGATACAGCGGTTGAGGAGGCAAACGCCCGAGCGGCTAAGGAAGTCCAGGATGCGCTGGACGAAGAAGCAAGAATAGCAAAGGAGCCACCACGACTTTCTGAGGAAGAAATAGCCGCGCGCGAACAACAACTAGCGGCTAATAACCCGGCACTTGCAAGGGCCATTGCAGCTCAAGAAGCGGAGGATGCAGAGCGGTTAAATAATGAAAGACAAAGACTCGCTGACTTTGCAAAAGCTCACAAGAAGAAAAAGGAGGCCCCTTCCTCCTCGGTTCCGGCAAAGCGGAAAAGGAAAACATCAAAGAAGGCTCAAGTAGCCGGGCTGCTGGAAAGAATCACTGACACGGTTATTGAAAATCAACCGGACCCGGCTATTCAGAACGAAGATGAAGATGAAGAGCAACTAGAGCAGCGTTCTACAAGACAGCGAGTCTCCAATACGGCCGGTCAACCGCAAGCTGGAGGTTCTTCCTCAAGACCGGACCAACCAAATAAGAAAAAGCGGACCAAGGATATGATGGACGGCTTCAATTTCTCCGATTCAGAATAGGGGCTCCCTTTTCTTAAACTATGTTTATTTCAATGTCTATTTTCGGTTATTTTTCTATATATATAAAGCTATTTTTGAAACCGGCCTATATTTACTTTCTCTACATGGTTTTGATAATTTTAAATAAAATAATCAAAAAGGGAGAAATTGTTAAGATAAAATAAATTCTTCCAAAATTTTTCTCAAAATTTTTCAAAAATTTTTCGAAAAATTCTCCCAAGTTAGTTTCAAAAATCCGGTCAAATAAAGAACCGGCCACGTTTGCAAACTTACAGGGTTTTGATAATTTTAAATAAAATAATCAAAAAGGGAGAAATTGTTAGATAAAATTAGACCGGTTCACAGAACTTAACATAAATAAACCTTCCATGCAGGAACAAGGAACCGGACCGGTCAAACAAATGAACTGGCTAAGAAGACTAACCGGTCAAGCTATTAAACCGACCAGGAACATTTGGAACATCACCGCACAAAGAAAGGATCGGGCAGAACTAAAAACCGGAAACACTAGACAGCCGATCAACCACAAGGCAAAGGAATAACCGGAAGCTGTCCGGTTGAACCAATCACACCGGAAGCCATTCGGTTAAGTCAAATGACCGACCAGTATAAAAAGACAATTCGGGTATCTGTTGAAGATGATACCAAAGGAACAGACTAAACACCTCCATATCCATACAAGTCTGAGGAAAGTCTGCAGGCTGCAGAAGACAGTCCTACAGGATCTTTCCACTTCGGGATAAGTCAGAAAGGAGATCTTCCAAGTACAGACAACTGTCTAACCAACAGTTACCACATTGAGTAAAAGACAAACCTAGCAGGTTTGTCTTACACACCGGAAGAACAGACTGCCAAGTCTGTGAAATTGACCGTCAGGTCTGAACAATTGACCGCCAGGTCTATATCAATGAACCTCTGCCCAGCCAATCAAATTCAAGGAAGTGAAATATGACCGTTGGCATATTTCACCTATAAAAGGAGCAGTTGAAGAAGAGTAAATGTGGGACATAACACGAGACGAGTGAGATAAAGCGGGACACAAGCAATATAGCGAGCATTTAATTTACAAGTGAAAACAGTGTGTTCTATCTCTAGAGAAAGCCTAAGTGCTAAAGTTGAAGTGTGTATTTTACAATTTCGGTGTAAATTGTAAGGGTGTTATCGAGCAGAAAATAAGTCTCGATCGGATTGTATTTGTATTACTTAGTGAATATCTTTCTCGCGGTTTCGAGAGGAAGGGGTGACGTAGGAGTTTTATCTCCGAACATCCATAAAAATCTGTCTTGTTATTTCCTTTCTGCCGGTTCTATTTTCTAACCGACCTGTACTAACTTACCGACACCGCCCAAACCTAATTGACTCTATCCAAACCGGATCACGAGGTTACAAAAACCGACCCATCAATTTTTAAACCTTCATCATCCGAAACCGGTTCTGCCTATCATACAAGTGTGCTGCTTCAACCTGAAACAAACCTCTTCCGCGCTTAAACCTAGTTCATGGGTTTGTGACAGTTTGTGTAGTATTGAAACCCCGGTGTTAATCTCTAACCGGATTAATCACCACCCTTTGCGTGAAACCCGCTAACCGGCCCTACCCCGGTCCTCCAGCGGCGACCTAGATCCTAACAGTTTCCTTATATACTTATAGGGATTGAATGAAATCAAGACATGAACACTCCTTATTCATCTTATTTAATTATGACGATGACTTGGTCTTAATTTTAATTATTTTGAATTTTATTTATTTAAAATAATTCATAATTCTTTTAAAATTTATAAATTAGGTAACTAAAATTTTAGTACTTATAAAAAAAGATAAATTCATCTTTTTAGGTGAATTTTACATATAATTTTAATGAATAAATTAACAAAAATAAATAAAATAAAATAAAATGTATCTAAATATGAATTTTAAGTATTCAATGATTATAATATTTAAAGGTAAAAATTAAATTAACAAATATAAATATCTAAACTTTAAGTACTTAAAATTTGTTCAATATTATCTAAAACAAAAAAATATATTAACACTATTATACACTTATATATTAATTATATTAATCAATAAATTCAATATATTGAATTATATAATTTAATATAATAAATATTAAATAAAAAAATATTAATATTTTTTAATTTATATATAAAATTATAATATTTTAACTTAATATATATATATATATATATATATATAAATAAATGAGAGACTGAATACATATATTTATTTTTAATTCATTTTATTTATATTATATAATTATATTTTTATTTTAGCCTTGAATTTGAAAATATGTTATACTTGTATAATATAATAAAAATGATAAAGAGAATTGGAGTGAGGAAATGAAAAAGAATATGACGGTGAGGCCAATATGATTTCTCTCTTCCTTCTCCTTACATTTATTCTCCCATTTTTTCAGCAGCTAATAACATTTATTCTCTCTTCTATTCCATTAATTTTTCTCCTTCTATTACATCTTTTTATATATTATTATAATTTTATTAAATTTATAATAATAAATTAATTTTTTCGTATTTTTTTAAAAATAACTTATTAAAAAAAATTATTTTAAAAATATACTAAAATTAAATAAATTTTAATATATTAAATCAAAGAATTAAAAATTGTACGTGAAATAATTTAAATTATAAAATTATATAAAATTAAATAAATAAATTCATATATTATATTAGGAGAGACGCAAGAATACATGTCACAATTTTATGATTTTGAAGATGGTCGTATTGAAGGAGAGATACAATATGTGTGTATTAAAATATATTTTTTTAAATAAAAAAATTTAATCAGGTTGCTAACTAAATTAAAAATGATTTTACATAATAATATTAATAATAAAAAAATAAAAATATATAATTCTCGATAACAACAAGAAGAATACCTTTAAAAAGTACTTTTCTTTTAATAATTAAATATAATTAATCATATATTCTTATAGTGTTATAAAATAATTTATAATTTTTAATAACTAAACTTATTAATAGCACTTGTTCATTTTCAATTACTTATTTAATTAGAATATTTAGTGATTTATAATTTTTTCGATTCATTTTTAATTGCTTATTTAACTAGACTAGAGCGATTTATAATTTTTTTCTAAAAATAAAAATATTATAATTAATTAAATATATAATTATAAATAAATGATTATATAACTACCCTGGTTGTTTCTTTATTGTCATTATAAATAAACGCAAAACCCTAATAGTTTTCTCTGCACTCTTCTTCTTCACATCTCTATCTATTTTCCTTATCTTCTCTTATTTATCTTATAAGTTAATTTTTATTCTATTTATCTTATATCATGCATTTGATTGATTGATCTCGTTTGTTTCTTAGTTACAATTCTCTTTTGATTTGATATATTTGCAGATAATCGTAAAGGAACCAATTTTCAAACTAACCTTGTTTGAGGTTCAACTTCCCAAACTAACCTACTTTGTTCATTTATTCCCAAACTAACCTACTTTACTATTCAAACTCAATTTTCATATTTTAATTTTATTTACTTATTTATTTTTATTATATTTAAACTTATTATTAAATATATATATTTAAATTAATCTTTTTATTAAAATATTTTTTTTTTAAATTAGATTATTTATATTTTGACATATATATTTACATTATTATTTATATTTTAATAAATTTTATAATTTTAATTTAAATATATATATATATATATATATATATATTTCAATTCTTATTTATATAATATAATAAATATTCATTCCACGTCCTCACAAATAATTGATAAGTATTAATATATTTTAACCATAACCATATATAATAGTTTTTATATATATAATAGTTTATAAAAGTAATTACAATCATTCTTTTCTAAATTATTGACAATTTTATTTAATATATATTTGTCTACATAGAACGTCCAATATTGATTTTTTTAAGCACATCTAAAATTGAAATCGTTAACACTATATTTTATGTTATTAGGTTTATTCGTTGATAAACATTTTTTATTTATGTTTTTATTATTATTTCTCAAATACTTAATCTATTTATTTTCCTATTTATTTGTGACACATTGAACAATCATGTTTTTTTATAATGTTTTTGTCATTATATTTAAATAATTCTTATTTATATAAAATAAGATTAAACTTTTTAAAATAAAAATTATATAAAATAATAATTAAAAGTAAATATATATTAAATATAAATAATTAAATTCATAAAATTAATAATTTAAAATATTAATTTAAATATATAAATTAAAATATAAATAATCAAATTTATAAAAATAATAATTTAAATATTTTAATAAAATAATAATTTATATATATATATATAATAATAAGTTTAAATATAAATAAATCAAAAAAATAAAAATAAATAAGAAAACTGAGTTTGAATAGTAAAATAGGTTAGTTTGGGAATAAATGAACAAAGTAAGTTAGTTTGGGAAGTTGAACGAATAAACAAGGTTAGTTAGGGAATTGGTTCTATTTGAAGCATATCTATTGCAAACTAGATAAGTTATTTTATTTTGTTTTCCTTAATGCATGTGAACTATCATTACAGATCTGTAAGATGTGTAAGATTATAGACTAAAACTCTTATAATCTTACAGATCTGAAGTCAAATTATTTATTTTTATGATTTACTAAACTTTTGTTTATGGTTGGTTTTACTATTACTTAAGGTTTTTTTTTAAATGATTACATATTTCAAATTTTACTTGGCCATTTGAAAGGTTATATTTTGAGATTCTATCTATTTCTTTATCAATGAAAAAATATCTCTCCTATTTCATAGGTATAAGGTTATTTTTAAAAAAAAATTCTTGGATATATATAGAGTTTTTTTTTTTAATATTTAAAAAATATATTATTTGATAAAAAAAAGGGTATGTTATTATTTTAGATTTGTTTAAGATATTGTATTTGAAGTGAATAGATAATTAAAATGCTAATAAGATGTAGAAAATAATTTATAAAAAACACACACAAAATATATATATATATAATCCAAAATAATTCAATATCAAACTGAGATTTTATTGGACTGTTCAAATCTTTACATAATCTAGTAATTTTTTGTTTTGTTTTGTAGGAAGCTAACATGATAGTCTTTTATCATCTTTAAGTTCATCCCATTTATTATTGAATATTGAAGGTATAGTTCCTTTATCTTCCTTCCACTAACTCTAAATAAAAAGATTCTAATGAAAAAATATATATTTATTGTTATCACTTATTTAATTGTATTTTAAAGTGGTAAAGAAAGCTGTAACCTAGTTAAAATAAATTAAGATAATAAATATATACATATTTAATTGTCTTTAAAGTAGTAATGAGATGATAAACTTATTTAAAAGCATTTAAAGTGGTAAATAAGTAATAGTTAAAATAAATTAAAATTAATATATATATATATATTATAATACAAAATAAATAATTAATATTAGTTTTAAAATTAATATTATCATCATTGAAATTTATGTGGTAAAGTTTATTTTATGAAATATATATATATATATATATATATATATATATATATATATATATATATATATATATATATATATTATTGTTACTATTTTTTTATTTTATTTTTTTATGAATTTTACATTTACTAATGGAATTCAGCATATATATTGTTTTATCTTAAAAAAAAATAATGTTTGGTTATTTGAAATTTGGTTAAAATAAATGATTGTAATGTTCTCTTATATTTAAAATTTAAATTTAATAAGAGTGAAGTAAGATTTTTTTTTATATTTATTGAAAATTAAGTAATTTGATAAATATAATGACAAACAAAACTATAAACATGTTTTTTTGAAAAACACAAAAGAAAAACATAATAAAAATCTAAAATAACTCAGATCAAATTAGCTCCTTATCAGCCACTTCTAAATTGATCATAGATTTAAAGAGAAGAAAAAAACTTCAATCATACAGTAATAAATAAATGTGATGAACATGAAGAGCTGCATCTAGATTCATCGGAGAAGACCATTAGTGAGTGTTTCAAAGATTCCCGAAATGAAAAGTAGAGCAAGAGAAATGGATTAGAAGCTGATATGATTCCTGGTATGCATTTGTACTATTTGATAAATGACAATATAGGTATAATTTTCTTTTATTTTTGAATTTGTTGTTGCTCTATTAATTTGTTGTATGGCAGGTTTAGTAGGAAGAATGATATGAGAAAACCAAATATCTGATAAGCTGGCAAATTTATTTGTAAGTTAGATCTTTTTGTCAAATTTTCATTTGTGACACTTCTGAAAAAACATTTAATTTGTGGAAAAAAATTACAGATACTACTTTCTTTTGAGTTTGGAAATAATACCAACGTAAGAATGTAGAATGTCTTCCATCCATGTTATTAAGAAAGTGAGTCGTGATATCATTATTTTCCTGTCTTTTTTGTTTTGAAATCTCTTTGAGATTGTTTTCAAACTTCACGAAACGGAAATTCATAGTGAAGATTGTTATTAAAACTAAGAAGGCATGAAAATAATGAATTCGTTACTCACTTCCTTGCTAACATGGATGATGAAAGACATTTATTTTAATTTCTAGACAAACATTGTATGTTTCTAGACTAATGAAAGATGATGTTTCCAAGGTTATTAATATGTCATCTCAATCCCGGAGAATTGTGATATTTTACCATAATGGAGTGTCTTGCTCATAATATCCTAAGATGTACAATGATATTATTAGTAGGTCAAAACATCTCAATTGAGATCATCAAGTCTCCAGATGTTCTAGATGCAGCTATGAATATTGGCTTTTCTGCAACTATAAGCTGGCATGATTTTGATCCAGCCGAGATTTACAATCCTGTTTGAGATGATTGTGGTGGAACCGTGCTGCAATTATCTGAAATCCTTTCCTCTTCAGAAAAAGGTTCTTGTCAGTAAGATCCTTAACATTGATCAAAACAAGATTGATCAACTCAGGAAAGCTCTTATGGAGGGTTTTGCCGAGCTGCTATACTGGAAAAGGCTGGTGAAAATAATGCAGCTCAGAATCAGGCTGGTTGATGATATCAACAACTTGTAAATTGAAAGGTATATTTTGAGACTAGTGTTTATCTTGTTTTCAAATGAATAACAAAGAAAAGTGACCGGGTTTGAAAAGTTCATCACATCAAAAAAGAATCCCATGAAACTATACAATCAAGGAGGAAGAATTATTATTCATCTTAGTGTGTGAATTATTATAACTGATTTTATATATTTTATTATTATTATTATTATTATTATTATTATTGTTATTGTTAATTTTGAGTTATGAAAGTTGAATATTTAACAAGAGGCTGACAATAGACTATTTAGCCATTATATTCAGACGCAGCTATAGTCGAGTAGTTCGTGGGCTTCAACACCAGCTACATGCAGAATCCAACGAACCCATCAAGTTCTAAAAAACGCTGTAAATCATGTTAACGATTCGAATCAAAATTTTTTATATACGTGCATACATGTTTTAAATTGCCCATATATAGACTAAAAATGGAAATCACATCATCATCAACTATGAATGTAAGCTTAGTTAACAACAAAAGTTCAGATCGTTTTTAATACGAGAAGAATGGAACTAAATGAAATCAGCCAACAACCAAGATATCACGTTCTACTTTATTAAGTTTCAAAACAAATATACATAGATGTTTAGTCAAATTGGAAGGCAAACACTTAATTATCAAACTGTCATTTTATCAACACTATCTATCCAAACATACACTAAAGTCATATACAAACCATTAGACTCTTAGAATTTTGCACATCAGGTTAAGATTGAAATCAAACATATATAACATTGATGTGCACTCAAGAACTCAATAACAGACCCTCAACATTTGGAAATACCCCTAATGATTTAATTTATATTTTTTTTTTTGAAAAACGACTTATCGGTATTTTATTAAAAAATCCCAAAATAGGAGAAAAATATGTTCCGTCTATCTTTCTAACAACCTATAAAGATAAAACCATAGTTTAAAAGAAAAAAAACAAACAATCCAAATAACAAGTTCATGACTTTAACAAGTGAATTATAAAAACAAACATATTAAACTCTTATCTCGCTTTAATTTTTTTTAAAGAAGTGACTTCCTCGTATGATATCTTTCAATCCCGAAAAAGATTCCATGCGCGTTTGCCTTTGGGGATCCTCCTCCATGCCCTCATAAGTGCCCCGCAATCAAATACAATATCACTCCAAACTTGGTCAATACTTCGACGCACTCTTTCAAACACCCGTGCGTTACTTTCGGCCCAAACATGATACACGATAGAGGCAAAATTGTACTTAAAAATATTTGCTGGAAATTTATTTGCCCTAGTTCTATCTTGGGCAGCAACTATAATTTCCTCCCACGCCTCCAACATCGCCGAAGTGAACTTATTCCACACATGCCTTGTAAACGGACAACCCCCGAGTAAGTGATCAATCGCCTCCACATTTCCATCACAAAGTAAGCAACTAGCATCTGGAATGTCCATGTAAACTTGAATTCGATCCCGAGTGCTAAGTCTTCTACGGAAAGTCAACCAAAGAATGAAACGATGCATCAGGATGACTTTAGAAGACCAAACAAGAGCTGCCCAATTAACAACTTGACCTCTTTCCCTTATGACATTCCAAATCTTGTTAGACTTTAACTTTCCATCCTCTTCGGCATTCCACAAATGAACATCAGCCCTATCGTTCAATTGGATACCACTCAAATGATTAAATACTCTTCTTCCCTTCGTAGTCCGCCTAAAAATAGAATTTCAAAGCCCACCGTGTATATCTTTAACCGTGGCAGCCACATAATCTCTCCTAATCCTCATCCCTCAAAACTCTTCTCTATCAATAAGTGGCCGACTCTCAAACCACGGATCATGCCAAAAGAGAGTACCTCATCCATCCTCGAGTCGAGTGTCAAAGATTGAAGCAACACTATTTTTCAATTTCAGAATCTTCTTTAAAGACCATGCCATTTCATCCTTCACTTTGCTTGTGCATATATAAGTTCGTTTTTCATGAACCTCGAGTGAACCTATTTAACCCACAACGACTCTTTCTTTCCTTGGATCGCCCATAAGTGCTTATATGTGACAACTTTATTCCACTCCACGCAATTCCCAAACTGATTCCCCCTTCACTTTTAGGCATGCATACATCGGTCCAATTAACTTTCTTACCCCCGCGGCCTTGGATGCCCCAAATAAAATTATGTATCAAGGTCTCAAGCTCTTTCATAAGAATCATAACCTTCTTCGGGAGGACAATCTGTTGAGACCAATTCCAATGAATCCCATAACAATGCTATCCACCAATTCAATTCTGTCCGCATAACCAAATCTCCATTATATTCTTTTGTTCTTCGGTACAATTACACTCCTGAAAATAAATGTTATAAATAAATACAAATTATTTTATTTTTTTAACTTATTATCAATAAAATTAAATAAATAATTTCAAAGAAAATTATATTATTATTCTCATCCTTTTTTTTATTCTAGTACCCCCAACTAAAATTAATTTTCATGTTAATAAATAATTGTGTACTTGCTATTAACCAAAAAAAACATATAAATATATATATATATATATTTTAATATAAGATAAAAAAAATTATTGATAAATAAACAGAGAAGTTCTTAATATTTTTGATAATAAAAATACAAATTTTATATTACTTATTAATTTGGTACAAAAAAAATTATAAAATCATTTACATTACTTGTTAATGTTTTATAAACTTGTATTAAAATCTAAAATTGTTTTAAAAATCAATATTGAAAAATGTCTCAAACTAAGTTTTATTATCATTATCTTAATCTAGAATGAGAAGAAAATAACAGTCTATGAGTTTTTTTATAAGTCTATAACTAACCTTGTATTGCAGATGGGACGAATAGTTTTTCAATCATTAGTATGCTTAAAATATTATGTTAAATGTCGATTACATTGTGAAATAAATTAAGCATACACATGATATTCACTTGAGGATAAAGTAGTGTTCTAAATGAGAATAATTAGAAAGTTCACAGGCCGACAAAGTAATGTTCGAAATGAGAATGATGAGAACGAAGTGTGATTGTTGATCTTTGGGTCTCACTAACTTATAAATGGATGTTCTTGAATAATAATAATGCATTTTTCTTTCAACCATGATTACTAGCTAAAGAAAAAGCTGTGCATGATAACGATGCATGATTTGTTAGTAGTTAAGAAATAAATATAATAAAAGACAATTATATAAAAAAAATATACATACATTCTTCTTGTTCAGTTTACAGATGATAAAAAAACATGGTATTCTTTTTCGAGAAGAAGAATAATAATAATATAAGAAAAAAACCAGGCATGTAAGTAGTTATATATCTAGGGTCAAATATAAAGTACTTTTGGCATGAATTTTGGATCATTCATTCTTCATGTCTATAATTTGTTAGGTTTATGTTTTTCTAATTTAATTTTAGAGATCTTATTAACTAACTATTAGTTTGATTAATTACATTTTTTAAATCTTTCATTGCATTTGGATGCATATAAATAATCTCACGGTGGTATATTTCACTACTTATTTAGTTTTTTCTTTATTTAAAAGTTAAATAGCAGCTAACTATCTATTTTTAAACATTAAGCTATATAAATGTATTTAATTCTAATAACAAAGATCTCTCGGTTTAAAATAATTATATAATAATCTGATAATTAAAACATTAATATATATCATTAATCTTAACAATAAACCCTAATGAATATATATTAATTATAAAAAAATTAATTTGAATATAAAAAACTAAATATGTATTCTAAGCTTTGATAAGACATATGAACAATTAAATTTGTAGAAATGAGTGTTTTTTGAATAGTTAAAATCCATATGTTGTTTGGTTAGGATATATTAAATATATAAATATTTTCATTATTAATTTTGTTAATAAATTATCTTTAATAAAAAATATATTAAAAAAAATATTTGTTCTTTTTTCAAGTCTTTCATTGATTGTACGATATTCTCATCATTTTGTTGACACATAAAATGTGTGTTCTTTATAAAAGGAAGGGACAATTTTTTTTTTATAAAAGGAAAGGACAATTCTTTTAATAACACTTGTAAAAATTTAGTTAAATAATAATATCAAATTAATCGATGTATAAATTTGTGAAGAGAGGATTAATAATAAAAAAATATATTTGGATAATTTTTATATTTTATTTTTGTTCTTTCTTAATATGACATCCATGATATATATAAGTAGAGTAAGGACACTTTTATTTTATTATTAAATCATACCATATATTAACTTTGAATTGTACAACAAATAATATACTTAACATTTTAAAAAATATATACAATTTATTTATTTATTATTTTTAATGATATTGATAAAGAAAAAGTTGTTTTGAAATTAATTATTAACTTTTTTTAAAAAGTGATTTGTTATAATAAAAAGTTATATTGATCTTGCAAGTAATTTAAATATTGTTTTTAAAAAGGATTATATTGATCTTGCAAGTAATTGGTAAACATGTTTAGTTTTCTAAGAAAAAAATATTATTACAACAATTGTTAATAAGATTAATTTTTTTTATTTAAATATAAATTGATATAAATCACTATATAAAATATATTAATTAGGTAAGAAACATATAAATTAATAAAAAGAAAATATAATACTAGAAAATCAAATTTTGAAAGTGTAAGTGAAAACCACGTTTAGAAAGTGACACATACAATCATAAATTAAAACTATATGTAAATTAATTGATTAAAAAAATAATTATTGGAAATTTATTTAAAATAATTATTATTTATTTAAAATTTAAATTTAATAAAATAAATAAAAATATGTTAGTATTTTAATTAATAAATTAAATAATTATGTAATATATATATATATATTTAATTTATAAAAAAAAATCAAAATACCACATGCAAGCAAGCACCATTAACTATATCAAATCAGATAAAACAAAATTATGGGCCTGAGTTAGCCCAGATAGCACAAATTATTAATTACTCATATCTTAATTTATATATTTTCTCTTAATCATAAATGTAAATTAAACTAAAGAATTATATATTTAAAGTCAAAATATAATATAAAAGTAACAAATATTAATAATGTATAATTAAGATATTATATTGATATATATACGATGCAATTAATTAATTAATCTTGAAGTTTAATAATCTTTATGTAAAATATATAATTACTTTTCTATATATATATATTTGTTTACATTTTCCTCTGAGTCATTTATTATTCTTTTTCTTTACCCTCCCTAGGTCATATTATTAACTTTATTACTTATTTATCTATTACCTTTATAATTCTCTACTCTTTAGCATCTAAATTTTAATTTAGCTATTCATTATTTTCTTTATTACTTAAAAAAATAAAAAATATTGAATTTCTCGGTCTTGGATTAGGAATCCTCAGTCCGGGTGTGAGATTCCTTAGTCGAGGTGTGGGAGGTCTTCGGTCGGGTGTGAGATTTCTCGGTCGGGGTGTGAGGAGAGCTCTCGGTCATGTGTGATATTTCTCGATCAAGGTGCGAGGAGCTTTCGGTCCTCAGCTGAATTTTCTCGGTCTAGATTAGAAATTCTCGGTCGAGTTTAGGGAAGGGTTCAATTTTCTCGGTCGAAAATCGAACTCAGGTTGAGCCCTCGGTTGGACATCAATAACATCAAACTACAAGTTTGATGATTTCGACTAGGGACATGGTCTTTTGATCCAAGGGCATGGGGAGCTTTGTATAGTCCCTGTGATATTTTATAATATCATCCCGATGCATCATTCGATAGGGATGATGTCTCACTTAACTCAAACAATATTGATTAAAAACCGTGTTTATGAGCTTTAATGTTTAAAGATGTGTAAGGAGCTAACTAATAGCTTCCTTATACTTCATATGGTTTAATAAAACCAAAACATGAACACTAATTATTCATTTTAACCGATTCAAGAATTGAAAATTTTATTTTTTTATAAAAAATAGTTTTTGATCAAACATGATCGGGATGACGTGGAATTGGCTTGAATATGCTTGAATATGCTTCTAATATCCTTAGAAACGTATTGAAAATATTTGTGAGTTGTTGTTCTTGAGTAATAGAAACCCGATTTTGATAAAATTCAAAATTAAATTTGAGTATTTCTGATTTAGGTTGATTGATTCAGTTTTGTTTCGATAGAAAGCTTATAAATGATTATAGGGTCGTTTTCCAATCAAAAAATCAGATAAGCAAGTTGTATATGAAACTGATCAAACTGAAATATAAAAAAAAAATCAATTTAAACATGTAAATCAAATTACAGTATGTTTTTCAAATTACTATGAGTTAGAGAACACTCATGAACACTTTAAGAAACTTTCTGAATGTCAGGTCTGAGTTCTACAACCTTACACAAAATTTCCAAAATTTTAAAAAAAGCTTGAAAATCTATAATGACAGATTTCTCTTGGGATTGATTGAGGGATTATGATTGGATTCATTGCCTTCAGTTTGCCAAGGGGAAGCTATTTATAGCCTCCCAAGTCGGTTGATCAACAAAGTGACTTCAGCTTAGTCAAAAGGTCATTAATGGTCTTTTATTTATTCTTCAGCCAACTGTCCGTATATGCAATGATATTGCCCTAGGTTGTAGGTGAAATGATCACCGGAGTAGGGTGATTATTTCAACGTTTAAACGGAGTCAAATAGTGGAGAAATGACAAAGTTCCATCTTTGAGAAATCAAATATGAAAATTGTTCTTATCTAGTTCGTCGTTGCGAGGAAGAAGACAAAGTAGGCCGAAAACGGCATCGTCTCCTCCTTCAGCATTTGAGCGCCGATGAGGGGCCAAAACGACATTGTTTCGAGCCTAAGCGCGGATGTTGGGCAATCCATTAGCGCTTTATTGACGATGGGCGATCCGCGCGCGTTTGGATTGAGGTCGTTGGAGGCATTTGTCTACTGATTCACTATTGCGTGGAAGCGTTATTGGCTACGCAGAACGTTCATGGGCGTCGAATGGAGCATGGGTGCTCATCTCATGGATGTAACGTCTGCTACATTGAATCTTCTAGATTTCAGTTGTAGTAGATTATGTCCCATCTTCAGCCTTAGGGCTTATTAGACCTATTTGAAATTAATTTTAAAGAAACATTCAATCTCCCACCTTATAATGCTTCTTGTGTTCAATGTATCACTTTATGGACATTAAAAATATTTTCTATATAAACAAGATCAAAATATTGTAGGTAACTCAAATATATTAGAAGAAATTATTAAAAGTGTTATTGGAATTAATAAAGATGATATCGATGAAGAAGATGATGAAAGTTCTACAATAGAGCCCCATTCGTGAAACGAAGCTATTAAAGCAGCAATCACATTGAACAATTTCTTGTTGAGCTATAAGAAAACAACACCAGAAGTTTTTTACCATGCTAAGGAAAATTAGAGACGAGATTTAAGGGGAAATTGATTTCAACAAAAAAACACAAGACAATTGAGTCATTTTTCAAGAAACCTTCATAAATCATTCATGTAATATGCTATATATAAGGAATTATTAATTTATATTTTATATGGGGTATAAAGAAATTATCAAAAATGTATTATCTTATAATTTTAGCGAATTATTTATTTAGCACCCTATCCCCGAGTCGGGACCGACCAAAAATATTATCTTAGAGAGTTTATTAAATAATCGAGTATTAATTTATCGAATTTCTATTGTATAGAAGTATAAATTCATATTCCTAGTAAAAACTTTACAAAGATGATATTAAATACTTTTGCTAAAATATTACTTCTATAGTTGTATTAACTATTAAATAATATGATAATCCAAAAGGATATATTTCAGAGAATGAATTGAATAATGGACTATGGTGTGTCTCGTGCATTTGGGACAGGTTGAATATAATGGCGGGGTTAAATGTCATCCGTTTTAAGTGTTTAATAAATTCAATGTCATTTTTTCGTACAAATAAAATAAAAAATTACATTTGTTACAGATTTATTTAATTAAGTTTATTCGTTTTAATGATCATTTACGTATAATAATATTCAATTATCGTTATTGTTATCCGCAATCGTTTCAAGTTGTCATTTTTATTTGTTTCAAATTATTACACTTATTCACTAAATATTCAAGTATATTTAATTTTATTTATACAAGATAACTTATTTATGTAAATTAGTGTAACAACTTATTATATAATCACAATTTATTTGTGCTTAAATCAAACTAGCCTTATAATAGATGGGCCTAGGCAATAACATATGTTTTATTAAAAAAAAACAAGGTATATATTTTTAATCATATATTTATTTTTTAACTCTCTTTTACTTATCTTTTTTGCTAGGGAAAATTAAACCCCAAAAGTTCTATCCATTAGAAGTATCACCACTTTCTTTGTATTCATTTGGGAAGACTTCTTCAGTTTGAGTTATATCAATAATAAACACTAAACATATCAATTTACTCTAGTTCTAGTATATATTATATGATCACTCAATGTATTAATCAAAATATTAAAATAATTTTATTTTTATTTTTTTTATATTATCATCATATGTTATTACTTTTAAATATTTTACCAAAAAATCCACGTACTCAAAATCATCCCAATTATAATCAATTGTGATGTTCTCATTAATAATGTTAATGTCCAAAAGTGAGAATCTACCTATATGTTTAAGCAATGCCAATTCTTCATGTTGTTATCTTTATGGTAAACTTGGTTTCATAATTAAGGTCATCTTTGAATATGATCCAAACCTTATGATAAATTTGTTTTCATTGAAATATTAAGAAAATTATTTTGAATATTCATTCTTTAATTGATTACAAGTAAAACTGACAATTATAATATTACGAAGAACGATAGAAAATATCATTTTTTTCGAGATCAAAAACCTTATGGGACAATTGCGTTGGAATTACGACCATCAACACGCTCAGCACAATCGACACGATCAACACGTTTGGCACGTTCGGCATAGTCAGAATGGTCGCACAAAATTTAGTTGTTTGATTTGGTCGCAGGTTACGGGAAACGTGGTTACAGTCACGATCGTCGGCACATTCGACACAATCGGTATGATCGACACGTCTGACACGTTCGTTTGAAAATTATTTGCTTGTGTCGCAAATCTTGGGTCAGAAAATCGGAAATACGGTCGCTAGGATTGTTTGAGAACATGTCACTTGGGTCGTAATTGATTTCGATCGTTAGGGCGTTGAGTTGTGAAACAGGGTCACTAGTTCACTATTCTACGATCGTTCATGGTCGTAGGTTATTCTAGATTGTAAGTAATTTGGGTTTGGTTGAGTTGTCTGCATTCTTGCTTTCTTGTATTATCTAGTTCTTCTACTATGATGGGGAGAAAGAATAGGAATAAGGAAAAAGAAGTGCATGACTTCGTGAAAATCGATTCAAGCAAGAAAACGATAGATGAAATAGAACATAAACAGCGCTCTAAGAAAGCGAAAATGCAGAAACAGAGCTCTCAGAAGTGTAAGGAAAAAGTGTATAATGAAACTGAAAGTTTGAAGTTTGAAATTAAAAAGGATAGAATATGAAAGGTTGGATAGAAAAAAGGGCAAATCTCTACGGACTCAAGAATCAAATTACAAAATTTTTATTCCAAACAAAGAACAGAGAGATTCTGCTTAGTAAAAAAACACATCAAACTACTATCCAAGTCAATATTCACTATCTTCAGGATTAGAACTTACTAAAACAAGATAAATACAAGAAGATAGTTAGCTGGTGTGTGGAAATAATAAGGGAGCTTATGAAGTGCCCCAAAACGAAGACCTACACTATCAGAAGTAATTCCAACTTGAAAATTAATGAAGTTTGGAAGAAAAATGTAGGACAGAAAGCTGATGATCAGGAGAAATATAAAGGCAAAACTTACCTAGTAGTTTTTAAACCAAAAGTTGAGATTCTTAAATCCCTTTTCGAGTTTAAATTACCTATTGAAGTGGATGAAAATGCATTAAAAATGGGAAAATGTAGTTGTTGGGAACTACATAGGTATTGTAACCACCGAGAATCCTGTAGCAGTGCTCATGGTTGACACGTGGTATGCGGGCCAAGAGTGGCTCGAGGTTCAATGATTTCAACCTTGGATTAGACTAACCTGAAGCTATGTTTCTCAGTCGAGGTGTATGAACCTAGGGGTGTAAACGAGTCGAGTACCATACTACTCGAACTCGACTCAAATTACATTATAAATACTCGAACTTGAACTCGATTGAACACCAAAATTTATAATCAAATTCGACTCGATGACAATTCGAGCTACTTGAGCTCGAACTCAAAAACTCTAAAATTAAATTTTATTAATTAAAATTACATTTTACTACCACTATTATATCTCAAACATATTATAATATATATTTGATAAACTATACATATATAATTAAAATATTATTTTAAAATAACAAATATAAATACCATCAAATAATTTAAAGATAACAAATGTTCATTCAATCACAAACATCATTTAAGAATTACAAACGAAATTGAATATTTAGAATATGTTCATCACAAAAATAGTACAAGTTATAAAATAAAAAATTGTTGAATATTGAAAGACATTATCACAAATGTCATTAAGACATTACAGAATGAAAACGAAGTCATTAATCATAATCTTACAATAAAGTCTCACCAAAGTAAATTATAAAGATCTTGATTGACATGAGAATAATCAAAATTAAGCTTTAAACCCTAAAACTTTGAAGGGAAAAATTTTAATATAGAAAATTGGGGTCTTACATAAAACAGAGATGATTCTTGTTGCTTCATCGTTCAAGGAATTTGAAGCGCAATTTCTTTAATCTATGGCTCTTTGTGTACACAAGAAAATACATTTAAATTTAAAAATTATTACAAATATTTAAATGTAAAAACTTACCTTTGTCTTTTTTTCGCTCCATGAAGGCACATATACCAATCTCCTGCACACATTAATACTTGTACTATTTCTGGAACTAATGATGAACGATAAGCATCAATGACCCTCGCTTCAGTACTAAATGGTGATTCAAAAGACACCATGGTTATTGGAATTGCCAAAATATCTCAAGCCATCTTCAACAATATCTTATACGTTAGCCTACTCACTTTTCACCATTCCAATCAATTAAATTTATCTCGATTAACCTTTGGCTCAACACGTTTGGATAAATAATCATTCAACACGTTTGTAGGGCGTAAACCTATATTTGTATTTATATATTCATCCAAATCTTCTTGTGGTTGACCATCACCTCCAACTTGATTGCCACTATAATGTCCCCTTTCTTCAATATTGTTTGCAGTCACATAATCATCGTAGAGATCATATAAACTTTTTTAATCTCTATAATTTTTTTCTTGGGCATCAACATTCGAATATATTCTTGATAAGCAAAATTCAACACTTCAAATTTTCAACCTAGGATCCAAAATAGCTTTAATGGCCTACAATAAATTGTTCTCTCCCTAATATTTGTCAAATTTAGCTTTCATTCTTTGAATCATTGCTTGTACAAAACCATCCGCAACATTAAAATTTCTATCTAACATCATTTTAATATTTTTCACTTCTTGAAGGAACAAATTTGATGTTGGATATTCACTTTCAGAAATAACTTGTGTAGAAGTCCAAAATATTGTAAAACTGAGCATACTTTCTCAACCTATACCCAATCTTCTAAACTAGGACAACAATCATAATATGGATCTCGATAAGCAAATTGTGGAAACACTGGTCAATATTTAAGTTCACAACTTAACATCTCAAATGTTGAATTCCACCTTGTTCGACAATCATGGATTAACTTTTTTCCAGGCAATTGCAATTGCTGCACTATTTCTGAAAAAGAATGATTCTTCCATCCGATCAATTAATATAATTCACAATTTCTCTTATCTTTCTAGTGATGTCAATAATCTCTCTCAACCCATCTTGAACCACAAGATTTAGAATGTGTGCACAACACCTCACATAAAAAAGTTTTCATTCGCATAACAACTTGTTAGCCTTTAAAAATTTGTCTTTCAATAAACGAATAGTTGATATTCTCCTAGAGGATATACAAACAATCAATCATACAACTATCTGCATCATCCAAGAGAAGACGACGAAAATATTTCATTTCATTTGTAGAACTTTTGATTCTTTATGCATAATATGAACTACTGCACATTTATATATATGTTACCATGTTTGAGTTTTGATGAATATTTTGTTGTTGCTTATTAATTTGATAGATAAAATATGTGATTTTGATTGAGAATAGATTGATTTATTATGTGGTGGGTGACTTGACAGTGAAAATAATTAAAATGAGCATGGATAAACCAGAATGATCAAATGGAAGCAAGAAAAGTAAGAAAAATGACTGATAATTAAATTCTTTTGATTTATGTTTTTGAAGTTTTAGAATATTTATGTCTTGTTAATATAGTTGTTATTTTTAAACATTTTATGGTTATGTTTTAATATATTGATGTCTTATGTTTTTGGCTTACAACACTTTGTTGTAATATTTATTCATAGTTTTGGTTTTATAAAATTTAATTATATCTTTAGTTTGATAACTATTGCAATTTCTTAGCTATTTTATCTTTGGAAATTATTACGAATAATGTTGTTGATGTCTTGTTTAGTAAATAATTTTCAACTTTCAACTACAATATATCACTAAATTGCTGTAATATTTGCAATATCAATAATATGTATTGTGGAGAAACCTATGACGGATCGAATGGTATATTTGGTAAATATTTTTCAACTATTGCATAGAAATTCCTTGTATTATAGTGCAATAATTTTTACATTAATCCATGTTAATCGCCAAATTACTTTAATTTTTGTAATATCGATATTATGTATTGTTGTGAAACCCATTATAAATCGAATGTTGTCGTTAAGTGTAATGATATATCAATAATGAATTTTGATATATATATATATATATATATTTATATATATATATATATATAAACTTGATGAATAAAATTTAGAGATTTTAAATAAGAGTAATGATATATACAACCCCCTTACATAGCACATTCATACAACACTTACTTCAATTGGAAAGAAAGAGAAAATATATCTTAAATAAATCATCAAATATACATGACAAACTAACTTAGAAATTATATTTGTATAAAAACTCTTTAGGAACAAAAAATCCAAAAACAATTTATTATAAAAATGTATTTTCTTTTGCAAAGATAAAATTATATAACTTAAACTTGAACGTGATACATTGAAAATACTTTTTTATTTTTACCAAATCTTAAACCTCTTCCAATACAAAATTTTTTATCGTTTGGGATGGCATAAAATGATGTTAATTAAACGAAATTGCGTCTTAATTGGATAAAACATATGCCTTCTCATTATATCCCATCTAAGTTAGAACAAACTAAATTTCATTTCAATAACATTTCTTGCAGCAACATGTTTCATGCTGAAAAATTCTTCGCAGTTAGAAGGTGTTCGTGCAACATCCTAAGATCTTAAATGGTACTTGTGTCATTTAAAAATCCTTCTTCATTTGTGTATCCAACTTCTACTAAGTAATAGTAACATGTAATAATGTAATTATTTATTAACATTTTTACTAAGTAACAATAACATATGTTAATGTCTAATTTTTTATATGAATAAATAGTTATATATTCCTTATCTCGAGGAACTTTTAAATCATTGTTTCTACTAATTGCATCTCATAAAATTTACTATCAACAACAGAATATTCCCAACCATGTAATATATAAATGAACATCATATCATGAGAGCAAACCCCTAGCATGTCTGTTGTAATTTGTTCTTTTCGAATTATATATGTTTCTTTTATATCTTCTCCCGTAGAATATATGTTCCATCTATAACTCCTAAATAATTTTATTCATATATACAAAAATAAAATAAAAAACATGTATTTTATTAGTATATAGAAACAATACATTTATTATTTACCTCAAACCATTTCCATCTTTCATTTGTATGAGAATTTTGGAGAGTCTTTGACTTTTTTTAGTAGGTCAACTTGAAGATTTATAACGAATTTTAACATTTCATGCACATATTTACTAATTGTCCATCTGGAACGATAAAATGCAAATGAAAAATTTCTTATCTTAATATGATGAGCTAGAATATATAGTAATATATCTATCTTTTCTTAAAAGATACACTTTTGGAGTTAGATAACCTTAACACCTCCATCAAATTGCATAAACGAAGGAAAGTCCTTCTATCCTTTATCATTGAGTTTTGTCATCCTATTTATAGTGTATGTTTTTAGTTGTGCGGTATTGATAGATTGATAAATAGATTAGAAAGTTGATAAACATCGCTCATAAGCAAGTAGCATGACCATTCTTTGCAAAAAAAAATTAGAGATCATTTTATATCATTTCAAAAACATACAAATTGCATTATGATCGTCATAATTATCTACTTTGTCACTATAATATTCATCATCAGTAGAATCCATCTATTTATAGTGATAATTAAAATCTAATATTATTAGTAAGAAGATGTATTAATCTAAGCATACATCAGTCACATCTCAAACAAAACTCAAGACTAATAAAGCAATATGAGTTATTGGGTGGTGGTCTCGCTTATGGGGTCAAATCAATATGCTCTAAAAAAAAAATATTATTCTTATCGATCTTATAAGTATCATAGAAAATTCCATTAATCGAATAACTTTTTCGAGAAAGATGATACATCTAAGTCATACAAGTAAAGAGGTCTATTCATTGATAAAAAAAATAAAAAAACGTGAATGGGTATTGGGTTGATGATAAAATAGAATCATGAATCGCGAATAGTGATTTGATTGGTGATAAAGAAACAGAATTCTTGGTTCAGATCGGGAATAAGTCCGATTATATTTCTATCTTTGTGCATTCCGTTTGAAGAAAGAAAGGATCCCGAATAATCAATCTTTCTTTTAGTTGTTGAATCTCTCTTTAATTGATCAATGGGAGCAAGTTTGAAAAATGATCTTAGAGTGTCTAGGGCTGGGCCAAGAGGGTTTCTTAACGCCTTCTTTTTCTTTTTCTTTTCATCAGAAAGACTTTTCATGGTAAGGAAGAAGGGGAACAAGCACACTTGAAGAATTAATAATAAAGTAATTTAACAACTTTTGGTTAAGACAAACTCAAGACTAATCAAACAATATGACTCAAAAGTGAAAGTTTATATTTGGTTCTTATCAATATGTTATGTTAGATGATATCATTATTAGTTTTTCATATTCACTTACTGTAAATGTTTTTTATTTTTAATATGATATTTTAGAAAAATGTCATCTCAATCAATGTTATTATTGTTTAAAGATTATATTGTACATGATGGATTAATCAATTCATAGTTAGAACAGATTGATTAAAATCATCTCTTCTAATTAATGTAATTTTAATTTACTTCAATTAGTTTTGTTTATCTCTTCTAATTTATCTTCATTTTCATAGAGTAGCAGATGATTAAAATCAATTATTATTATTATTATATATTCATTCAGAATAAGGAATCTTATTACCATGTAACCGATTCAACTATCAATTAAGAAAAAGAGCAAAATCATTCAAATAAGTATTCAAGGAAACAATAGTATTTACAAATGAACCTGTAACGAGTATTGGTTTGATTCTCTCTTAAAGGTTAGAGAAAGATCGGAGAACAATTATAAGACTAAAATGATATATTTTCTATTTTATTATATAGTTTTTCTAAACTAGTAGATAAATCAGTCGTTTTGAGATCAAAAGATAGAAAATTAACTTTTTCAAAAAAAAATTATTGTGTATGTTAAAATCTTGTATTCTTAGTCTTGTCTTCAAACAATGGGTTCGTCCTCAACTTCCTAGGTTATCATCTTATACGAATTTTCTCCAAATATCCCCAAATATATGCTTTTAGAAATGTGTTTCCTTAATCTTTTCCGAATTTCCCCATATCTTTGCTTGTAGAAATAAGTTTCTTGAATTTTCTTTGATTCTCTCCAAATCTATGCTTGAAGAAATGAGTTTCATTTCTTCTCTGCATCTCCTTAAATTTATGTTCGTAGTAATGAGTTTCCTTAATCTTATCTGAATATCCCTAAATCCATGTTTATATAAACGAGTTTAGATGAAAAATAGTTCAAGAAAATGAAAACCATGGAGAAAAAGATTTTAGATGAAAAGAGATGAAAAGAAAAAATAAGGAATTACTATATAGACGAAAAAATGAATGAACTTTCTAAAAAAAATATTAGGGAAGAAAAAACTTAATAAAAATAAAAGGGTACATATAAAAGTATTATTTTTATACTAGTTTGTAACGGTTTCTAAGTACAAATTTGTACCTAAAAAATATATAAATTTTAAATAATATTTATATAAAATATTTCAACCAAGCATTTAACCAAATTTAATATAGTTATTAGTTAAATATTACCTAACAAACATAGCCAAAAGACCACTAAATCACAATCATTCTTTGAGTCTATATACCTAACAAAAAAAACTTGAAATTGCAAAAGCAGGACATCTAACTCATGAAATGGATGGATTTTTATATAAATTGTGATAATAATCTCATTGCTTAAACTAACAATTTGTATATATGTAATACATTAATATTTAAAATAATTCTAACTAATTTATGTTAAAATGAGATTCAAATTTA
Organism: Impatiens glandulifera; assembly: GCF_907164915.1. Taxonomy (NCBI): domain Eukaryota; kingdom Viridiplantae; phylum Streptophyta; class Magnoliopsida; order Ericales; family Balsaminaceae; genus Impatiens; species Impatiens glandulifera. The sequence goes on from NC_061865.1 coordinate 24,250,394, forward strand.
TAGCATTTGAATAATTACATTGAGTTTTGAAATATGTACATTTATCGCTCGTATAGGAAACAAAAAAGCTTATTTATACACAAATAAAAATCCATTTAAATATACATATATATACTATCAAAATTGACTAATTTAGCCTATATTATTAAACAAAGTTTTTTTTTAATTTATTTATTAATTATATATTCATTTTTTTTTTATTTTTTTATAAATTAATTAATCAATTTCTTCCTCTTATTTTTTATTTATTTATTTATCTCTTTCTATCTCTTTTTTATTCATAATATTTTTACGAAAATTTTCTCTTTTTAATGATAATGTTTTGTAAAATTTTTCTCTTTTTATTCATAATATATTTGTTAGATTTTTCTTTTTTCTTTTTTTAAATATAAAAAAATAAAATTAATAGTCTTTTTATTTAAATTTTTATTCGTGTTTATAATAATAATAAACAAAAACATTGAGTTATTGTTTTTTTTATAATCTTGATTATTACTATTATGTTTGATAAATTAATATACATTATTATTCAAATTAAGTGATATTTTGCTGTTAAAGAGGATGAGTCATTATAATTTGACTAATTTTTAAGTATTATCTCCTTAAAAAGATAAATAATTTTAAAATATTCAATGTTGATATGGTAATTTAGAAAAATAATAAGAAAAATATAAAATTAAAATAATTAAATATGAAATAATTTAAAAATGTAGAAAAATATATAAATAAATTAATTAATTAATAAAGAAAAAAGTAGAATGAAAAATTAATTAATTATTTAATAATAAAAAAAGGAAAAAGAATAAAAAATATTTAATTAATAAATATATAAATTTGTAGATAAATAACAAAATTAATTAATTAATAAAGAAAAAAGTAAAATGAGAAATTGATTAATTATTTAATAAAAATAAGGAGAGAGAAAGATAATAATATTAAATTAATAAATATATAAATTTATAAAAGATTAATTGTGTTAAATGAGTCATCTTTATACTAAATTTGTTTTAAATATTAAATAAAAATTTTGTTATTTTTAGACCAGTTATACAGAGCTACCTTGTGGCGAGTTCAACAATTCTAACCTAAATTTGACATATTTAATATTTTGGGTAAAAAATCTCTAACCTAAACCTAACCTGTTTATTTATGTTTGACCATTCTGACCCGTTTGACCTGTTTGACCTGTTTGACCCGATTTACTTAACCCAACTCGAACTAAATTCGATGTAATTAATTCATATCTCACTATTTCAAATTAAAATGACATCAATACAAAATAAAATAAAGTTAAATCACAAATTCACTTATACAAAATTTTACAAAAGAAAATGAGTGAGTGGATAAAAAAAATAACACAAAGCTCAACAAAAGAAACTTGTAAACGGGTTATCGAGTCTATTTTGGGTCATGTCATGTCGACCCGATTTTGACATGTTTATTAATTAGATTAAACATGTCGATCTGATTTTGACCCGAACAAAAAGATACCTAACTTTGATTTTTTCGTGTTCGACCCGGGCCGTGTATTCTTGTCGTGTCAAAAATTGCTGGCCCTATTTGTGTATGGTCTTAGTGAATTCATATTTTGATCTAATTATTGTTATAAATAATTTTGATTTACATTTTTTTATTTTTCTTAAATGTTGTTTACTTAATATTAAATTTGACTTAATCTTATTAAGTATGTTATCATTACTATAGATAAATTTAACTTAAAACTTATTGCATGAATAAAAGTACTATATCATTCAGTAAAGGGAAACAAACTACAAATCAAGGTTTCATTAATGTTCAAAATCACAACCAAACCAAACACATAATTAGTTGGAAATAAAAAATAACACCAATGAAAACCCTAATTTTATACCCTATAATTTACACATCTTTTTATTCCTCTCTCACCCACAAAGAGGTGTTCTTTTGCGTCGGTCTCTGTCTCTGCCTCTGCCTCTACTGCGTATTTCTTGAGGCATTTTGGACACTTCCAATTCTTCTCTAGGCCGTGTTTTCTGCGTATTGCTGTGATATCGCCCAAAGCTTGTTTCGGGTCGTGATGTTTGCAACTGCGCTCAGGACAAATGTAGACTTTTCCCTCACGTCCTCTCCCCTATTCAACGTCGTCTCTTGGAACTCAACGTCAGGTAACAAAGCAATCACCTCAGCATCTGGATCATAAGAAAAACACAAATCAAGAAACAAATTATAAAACATTTGAATCGTAAACAGCACTTAATTAGGAATTCTCACCATGCATTCCAGGACGGTTTCTTCTCCTCCTTAATTAGCACTAGTTTTTCAAGTTCTATATACGCCATCGTAGGCATGAAGTGGTCGTATTCTGGTATCACTCTCGTCCTTGAGCATCTGAATTGAAAACCCTTTTCAATGATCATTTTCTCACCTTTCATCTTCTAATCGGAACTCAGTCTGAGAATAAGATAGATGAGAATAAGATAGATAGAGAAAAAAAAGTTAGATTAAAATTCAAGATTTCTAATCCGTATACAAAAAACTTTTCAAAGAAAAGATTCTCACCTTTCATCTTCCAATCAAAATTCCATTGATAATCTTAATCTTCTGTAACATCTATCAATTACTTGTGTTCTATTACTTGTGATAACAATCTATTTATAGATTTTGAAGTGAAGCCGCCGCGGCTAGCTAGAGAAAATGTTCCTAGGTTAAATTCCGACATTTCTTATGGGCCCGGTCGTTCGGCCCAGTTGTGTTGTGTTTAGGGCAATTAGGTAGGTATAAATTATATTGAAGTCCTAGATAAATTTAGATTTTAAAATTTAATCAATTATTTGTTAGTGAATTAACATTCACCTCCAACTTATAATAAACAGGATATACAAATATTTGTTATATTGGGTTTGTCTAACAAAAAAAACAACGAAATTATTTTCAAATTGAAATTATTCATTTAGTTCAAAAAAACATTTCTCTAATATATAAAATAAATATTTACGATTTCAACACCGAAATCGAAACCTTTTATCATTGAAATTGTTTCTAAGTTTAGTAAAGTGTAATCTATAATAAATTAAAAGATCAGAGACTACGACATGACTAGGAGAGGAAGACGACATGATTAGAAGAAGAAGACGGCTTGAGATCGGAGCTGGTTCATTGATTTGAGATGGGAAACTATTATAAGAAGGCGAAGGCGGCGGCCAGATGAAAAAGAAAGATAATTAGGGTAGAATGACTGTGAAGCTTTCGGTTTTTCTATTGGGTATCTAAACCGAAAGTTTTCTTCATAACTTTATCAATTATCCTCTCAATCTCTTTTCTTGCAATATTCTCAATTTCTTCCAGAATAAACTCTCTTACTTCTTTAAATTTATTACTTTTGTTCTTCCCCTTCCCTATAATGACATAAATAGAGTAATAGAACAAATAATTACAAAAATCTTAAGAAATGATCACAGATAAACTACAATCGAAGATAAATTCCAGCGGCGCTAACAAATGCACAAGAAACCCTATATTAGAAACACTCAATGGCTGACTATATCGTGTCGCAAGTGTCGATCGTGCTGTGTCGTTTGTGCATATCGTGCCGCCTGTGTTGTGTCGTCTATACCGATTGCGCTTCCTTTAATCAATGGTGATTACGACGTTGATTTGATGACTTACAATGCAAAACAAGTGCAAAATAAATCTTACAGCCTAAGAGTATTACGTATTATTATATTAGTCAATAATTTTAATATATTGAATTTTATAATTTGATATATATTAAATAAAAAATAATTAAATTAAATACTAATATTTTTTTTAAGATTGTATATTAAATTATTAATTTATAATTTTTTATATAATCCATGAGAAAAAAAAGTTTATTTTAATTGTAGATCGAAAAAGATGGAAAACATAATACAATTATATATATTGCAATAATTTTATAAAATTTAGAAAGTGTAACTCCATAAATCCCTTGTCAATTTTAACCTCGTTTTGTGTGTCAATTTTTTTCAATAAAATATTATTTTAAAAGATTTATAAAAACATGTTTTTGATAATAATTAATTTTTGTGATCCATTTAAATAAAATTTAAAATAATTAAACTATAATTTTATTTTAAAAGAAATATGTATTTTAAATCAATTTAAAATAATTAATTAAAAATATTATTTATTTGATGAAAACATGGTCAATTAATTTTTAATTTAAAATCAATAAATATTTTGTTTACAAACTTATTTTGACTGGAAATTTTTTTAAATTTTGTTTTTTTGATACTTGAGAAAGATTTAGCACTATTTCCTCTTTAAAAACTGTCTACTTTATAAAATTATGGTTTTGAAAAATTTGTTTTATTAAGTTTTACTTAACCAATCATTCTTCAAGTCTTAAGCATGCATAAAATATTAGAAGTCAAAAATAAATCAAAATAGGGCCTTTATCCAAATATTTTTTTATAAAAATATTTTGAAATTGTTTTTTATTTTTTTTATTTAGAAAATGATTTAGGGCTTTTAATTTAAAAACAAACAATTTTTAAAATTAAAATTTCAAACAAATGGACCCTAGGACAATTCCTCTGGATCGAGGCTAAGACCTCTCGGTCGGATCTTCAGTCAAATACAGGGGAGTCCTTAGTCGAGACTAATATCTCCCGGTTCGATGTTAGAGCTCTAAATCGGGACTAGAAATCCTCGGTCGAGTGCAGAATAGTCCTCAGTCGAGGATAAGACCCCTTGGTTTGATACGGGGATCTCGCGGTTGAGGTGCGGGGAGTTCTCGATCGAGGCTAGAAATCCACGGTCAAGAACCATGCCAGACTTGTTTTCTCGATCAGGTGCAGGGGAGGGTTTGATTTTCTCGATCGGAAATTGAACTTAGGTCGAACCCTCGGTCGAACGTTAAGAACATCAAAATGCAGGTTTGATGTTTTTGACTAGGGCCTTAATCATCGATCTAAAGACATGAGGAGGTTCGTCTAGTCCCGATGATCATATATAAAATCATCCCAATGCATCATTTGAACGAGATGATGTTCCATTTGTTCAAACAATTTCTTGAGTAAAACACGTGTTTTTGATTTTAAGAGTTTAATAGGGTATAAGGAACTTGCCAATAGTTTCTTTATACCCATAGTGATGGAATGAAATCAAGACATGAACACTCCTTATTCATCTTATTTAATCATGAGTCTTAATTTTAATTATTTTAAATTTTATTTATTCAAAATAATTCTTAATTCTTTTAAAATTTATAAATTATATAACTAAAATTGTAGTACTTATAAAAAAAAGATAAATTCATCTTTTTGGTGAATTTTACATATAATTTTAATGAATAAATTAACAAAAATAAATAAAATAAAATGTATCTAAATATGAATTTTAAGTATTCAATAATTATAATATTTAAAGATAAAAATTAAATTAACAAATATAAATATCTAAACTTTAAGTACTTAAAATTTGTTCAATATTATCTAAAAAGAAAAAAATATATTAACACTATTATATACTTATATATTAATTATATTAATCAATAAATTCAATATAATGAATTATATAATTTAATATTATAAATATTAAATAAAAAAATATTTTTTTTTTAATTTATATATAAAATTATAATATTTTAACTTAATATATATATATATATATATATATAAATAAATGAGAGACTGAATACATATATTTATTTTTAATTCATTTTATTTATATTATATAATTATATTTTTATTTTATATATTTAAAATTAATCTAATAAAGGGAAAGAGAGTTAACCTTGAATTTGAAAATATGTTATACTTGTAATAATATAATAAAAATGATAGAGAGAATTGAGTGAGGAAATGAAAAAGATGGTGTGGCCAATAAGATTTTTCTCTATTCCGGCTCCTTACATTTATTCTCCCATTTTTTCTCTCCTTAAATATTATTTTCCCATTTTTTCTGCCGTTAATAACATTTATTCTCTCTTCTATTCCACTAATTTTTCTCCCTCTATCACATCTTTTTATATATTATAATAATTTTATTAAATTTATAATAATAAATTGACTTTTTCTTATTTTTTTTTAAAATAATTTATTAAAATAATCATTTTAAAAATATACTAAAATAAAATAAATTTTAATATATTCAATCAAAGAATTAATAATTGTACGTGAAATAATTTAAATTATAAAATTATATATAAATAAAATAAATAAATTCATATATTATATTAGGAGAGATGCAAGAATACATGTCACAATTTTATGATTTTGAAGATGGTCGTATTGAAGGAGAGATACAATATGTGTATTAAAATAAATTTTTTTAAATAAAAAAATTAAATCAGATTGCTAACTAAATTAAAAATGATTTTACATAATAATATTAATAATAAAAAAATAAAAATATATAATTCTCGATAACAACAAGAAGAATGCCCTTAAAAAGTACTTTTCTTTTAATAATTAAATATAATTAATCATATATTCTTATAGTGTTATAAAATGATTTATAATTTTTAATAATTAAACTTATTAATAGCACTGGTTCATTTTCAATTACTTATTTAATTAGAATATTTAGTGATTTATAATTTTTTCTATTCATTCTTAATTGCTTATTTAACTAGACTAAAGCTAAGTACCCTGGTTTTCATTCTAAAGAAACGAAAAACCCTAATAGTTTTCTACGCCGCACTCTTCTTCTTCACATGCACTCTTCTTCTTCACATCTCTATCAAGTCTGTGATTGATTGATCTAGGCCTTTGATTAATTGAACTCCTCGTTTATTTCTTAGTCATAGTTCTTTTTTGATTTGATATATTTACAGATAATCGTATTTGAAGCTTACCTCTCTTGCAAACTCTCTCAGATTGATGTTTTTTATTTGATATATTTGCAGAACTCTATCAGATTGATGTTTTTGATTTGATATATTTACAGAACTCTCTGAGATTGATGTTTTTGATTTGATATATTTGCAGATAATCTTTTGATTTGATATATTTGCAGATAATCGTATTTGAAGCATACCTCTCTTGCAAACTCTCTCAGATTGATGCATGTGAACTATTAGGCCAAACTCTTAAGCTATTTTTATTTTGTTTTCCTTAATGCATATGAACTATCATTACTCTAATCTTACAGATCTGAAGTCAAATTGTTTATTTTTATGATTTACTAAACTTTTGTTTATGGTTGGTATTTTTATGATTTACTAAACTTTTGTTTATGGTTGGTTTTACGATTACTTATTTGACTTATTAATGAAGGCTTTACATAATCTAGTAATTTTTTGTTTTGTAGGAAGCTAACATGATGATAGTCTTTCATCATCTTTAAGTTCATCCCATTTATTATTGAATATTGAAGGTATAGTTCCTTTATCTTCCTTCCACTAACTCTAAACAAAAAGACTCTAATGAAAAAATATATATTTATTGTTATCACTTATTTAATTGTATTTTAAAGTGGTAAAGAAAGGTGTAACCTAGTTAAAATAAATTAAAATAATAAATATATACATATTTAATTGTCTTTAAAGTAGTAATGAGGTGATAAACTTATTTAAAGGCATTTAAAGTGGTAAATAAGTAATAGTTAAAATAAATTAAAATTAATATATATATATATATTATAATACAAAATAAATAATTAATATTATTTTTAAAATTAATATTTATCCTCATTGAAATTTATGTGGTAAAGTTTATTTTATGAAATATATATATATATATATATATATATATATTATTGTTACTATTTTTTTATTTTATTTTTTTATGAATTTTACATTTACTAATGGAATTCAGCATATATATTGTTTTATCTTAAAAAAAATAATGTTTGGTTATTTGAAATTTGGTTAAAATAAATGATTGTAAAGTTCTCTTATATTTAAAATTTAAATTTAATAAAAAGTAAGATTTTTTTTTATATTTATTGAAAATTAAGTAATTTGATAAATATAATGACAAAACTATAAACATGTTTTTTGAAAAACACAAAAGAAAAACATAATTAAAATCTAAAATAACTCAGATCAAATTAGCTCCTTATCAGCCACTTTTAAATTGATCATAGATTTAAAGAATGTGATGAACATGAAGAGCTGCATCTAGATTCATCGGATAAAACCATTAGTGAGTGTTTCAAAGATTCCCGAAATGAAAAGTAGAGCAAGAGTAATGGATTAGAAGCTGATATAATTCATGGTATGCATTTGTACTATTTGATAAATGACAATATAAGTATAATGTTCTTTTATTCTTGAATTTATTGCTATTATATTAATTTGTTGTATGGCAGGTTTAGTAGGCAGAATTATATGAGAAAACCAAATATCTGATAAGCTGACAAATTTATTTGTAAGTTAGATTTTTTGTCAAATTTCCATTTGTGACACTTCTGAAAAAACATATAAATTTGTGGGAAAAAATTACCGATGCTACTACTTTTGAGTTTAGAAATAATACCAACGTAAGAACGTAGAATGTCTTCTATCCATGTTATTAAGAAAGTGAGTCGTGATATCATTATTTTCCGGTCTTCTTTGTTTTGAAATCTCTTTGAGATCGATTTCAAACTTCACGAAACGGAAATTCATAGTGAAGATTGTTATTAAACTAAGAAGGCCTGAAAATAATGAATTCGTAACTCACTTCTTTGCTAACATGGATGATGAAAGACATTTATTTTAATTTCTAAACAAACATTGTATGTTTCTGGACTAATGGAAGATGATGTTTCCAAGGTTATTAATATGTCATCTCAATCACGGAGAATTGTGATATTTTACCATAATGGAGTGTCTTGCTCATAATATCCTAAGATCTATGTACAATGATATTATTAGTAGGTCAAAACATCTCAATTGAGATCATCAAGTCTCCAGATGTTCTAGATGCAGCTATGAATATTGGCTTTTCTGCAACTATAAGCTGGCATGATTTTGATCCAGCCGAGCTTTACAATCTGTTTGAGATGATTGTTGTGGAACCGTGCTGCAATGATCTGAAATCCTTTCCTCTTTAGAAAAGGTTCTTGTCAGTAAGATCCTTAACATTGATCAAAACAAGATTGATCAAAACAAGATTGATCAATTCAGGAAAGCTCTATAATGGAGCCCCCTTCGCGAAACGAAGCTATTCAAGCGGCAATCACATTGAACAATTTCTTGTTGAGCTATGAGAAAACAACACCAGAAGTTTTTACCATGCTAAGGAAAATTAGAGACGACATTCAAAGGGTAATTGATTTTAAAAAAAAAATAAAATACAATTGAGTCATTTTTCAAGAAACTTTCATAAATCATTCATATAATATGCTATATATATGGAATTATGAATTTATATTTTATATGGGGTCTAAAGAAATTATCAAAAATATATTATCTTATAATTTTAGGGAATTATTAATTTAGCACCCTATCCCCGAGTCGGGATCAACCAAAAATATTATCTTAGAGAATTTATTAAACAATCGATTATTAATTTATCGAATTTCTACTATATAGAAGTATAAATTCATATTACTAGAAAAAACTTTACAAAGATGATATTAAATACTTTTGCTAAAATATTGTTTCTATAGTTGCATTAACTATTAAATAATATGATAATCCAAAAGGATATATTTCAGAGAATGAATTGAATAGTGGACTATGGTGTGTGCAATTGGGACATGTGGAATATAATGGTGGGGTTAAATGTCATCTATTTTAAGTGTTTAATAAATTCAATGTCAATTTTCCGTACAAATAAAATAGAAAATTGCATTTGTTACAGATTTATTTAATTAAGTTTATTCATTTTAATGATCATTTACGTATAATAATATTTAATTATTGTTATTGTTATCCGTAATCGTTTCAAGTTGTCATTTTTATTTGTTTCAAATTATTACACTTATTCACTAAATACTCAAGTATATTTGATTTTATTTATACAAGATAACTTATTTATGTAATTAGTGTAACAACTTATTATATAATCACAATTTATTTGTGCTTAAATCAAACTAGCCTTATAATAGATGGGCCTATGGCAATAACATATGTTTTCTTAAAAAAACAAGGTATATATTTTTAATCATATATTTATTTTTTAACTCTCTTTTACTTGTCTTTTTTGCTAGGGAAAATTAATCCCCAAAAGTCCTATCCATTGGAGGTATCCCCACTTTCTTTGTATTCATTTGGGAAGACTTCTTCACTTTGAGTTATATCAATAATAAACACTAAAAATATCAATTTACTCTAGTTCTAGTATATTATATGATCACTCAATGTATTAATCAAAATATTAAAACAATTTTAATTTTAATTTTAATTTTTTATATTATCATTATATGTTATTACTTTTAATTATTTTACCAAAAAATCCACCTACTCAAAATCATCCCAATTATAATTAATTGTGATTTTCTCATTAATAATGTTAATGTCCAAAAGTGAGAATCTACCTATATGTTTAAGAAATGCAAATTCTTAATGTTGTTATCTTTATGGTAAACTTGGTTCCATAATTAAGGTCATTTTTGAATATGATCCAAACCTTATGATAAATTTGTTTTCATTGAAATATTAAGAAAATTATTTTTAACATTCATTCTTTAATTGATTACAAGTAAAACTGACAATTATAATATTACAAAAACGATAGAAAATATCATTTTTTTTTTTGCGAAAACCTTATGGGACAATTGCGTTGGAATTACGACCATCAACACATTCGGCACAATCGACACGATCAACACGTTTGGCACGTTCGGCATAGTCGGAATGGTCACACAAAATTTAGTTGTTTGATTTGGTCGTAGGTTACGAGAAACGTGGTCACAATCACGATCGTCGGCACATTCGACACAATCGGTATGATCGGCACGTCTGACACGTTCGTTTGAAAATTATTTGTTTGTGTCACAAATCTTGGGTCAGAAAATTAGAAATACGGTCGCTAGGGGTTGTTTGAGAACATGTCGCTTGGGTCGTAATTGGTCTCGATCATCGATTGATTTCGATCGTTAGGGCGTTGGGTTGTGAAACAGGGTCATTAGTTCACTAGTCTACGATCATTCATGGTCGTAGGTTATTCTCGGTTGTAAGTAATTTGGGTTTGGTTGAGTTGTCTACATTCTTGCTTTCTTGTATTATCTAGTTCTTCTACTATGATGGGGAGAAAGAAAAAGAATAAGGAAAAAGGAGTGCATGACTTCGTGAAAATCGATTCAAGCAAGAAAATGATAGATGAAATAGAACATAAAAACGCTATAAGAAAGCGAAAATGCCGAAATAGAGCTCTAAGAAATTTAAGGAAAAAGTGCATAATGAAACTGAAAGTTTGATGTCTGAAATTAAAAAGGATAGAATATGAAAGGTTGGATACAACAAAAGGGCAAATCTCTACGGACTCAAGAATCAAATTACAAAATTTTTATTCCAAACAAAGAACAAAGAGATTATGCTTAGTAAAAAAAACACATCAAATTACTATACAACTCAATTTTCACTATCTTCAGGATTAGAACTTACTAAAACAAGATAAATACAATAAGATAGTTAGCTGGTGTGTGGAAATAATGAGGGAGCTTATGAAGTGCCCCAAAACCAAGACCTACACTATCAGAAGTAATTCCAACTTGAAAGTTAATGAAGTTTGGAAGAAAAATGCAGGACAAAAAGCAGATGATTAGGAGAAATATAAAGAAAAAACTTACCTAGTAAATTTTAAACCAAAAGTTGAGATTCTTAAATCCTTTTTCGAGTTTAAATTACCTATTGAAGTGGAAGAAAATGCATTAAAAATGGGAAAATGTAGTTGTTGGGAACTACATAGGTATTGTAACCACCGAGAATCCCATAGCGGCGCTCATGGTTGACACGTGGTATGCGGGCCAAGAGTGGCTCGAGGTTCGATGATTTCAACCTTGGCTTGCGTTCCAGACATCTTTTAAAATAAAATATTACTTTTAAAAGATTTTGAGAGTACGTGGTAGATTTTAAAATCAATTATGTAAAAATAATTTATTTGATTAAAATTTCAATAATATGGGGATTTGCTATAATAAAATGACGATTTGATTGTTATGAAATCCGGTTTAAATTAATTAAACAGAATTAATTTAAAGACGTTTATTTATTTGAAAGATAGAGTCGCAAATTGATTTGAAGAAAATTAATAAAAAGGGTGTACGTGTACAAATGCATTTTACATCTAGTTTCGTTTGGTTCAAAGTTTGGTGATACTCAGTAAAAGGCTTTCGCGCATTATGTCCTCTGTACCCGTTAAAAGACAGTCTCTACTTGATGAACTTTCTTTTTAAAAATCGGTTGTATAACGCTTATTTTTAACCGATTATTCTTTCATTCTTAGTCATTCTTCTAAGTTTTAGCATTATTTGAAATATTGAAACAAAAATATTAAAATGCTAGTATATATTGTGGATGATCACCATGGAGGATTAATTATACCTGAAGAATTTCAATCATTTTTTAGGGCGTTAGAGTTTGTAAAAAAATACCAAATGAACCTTGGTCAAATTTTTTTTTTGGAAACATCTAGAAATATTTTAAAGTAATTTTCCAATCTCTCGAGATTTGTAGAAAATAGATTGGGGTCCCAAAATAAAAAAATAATTTTGGATTTTGAAGAGTGGAACCAAAAAAACCTTAGGACCGGAGTCATAAGGTTCAGGTCTGATTTTATCAGTCGGGGTTCAAAGACCCTTGGTATGGGCTCACGAGTTCTCAGTCTGAGTACCGGAGTCCCTCGGTCAGGGTGCCAAGGACTCGATCCTTTGCTGGGATTTACCGGTCTATGTGTAAAAATCTATTAGTCTTAGACTAACCTATAACTATATTTCTCAATCGAGGTGTATGAACCTAAAGGTGTAAACGAGTCGAGTCGATTCGAGTCGAGTACCATACTACTCGAACTCGACTCGAATTACATTATAAATACTCAAACTTGAACTCAATTGAGCACCAAAATTTATACTCGAACTCGATGACAATTCGAGCTACTCGATCTCGAACTCGAAAACTCAAAAATTAAATTTTGTTAATTAAAATTACATTTTACTACCACTATTATATCTCAAACATAATATAATATATATTTGATAAATTATACATATATAATCAAAACATTTTTTTAAAATAACAAATATAAATAAAATAATATAATTTAAAGATAACAAATGTTCATTCAATCACAAACATCATTTAAAAATTACAAACGAAATTGAATATTTAGAAGATGTTCATCACAAAATAGTACAAGTTATAAAATAAAAAATTGTTGAATATTGAACGACATTATCACAAATGTCATTAAGAAATTACAGAATTAAAAACGAAGTCATTAATCATAATCTTACAATAAAGTCTCACCAAAGTAAATTATAAAGATCATGATTGACCTGAGAATAATCAAATTTAAGCTTTAAACCCTAAAACTCTGGAGGGAAAAATTTTAATATAGAAAATTGGGGTCTTACATAAAATAGAGATGATTCTTGTTGCTTCATCATTCAAGGAATTTGAAGCGCAATTTCTTTAATCTATGGCACTTTGTGTACACAAGAAAACACATTTAAATTTAAAAATTATATTACAAATATTTAAATGTAAAAACTTACCTTTGTCTTTTTTTTTTCGCTCCATGAAGGCACCTACACCAATCTCCTGCACACATTAATACTTGTACTATTTCTGGAACTAATGATGAACTATAAGCATCAATGACCCTCGCTTCAACACTAAATATTGATTCAAAAGACACCATGGTTATTGGAATTGCCAAAATATCTCAAGCCATCTTCGATAATATCTTATATGTTAGCCTACTCACTTTCCACCATTCCAAGCAATCAAATTTATCTCGATTAACCTTTGGCTCAACACATTTGGATAAATAATCATTCAACTTAGAACTTGTAGTGTGTAAACCTTGATTTGTCTTTATATATTCATCCAAATCTTCTTGTGGTTGACCATCACCTCCAACTTGATTGCCACTATAATGTTGCCTTTCTTCAATATTGGTTGCAGTCACATAATCATCGTAGAGATCATATAAACTTTTTTAATCTCTCTATTTTTTTTCTTGGGCATCAGCATTCGAATATATTCTTGAGAAACAAAATTCAACACTTCAAATTTTCAACCTAGGATCCAAAATAGCTTTAATGGCCAATAATAAATTGTTCTCTCCCTAATATTTGTCAATCAAATTTAGATTTCATACTTTGAATCATTGCTTTTACAAAATCATCCGCAACATTATAATTTCTATATAACATCATTTTAATCTTTTTCACTTCTTGAAGGAACAAATTTGATGTTGGATATTCACTTCCAGAAATAATTTGTGTAAAAATCCAAAATATTGTAAAACTGAGCATACTTTCTCAACCTTTACCCAATCTTCTAAACTAGGGCAACAATCATAATGTGGATCTCGATTAGCAAATTGTGGAAACACTTCAAAATATTTAAGTGCACAACTTAACATCTCACATGTCGAATTCCACCTTGTTCGAAAATCATGGATTAACTTTTTCCCAGGCAATTGCAATTGCTGCACTATTTTTGAAAAAGAATGATTCTTCCATCCGATCGATTAATATAATCCACACTTTCTCTTAAATTATCAGTGATGTCAATAATCTCTCTCAACCCATCTTGAACCACAAGATTTAGAATGTGTGCACAACACCTCACATGAAAAAGTTTTCATTCGCATAACAACTTGTTAGCCCTTGAAAATTTGCCTTTCAATAAACGAATAGTTGAATCATTGTTTGAAGCAATGTTAACTGAAATGGAATATATTTTATTTTGAATGCCCCTATATTTCACAAATTTGAAAATGACATCTGATATTTGGAGACCTCTACGAGGGAGAGAAATGTGTATAAAGTTGAGTACTCGCTTTTGCAGCTTCCATTCAGAATCGATCCAATGTCCATTCATCACTATATATTCAATCTTTTGATTTTTAGACTTCCACGTATTGTTGTTAAACTCACATGGTCAACCTTACTTAGTTAATTCTAGAACTTCTTCTTTTCTTGTTCATACACAACCACATAATCAAATTTTCTAGTGACACGTGATATTTTTTTCCATTCAGGCACACCCAACTTTAATATCATATTAAATCCTTATTCTTCTAAGATAGTGAAAGGATGTTCATGCATCAAAATCCAATAAGCAGATGCCTCTCTCATTTTTCCCATATCAAACTTTATATAAACAAAAGTAGGCTGAAATGATGCACAATTGGTTGAATTGTAACTAAATAATGTTTTATGGTGATAAGATCGGCTTTATCGATAGAGACGGGGGTTTGGCTAAGGATGAAGGCTTATGAAAAACAGTTTGAAAGAAATCCTGTTAGGGATTTAATTCGCTTTCTATTCTACGCAAACTTGTGTAAACACTTGAAACAGATTCAAGGCGGAATTGTTTACTTGAGTTTGAAGAACAAGATGAAATATGAAAAGATGACAGAAATGAAGAACACAACAATTTGTTTATGGATGTTCGGAGAAACTCTTCTACGTCACCCCTTCTTCCAACCACCGGAAGGATTCACTATATGATGAGAATCAAATACAGTTTACACACACACTTAGCTCACTATTGAACAGAACACTTTCTGTTCAATTATAAGAAAATGAAGAATATCACTCAGCTAATGGTGTTTTGATTCTCTCTCTCTCTCTCAATTCACACACAGTAGAATCAGAAAGAAGCTTCACGAAATAAGTTCAGTAAGCAAGATGATTTAGTAGTCTCTCTCTGCAAAATCAGAATGCTTGTTTGTAAGATTGGTTGAGGCAAAAACTCGTTGTTCGTCCGTTGCTCTAAGGATTGATTAAATATAAATAAATTAAAAAAATAAAAATAAATAAGAAAACTGAGTTCCCAAAAGTAAGTTAGTTTGGGAATAAATGAACAAAGTAGGTTAGTTTGGGAAGTTGATCGAGAAACAAGGTTAGTTAGGGAATTGGTTCTATTTGAATCATACCTTTTGCAAACTCTGTAAGATAAGCTATTTTATTTTGTTTTCCTTAATGCATGTGAACTATCATTACAGATCTGTAAGATGTGTAAGATTATAGACTAAAACTCACTATAATCTTACAGATCTGAAGTCAAATTATTTATTTTTATGATTTACTAAACTATTGTTTATGGTTGGTTTTACTATTACTTAAGTTTTTTTTAAATGATTACATATTTCAAATTTTACTTGGCCATTTGAAATGTTATATTTTGAGATTCTATCTACTTCTTTATCAATGAAAAAGTATCTCTCCTATTTCATAGGCATAAGGTTATTTAAAAAAAAAAATCTTGGATATATATAGAGAGTTTTTTTTTAATATTTAAAAAAATATATTATTTGATAAAAAAAAAGGGTATGTTATTATTTTAGATTTGTTTAAGATATTGTATTTGAAGTGAATTGATAATTAAAATGCTAATAAGATGTAGAAAATAATTTAAAAAAAAACACACACAAAAACAATATATATATATATATATATATAATCCAAAATAATTCAATATCTTAGATTTTATTGGACTGTTCAAATCTTTACATAATCTAGTAATTTTTGTTTTGTTTTGTTTTGTTTTGTAGGAAGCTAACATGATAGTCTTTCATCATCTTTAAGTTCATCCCATTTATTATTGAATATTGAAGGTATAGTTCCTTTATCTTCCTTCCACTAATTCTAAATAAAAAGACTCTAATGAAAAAATATATATTTATTGTTATCACTTATTTAATTGTATTTTAAAGTGGTAAAGAAAGCTGTAACCTAGTTAAAATAAATTAAGATAATAAATATATACATATTTAATTGTCTTTAAAGTAGTAATGAGGTGATAAACTTATTTAAAGGCATTTAAAGTGGTAAATAAGTAATAGTTAAAATAAATTAAAATTAATATATATATATTATAATACAAAATAAATAATTAATATTATTTTTAAAATTAATATTATCATCATTGAAATTTATGTGGTAAAGTTTATTTTATGAACTAAGAATATATATATATATATATATATATATTATTGTTACTATTTTTCTATTTTATTTTTTATGAATTTTACATTTACTATTGGAATGCAGCATATATATTGTTTTATCTTAAAAAAAATAATGTTTGGTTATTTGAAATTTGGTTAAAATAAATGATTGTAATGTTCTCTTATATTTAAAATTTAAATTTAATAAGAGTAAAATAAGATTTTTTTTTATATATATATTGAAAATTAAGTAATTTGATAAATATAATGACAAACAAAACTATAAACATGTTTTTTGAAAAACACAAAAGAAAAACATAATAAAAATCTAAAGTAACTCAGATCAAATTAGCTCCTTATCAGCCACTTCTAAATTGATCATAGATTTAAAGAGAAGAAAAAAACTTCAATCATACAGTAATAAATAAATGTGATGAACATGAAGAGCTGCATCTAGATTCATCGGAGAAGACCATTAGTGAGTGTTTCAAAGATTCCCGAAATGAAAAGTAGAGCAAGAGAAATGGATTAGAAGCTGATATGATTCCTGCATTTGTACTATTTGATAAATGACAATATAGGTATAATGTTCTTTTATTTTTGAATTTATTGCTACTCTATTAATTTGTTGTATGACAGGTTTAGTAAGAAGAATGATATGAGAAAACCAAATATCTGATAAGCTGGCAAATTTATTTGTAAGTTAGATCTTTTTGTCAAATTTCTATCTGTGACATTTCTGAAAAAACATATAAATTTGTGGAAAAAAATTACAGATACTACTTACTTTTGAGTTTGGAAATAATACCAACGTAAGAATGTAGAATGTCTTCCATCCATGTTATTAAGAAAGTGAGTCGTGATATCATTATTTTTCGGTCTTCTTTGTTTTGAAATCTCTTTGAGATTGTTTTCAAACTTCACGAAACGGAAATTCATAGTGAAGATTGATATTAAAACTAAGAAGGCCTGAAAATAATGAATTCGTTACTCACTTCCTTGCTAACATGGATGATGAAAGACATTTATTTTAATTTCTAAACAAACATGGTATGTTTCTGGACTAATGGAAGATGATGTTTCCAAGGTTATTAATATGTCATCTCAATCCCGGAGAATTGTGATATTTTACCATAATGGAGTGTCTTGCTCATAATATCCTAAGATGTACAATGATATTATTAGTAGGTCAAAATATCTCAATTGAGATCATCAAGTTTCCAGATGTTCTAGATGCAGCTATGAATATTGGCTTTTCTGCAACTATAAGCTGGCATGATTTTGATCCAGCCGAAATTTACAATCTGTTTGAGATGATTGTGGTGGAACCGTGCTGCAATTATCTGAAATCCTTTCCTCTTCAGAAAAGGTTCTTGTCAGTAAGATCCTTAACATTGATCAAAACAAGATTAATCAACTCAGGAAAGCTCTTATGGAGCGTTTTGCCGAGCTGCTATACTGGAAAAGGCTGGTGAAAATAATGGAGCTGCTATACTGGAAAAGGCTGGTGAAAATAATGCAGCTCAGAATCTGGCTGGTTGATGATATCAACAACTTGTAAATTGAAAGGTATATTTTGAGACTAGTGTTTATCTTGTTTTGAAATGAATAACAAAGAAAAGTGA
This sequence comes from Impatiens glandulifera, assembly GCF_907164915.1. Taxonomy (NCBI): domain Eukaryota; kingdom Viridiplantae; phylum Streptophyta; class Magnoliopsida; order Ericales; family Balsaminaceae; genus Impatiens; species Impatiens glandulifera. The sequence continues at coordinate 24,269,034 of NC_061865.1, forward strand.
CCGGGTTTGAAAAGTTCATCACATAAAAAAGAATCCCATGAAACTATACAATCAAGGAGGAAGAATTATTATTCATTGTGAATTATTATAACTGATTTTATATTTTTATTTTTATTTTTATTATTATTATTATTATTGTTAATTTTGAGTTATGAAAGTTGAATATTTAACAAGAGGCTGACAATAGACTATTTAGCCATTATATTCAGAAGCAGCTATAGTCGAGTGGTTCGTGGGCTTCAACACCAGCTATATGCAGGAATCCAACGAACCCATCAAGTTCTAAAAAACGCTGTAAATCATGTTAACGATTCGAATCAAAAAATTTTATATACGTGCATACATGTTTTAAATTGCCCATAGATAGACTAAAAATGGAAATCACATCATCAGCAACTATGAATGTAAGCTTAGTTAACAACAAAAGTTCAGATCGTTTTTAATACGAGAAGAATGGAACTAAATGAAATCAGCCAACAACCAAGATATCACGTTCTACTTTATTAAGTTTCAAAACAAATACACATAGATGTTTAGTCAAATTGGAAGGCAAACACTTAATTATCAAACTGTCATTTTATCAACACTATCTATCCAAACATACACTAAAGTCATATACAAACCATTAGACTCTTAGAATTTTGCACATCATGTTAAGATTGAAATCAAACATATATAACATTGATGTGCACTCAAGAACTCAATAACAGACCCTCAACATTTGGAAATACCCCTAATGATTTAATTTATATTTTTTTTTGAAAAACGACTTATCGGTATTTTATTAAAAAATCCCAAAATAGGAGAAAAATATGTTCCGTCTATCTTTCTAACAACCTATAAAGATAAAACCATAGTTTAAAAGAAAAAAACAAACAATCCAAATAACAAGTTCATGACTTTAACAAGTGAATTATAAAAACAAACATATTAAACTCTTATCTCGCTTTAATTTTTTTTAAAGAAGTGACTTCCTCGTATGATATCTTTCAATCCCGAAAAAGATTCCATGCGCGTTTGCCTTTGGGGATCCTCCTCCATGTCCTCATAAGTGCCCCGCAATCAAATACAATATCACTCCAAACTTGGTCAATACTTCGACGCACTCTTTCAAACACCCGTGCGTTACTTTCGGCCCAAACATGATACACGATAGAGGCAAAATTGTACTTAAAAATATTTGCTGGAAATTTATTTGCCCTAGTTCTATCTTGGGCAGCAACTATAATTTCCTCCCACGCCTCCAACATCGCCGAAGTGAACTTATTCCACACATGCCTTGTAAACGGACAACTCCCGAGTAAGTGATCAATCGCCTCCACATTTCCATCACAAAGTAAGCAACTAGCATCTGGAATGTCCATGTAAACTTGAATTCGATCCCGAGTGCTAAGTCTTCTACGGAAAGCCAACCAAAGAATGAAACGATGCATCAGGATGACTTTAGAAGACCAAACAAGAGCTGCCCAATTAACAACTTGACCTCTTTCCCTTATGACATTCCAAATCTTGTTAGACTTTAACTTTCCATCCTCTTCGGCATTCCACAAATGAACATCAGCCCTATCGTTCAATTGGATACCACTCAAATGATCAAATACTCTTCTTCCCTTCGTAGTCCGCCTAAAAATAGAATTTCAAAGCCCACCGTGTATATCTTTAACCGTGGCAGCCACATAATCTCTCATAATCCTCATCCCTCAAAACTCTTCTCTATCAATAAGTGGCCGACTCTCAAATCACGGATCATGCCAAAAGAGAGAACCTCATTGTTAGATAAATTCATACCGGTTCGAATAAACCTAACTTAAACAAACCTTCCATACAGGAACAAGAAACCGGACCGGATGAACAAAAGAAAACCAACTGAAGAAACCGAACCGGTCAAGCTACCAAACCGATCAAGAGTATTCGGTACGTGACCGCACAGAGGAAGGATCGGCCAAAGCTCAAAACCGGAACCATCATACAGCCGATCAATCCATAAGGCAATCATAACCGGAAGAAGTCCGGTTACTTCACTATCAAAAGACATTCGGCCAAGTCAAGCGGTCAACCTAGGCCAAGTCAAGTGGCCGACTAGTACAAGAAAACACTTTGGGTATCTGTTGAGAATGATACCAAAGGAGCAGACTGAATACTTCCATATCCATGCAAGTCTGAGGAAAGCCTGTAGGCTGCAGAAGACAGTACTACCGGATCCTTCTACTTCGGGATAAGCCAGAAAGGAAATCTTCAAAGTACAGACAACTGTCCAAGCAGACAGTGCCTACATTGAGTAAAAGACAAACCCATCAGGTTTGCCGTACAGACCGGCAGGTCTGAAACAGGACACCAGGTCTGAGATTGACCGTCAGGTCTGAGGAGATGACCGGCAGGTCTGAGACACTGAATCACTGCATCTCTGATCAGCCAATCAGATTCAAGGCTTCGAAATATGACCGTTAGCATATTTCACCTATAAAAGGAGGCAGTTGCAGAAGAGTAAATGTAGTTACTAAGAGTTACCAAGCGGGACATTAAGTGAGACAAGTGAAGCGTTGAAAGCATTTATTACAAGTGATAACAGTGTGGTATTCTAAGAAAGCCTAAGTGCTAAATTCTAAGTGTGTGCTATAATTTCGGTGTGAATTGTAAGCGTGTTATCGAGCAGGAAATAAGTCTCGATCGAATTGTACTTGTATTCCTTAGTGAATATCCTTCTCGCGGTTTCGAGAGGAAGGGGTGACGTAGGAGTTTTATCTCCGAACATCCATAAAATCTGTTGTGTTATTTACTTTCTGTTGGCTTCATTACATAACCGACTAATTTATCCATACCGCTCCAAACCGAATCTCTACTTATCACACCGAACATCCAGATTGCCAAAACCGACCCACCATCTCCAAATCTCCATCATCCGAAACCGACTCCGCCTATCATACACGTGTACCGCTTCAACCTGAAAGCAAACCTCTTCCGCGCTTGAACCTAGTTCAAGGGTTTGTGACAGGTTGTGTAGTATTGAAACCCCGGTGTTAATCTCTAACCAGATTAATCACCACCCTTCGAGTGAGAACCGCTAACCGGTCCAACCCCGGTCCACCAGCGGCGACCTAGATCCTAACAATTGGTATCAGAGCAGTTAGTTTCAATACTCAAGCAAACATGTATCAGGATAGGCCTCCAATGCTAGAAGGTGATGATTTTGCCAACTGGAAGGCACGCATGCATCTACATCTAGTCACTTTGGATGATGAAATGGAATCCATTCTGACCGAAGGACCGATATTCATTGATAAAGATAGAAAAGAATGGACGGCTGAAGATAGGAGAAGGAACAATCTGGACAACCATGCAAGAAACCGGATCTCCAACAGCGTGGACAGAAATACATACTGCAAGATCAGAGATTGCAAAACCGCGAAGGAGACTTGGAACACGGTCATCCAGATCTTTGAGGGAAATGAAAGAACAAAGGAGAACAAAATAATGGTGGCCACACAGAGGTTTGAAAGCATCAAAATGAAACCAGGGGAAACTATGAAAGAATACAGTGACAGGTTCACTGGTGTATTAGATGAGTTAGCAAATCTGGGCAAGAAGTACGACAACAAAGAGGTCATTATGAAGGTCTTGAGATCTCTTCCGAGTGCTTGGGACATAAAGACGATGGTCATGAGAGAATCAAAGAGCCTACGTAAGATGAAATTATACGATGTATTCGAAGATCTTAAGGCATATGAGTTCGAGATGAATTCCAGAACTGAAGAGGAAGTCTCGGCCTCAACGTCAACCAGAGCACTGATCACATCTACGGAACCGGCTGCACCTGTTCCTGCTCCTATATCTACATCTGCACCGGTACCGACTCCTGCACCTGCACCGATCAGAACCGCCGAACAGTTTACTGAGGACGCCATGGCAATGCTTGCACAGAAGTTTGGGAGGTTCATGAAAAGGAGCCAACCGACAAACAACTACTATGGTGACAAATCCAATGTAAGATGTTATAACTGTAACTGTATGGGACATTTTAAGTGGGAATGCAGGAAACCAAGGAGAGATACACAGAAACCAGACTACCAAAATAACCGGAACAACTATCAACAAATCGGTGACGGAAGTGAAGTACCGAAAGCATTGATAGCCGATGATGGAGGAAGCCTATGGGCTCACAGTGACAGTGACGATGACCTCACATGTCTCATGGCAAATGAGGAACAGGTATTTGACTCTCCCTGTGAAGAATTTACTAAAGATGAGTTATACAATGCATTGAATGACATGGTAGAAGAATATAAGAACCTATTGACCATGTTACCTAAGCACCTCAACATCAAAACCGATCCCATAGTACCTATCCCAGTAGAACCAGAGGTACCCATCATAACCGAACCGGAGGTCATACAATCTGATGATACTCATACCCTAGAAACCGAATTAGACCCTAAGATCGAACAACCTAGTGAGTCGACTAGAGAACTAACCGAGAAAGAGAATGCCAGATTTCAGTATACGATGGCCGCCTATAGGAGATCTAGCGATATAGTAAAGAACCTGAATAAAGAATACAGGCATCCACGTTGTAAGAATGGCCTAGGATACCCATAAAACAGATCTAAAAACCGAAAATCCATATGGAAAGCAAAGCTTACAAAAGGAAACCTTCCCTTTATAAAATTCCTTAAGAGCACCTGCACAGCTGAAGAAGAGGAGACCGCATATTATAGGGAAGAAAAGACAAAGTATGACTATGTTGGCCCAACCGATTCATGGCTTGACCTTGAGAAAAGGAAAGCAGAAATCCTCAAATATAAGAAAGACTTCCCTGAACCACGTAGATCAAACTATAGATCATCAAACCAAAGACCATCATCATTTAGGTCATCTGTAGGGAAACCGAAACACACCAGACCAAGTGTGAGGAGAACAGTTGAAACTTTAGCAAAGAAGACCGTTCGATTTATCAAGGTTTAGGTACCTAAGGGACTAATCGCATGTGGACCCAAGTAAACGTGGGTACCAAATAGTTGTAAATATGTACATTTTGCAGGATCCAAAGAAACGGCTAGGAAACTCCGAATGGTTCTTGGACAGCGGTTGCTCCAGACACATGACCGGAAATAGCAATCTGCTAACCGACATTAGATCAGTAACCGGTGCTCCTATCACCTTCGGTGACAACTCTAAAGGTAAAACCGTGGGAAAGGGTAAGATTGTCCATGGTAACCTAACTATTGATAATGTACTTCTAGTTGAAAACCTACGTTTTAATCTACTTAGCATTAGTCAGATGTGTGATGCTGGATACACGGTAGAATTTCTTAAACATGCATGCTTAGTTAAGAACTCTCAAGGGATAGTACTACTAACCGGAAATAGGATAGGTAACATCTACAAGGTAGACTGGAAAACTAGAGTAGAACACCCTATATGCATGATAGCTAAGACTGATCAAACCTGGCTATGGCACAAAAGACTAAACCATCTAAACATGAAAACCTTAAACTACATTCGTGGTAAGAAACTAGTTGAAGGCATCCCGGATATAGTATTTAACCAGGATAAGGTTTGTTCAGCATGCCAAATGGGTAAACAAACTAGGTCATCGTTTAAGAGCAAAGGAAATCTCCAATCTAGCCGATGTCTAGATCTTCTTCACATGGATTTATTTGGACCAATTCAGGTCATAAGCCTAGGAGGCATGCTTTACACCATGGTAGTTATTGATGATTACTCTAGATATACATGGGTAATATTCTTACCATCTAAACGTGAAACGGTTTCAAACCTAATCAACCTCCTTAAGCGTTTGCAAAATGAAAAATCAACTCGTATTAATTGCATTCGAAGCGATAGAGGTACCGAATTTACTAATAGCACATTAACTGCATATCTTGATGAATCCGGCATTAGACACGAGTTGTCTAGTGCTAGGACTCCTCAACAAAATGGCCTGGCCGAGAGAAGAAACCGGACTCTCAAGGAAGCCGCACGGTCCATGATAGCCGACTCCGGCATTGCTCAGAAATATTGGGCTGAAGCTATCAACACTGCATGCCATACACAAAACCGGTCCTTGATTAACAGATTTCACAACAAAACACCATATGAGGTTTATTTTAACAGAGTTCCTAAACTTAAATACCTCAGGATTTTCGGTTGTAAATGTTATATTCATAATAATGGTAAAACCCAACTCACCGCTTTTGATGCAAAGACCGACACCGGCATTATGCTAGGATACTCGTCTGTAAGTAAAGCATATAGAGTATATAACAATAGAACTGCAACCATGGAGGAAACAATTCACGTTGTTTTCGATGAATCGGTTGAGAGTAACACTACTTCATGCTTTGACCTACACAACAGATTGGAAAACAATGATATCCATTCTGATAGTGAAGATGAGACTCCGGTCTTCAGGCGATTTGTCCATGACCTAATGGGTAATATTGATACCCAGCCGGATCAAGCTGTTCCACAACAGGGAGCTGACACTTCGGTCCAACCCGAGGAAGCCGGTCGGTCTGACAATCTCGGTCAGCCTACCGACATGTCTAGCCTTGATCAAATAAACGGTAATTTGGTAGACACCCCTGAGCTGAATCTCAGAAGAAACAGTAAACATCCTCCTGAGCAAATTATAGGTGACCCTTCAGAACCTGTTCGAACTAGGAGTCAACTTCTGGAAGGATATTTTAACTCTGCTTTTATATCCCAGATTGAACCGAAAAGAATAGATGAAGCATTGTCAGATCCGGATTGGATCTTGGGAATGCAAGAAGAACTAAACCAGTTTGAGAGTAGTAAAGTCTGGTACTTAGTTCCCAGACCGAAAGATAAATCGGTCATAGGAACAAGATGGGTATTCAGAAACAAACTCAATGAGGACGGTTTGGTCACGAGGAACAAAGCCAGATTAGTGGCTCAAGGCTACAAACAGGAAGAAGGCATTGACTTTGAAGAGTCATTTGCTCCTGTAGCCAGGATTGAAGCCATTAGGATTTTTCTTGCCTTTGCTGCTTTCAAAAAATTTCAAAGTTTTTCAAATGGATGTTAAAAGTGTATTTCTGAACGGTGATATACGTGAAGAGGTGTACGTTGAACAGCCACCCGGTTTCAAAAATGCTGCATTTCCAAACCATGTATACCGGCTGAACAAAGCTTTATACGGTCTAAAGCAAGCACCAAGAGCCTGGTATGATACGCTAACCGCATTTCTATTAGAGCATGACTTCACCATCGGTTCAGTGGATAAAACCTTGTTTAAGTTTGAAAAGAAGGAACATATCCTACTTGTTCAAATCTATGTAGATGATATTATTTTTGGTTCCACCGATCCAAAGCTCTGTGACAAGTTCTCAAAAATGATGACTGACAAATTTGAAATGAGTATGATGGGAGAATTAAGTTTCTTCCTAGGTCTTCAGGTTAAACAACTCAAGGAAGGAACATTCATCAGTCAACCTAAATATACCAAGGAGCTGCTAAAGAAATTCGGTATGGACACATGCTCCTCGGCGGCCACTCCAATGAGCTCATCCATTAAACTGGACAGAGATGATGAAGGCCAATCAGTAGATCAGATTGCATACCGAGGCATGATTGGCTCCCTATTGTATCTGACAGCGAGTAGACCGGACATCTTGTTTGCAGTTGGTGTGTGTGGGAGATTCCAAGCAAATCCAAAGCAATCCCACTACACAGCCGCAAAGAGGATACTGAAGTATCTAAAAGGCACTCCTGATGTCGGTCTGTGGTATCCAAAGGACTCATCCTTTAATCTAACAAGCTACTCAGACGCAGATTATGCAGGGTGCAAGATCGATAGGAAGAGCACCAGCGGAACATGTCAGTTCCTTGGTGACCGACTGGTATCATGGCCTAGCAAGAAACAGACATCAGTGGCTACATCAACCGCAGAGGCTGAATACTTGGCGGCCGGAAGCTGCTGCTCTCAACTCCTCTGGATCCAACAGCAACTGAAGGACTTCGGAATCATTGCCGAAGAGTCCCCAATCTTCTGTGACAACACAAGTGCCATTGCGATTACATACAACCCGGTTCTCCACTCCAGAACCAAGCACATCGACATAAGGCATCATTTCATTCGAGAGCATGTCACGCTGAAGCATATCCGGCTGGAATACGTACCGACCGACCAACAAGTAGCCGATATCTTCACAAAGCCTCTACAGGAAGCTAAGTTCTCTCACTTTAGACTTACTCTCGGTTTAACCGACATCAGTCAGATCCTTCCTAAGGATACTTAAAAGGAAATCTGGCTTCGACAGATAAAACAGGTAGTTCTTCTTAAGCTGTTGACTTTTGAATTCTCAAGATACCTATGGAAGAACCGCCCAGCTCATCAGAAAGAGTAAACCGACCGGCTACTTGGTGGAAACACCAACTAACCGCATCGGGATGAACAACTGATGACTGACCGGTTCGGAAGCAGGTCATCCTAGATTATTTGAATTTCACAGATGTGGAACAACTACCAATGTTTGTAGATATCTGTTCTAAAATGTTGCCTTTTTAAAGAAAACTGGTCGCGCCTAAAAAGACGTGAAGATCTTTTGATATCTTTCATGGTTCAGGCCTATGACCGACACCTAGACTGCAAACATACCCATTTTGGTGAAAAACCTTTTATCCTGCAGTTAATACATGTCATTCCATTTAATGCCTGGACAATAGGTTAGCCCCCAAACTAGTATTTAAGAGAGGGAAACACTCACCACAAAACTCACAAGTCACAAGAATATTCTCTCACTAAGGCAAACTAACCATGTCTCAATTCCCAAACATCCTCCAAGTAGATTTTGAATCCTGTACCGGTACCGAACACTATGAGGTGTATCGGATGATTAAGAAGTTAGAAGACACTGGTCTCCAGTATTTTCTGGATGATAAGCAAATCATCTACCCTGCATCCGTCATGGAATTCTACTACAATGCCAAGGTATTCCGAGGCACACCCCATTTTGAGACCCACATCCAATCCAAGGTTGGGGGTGTAATTTTCGATTTCACCGAGCAGGACTTTGCTCGGTGTTTCAGTCTGCCTAAGCAAGGGATCACAGATCTCAATCCTCCTGCAGACATTAAGGCTGAGGTATCCCTAGCCTTTGCCCGGTCGGATGAACCTGTCAATGATCATGGTTCTAAATCTCTCTTGAGGGCTGAGTACCAGCTCCTCAATGATGTGTTAGGAAGGGGCATCTTTGGAAGAGATGTCACCAATACCTATTGCGTGGCAAGTTTCAATATGATGGCCGCCATCATTACTGGCACACCGGTAAACTGGTCCCGGGTGCTGTTCGACACCTTAGTTTGGATGATTAACGTCCAGTCAGTCGATCTCATTCCCCAAATGAGCACCCTTCTGGTGGAGCTAGGCGTTCCAACTTGTCCTGGCGAAGGCCTGAACCAGGCTCAGGTGCTAACTAGGGAAATGACCGACTCTTTCTACAGTCGGTTTGAAAGAGAATGGAGGAGGAGGAACTTCAACCCCCCTCGTTAAGTCACTTCGTCTGGCATCCGGTCGTTTTGCTGCATGTACCGGATGTATCATTAACCTATTCAACTTTGACCACATCGGCTTCATCCATGTCCATTTCGGTTTTATTTGTGCTTTTCTTACCTTCATCATTTCTGTATGTCATTTTCGGCATTGTCTCTATCATTTTCGGTGTCTATCTAATCAATATCGCTTAAGTGCATTTAATGTGATAATCCCGATTAATGCAATTAACAAAATAACTCCCAACCACCCGCACATTTAATTTCCAACTAATCTGGTTGCTTTCCAACGAACACTTACCTCGGGCTTTGCAAACCGCCGCTTCCCCATGCACCTTGAAAAGGAAAAGATTCTCTTCCTTAATAAAACAAAACTGACCATCAATGCTCAGATTTTCCCTCCAAAACCGATCCTATATAAGGAGGTATCCTCTTCTTGTTTCATCACATCCAAAAGTACAAAATCACTATCCCCTCTTGAATCCCGTTTCTCTCTCTCAATACCGAAATCATGCCAAGCAGAACTCTGGTAAATTTTCTATGCATCGATTTCGACTCGTGCACGAACATAAGGGATTGTAATGCTAAGACGAGAATCATGTATGACTCCCTTGTTCAAACCGGTCTTCAACCGTTTCTTGAAGAGGCCGGTCCCATCCTTCTAGATGATGTCAAGGCCTTCTTTCGAAGCGCCTGCATCAGGGGGAAGTACATCGTCTCGACTGTCCGAGACCACACATTCTGGATCGACGAGGATGAATTTTCTTCACTCTTCAATCTACCCGCTGAAGGTTTCTCTGACTTCCCGGCTGTTCAGGACCCTGCGGGATTTGAAACCGCACTTTACCTGTCGGCCACCCCTCTTCCGGTGGAACAGTTTGGGCCAAAAACCCAACTTGCCAGTCACGGTCAGCTCTTGCTCGAAATTGTGACCAGGTCAATCCTGTGTCAATCACCCAATCAACGGTATTCCAAGAATACCTACAACATCATGACCAACATTCTTCGCGAATCGGCCATTAACTGGTCATCGGTCATCTGGGAAAATTTGAAGGATATGGTGCTGACCAAGAAGGGTCTCGGGTATGCACCGCATATCAGCAAGCTGATTCTTGGGTATCGACCGGAGTTCGGACCAGGCACACCGGCTTCCTCTTCAAACATCCTCAACAGTGGTTCGGCAAGAGAACGACTCTGGAGAATGCCTGTTGAATAGGCTATATTTTTCGTTGTTTCTATATGCCTATTCCTGTACCGAATCTTATAATCGGTTTTCTCCTTCTGATATTCCCTGAATTTCATCATCATTTCAGTTTAAATGACCGAGTCTTCTTAAATTCCTTGAACACTTATCTAAGTAACCGGTTTCTATCTATAACCGCTTACTTGTCCGGTATTATAAAATCTGCTTAAAACTGTTAAACACCGATCCATCAAAATATCTGAATAGGCTTAGAAACGATCTACCATTCGGTTTCAAAGAAAAGATTGTGTCATCCATGACATAGATGGGATTTTGGAGGGAAATCTCCCGCCCAAAGATGCCGCCCACCGTTTCGTACGTAACCGCCCATAGTTTGGCGTCCTTTCGTTTTGGAGGGAAAACTCCCGCCCATTCATGATGGGACGGTTTGGCTTCCAAACCGTGCCTATAAAAGGGGGCCTTCGTCATATTTTTCATTTTCACACAAATTCACTTTCTCTCTCTAAGCTACTAAACTCTTTGAAGCCGAATTCTCTCATTCTCAAACTCTTCAAACATGGATCGTGATTCGGTATTGTTCAAACTATACTCTCAAGTGGACTTTGAAGAGATTCGGCAGAATGGAACAACCGAGGCAAAAGAAGTAATTGACCGACTGATTAAAACCGGTCTGGGATATTTTCTAGAGGGCCCTCACGTAATCTACAAGGACGCGGTCGAAGAGTTCTTCAGAACCGCAACTATATCCTACGATAGAATCCTCGCAACGGTTTGCGGTTCCCAAGTTGAGATCACCGAAGCAGTGGTGGCCGAAAGTTTGCGTCTCCCAACTACCGGCATGGACGCAATGGCAGAGATGGACGATGATACTTTCAAAACCGCCTGCCGCATCTTATCAGCAACCAAAAAGCCGGTTACCACATCCGGAAAGAAACAGATGCTGAAACCGGAGCTTATCCCGGCATGTGACGTATTTGCCAGGGCGATACTGGCAAGGGGAGGGAATTTCAGCAATCTGACAAGAAGACAAAATCAAAATGATTTTTCGTCTGATGGAAGGAACAGAGGTGAACTGGGCAAGATCGGTATTCAGCAACCTCATGGACATGGTGAGATCAGATTCAGCCAGGTCGTGGGGGTATGCCGTACAACTCGGTAAGATCTTCTTACACCTAAACATCAACGTCGATCCCGGTGTTGGGATAATAAAACGTAGCATCATCCGATCAAGGCACTTTCTTCCAAGAACGAATTCGGCCTCCAGCTCCACAGGTGGCCGAAAGAAGAAAGCCGCAAAGAAAGATACCCCGGCAAAAGCAAACACCGGAGGAAAGAGAAAAGAAAAGGTAATTTTCGAAGACCCACCTCAACAAACAGAGGATGAGGAGTGGGCCGATGAGGAAGCCGACACAGAGGGAACCGAGGATAGAACGGACCATGACGATGATCTTTCGGCTCGAAGTCCGAACGATGCCGAACATAGCATCAATCCTGAGACCACCGAGGGTGAGGACGGGGTTGACACAGGTGCCAATGATGAAGGCCTCAGCAGGGAAGAAGCCGATGAGGCCGAGGCCGAAAGATTAGCTCAGAATATCTTTTTCGGCATCAACAAGCGGGACGAGGACGTCATAGACTTATATCTGGAGTGGCATGAGTACCGGTATAATACAAAGTATAAGGACATCCTATCAGATCTCTCGCAAGAAAATTGCATCGCCAGATTGGAGGAAGTCGAGAAGATGATCTTAAGCCTCACAAAATCCAATACCATTCATGAGGTACAATGCCGAACTTGCCTACTGATACCGAGAAGTCATCTTCGGAAGCTAAGAAGGCGTATCAGAAAGATTAAGGAAGAATATGTCGAAGGGGGATCGGTGTCTACAGTAGCACCGCGAGTATTGGAAAAGCTTGAAAAGGGCAAACTAGAAATTCGGCAGGAAATAGAGCGGCTGGAAGCCATATGCAATCAGAAACAAGTACCGGTATATACCGCTCCAGTCATCGAAGAATTTCCAATTGACTGGACAACAACTTCAAGAGAGGACACTGAGACACCGAGGGACATTGAGACACCGATGCAGGAAAATGCTGAGATACCGACTTCAAAGACTGTTGAGGTACAAAGTTTAGAAAATGTCGAGGTACCAATCTCAGAGGTTGCGGTAACAAACTTAGAGGATGCAGTCACATTGGAACCTCCTAATGAGAATGCTGCACTGATAGATTCCAGTGCAAGAGCCGATCCCGATCCCACCGAACAGTCAATACCCTCTCCACCACCGGAAGCCACCGTTTCAGTTCCTCCTAAGGAATGGATTGAAGACCGGCTCCAAGAGTTTGAAGCATCCGTTTCGGGACGGATTGGTGAGCAACTCAAGAAATTTGAAGTATCCACATCAGGGCAGATTGAAGACCGGCTTCAAAAGTTTGAGGCATCAATACCGGAGCAGATTGATGACCGCATACTTGAACACAACGTCTCTAAGCTTCAACCGCTCAAGGATAGATGCGAGAACATTTTCGATACGGCCATGCAGTTCGCCGATGTGACAAAGAAGGTTGTGGATCAACATCAAGCACGCCTAGCGGAACTCAGCACCGGACTGTGGGAAGAGGCCGGTGAGCGAGCAAACTGTGCTCAGCATATTGTAGCTCTGGAGGGTATCACTTCGGAATTAAAGAAGGATTTCGAACGGGTTGACACGACAATTGAACGGGTCTCGGTGCTGGAAAAGAAAAACGAAGATCTCGTGGCCGAAGTAAAGGCACTTACTGCACAGATGGCCGAAATCCTGAAAGCTAAGGAAAACGCGGATGCCGCGGCTATAGAGGCCGATGCTCTGGTTGCTAAGAGAGTCCAGGAAAGGCTGGACGCCGAAGTTAGCAAAGACAAAGAGGTGCCGCGAGCGACTCAGCTGACCGAGGAAGAAGTAGAGGCCGAAAGAATAAGAAGGGCCGAGATCTTATATCCAGGATATGCTGAGAAATTGGCCAGACAGGCCGCAGCGGATGCCGAAAGATTAGAAACGGAGCAACGAAGGCTGGCGGGATTTGCAAAGGAACACGAGAAAAAGAAGAAGGCGACCGCCTCTGCTTCAGAACCAAAGAAAAGAAAGAAGCCGGCTCCTAAGAAAGTTCGGATTGTGGAGATGCTCAATACAATTTCTGACCCGGTCGAGACGGGTACTTCGCAGCAAGACGACCAAGTCGAGGATGAATTCGAAGAACAGCTGCGGTCCCGATCTAAACGACCACGACACTCCTCGCAACCGCAACCGCAACCGCCACCGCAACCGAAGAGAAAGAAGAGTGCCTACGAATTCACGGACTCGGAATAGGGACTATCCTTCTTTTTCTTACTTGCCTTAGTATTTTTGCTTAGTCTTTTCCGGTTATCTATAAATATATAAAGTTATTTTTGAATACCGGCCTTATTTTGCATTTCTACATGATTTTGATAATTTTAAATAAAATAATCAAAAAGGGAGAAATTGTTAGATAAATGATAGAGATTCTTCCAAAATCCTTCAAAAACTCCTCCCTCAAAATCTTTCGAAAAATTCTCTAAGTCTTTTTCAAAAACCGGCCAAACAAAACAACCGGCCTACGGTTGCAAACTTACATAATTTTGATAATTTTAAATAAAATAATCAAAAAGGGAGAAATTGTTAGATAAATTCATACCGGTTCGAATAAACCTAACTTAAACAAACCTTCCATACAGGAACAAGAAACCGGACCGGATGAACAAAAGAAAACCAACTGAAGAAACCGAACCGGTCAAGCTACCAAACCGATCAAGAGTATTCGGTACGTGACCGCACAGAGGAAGGATCGGCCAAAGCTCAAAACCGGAACCATCATACAGCCGATCAATCCATAAGGCAATCATAACCGGAAGAAGTCCGGTTACTTCACTATCAAAAGACATTCGGCCAAGTCAAGCGGTCAACCTAGGCCAAGTCAAGTGGCCGACTAGTACAAGAAGACACTTTGGGTATCTGTTGAGAATGATACCAAAGGAGCAGACTGAATACTTCCATATCCATGCAAGTCTGAGGAAAGCCTGTAGGCTGCAGAAGACAGTACTACCGGATCCTTCTACTTCGGGATAAGCCAGAAAGGAAATCTTCAAAGTACAGACAACTGTCCAAGCAGACAGTGCCTACATTGAGTAAAAGACAAACCCAGCAGGTTTGCCGTACAGACCGGCAGGTCTGAAACAGGACACCAGGTCTGAGATTGACCGTCAGGTCTGAGGAGATGACCGGCAGGTCTGAGACACTGAATCACTGCATCTCTGATCAGCCAATCAGATTCAAGGCTTCGAAATATGACCGTTAGCATATTTCACCTATAAAAGGAGGCAGTTGCAGAAGAGTAAATGTAGTTACTAAGAGTTACCAAGCGGGACATTAAGTGAGACAAGTGAAGCGTTGAAAGCATTTATTACAATTGATAACAGTGTGGTATTCTAAGAAAGCCTAAGTGCTAAATTCTAAGTGTGTGCTACAATTTCGGTGTGAATTGTAAGCGTGTTATCGAGCAGGAAATAAGTCTCGATCGAATTGTACTTGTATTCCTTAGTGAATATCCTTCTCGCGGTTTCGAGAGGAAGGGGTGACGTAGGAGTTTTATCTCCGAACATCCATAAAATCTGTTGTGTTATTTACTTTCTGTTGGCTTCATTACATAACCGACTAATTTATCCATACCGCTCCAAACCAAATCTCTACTTATCACACCGAACATCCAGATTGCCAAAACCGACCCACCATCTCCAAATCTCCATCATCCGAAACCGACTCCGCCTATCATACACGTGTACCGCTTCAACCTGAAAGCAAACCTCTTCCGCGCTTGAACCTAGTTCAAGGGTTTGTGACAGGTTGTGTAGTATTGAAACCCCGGTGTTAATCTCTAACCAGATTAATCACCACCCTTCGAGTGAGAACCGCTAACCGGTCCAACCCCCGGTCCACCAGCGGCGACCTAGATCCTAACACTCATCCATCCTCGAGTCGAGTGTCAAAGATTGAAGCAACACTATTTTTCAATTTCAGAATCTTCTTTAAAGACCATGCCATTTCATCCTTCACTTTACTTGTGCATATATAAGTTCGTTTTTCATGAACCTCGAGTGAACCTATTTAACCCACAACGACTCTTTCTTTCCTTGGATCGCCCATAAGTGCTTATATGTGACAACTTTATTCCACTCCACGCAATTCCTCAAACTGATTCCCCCTTCACTTTTAGGCATGCATACATCGGTCCAATTAACCTTCCCCCTTCACTTTTAGGCATGCATACATCGGTCCAATTAACCTTCTTACCCCCGCGGCCTTGGATGCCCCAAATAAAATTATGTATGAAGGTCTCAAGCTCTTTCATAAGAATCATAACCTTCTTCGGGAGGACAATCTGTTGAGACCAATTCCAATGAATCCCATAACAATGCTATCCACCAATTCAATTCTGTCCGCATAAGAAATCTTCTTCACCGCCCATCCCATGATAACGTTCTTGACTTTCCTAATGAGCGGTCTACAATGAACAATCTGAATTTGTCTAGCCGTTAGTGGAATCCCCAAATACTGAACCGGAAATAAACACTCGTTAATGCCCATATTGTTTTGAATTTGCACCTTTGTATCATCATCAACACCACCGTAAAATACCGAACTCTTATCCTCGTTAATCATTAAACCTGTAATATCAAAAAAGAAATTAAGTGCACCTTCAATAGTGTTAATAGTATCAACATCAGCGTGCGCAAGTAAAAATAGCTGATCCGCAAAACATAGATGTGTAATCCTCTCCTCCTCGCGGAAATGGTGATATCTGTAATGGAAGTTCTTTCGGAATATTATTAAGACACTCTGAAAGACCTCCATGATCAATACGAAGATAAAAGAAGAGAGATGGTCCCCCTGCCTCACTTCGTTTTCACCCTTAAAGTAGCCACCATGTACGCCAGGTCAATTGAGATTTGATAATTGGTTTGGTCGAGGGATAAAAGGTGTGTGAGGTCACGAAGATGATAGGTCAATTGTGAATTGATTGATGGTTTGGTCGGGAGATAAGATATGTGTGAGATCACGATATGAGGGTGCATTGTGATTTGGTGGAGGGATAAGAGGTGTGTGAGGTCACGATATGAGAGTAAATTGTGATTGGTTGTTGGTTTGTCGAATTGGGGTAGAAGAGGCCGCGATAAGGGATTAAAATGTTGGCAATAGTGTGTAAAGTAGCCTAGCATTACTTTAGATAAGAGCGAAAGGAATGACTTACAACTTCAAGTAAGTTCTCTTGATCGATCACAAGAATCACATTGCATATATCTTATGCCTTTGTGTAGTCCTCATTAACTCAATTGTGTAAAAGTGTATAAAGAAGTCTATCATTACTTAGAAAAATTGATAACTTACAATTCAAGTAAGTTCTCGAGATCGATCTATCATGACTAACAAAATAAAGAGTGTAATTGATTTGAATCCTATTAAGATATGTCTCCCGTTTCAAATGAGTTAGTGAGGACTACACAAAAACAGAGACAATATGCAATGTCAATTTTAAGATCTAGAAATCTTATGACATGGTGAGATGTGACAGTTTTCGTGGTGCTCTAAAGTGATATTAGTGGTTAAAAATATAAGAATATATGAATTGAGATGTGTATTTGACCGTAGTATGAAAATGTGAGGTATGATGAGAGATTGTTTGGATTGTGGTGGTTTACCGAATTGGGGTCAAAGAGGTCGCGAATTAGCCTAGTATTACTTTATATTAGAGTTAAGTGAATGACATGCAACTTCAAATAAATTCTCTAGATCGATCTATCATGACTAATAAAATAAAGGGTGTAATTAATTTGATTTCTACTAAGAGGAAATATGTTTTTCTTAATAGAAGAAGCGTATGATATGTCTCTCATTTTAAATGTGTTGGTTACACAAAGAAAATCAATATGGAATGTAAATCTTGGGATATAGAAAATTTATGGCGTGGTGAGATGGGACATTTTTCGTGGTGCTCTAAAGTGATATTGATGTTAAAAATATGTGAATTGAGATGTATATTTGACCGAAGTATGAAAGTATGAGGTATGAGATGAGAGATGTTTGGATTGTGGTGGTTTGCCGAATTGGGGTAAAATATGTCGCAATAATAATATGAGATGGTTGTGGTGCAAAATACTCGAAATGAGGTATAGAGATTAGTAATATGAGAGGTGTATTAGGAAACAAAGAATATTGTGATTAAATATGTGAATCTATTTGTTGGTTGACCAAAGTGTGAAAGTGAGGTTCATTATAAAACAAAATATATTGGTGGTTAAATATGTTACGATGATGATGATGATTACGCCGGTGATGATAATAGAAAGATGAATATCGTATATTTCAATGTATACATATGTTGTATTTTATATTCAATTTGTTATATACGATAATTTTCAAAGTAAAAATTTTTTAGAGTTACTTTAAAACTGAGATTCTTTATTTTTGAATATTTTTAAATAAACAATCGAGAACTAATAACAATGATAATTAAACTAATGATGACGAGTATGAAGAAAATGTAAAATTTATTAATCCTTCCAAACGCAATGGATTGTACTAATAAACATAACAGAGTTAACTAAAAAAATAAAATAAAGAATATAAATTAAATATCTTATAATCTTCCTTCTTATAAGTTGTCTAACTCTTTATCTTTGTTGTCTTTCTCTTCAATTTATTTTTGTCTTGTTTGTTTCTTTCTTTCCATCATCCAATATATGATAAGATAATATATATTATATAAAAAAGGTTTTTCATTATACCATTTAGTCCCCACTTATGTATTACATAAGAAATTTTTATAATCCAGAATTTGTTTACTTCTTAATTTCTCTTAATTCCTGCCAAAATCAACAATAGTTTGTTCCAAATTTATCAAGATATTTGATTTTATATATTTTCGGTAATATTTAAAGAATAATAATTAATTTTACCTGTTTTATTTTATCTATACAGCTGTTGCATTAATTACCCAACAATAATCTGTGAAATTAATTTACAAAAGTTATAACATAATATATATTTATATAAATTTTTATTTTTTTATTAAACTAATAAAACCTTAATAGTTACGAACAAAAGTAACCAAATCTCCATTATATTCTTTTGTTCTTCGGTACAATTACACTACTGAAAATAAATGTTATAAATAAATACAAATTATTTTATTTTTTAACTTATTATCAATAAAATTAAATAAATAATTTCAAAGAAAATTATATTATTATTCTCATCCTTTTTTTTATTCTAGTACCCCCAACTAAAATTAATTTTCATGTTAATAAATAATTGTGTACTTGCTATTAACCAAAAGAAACATATAAATATATATATATATATATATATATATTTTAATATAAGATAAAAAAAAATTATTGATAAATAAACAGAGAAGTTCTTAATATTTTTGATAATAAAAATACAAATTTTATATTACTTATTAATTTGGTACAAAAAAAATTATAAAATCATTTACATTACTTGTTAATGTTTTATAAACTTGTATTAAAATCTAAAAATGTTTCAAAAATCAATATTGAAAAATGTCTCAAACTAAGTTTTATTATCATTATCTTAATCTAGAATGAGAAGAAAATAACAGTCTATGAGTTTTTTTATAAGTCTATAACTAACCTTGTATTGCAGATGGGACGAATAGTTTTTCAATCATTAGTATGCTTAAAATATTATGTTAAATGTCGATTACACTGTGAAATAAATTAAGCATACACATGATATTCACTTGAGGATAAAGTAGTGTTCTAAATGAGAATAATTAGAAAGTTCACAGGCCGACAAAGTAATGTTCGAAATGAGAATGATGAGAACGAAGTGTGATTGATGATCTTTGGGTCTCACTAACTTATAAATGGATGTTCTTGAATAATAATAATGCATTTTTCTTTCAACCATGATTACTAGCTAAAGAAAAAGCTGCACATGATAACGATGCATGATTTGTTAGTAGTTAAGAAATAAATATAATAAAAGACAATTATAAAAAAAAAATATACATACATTCTTCTTGTTCAGTTTACAGATGATAAAAAAACATGGTATTCTTTTTCGAGAAGAATAATAATAATAATATAAGAAAAAAACCAGGCATGTAAGTAGTTATATATCTAGGGTCAAATATAAAGTACTTTTGGCATGAATTTTGGATCATTCATTCTTCATGTCTATAATTTGTTGGGTTTATGTTTTTCTAATTTAATTTTAGAGATCTTATTAACTAACTATTAGTTTGATTAATTACATTTTTTAAATCTTTCATTGCATTTGGATGCATATAAATAATCTCACGGTGGTATATTTCACTACCTATTCAGTTTTTTCTTCATTTAAAAGTTAAATAGCAGCTAACTATCTATTTTTAAACAATATAAATGTATTTAATTCTAATAAAAAGATCTCTCGGTTTAAAATAATTATATAATAATCTGATAATTAAAACATTAATATATATCATTAATCTTAACAATAAACCCTAATGAATATATATTAATTATAAAAAAATTAATTTGAATATAAAAAACTAAATATGTATTCTAAGCTTTGATAAGACATATGAACAATTAAATTTGTAGAAATTAGTGTTTTTTGAATAGTTAAAATCCATATGTTGTTTGGTTAGGATATATTAAATATATAAATATTTTCATTATTAATTTTGTTAATAAATTATCTTTAATAAAAAATATAGTAAAAAAATATTTGTTCTTTTTTCAAGTCTTTCATTGATTGTACGATATTCTCATCATTTTGTTGACACATAAAATGTGTGTTCATTATAAATGGAAGGGACAATTTTTTTTTTATAAAAGGAAAGGACAATTCTTTTAATAACACTTGTAAAAATTTAGTTAAATAATAATATCAAATTAATCGATGTATAAATTTGTGAAGAGAGGATTAATAATAAAAAAATATATTTGGATAATTTTTATATTTTATTTTTGTTCTTTCTTAATATGACATCCATGATATATATAAGTAGAGTAAGGACACTTTTATTTTATTATTAAATCATACCATATATTAACTTTGAATTGTACAACAAATAATATACTTAACATTTTAAAAAATATATACAATTTATTTATTTATTATTTTTAATAATATTGATAAAGAAAAAGTTGTTTTGAAATTAATTATTAACTTCTTTTAAAAAGTGATTTGTTATAATAAAAAGTTATATTGATCTTGCAAGTAATTTAAATATTGTTTTTAAAAATGATTATATTGATCTTGCAAGTAATTGGTAAACATGTTTAGTTTTCTAAGAAAAAAATATTATTACAACAATTGTTAATAAGATTAATTTTTTTTATTTAAATATAAATTGATATAAATCACTATATAAAATATATTAATTAGGTAAGAAACATATAAATTAATAAAAAGAAAATATAATACTAGAAAATCAAATTTTGAAAGTGTAAGTGAAAACCACGTTTAGAAAGTGACACATACAATCATAAATTAAAACTATATGTAAATTAATTGATTAAAAAAATAATTATTGGAAATTTATTTAAAATAATTATTATTTATTTAAAATTTAAATTTAATAAAATAAATAAAAATATGTTAGTATTTTAATTAATAAATTAAATAATTATGTAATATATATATATATATATATATATATATATATATATTTAATTTATAAAAAAAAATCAAAATACCCATGCAAGCAAGCACCATTAACTATATCAAATCAGATAAAACAAAATTATGGGCCTGAGTTAGCCCAGATAGCACAAATTATTAATTACTCATATCTTAATTTATATATTTTCTCTTAATCATAAATGTAAATCAAACTAAAGAATTATATATTTAAAGTCAAAATATAATATAAAAGTAACAAATATTAATAATGTATAATTAAGATATTATATTGATATATATACGATGCAATTAATTAATTAATCTTGAAGTTTAATAATCTTTATGTAAAATATATAATTACTTTTCTATATATATTTGTTTACATTTTCCTCTGAGTCATTTATTATTCTTTTTCTTTACCCTCCCTATGTCATATTATTAACTTTATTACTTATTTATTTATTACCTTTCTGATTCTCTACTCTTTAGCATCTAAATTTTAATTTAGCTATTCATTATTTTCTTTATTACTTAAAAAAATAAAAAATATTGAATTTCTCGGTCTTGGATTAGGAATCCTCAGTCCGGGTGTGAGATTCCTTAGTCGAGGTGTGGGAGGTCTTCGGTCGGGTGTGAGATTTCTCGGTCGGGGTGTGAGGAGAGCTCTCGGTCATGTGTGATATTTCTCGATCAAGGTGCGAGGAACTTTCGGTCCTGAGCTGAATTTTCTCGGTCTAGATTAGAAATTCTCGGTCGAGTTTAGGGAAGGGTTCAATTTTCTCGGTCGAAAATCGAACTCAGGTTGAGCCCTCAGTTGGACATCAATAACATCAAACTACAAGTTTGATGATTTCGACTAGGGACATGGTCTTTTGATCCAAGGGCATGGGGAGCTTTGTATAGTCCCTATGATATTTTATAATATCATCCCGATGCATCATTCGATAGGGATGATGTCTCACTTAACTCAAACAATATTGATTAAAAACCGTGTTTATGAGCTTTAATGTTTAAAGATGTGTAAGGAGCTAACTAATAGCTTCCTTATACTTCATATGGTTTAATAAAACCAAAACATGAACACTAATTATTCATTTTAACCGATTCAAGAATTGAAAATTTTATTTTTTTATAAAAAATAGTTTTTGATCAAACATGATCGGGATGACGTGGAATTGGCTTGAATATGCTTCTAATATCCTTAGAAACGTATTGAAAATATTTGTGAGTTGTTGTTCTTGAGTAATAGAAACCCGATTTTGATAAATTTCAAAATTAAATTTGAGTATTTCTGATTTAGGTTGATTGATTCAGTTTTGTTTCGATAGAAAGCTTATAAATGATTATAGAGTCGTTTTCCAATCAAAAAATCAGATAAGCAAGTTGTATATGAAACTGGTCAAACTAAAATATAAAAAAAGTCAATTTAAACATGTAAATCAAATTACAGTATGTTTTTCAAATTACTATGAGTTAGAGAACACTCATGAACACTTTAAGAAACTTTCTGAATGTCAGGTCTGAGTTCTACAACCTTACACAAAATTTCCAAAATTTTAAAAAAAGCTTGAAAATCTATAATGACAGATTTCTCTTGGGATTGATTGAGGGATTATGATTGGATTCATTGCCTTCAGTTCCATCTTTGAGAAATCAAATATGAAAATTGTTCTTATCTAGTTCGTCGTTGCGAGGAAGAAGACAAAGTAGGCCGAAAACGGCATCGTCTCCTCCTTCAGCATTTGAGCGCCGATGAGGGGCCAAAACGACATTGTTTCGAGCCTAAGCGCGGATGTTGGGCAATCCATTAGCGCTTTGTTGACGATGGGTGATCCGCGCGCGTTTGGATTGAGGTCGTTGGAGGCGTTTGTCTACTGATTCACTATTGCGTGGAAACGTTATTGGCTACGCAGAACGTTCATGGGCGTCGAATGGAGCATGGGTGCTCATCTCATGGATGTAACGTCTGCTACATTGAATCTTCTAGATTTCAGTTGTAGTAGATTATGTCCCATCTTCAGCCTTAGGGCTTATTAGACCTATTTGAAATTACTTTTTGTTTCATCTCTTTGGTTACATACAAAGTATATTTAATAAACATGACATTTATTTTGTTTATTTATTTATTTATTTTTGTATATTCTTAGAGTTTAATAAATAATTTATTTGAGATAAAATGGATACAACATTTATCCTAAATTATTTATGTTAATTTAGATTGATCTCTTAAAATTAATTTGAGATAAATTGAGTACAACATTTATCTCAAATTATTAATTTATTTTGTTAGGCCATTATTTTAATTAATTGGAGTTTAATTATCACAATATTTAATTCAATTAATTATTTAGTCATGTTTTAGTTATAATTTTATTTATTCAAAATAATTATTTAAAATTCATAAATTGAGTAGGTAAAATTTTAGTAATAAAAATGTCATAAAATAATAAATATAAAAATTAATTATAATAAAAATTATAAATTAAATTTATTTAATTTAAACATTATTAATAATTATAATAAAATAAATAATAATAAAAATAATATATACAATAAATAATATTATTTATAATCTACTTAAAGTATAAAAAATTATAATAGTATTAATAATATCATTATATATATATATATTATTTTTTAATTATAATATTGGATTATTTTTAAAATATATATAATATTAAAATTATTATATATAATAATAATATTAAAATTATATAAAATATATTAAAAATATTATATAATAATAAGTTTTATATAATTTTAATAAAAATATAATAAGAAATTAAAATTAAGTGATATAAGAAAATGATTACATTTAGGAACTAGTTACAATTTTATATTAAATATGGTATAAATATACCGTAGAAACTTTATAAAATAATACACCTGGGACAACCAAAATTTATTAATTAAAAGAGTTATTAATTAATCGATAAATTAATAATTATTAATTTATATATTAATTAATATTTTATTAATTTATAGTAAAATACTTAGTTTATGAACACCTTTAAACTTCCACTTAATTATTGTATACAATGCATGTACTGTATATCAAATGAATGACAAAATTTTAAAGAAACATTCAATCTCCCACCTTATAATGCTTCTTGTGTTCAATGTATCACTTTATGGACATTAAAAACATTTTCTATATAAACAAGATCAAAATATTGTAGGTAACTCAAATATATTAGAAGAAATTATTAAAAGTGTTATTTGAATTAATAAAGATGATATCGATGAAGAAGACGATGAAAGTTCTACAATAGAGCCCCATTCGTGAAACGAAGCTATTAAAGCAGCAATCACATTGAACAATTTTTTGTTGAGCTATAAGAAAACAACACCAGAAGTTTTTTACCATGCTAAGGAAAATTAGAGACGAGATTTAAGGGGAAATTTATTTCAACAAAAAACAAAAGACAATTGAGTCATTTTTCAATAAACCTTCATAAATCATTCATGTAATATGCTATATATAAGGAATTATTAATTTATATTTTATATGGGGTATAAAGAAATTATCAAAAATGTATTATCTTATAATTTTAGCGAATTATTAATTTAGCACCCTATCCCCGAGTCGGGACCGACCAAAAATATTATCTTAGAGAGTTTATTAAATAATCGAGTATTAATTTATCGAATTTCTATTGTATAGAAGTATAAATTCATATTCCTAGTAAAAACTTTACAAAGATGATATTAAATACTTTTGCTAAAATATTGTTTCTATAGTTGTATTAACTATTAAATAATATGATAATCCAAAAGGATATATTTCAGAGAATGAATTGAATAATGGACTATGGTGTGTCTCGTGCATTTGGGACATGTTGAATATAATGGCGGGGTTAAATGTCATCCGTTTTAAGTGTTTAATAAATTCAATGTCATTTTTTAGTACAAATAAAATAAAAAATTGCATTTGTTACAGATTTATTTAATTAAGTTTGTCCGTTTTAATGATCATTTACGTATAATAATATTCAATTATCGTTATTGTTATCCGCAATCGTTTCAAGTTGTCATTTTTATTTGTTTCAAATTATTACACTTATTCACTAAATATTCAAGTATATTTGATTTTATTTATACAAGATAACTTATTTATGTAAATTAGTGTAACAACTTATTATATAATCACAATTTATTTGTGCTTAAATCAAACTAGCCTTATAATAGATGGGCCTAGGCAATAACATATGTTTTATTAGAGGTATCATCACTTTCTTTGTATTCATTTGGGAAGACTTCTTCAGTTTGAGTTATATCAATAATAAACACTAAACATATCAATTTACTCTAGTTCTAGTATATATTATATGATCACTCAATGTATTAATCAAAATATTAAAATAATTTTATTTTTATTTTTTTTATATTATCATCATATGTTATTACTTTTAAATATTTTACCAAAAAATCCACGTACTCAAAATCATCCCAATTATAATCAATTGTGATGTTCTCATTAATAATGTTAATGTCCAAAAGTGAGAATCTACCTATATGTTTAAGCAATGCCAATTCTTCATGTTGTTATCTTTATGGTAAACTTGGTTTCATAATTAAGGTCATCTTTGAATATGATCCAAACCTTATGATAAATTTGTTTTCATTGAAATATTAAGAAAATTATTTTGAATATTCATTCTTTAATTGATTACAAGTAAAACTGACAATTATAATATTACGAAGAACGATAGAAAATATCATTTTTTTCGAGATAAAAAACCTTATGAGACAATTGCGTTGGAATTACGACCATCAACACGCTCAGCACAATCGACACGATCAACACGTTTGGCACGATCAGCATAGTCAGAATGGTCGCACAAAATTTAGTTGTTTGATTTGGTCGCAGGTTACGGGAAACGTGGTTACAGTCACGATCGTCGGCACATTCGACACAATCGGTATGATCGACACGTCTGACACGTTCGTTTGAAAATTATTTGCTTGTGTCGCAAATCTTGGGTCAGAAAATCGGAAATACGGTCGCTAGGATTGTTTGAGAACATGTCACTTGGGTCGTAATTGGTCTCGATCATCGATTGATTTCGATCGTTAGGGCGTTGAGTTGTGAAACAGGGTCACTAGTTCACTATTCTACGATCATTCATGGTCGTAGGTTATTCTAGATTGTAAGTAATTTGGGTTTGGTTGAGTTGTCTGCATTCTTGCTTTCTTGTATTATCTAGTTCTTCTACTATGATGGGGAGAAAGAATAGGAATAAGGAAAAAGAAGTGCATGACTTCGTGAAAATCGATTCAAGCAAGAAAACGATAGATGAAATAGAACATAAACAGCGCTCTAAGAAAGCGAAAATGCAGAAACAGAGATCTCAGAAGTGTAAGAAAAAAGTGTATAATGAAACTGAAAGTTTGAAGTTTGAAATTAAAAAGGATAGAATATGAAAGGTTGGATAGAAAAAAGGGAAAATCTCTACGGACTCAAGAATCAAATTACAAAATTTTTATTCCAAACAAAGAACAGAGAGATTCTGCTTAGTAAAAAAACACATCAAACTACTATCCAAGTCAATATTCACTATCTTCAGGATTAGAACTTACTAAAACAAGATAAATACAAGAAGATAGTTAGCTGGTGTGTGGAAATAATAAGGGAGCTTATGAAGTGCCCCAAAACGAAGACCTACACTATCAGAAGTAATTCCAACTTGAAAGTTAATGAAGTTTGGAAGAAAAATGTAGGACAGAAAGCTGATGATCAGAAGAAATATAAAGGCAAAACTTACCTAGTAGTTTTTAAACCAAAAGTTGAGATTCTTAAATCCCTTTTCGAGTTTAAATTACCTATTGAAGTGGATGAAAATGCATTAAAAATGGGAAAATGTAGTTGTTGGGAACTACATAGGTATTGTAACCAACGAGAATCCCGTAGCAGTGCTCATGGTTGACACGTGGTATGCGGGCCAAGAGTGGCTCGAGGTTCAATGATTTCAACCTTGGCTTAGACTAACCTGGAGCTATGTTTCTCAGTCGAGGTGTATGAACCTAGGGGTGTAAACGAGTCGAGTCGAGTACCATACTACTCGAACTCGACTCAAATTACATTATAAATACTCGAACTTGAACTCGATTGAACACCAAAATTTATACTCAAATTCGACTCGATGACAATTCGAGCTACTTGAGCTCGAACTCAAAAACTCTAAAATTAAATTTTATTAATTAAAATTACATTTTACTACCACTATTATATCTCAAACATATTATAATATATATTTGATAAACTATACATATATAATTAAAATATTATTTTAAAATAACAAATATAAATACCATCAAATAATTTAAAGATAACAAATGTTCATTCAATCACAAACATCATTTAAGAATTACAAACGAAATTGAATATTTAGACTATGTTCATCACAAAAATAGTACAAGTTATAAAATAAAAAATTGTTGAATATTGAAAGACATTATCACAAATGTCATTAAGACATTACAGAATGAAAACGAAGTCATTAATCATAATCTTACAATAAAGTCTCACCAAAGTAAATTATAAAGATCTTGATTGACCTGAGAATAATCAAAATTAAGCTTTAAACCCTAAAACTTTGAAGGGAAAAATTTTAATATAAAAAATTGGGGTCTTACATAAAACAGAGATGATTCTTGTTGCTTCATCGTTCAAGGAATTTGAAGCGCAATTTCTTTAATCTATGGCTCTTTGTGTACACAAGAAAATACATTTAAATTTAAAAATTATTACAAATATTTAAATGTAAAAACTTACCTTTGTCTTTTTTTTCTCTCCATGAAGGCACATATACCAATCTCCTGCACACATTAATACTTGTACTATTTCTGGAACTAATGATGAACGATAAGCATCAATGACCCTCGCTTCAGTACTAAATGGTGATTCAAAAGACACCATGGTTATTGGAATTGCCAAAATATCTCAAGCCATCTTCAACAATATCTTATACGTTAGCCTACTCACTTTTCACCATTCCAAGCAATTAAATTTATCTCGATTAACCTTTGGCTCAACACGTTTGGATAAATAATCATTCAACACGTTTGTAGGGCGTAAACCTATATTTGTATTTATATATTCATCCAAATCTTCTTGTGGTTGACCATCACCTTCAACTTGATTGCCACTATAATGTCCCCTTTCTTCAATATTGTTTGCAGTCACATAATCATCGTAGAGATCATATAAACTTTTTTAATCTCTATAATTTTTTTCTTGGGCATCAGCATTCGAATATATTCTTGATAAGCAAAATTCAACACTTCAAATTTTCAACCTAGGATCCAAAATAGCTTTAATGGCCTACAATAAATTGTTCTCTCCCTAATATTTGTCAAATTTAGCTTTCATTCTTTGAATCATTGCTTGTACAAAACCATCCGCAACATTAAAATTTCTATCTAACATCATTTTAATCTTTTTCACTTCTTGAAGGAACAAATTTGATGTTGGATATTCACTTTCAGAAATAACTTGTGTAGAAGTCCAAAATATTGTAAAACTGAGCATACTTTCTCAACCTATACCCAATCTTCTAAACTAGGACAACAATCATAATATGGATCTCGATAAGCAAATTGTGGAAACACTGGTCAATATTTAAGTTCACAACTTAACATCTCAAATGTTGAATTCCACCTTGTTCGACAATCATGGATTAACTTTTTCCCAGGCAATTGCAATTGCTGTACTATTTCTGAAAAAGAATGATTCTTCCATCCGATCAATTAATATAATTCACAATTTCTCTTATCTTTCTAGTGATGTCAATAATCTCTCTCAACCCATCTTGAACCACAAGATTTAGAATGTGTGCACAACACCTCACATAAAAAAGTTTTCATTCGCATAACAACTTGTTAGCCCTTAAAAATTTGTCTTTCAATAAACGAATAGTTGATATTCTCCTAGAGGATATACAAACAATCAATCATACAACTATCTGCATCATCCAAGAGAAGACGACGAAAATATTTCATTTCATTTGTAGAACTTTTGATTCTTTATGCATAATATGAACTACTGCACATTTATATATATGTTACCATGTTTGAGTTTTGATGAATATTTTGTTGTTGCTTATTAATTTGATAGATAAAATATGTGATTTTGATTGAGAATAGCTTGATTTATTATGTGGTGGGTGACTTGACAGTGAAAATAATTAAAATGAGCATGGATAAACCAGAATGATCAAATGGAAGCAAGAAAAGTAAGAAAAATGACTGATAATTAAATTCTTTTGATTTATGTTTTTGAAGTTTTAGAATATTTATGTCTTGTTAATATAGTTGTTATTTTTAAACAACACTTTGTTGTAATATTTATTCATAGTTTTGGTTTTATAAAATTTAATTATATCTTTAGTTTGATAACTATTGCAATTTCTTAGCTATTTTATCTTTGGAAATTATTACGAATAATGTTGTTGATGTCTTGTTTAGTAAATAATTTTCAACTTTCAACTACAATATATCACTAAATTGCTGTAATATTTGCAATATCAATAATATGTATTGTGGAGAAACCTATGACGGATCGAATGGTATATTTGGTAAATATTTTTCAACTATTGCATAGAAATTCCTTGTATTAGAGTGCAATAATTTTTACATTAATCCATGTTAATCGCCAAATTACATTAATTTTTAATATCAATATTATGTATTGTTGTGAAATCCATTATAAATCGAATGTTGTCGTTAAGTGTAATGATATATCAATAATGAATTTTGATATATATATATATATATATATTTATATATATATATATATATTTATATATATATATATATATATATTTATATATATATATATATATATATATATATATATATATATATATATATATATATATATAAACTTGATGAATAAAATTTAGAGATTTTAAATAAGAGTAATGATATATACAACCCCCTTACATAGCACCTTCATACAACACTTACCTCAATTGGAAAGAAAGAGAAAATATATCTTAAATAAATCATCAAATATACATGTCAAACTATTTAGAAATTATATTTGTATAAAAACTCTTTAGGAACAAAAAATCCAAAAACAATTTATTATAAAAATGTATTTTCTTTTGCAAAGATAAAATTATATAACTTAAACTTGAACGTGATACATTGAAAATACTTTTTTATTTTTACCAAATCTTAAACCTCTTCCAATACAAAATTTTTTATCGTTTGGGATGGCATAAAATGATGTTAATTAAACGAAATTGCGTCTTAATTGGATAAAACATATGCCTTCTCATTATATCCCATCTAAGTTAGAACAAACTAAATTTCATTTCAATAACATTTCTTGCAGCAACATGTTTTATGCTGAAAAATTCTTCGCAGTTAGAAGGTGTTCGTGCAACATCCTAAGATCCTAAATGGTACTTGTGTCCTTTAAAAATCCTTCTTCATTTGTGTATCCAACTTCTACTAGGTAATAGTAACATGTAATAATGTAATTATTTATTAACATTTTTACTAAGTAACAATAACATATGTTAATGTCTAATTTTTTATATGAATAAATAGTTATATATTCCTTATCTCGAGGAAATTTTAAATCATTGTTTCTACTAATTGCATCTCATAAAATTTACTATCAACAACAGAATATTCCCAACCATGTAATATATAAATGAACATCATATCATGAGAGCAAACCCCTAGCATGTCTGTTGTAATTTGTTCTTTTCGAATTATATATATTTCTTTTATATCTTCTCCCGTAGAATATATGTTCCATCTATAACTCCTAAATAATTTTATTCATATATAAAAAAATAAAATAAAAAACATGTATTTTATTAGTATATAGAAACAATACATTTATTATTTACCTCAAACCATTTCCATCTTTCATTTGTATGAGAATTTTGGAGAGTCTTTGACTTTTTTTAGTAGGTCAACTTGAAGATTTATAACGAATTTTAACATTTCATGCACATATTTACTAATTGTCCATCTGGAACGATAAAATGCAAATGAAAATTTTCTTATCTTAATATGATGAGCTAGAATATATAGTAATATATCTATCTTTTCTTAAAAGATACACTTTTGGAGTGAGATAACCTTAACACCTCCATCAAATTGCATAAACGAAGGAAAGTCCTTCTATCCTTTATCATTGGGTTTTGTCATCCTATTTATAGTGTATGTTTTTAGTTGTGCGGTATTGATAGATTGATAAATAGATTAGAAAGTTGATAAGCATCGCTCATAAGCAAGTATCATGACCATTCTTTGCAAAAAAAAATTAGAGTTCATTTTATATCATTTCAAAAACATACAAATTGCATTATGATCGTCATAATTATCTACTTTGTCACTATAATATTCATCATCAGTAGAATCCATCTATTTATAGTGATAATTAAAATCTAATATTATTAGTAAGAAGATGTATTAATCTAAGCATACATCAGTCACATCTCAAACAAAACTCAAGACTAATAAAGCAATATGAGTTATTGGGTGGTGGTCTCGCTTATGGGGTCAAATCAATATGCTCTAAAAAAAATATCATTCTTATCGATCTTATAAGTATCATAGAAAATCCCATTAATCGAATAACTTTTTCGAGAAAGATGAAACATCTAAGTCATACAAGTAAAGAGGTCTATTCATTGATAAAAAAATGAAAAAACGTGAATGGGTATTGGGTTGATGATAAAATAGAATCATGAATCGCGAATAGTGATTTGATTGGTGATGAAGAAAGAGAATTCTTGGTTCAGATCGGGAATAAGTCTGATTATATTTCTATCTTTGTGCATTCCGTTTGAAGAAAGAAAGGATCCCGAATAATCAATCTTTCTTTTAGTTGTTGAATCTCTCTTTAATTGATCAATGGGAGCAAGTTTGAAAAATGATCTTAGAGTGTCTAGGGCTGGGCCAAGAGGGTTTCTTAACGCCTTCTTTTTCTTTTCATCAGAAAGACTTTTCATGGTAAGGAAGAAGGGGAACAAGCACACTTGAAGAATTAATAATAAAGTAATTTAACAACTTTTGGTTAAGACAAACTCAAGACTAATCAAACAATATGACTCAAAAGTGAAAGTTTATATTTGGTTCTTATCAATATGTTATGTTAGATGATATCATTATTAGTTTTTCATATTCACTTACTGTAAATGTTTTTTATTTTTAATATGATATTTTAGAAAAATGTCATCTCAATCAATGTTATTATTGTTTAAAGATTAGATTGTACATGATGGATTAATCAAATTCATAGTTAGAACAGATTGATTAAAATCATCTCTTCTAATTAATGTAATTTTAATTTACTTCAATTAGTTTTGTTTATCTCTTCTAATTTATCTTCATTTTCATAGAGTAGCAGATGATTAAAATCAATTATTATTATTATTATTATATATTCATTCAGAATAAGGAATCTTATTACCATGTAACCGATTCAACTATCAATTAAGAAAAAGAACAAAATCATTCAAATAAGTATTCAAGGAAACAATAGTATTTATAAATGAACCTGTAACGAGTATTGGTTTGATTCTCTCTTAAAGGTTAGAGAAAGATCGGAGAACAATTATAAGACTAAAATGATATATTTTCTATTTTATTATATAGTTTTTCTAAACTAGTAGATAAATCAGTCGTTTTGAGATCAAAAGATAGAAAATTAACTTTTTCAAAAAAAAATTATTGTGTATGTTAAAATCTTGTATTCTTAGTCTTGTATTCTTAGTCTTGTCTTCAAACAATGGGTTCGTCCTCAACTTCCTAGGTTATCATTTTATACGAATTTTCTCCGAATATCCCCAAATATATGCTTTTAGAAATGTGTTTCCTTAATCTTTTCCGAATTTCCCCATATCTTTGATTGTAGAAATAAGTTTCTTGAATTTTCTTTGATTCTCTCCAAATCTATGCTTGAAGAAATGAGTTTCATTTCTTCTCTGCATCTCCTAAAATTTATGTTCGTAGTAATGAGTTTCCTTAATCTTATCTGAATATCCCTAAATCCATGTTTATATAAACGAGTTTAGATGAAAAATAGTTCAAGAAAATGAAAACCATGGAGAAAAAGATTTTAGATGAAAAGAGATGAAAAGAAAAAATAAGGAATTACTATATAGACGAAAAAATGAATGAACTTTCTAAAAAAAATATTAGGGAAGAAAAAACTTAATAAAAATAAAAGGGTACATATAAAAGTATTATTTTTATACTAGTTTGTAACGGTTTCTAAGTACAAATTTGTACCTAAAAATATATAAATTTTAAATAATATTTATATAAAATATTTCAACATTCTTTGAGTCTATATACCTAACAAAAAAACTTGAAATTGCAAAAGCAGGACAACTAACTCATGAAATGGATGGATTTTTATATAAATTGTGATAATAATCTCATTGCTTAAACTAACAATTTGTATATATGTAATACATTAATATTTAAAATAATTCTAACTAATTTATGTTAAAATGAGATTCAAATTTATAGCATTTGAATAATTACATTAAGTTTTGAAATATGTACATTTATCGCTCGTATAGGAACAAAAAAGCTTATTTATACACAAATAAAAATCCATTTAAATATACCTATATATACTATCAAAATTGACTAATTTAGCCTATATTACTAAACAAAGTTTTTTTTAATTTATTTATTAATTATATATTCATTTTTTTTCTTTTTTTTATAAATTAATTAATCAATTTCTTCCTCTTATTTTTTATTTATTTATTTATCTCTTTCTATCTCTTTTTTATTCATAATATTTTTACGAAAATTTTCTCTTTTTAATGATAATGTTTTGTAAAATTTTTCTCTTTTTATTCATAATATATTTGTTAGATTTTTCTTTTTTCTTTTTTTTAATATAAAAAAAATAAAATTAATAGTCTTTTTTATTTAAATTTTTATTCGTGTTTATAATAATAATAAACAAAAACATTGAGTTATTATTTTTTTATAATCTTGATTATTACTATTATGTTTGATAAATTAATATACATTATTATTCAAATTAAGTGATATTTTGCTGTTAAAGGGGATGAGTCATTATAATTTGACTAATTTTTAAGTATTATCTTCTTAAAAAGATAAATAATTTTAAAATATTCAATGTTGATATGGTAATTTAGAAAAATAATAAGAAAAATATAAAATTAAAATAATTAAATATGAAATAATTTAAAAATGTAGAAAAATATATAAATAAATTAATTAATTAATAAAGAAAAAAGTAGAATGAAAAATTAATTAATTATTTAATAATAAAAAAAGGAAAGAGAATAAAAAATATTTAATTAATAAATATATAAATTTGTAGATAAATAACAAAATTAATTAATTAATAAAAAAAAGTAAAATGAGAAATTGATTAATTATTTAATAAAAATAAGGAGAGAGAAAGATAATAATATTAAATTAATAAATATATAAATTTATAAAAGATTAATTGTGTTAAATGAGTTATCTTTATACTAAATTTGTTTTAAATATTAAATAAAATTTTAGTTATTTTTAGACCAGTTATATAAGTTATATAGAGCTACCTTGTGGCGAGTTCAACAATTCTAACCTAAATTTGACATATTTAATATTTTGGGTAAAAAATCTCTAACCTAAAGCTAACTTGTTTATTTATTTTTGACCATTCTGACCGTTTGACCTGTTTGACCCGATTTACTTAACCCAACTCGAACTAAATTCGATGTAATTAATTCATATCTCACTATTTCAAATTAAAATGACATCAATACAAAATAAAATAAAGTTAAATCACAAATTCACTTATACAAAATTTTACAAAAGAAAATGAGTGAGTGGATAAAAAAAATAACACAAAACTCAACAAAAAAAACTTGTAAACGGGTTATCAGGTCTATTTTGGGTCATGTCAGGTCGACCCGATTTTGACATTTTATTAATTAGATTAAACAGGTCGACCCTGACTCTAACCTGATTTTTTCGTATTCGGCCCGAGTCGTGTATTCTTGTCGTGTCAAAAATTGCTGGCCCTAGCCCTATTTGTCTATGGTCTTAGTGAATTCATATTTTGATCTAATTATTGTTATAAATAATTTTGATTTACATTTTTTTATTTTTCTTAAATGTTGTTTACTTAATATTAAATTTGACTTAATCTTATTAAGTATGTTATCATTACTGTAGATAAATTTAACTTAAAACTTATTGCATGAATAAGAGTACTGTATCATTCTGTAAAGGGAAACAAACTACAAATCAAGGTTTCATTAATGTTCAAAATCACAACCAAACCAAACACATAATTAGTTGGAAATAAAAAATAACACCAATGAAAACCCTAATTTTATACCCTATAATTTACACATCTTTTTATTCCTCTCTCACCCACAAAGAGGTGTTCTTTTGCGTCGGTCTCTGTCTCTGCCTCTACTGCGTATTTCTTGAGGCATTTTGGACACTTCCAATTCTTCTCTAGGCCGTGTTTTCTGCGTATTGCTGTGATATCGCCCAAAGCTTGTTTCGGGTCGTGATGTTTGCAACTGCGCTCAGGACAAATGTAGACTTTTCCCTCACGTCCTCTCCCCTATTCAACGTCGTCTCTTGGAACTCAACGTCAGGTAACAAAGCAATCACCTCAGCATCTGGATCATAAGAAAAACACAAATCAAGAAACAAATTATAAAACATTTGAATCGTAAACAGCACTTAATTAGGAATTCTCACCATGCATTCCAGGACGGTTTCTTCTCCTCCTTAATTAGCACTAGTTTTTCAAGTTCTATATACGCCATCGTAGGCATGAAGTGGTCGTATTCTGGTATCACTCTCGTCCTTGAGCATCTGAATTGAAAACCCTTTTCAATGATCATTTTCTCACCTTTCATCTTCTAATCGGAACTCAGTCTGAGAATAAGATAGATGAGAATAAGATAGATAGAGAAAAAAAAAGTTAGATTAAAATTCAAGATTTCTAATCCGTATACAAAAAACTTTTCAAAGAAAAGATTCTCACCTTTCATCTTCCAATCAAAATTCCATTGATAATCTTAATCTTCTGTAACATCTATCACTTACTTGTGTTCTATTACTTGTGATAACAATCTATTTATAGATTTTGAAGTGAAGCCGCCGCGGCTAGCTAGAGAAAATGTTCCTAGGTTAAATTCCGACATTTCTTATGGGCCCGGTCGTTCGGCCCAGTTGTGTTGTGTTTAGGGCAATTAGGTAGGTATAAATTATATTGAAGTCCTAGATAAATTTAGATTTTAAAATTTAATCAATTATTTGTTAGTGAATTAACATTCACCTCCAACTTATAATAAACAGGATATACAAATATTTGTTATATTGGGTTTGTCTAACAAAATAAAACAACGAAATTATTTTCAAATTGAAATTATTTTCAAATTGAAATTATTCATTTAGTTCAAAAAAACATTTCTCTAATATATAAAATAAATATTTACGATTTCAACACCGAAATCGAAACCTTTTATCATTGAAATTGTTTCTAAGTGTAGTAAAGTGTAATCTATAATAAATT
This sequence comes from Impatiens glandulifera, assembly GCF_907164915.1. Classification (NCBI taxonomy): domain Eukaryota; kingdom Viridiplantae; phylum Streptophyta; class Magnoliopsida; order Ericales; family Balsaminaceae; genus Impatiens; species Impatiens glandulifera. Next base: position 24,305,977 of record NC_061865.1, read on the forward strand.
AAAAGATCAGAGACTACGACATGACTAGGAGAGGAAGACGACATGATTAGAAGAAGAAGACGGCTTGAGATCGGAGCTGGTTCATTGATTTGAGATGGGAAACTATTATAAGAAGGCGAAGGCGGCGGCCAGATGAAAAAGAAAGATAATTAGGGTAGAATGACTGTGAAGCTTTCGGTTTTTCTATTGGGTATCTAAACCGAAAGCTTTCTTCATAACTTTATCAATTATCCTCTCAATCTCTTTTCTTGCAATATTCTCAATTTCTTCCAGAATAAACTCTCTTACTTCTTTAAATTTATTACTTTTGTTCTTCCCCTTCCCTATGATGACATAAATAGAGTAATAGAACAAATAATTACAAAAATCTTAAGAAATGATCACAGATAAACTACAATCGAAGATAAATTCCAGCGGCGCTAACAAATGCACAAGAAACCCTATATTAGAAACACTCAATGGCTGACTATATCGTGTCGCAAGTGTCGATCGTGCTGTGTCGTTTGTGCATATCGTGCCGCCTGTGTTGTGTCGTCTATGTCGATTGCGCTTCCTTTAATCAATGGTGATTACGACGTTGATTTGATGACTTACAATGCAAAACAAGTGCAAAATAAATCTTACCGCCTAAGAGTATTACGTATTATTATATTAGTCAATAATTTTAATATATTGAATTTTATAATTTGATATATATTAAATAAAAAATAATTAAATTAAACACTAATATTTTTTTTAAGATTGTATATTAAATTATTAATTTATAATTTTTTATATAATCCATGAGAAAAAAAAGTTTATTTTAATTGTAGATAGAAAAAGATGGAAAACATAATACAATTATATATATTGCAATAATTTTATAAAATTTAGAAAGTGTAACTCTAGAAATCCCTTGTCTCGATTCGAACAATTTTAACCTCGTTTTGTGTGTCAATTTTTTTCAATAAAATATTATTTTAAAAGATTTATAAAAACATGTTTATGATAATAATTAATTTTTGTGATCCATTTAAATAAAATTTAAAATAATCAAACTATAATTTTATTTTAAAAGAAATATGTATTTTAAATTAATTTAAAATAATTAATAAAAATATTATTTATTTAATGAAAACATGGTCAATTGATTTTTAATTTAAAATCAATAAATATTTTGTTTACAAACTTATTTTGACTATAGATTTTTTTAAATTTTGTTTTTTTTTGATACTTGAGAAAGATTTAGCACTATTTCCTCTTTAAAAACTGTCTACTTTATAAAATTATGGTTTTAAAAAATTGGTTTTATTAAGTTTTACTTAACCAATCATTCTTCAAGTCTTAAGCATGCATAAAATATTAGAAGTCAAAAATAAATCAAAATAGGGACTTTATTCAAATATTTTTTTATAAAAATATTTTGAAATTGTTTTTTATTTTTTTTATTTAGAAAATGATTTAGGGCTTTTAATTTAAAAACAAACAATTTTTAAAATTAAAACTTCAAACAAATGGACCCTAGGACAATTCCTCTGGATCGAGGCTAAGACCTCTCGGCCGGATCTTCAGTCGAATACAGGGGAGTCCTTAGTCGAGACTAATATCTCCCGGTTCGATGTCAGAGCTCTAAATCGGGACTAGAAAATCCTCGGTCGAGTGCAGAATAGTCCTCAGTCGAGGATAAGACCTCTTGGTTTGATACGGGGATCTCGCGGTTGAGGTGCGGGGAGTTCTCGTTCGAGGCTAGAAATCCTCGGTCGAGAACCATGCCAGACTTGTTTTCTCGATCAGGTGCAGGGGAGGGTTCGATTTTCTCGATCGGAAATTGAACTTAGGTCGAACCCTCGGTCGAACGTTAAGAACATCAAAATGCAGGTTTGATGTTTTTGACTAGGGCCTTAATCATCGATCTAAAGGCATGAGGAGGTTCGTCTAGTCCCGATGATCATATATAAAATCATTCCAATGCATCATTTGAACGAGATGATGTTCCATTTGTTCAAACAATTTCTTGAGTAAAACACGTGTTTTTGATTTTAAGAGTTTAATAGGGTATAAGGAATTTGCCAATAGTTTCCTTATACCCATGGTATAGGGATGGAATGAAATCAAGACATGAACACTCTTTATTCATCTTATTTAATCATGAGTCTTAATTTTAATTATTTTAAATTTTATTTATTCAAAATAATTCTTAATTCTTTTAAAATTTATAAATTAGATAACTAAAATTGTAGTACTTATAAAAAAAAAAAAGATAAATTCATCTTTTGGGTGAATTTTACATATAATTTTAATGAATAAATTAACAAAAATAAATAAAATAAAATAAAATATATCTAAATATGAATTTTAAGTATTCAATAATTATAATATTTAAAGATAAAAATTAAATTAACAAATATAAATATCTAAACTTTAAGTACTTAAAATTTGTTCAATATTATCTAAAACGAAAAAAATATATTTACACTATTATACACTTATATATTAATTATATTAATCAATAAATTCAATATATTAAATTATATAATTTAATATTATAAATATTAAATAAAAAAATATTAATATTTTTTAATTTATATATTAAATTATAATATTTTAACTTAATATATATATATATATATATATAAATATATATAAATAAATGAGAGACTGAATACATATATTTATTTTTAATTCATTTTATTTATATTATATAATTATATTTTTATTTTATATATTTATAATTAATCTAATAAAGGGAAATAGAGTTAACCTTGAATTTGAAAATATGTTATACTTATAATAATATAATAAAAATAATAGAGAGAATTGAGTGAGGAAATGAAAAAGATGGTGAGGCCTATGATTTTTTTTTGGCCTTTTCTCTCTTCCAGCTCCTTACATTTATTCTCCCATTTTTTCAGCTCTCCTTATATTTATTTTCCCATTTTTTTCGCAACTAATAATATTTATTCTCTCTTCTATTCCACTAATTTTTCTCCCTCTATCACATCTTTTTATATATTATAATAATTTTATTAAATTTATAATAATAAATTGACTTTTTCTTATTTTTTTTTAAAATAACTTATTAAAATAATCATTTTAAAAATATACTAAAATTAAATAAATTTTAATATATTCAATCAAAGAATTAATAATTGTATGTGAAATAATTTAAATTATAAAATTATATATAAATAAAATAAATAAATTCATATATTATATTAAGAGAGACGCAAGAATACATGTTAGAATTTTATGATTTTGAAGATGGTCGTATTGAAGGAGAGATAAAATATGTGTATTAAATTTTTTTTTTTAAATAAAAAAATTAAATCAGGTTGCTAACTAAATTAAAAATGATTTTACATAATAATATTAATAATAAAAAAATAAAAATATATAATTCTCAATAACAAAAAGAAGAATCCCCTTAAAAAGTACTTTTCTTTTAATAATTAAATATAATTAATCATATATTCTTATAGTGTTATAAAATGATTTATAATTTTTAATAATTAAACTTATTAAAAGTAGTGGTTTATTTTCAATTAATTATTTAATTGGAATATTTAGTGATTTATAATTTTTTTCAAAAAATACAAATATTTTAATTAATTAAATATATAATTATAAATAAATGATTATATAAGTACCCTGGTTGTCATTCTAAAGAAACGCAAAACCCTAATAGTTTTCTCCTCCGCACTCTTCTTCACATGCACTCTTCCTCTTCACATCTCTATCAAGTCTGTGATTGATTGATCTAGGCCTTTGATTAATTGATCTCCTCGTTTGTTTCTTAGTCATAGTTCTCTTTTGATTTGATATATTTGCAGATAATCGTATTTGAAGCATACCTCTTGCAAACTCTATCAATCTATTTGAAGCATACCTCTCTTGCAAACTCTCTTAGATTGATGCATGTGAACTATCAGGCCAAACTCTTAAGCTATTTTTATTTTGTTTTCCTTAATGCATATGAACTATCATTACTCTAATTTTATCAGGCCAAACTCTTAAGCTATTTTTATTTTGTTTTCCTTAATGCATTTGAACTATCATTACTCTAATATTACAGATCTGAAGTCAAATTGTTTATTTTTATGATTTACTAAACTTTTGTTTATGGTTGGTTTTACGATTAATTATTTGACTTATTAACGAAGGCTTTACATAATCTAGTAATTTTTTGTTTTGTTTTGTAGGAAGCTAACATGATGATAGTCTTTCACCATCTTTAAGTTAATCCCATTTATTATTGAATATTGAAGGTATAGTTCCTTTATCTTCCTTCCTGTAAATCTAAATAAAAAGACTCTAATGAAAAAATATATATTTATTGTTATCACTTATTTAATTGTATTTTAAATTGGTAAAGAAAGCTGTAACCTAGTTAAAATAAATTAAGATAATAAATATATACATATTTAATTGTCTTTAAAATAGTAATGAGGTGATAAACTTATTTAAAGGCATTTAAAGTGGTAAATAAGTAATAGTTAAAATAAATTAAAATTAATATATATATATATTATAATACAAAATAAATAATTAATATCATTTTTAAATTTAATATTTATCATCATTGAAATTTATGTGGTAAAGTTTATTTTATGAAATATATATATATATATATATTATTGTTACTATTTTTTTTTATGAATTTTACATTTACTAATGGAATTCAGCATATATATTGTTTTATCTTAAAAAAAAATAATGTTGGGTTATTTGAAATTTGGTTAAAATAAATGATTGTAAAGTTCTCTTATATTTAAAATTTAAATTTAATAAGAGTAAAGTAAGATTTTTTTTATATTTATTGAAAATTAAGTAATTTGATAAATATAATGACAAACAAAACTATAAACATGTTTTTTTGAAAAACACAAAAGAAAAACATAATAAAAATCTAAAATAACTCGGATCAAATTAGGTCCTTATCAGCCACTTCTAATTGATCATAGTTTTAAAGAGAAGAAAAAAACTTCAATCATACAGTAATAAATAAATGTGATGAACATGAAGAGCTGCATCTAGATTCATCGGAGAAAACCATTAGTGAGTGTTTCAAAGATTCCCGAAATGAAAAGTAGAGCAAGAGTAATGGATTAGAAGCTGGTATGATTCCTGGTATGCATTTGTACTATTTGATAAATGACAATATAGGTATAATGTTCTTTTATTCTTGAATTTATTGCTATTATATTAATTTGTTTTATGGCAAGTTTAGTAGGCAGAATGATATGAGAAAAACAAATATCTGATAAGCTGACAGATTTATTTGTAAGTTAGATCTTTTTGTCAAATTTCCATTTGTGACACTTCTGAAAAAACATATAAATTTGTGGGAAAAAATTACCGATGCTACTTACTTTTGAGTTTGGAAATAATACCAACGTAAGAACGTAGAATGTCTTCTATCCATGTTATTAAGAAAGTGAGTCGTGATATCGTTATTTTCCGGTCTTCTTTGTTTTGAAATCTCTTTGAGATCGATTTCAAACTTCACGAAACGGAAATTCATAGTGAAGATTGTTATTAAACTAAGAAGGCCTGAAAATAATGAATTCGTAACTCACTTCTTTGCTAACATGGATGATGAAAGACATTTATTTTAATTTCTAAACAAACATTGTATGTTTCTGGACTAATGGAAGATAATATTTCCAAGGTTATTAATATGTCATCTCAATCACGGAGAATTGTGATATTTTACCATAATGGAGTGTCTTGCTCATAATATCCTAAGATCGATGTACAATGATATTATTAGTAGGTCAAAAGATCTCAATTGAGATCATCAAGTCTCCAGATGTTCTAGATGCAGCTATGAATATTGGCTTTTCTGCAACTATAAGCTGGCATGATTTTGATCCAGCCGAGCTTTACAATCTGTTTGAGATGATTGTTGTGGAACCGTGCTGCAATTATCTGAAATCCTTTCCTCTTCAGAAAAGGTTCTTGTCAGTAAGATCCTTAACATTGATCAAAACAAGATTGATCAACTCAGGAAAGCTCTTATAGAGCGTTTTGCCGAGCTGCTATACTGGAAAAGGCTGGTGAAAATAATACAGCTCAGAATCAGGCTGGTGTGAAAAAACGCCTGCACCTCACATGAACTCAAATCTGGAAGCTCACAGGGTTAAGAAAACTTTCAACGGTGCTTTATTATATATCGTCGTTAAGAAACAACATAATTTGCCGCGATACGGAGCAGGGAGCTGGTATGACTCGTGTAAATCAAAACTTATGTCTATCTGCCATCTTAATAACATGTATACTATTTATTTAAATTGTTTTTATTATAGTTTTTGAAACATGGGAATTGAATATGAAATTCACAGTGCAAAATCCAAAACTCATACGACTCCAATACTATTTTAGATACTAAATGAGACTAATAACATCAAAATTGTATTTTTTTTTCATGTGAATGCTAGAAATTAATATTATATATATATATATATTTTTTTTTAATATTGAGAAATATCAATAACTGAAAATAAATCATTGGTGATTTCCTATAAACATAATCCTTACAAACACTATTACCAGGGATGACTCATGATTCGGTGATGGGTGGGTTTAAAAAAAATTATGGTGGGCTAAAAAAAAACGAAAATTTTTTGGATAAAATGGGTAAATAAAGTTAAATTTTACAAAATTTTTAATAATTAAATAAACAAAATAGTGAATTCAATTGAATTTTTTCTAAAAATTATGAGGTAATATCAAATTTTAATCGTAATTTTTTTTTTTTTGGGTGACTTCAGCCCATTCGAGCCCCTACATAGATCCGTCCCATCCTTGACTATTATATTCTTATTATTTATACACTTGGCATATAATATTTGTTGATAATATCAAACTTGTAAATTGAAAGGTATATTTTGAGACTAGTGTTTATCTTGGATTTGAAGAGTTCATCACATCAAAAAAACGAAGCCCATGAAAGTATACAACCAGGGAGCAACGGAGCTGAGCTAGAGTTATTATTCATCTTAGTGTGTGAATTATTATAACTGATTTTATATTTTTTTATTATTTTTTTTTAATTTTGAGTTATGAAAGGTGAATATTTAACAAGAGGCTGACAATAGACTATTTAGCCATTAGTAAATGAGTGACATTTAGCTATTAGTAAATGAGTGACTTATGTTCAGACGCAGCTATAGTCGAGTGGTTCGTGGGCTTCAACACCAGCTATATGCAGGAATCCGACAAACACATTCAAGTTCTAAAATATGCTATAAATCATGTTAACGATTCTAATCAAAAATTTTCATAGACGTGCATACATGTTTTAAAATGCCCGTAGATAGACTGAAAATAGAAATCACACCATCAACAACTATGAATGTACGCTTAGTTACCAGCAAACGTTTTCCGTTTTTAATACGAGAAGAATGGAACTAAATGAAATCAGCCAACAACCAAGATATCCAAACCCTTTTCTACTTTATTAAGTTTCAAAACAAATACACATAGATGTTTAATCAAATTGCAAGGCAAGCACTTGATTATCAAACTGTCATTTTATCAACACTATCCATCCAAACATACACTAAAGTCATATAGAAACCATTAGACTCTGAGAATTTTGCACATCAGGTTAAAATTGAAATCAAACACATATAACATTGTTGTGCACTCAAAAGAACTCAATAATAGACCCTCAACATTTGGAAATACCCCTAATGATTTATTTTTATTTTTTTTGAAAAACAACTTATCGTCTATCTTTCTAACAACCTAAAAACATAAAACCAAAATTTAAAAGAAAAAACAAACAATCCAAATAACAAGTTCATGATTTTAACAACTGAATTATAAAAACAAACATATTAAACTCTTATCTCGCTTTAAATTTTTAAAAAAAAGTAACTTCCTCGTATGATATCTTCCAATCCCGATAAAGACTCCATTCGCGTTCGCCTTTGGGGATCCTCCTCCATTTCCTCATAAGTGCCCCACAATTAAAGACAATATCACTCCAAACATGGTGAACACTTCGACGCACTCTTCCGAACACACGTGCGTTACTTTTGGCCCAAACATGATACACGATAGAGGAAAAACCGTACTTAAAAAATTTGCTGGAAATTTGTTTGCCTTAGTTCTATCTTGGGCAGCAGCCATAATCTCCTCCCACGCCTCTGACATCGTCGAAGTGAACTTATTCCACACATGCCTTGTAAATGGACAGCCCCCGAGTAAGTAATCAATCGTCTCCAAATTTCCATCACAAAGTAAGCAACTAACATCCGAAATGTCCATGTAAACTTGAATTCGACCCTGAGTGCTAAGTCTTCTACGGAAAGCAACCAAAGAATAAAACAATGCATCGGGATGACTTTAGAAGACCAAACAAGAGCTGCCCAATTAACAACTTAAGCTCTTTCCCTTATGACATTCCAAATCTTGTTAGACTTTAACTTTCCATCCTCTTTAGCATTCCACAAATGAACATCAGCCCTATCGTTCAATTGGATACCACTCAAATGATCAAGTACTTTTCTTCCCTTTGGAGCCCGCCTAATAATAGAATTCCAAAGCCCACCGTGTATATATTTAACCGTGGAAGCCGCACAATCTCTCATAATCCTCATCCCTAAAAAATTTTCTCTATCAATAAGTGGTCGGCTCTCAAACCAAGGATCATGCCAAAAGAGAGTACCTCGTCCATCCCCGAGTCGAATGTCAAAGATTGAATCAACACTATTTTTCAATTTCAGAATCTTCTTTAAAGACCATGCCATTCCATCCTTCACTTTGCTTGTTCATATATAAGTTCATTTTTCATGAACCTCGAGTGAACCCATTTAACTCATAACGACTCTTGCTTTCCTTGAATCGCCCATAAGTGCTTATATGTGACAACTTTGTTCCACTCCACGCAATTCTTCAAATTGATTCCCCCTTCGCTTTTAGGCATGCATACATCAGTTCAATTAACCTTCTTACCCCCGTGGCCTTGGCTGCCCCAAATAAAATTACGTATCAAGGTCTCAGGCTCTTTCATAACCAAGACTGTCAAAATCGAGAGTTTGCGTAGAATCATTAGCTAGTTTTAAACTCGTAAAATTTAGAGTTTACGTAAAATCTTAAAAGTTTAATTTGAAAAATAATAATTATATATTATTATTATTTATATATATAATTAAGTATTTTTTACTTAGCCAATTTTAAGAAATTATATAATTTAATATAAAATTAATTAAAAAATAATAATAAGTAAATAATACTATAAAAATTATATTTACAAAATTAATTATATTAATTAATTAATTTAAATAAATAATTACTTTAATTTTCAATTTAATTAATATAAATTTGTTTTTATAAAATTAAAATTGTATAGAATCGTAAAATCGAAATTATTTATAAACTCATAAAATCGTAAAATCTTATTATCGTAAATTTAAAATTGTACAAGTTTACCTACTTAAGAGTTTATATAAAATTAGACTCGTTAACCATATGTGAAATAGTAAAATCGTAAGATTTTAAGCGTCAACTAGAGATTTTAACAGACTTGTTCATACGTTATTCGGGAGGACAATCTGTTGAGACCAATAGCCAATCAATCCCATAACAATGCTCTTCACCAATTCGATTCTGCCTGCATAAGAAAGTTTCTTCACGTTCTTGACTTTCTCAACGAGCGGTCTACAATGCACAATCTGAATTTGTTTAGCCGTGAGTGGATCCCCAAATACCGAACCAGAAATAAACACTTGCTAATGCTCATAATGCTTTGAATTTGCACCTTTGTATCATCATCAACACCGCCGTAAAATGCTGAACCTTATCCTCATTAATAATTAAATATGTAATATAAAAAAAGAAATTAAGTGCATATTCAATTGTGTTAATAATATCAACATCAGCGTGCACAAGTAAAAATAGGTCATCCGCGAAACTTAGATGTGTAATCCTCTCCTCCTCGCAGAAATGGTAAATTCTGTAATGGCAGTTCTTTCGGAATATTGTTAATACTCTCTCAAAGATCTCCATAATCAATACGAAGATAAAAGAAGAGAGAGGGTCCCCTGCCTCACTCCATTTTCACCTTTAAAGTAGCCACCATGTCTGCCAGGTCAATTAAGATTTGATAGTTGGTTTGGTCGAGGGATAAAAGGTGTGTGAGATCACAATATGATATGTGAATTGTGTTTTGGTGGTTGGTTTGGAGGAGGGATAAGAGGTGTGTGAGGTCACGATATGAGAGGTGAATGACTTACAACTTCAAGTAAGTTCTCTAGATTAATCTCAAGATTGATATTGCATATTGCATAAGGGGTAAGGGGTGTGTGAAAAATGTGATGTCACGAAGATGATAGGTGGATTGTGAATTTATTGTTGGTTTGGTCGAGAGATAAGATATGTGTGAGGTCATGATATGAGTGTGAATGTGATTTGGTGGTTGGTTTGGTGGAGGGATAAGAGGTGTGTGAGGTCACGATACGAGAGTGAATTGTAATTGGTTGTTGGTTTGTAAAATTGGGGTAGAAGAGGTCGCGAAAAGGGATTAAAATATTGGTAATAGTGTGTAAATAAGAGCGAAATGAATTACTTACAACTTCAAGTAAGTTCTCTTGATCGATCACAAGAATCACAATACATATTTCTTATGTCTTTGTGTAGTCCTCACTAACTCATTTGTTTAAAAGTGTATAAGAAGTCTAGCATTATTTAGCAAAATGGATAACTTACAATTCAAGTAAGTTCTCGAGATCGATCTATCATGACTAATAAAATAAAGAGTGTAATTGATTTGAATCCTATTAAGAAGAAATTTGTCTTTCATAATGGAAGAAGCATAAGATATGTCTCCCGTTTCAAATGAGTTAGTGAGGACCACACAAAGACAGAGATAATATGCAATGTCAATTTTAAGATCTAGAAATCTTATTACATTATGAGATGTGACAATTTTCGTGGTGCTCTAAAGTGATATTGGTGGTTAAAATTATAAGAATATATGAATTGAGATATGTATTTGACCGTAGTATGAAAATGTGAGGTATGATGAGAGATTGTTTGGATTGTGGTGGTTTACCGAATTGGGGTCAAAGAGGTCGCGATAAGGGATTAAAATGCTGGTAATAGTGTGTAAAGTAGCCTAGCATTACTTTATATTAGAGTTAAGTGAATGACTTGCAACTTCAATTAAATTCTCTAGATCGATCTATCATGACTAACAAAATAAAGGGTGTAATTAATTGTATTTCAACTAAGAAGAAATATGTCTTTCTTAATAGAAGAAGCATATGATATGTCTCTCATTTTAAATGTGTTGGTTACACAAAGACAATCAATATACAATGTAAATCATGAGATCTAGAGAATTTATGGCGTGATGAGATGGGACATTTTTCGTGGTGCTCTAAAGTGATATTGATGTTAAAATATAAAAATATGTGAATTGAGATGTATATTTGACCGAAGTATGAAAGTATGAGGTATGAGATGAGAGATGTTTGGATTGTGGTGGTTTTCCGAATTTGGGTAAAAGATGTCGCAATAATGATATGAGATGGTTGTGATGCAAAATCCTTGAAGTGAGGTCTAAAGATTAATAATATGAGAGGTGCATTAGGAAACAAAGAATATTAATGATTAAATATGTGAATGTATTGGTTGGTTGACCAAAGTGTGAAAGTGAGGTTCATTAGGAAACAAAGTATATTGGTGGTTAAATATGTTACGATGATGATGATTACACTAGTGATGATGATAGAGAGATGAATATCGTATATTTCAACGTATACATATGTTGTATTTTATATTTAATTAGTTATATACGATAATTTTCAAGGTAAAAACTTTTTAGAGTTACTTTAAAACTGAGATTGTTTATTTTAAAATTTTTTTAGATAAATAATCCAGACTAATAACAATGATAATCAAACTGATGATGTCGAGTACAAAGAAAATGTAAAATTTATCAATCCTTCCAAACACAATGGATTGTACGAATAAACATAATAGAGTTAACTAAAAAACAAAATAAAGAATATAAATCAAATATCTTATAATCATCCTTCTTATAAATTGTCTAACTCTTTATCTTTGTTGTCTTTCTCTTCAATTTTTTTTTTGTCTTGTTTGTTTCTTTCCATCATCCAACATATTGTAAGATAATATATATTGTATAAAAAAGGTTTTTCATTATATCATTTAGTCCCCACTTATGTATTACATAAGAATTTTTTATAATCCAGAATTTGTTTACTTCTTAATTTTTCTTAATCCCTGCCAAAATCAACAATACTTTGTTCCAAATTTATCAAGATATTTGATTTTATATATTTCCCGTAATATTTAAACAATAATAATTAATTTTACATGTTTTATCTTATCTATACTGCTGCATTAATTGCCCAACAACAATATGTGAAATTAATTTACAAAAGTTATAACATAATATATATTTATATAAATTTTTATTTTTTTATTAAATTAATAAAACCTTACTAGTTACGAACAAAAGTAACAAAATCTCCATCATATCTTTTTGTTCTTCGGTACAATTACACTCCTGAAAATAAATGTTATAAACAAATACAAATTATTTTTTTTTAACTTATTATCAATAAAATTAAATAAATGATTTCAAAGAAAAATTATATTATTATTCTCATCTTTTGTTTTTATTCTAGTACCCCCAACTAAAATTAATTTTCATGTTAATAAATAATTGTGTACTTGCTATTAACCAAAAGAAACGTAAATATTTTTAAATATATATATATATATATATATATATATATATATATATATATATATAAAATGATGTAAGATAAAAAAAATTATTGATAAATAAACAGTGATGTTCTTAATATTTTGTGATAATAATAATACAAATTTTATATTACTTATTAATTTAGTACAAAAAAAATTATAAAATCATTTACATTACATGTTAATGTTTTATAAACTTGTATTAAAATCTAAAATTGTTTCAAAACTCAAAATTGAAAAATGTCTCAAACTAAGTTTATTATCATTTTCTTAACCTAGAATTAGAAGAAAATAACAGTATATGGTTTTTTTTATAAGTCTATAACTAACCTTATAACTAACCTTGTATTGCAGATGGAACGAATAGTTTTTCAATCATTAGTATGCTTAAAATATTATGTTAAATGTCGATTACATTGTGAAAGAAATTAAGCATACACATGATATTCACTTAAGGATAAAGTAGTGTTCTAAATGAGAATAATTAGAAAGTTCACATGCCGACAAAGTAATGTTCGAAATGAGAATGATGAGAACGAAGTGTGATAGATGATCTTTGGGTCTCACTAACTTATAAATGGATGTTTCTTGAATAATAATATTGCATTTTTCTTTCAACCATGATCACTAGCTAAAGAAAAAGATGCATGATAACAATGCATAATTGGTTAGTAGTTAAGAAATAAATATAATAAAAGACAATCATAAGAAAAAAATTTAGATTCTTCTTGTACAGTTTACTAATGATAAAAAACATGGTATTCTTTTTCGAGAAAAGAAGAAGAATAATATAAGAAAAAAACCAATCATGTAAGTAGTTATATATGTAGGGTGAAATATAGAAGTACTTTCTACATAAATTTTGGATCATTCATTCTTCATGTCTATAGTTTGTTGGGCTTTATTGTTTTCTAATTTAATTTTAGAGATCTTATTAACTAACTATTAGTTTGATTAATTACATTTTTTTTAAATCTTCCATTGCATTTGGATGCATATAAATAATCTCACAGTGGTATATTTCACTATTTATTCAGTTTTTTCATCATTTAAAAGTTAAATAGTAGCTAACTATCTATTTTTAAACATTAAGCTATATATATATATATATATATATATTTAATTCTAATAACAAAGATCTCTCATTTTAAAATAATTATATAATAGTCTGATAATTAAAAAAATAATATATATAATTAATCTTAACAATAAACCCTAATGAATATATATTAATTATAAAAAAATTAATTTGAATAGAAAAAACTAAATATGTATTCTAAGCTTTGATAAGATATATGAACAATTAAATTTGTAAAAATTAGTGCTTTTTGAATAGTTAAAATCCATATGTTGTTTGGTTAGGATATATTAAATATATAAATATTTTAATTATTAATTTTGTTCATAAATTATCTTTAATAAAAAATATAGTAAAAAAAATATTTGTTCTTTTTTCAAGTATTTCATTGATTGTACGACACTCTCATCATTTTGTTGACACATAAAATGTGTGTTCTTTATAAAAGGAAAGGACAATTCTTTTAATAACACTTGTAAAAATTTAGTTAAATAATAATATCCAATTAATCAATTAATAATAAAAAATATATTAGGATAAATTTTATATTTTATTTTTGTTCTTTCTTAATATGACACCCATGATATATATATATATATAAGTAGAGTAAGGACACTTTTATTTTATTATTAAATCATACCATATATTAACTTTGAATTGTACAACAAATATTATACTTAACATTTAAAAAAATATATACAATTTATTTATTTATTATTTTTAATAATATTGATAAAGAAAAAGTTGTTTTGAAATTAATTATTAAGTTCTTTTAAAAAGTAATTTGTTATAATAAAAAGTTATATTGATCTTGCAAGTAATTTATATATTGTTTTTAAAAAGGATTATATTGATCTTGCAAGTAATTGGTAAACATGTTTAGTTTTTTAAGAAAAAATATTATTACAACAATTGTTAGTAAGATTAATTTTTTTTATTTAAATATAAATTAATATAAATCACTATATAAAATATATTAATTAGGTAAGAAACATATAAGTTAATAAAAATATATTAATTGATATAAATGTAATACTAGAAAATCAAATTTTGAAAGTTTAAGTAAAAACCACATCTAGAAAGTGACACATACAATCATAAATTAAAACAGATTACACAGTATATGTAAATTAATTGATTAAAAAAATTATTATTTAAAATTTATTTAAAATAATTTTTATTTATTTAAAATTTAAATTTAATGAAATAAATAAAAATATGTTAGTATTTTAATTAATAAATTAAATACTTATGTAATATATATATATATATATATATATATATATATATATATATATATATATATAATTTATAAAAAAAATCAAAATACCCTATGCAAGAAAGCACCATTAACTATATCAAATCAGGTAAAACAAAATTATGGGCTGAGTTAGCCCAGATAGCACAAATTATTAATTACTCATATCTTAATTTAACTATTTTCTTTTAATCATAAATGTAAATCAAACTAAAGAATTATATATTCAAAGTCAAAATATAATATAAAAGTAACAAATATTAATAATGTATAATTAAGATATTATATTGATATATATGCGATGCAATTAATTAATCAATCTTGAAGTTTAATAATCCTTATGTAAAATATATAATTACTTTTCTATATATATTAGTTTACATTTTCCTCTGATTAATTTATTATTCTTTTTGGCAGGCGGCGAGACAGAATGGGCGGGCACTTCTAACCAAGCCAAGCCCAGTTCTCGCTGATAGGCGCTAGTAGTTTGCTTCCAAGCCTTGTTAACTATTATTCTTTTTCTTTACTCTCCTTATATCATATTATTAACATTTTTACTTATTTATTTATTACCTTTCCGACTCTCTACTCTTATGCATCTGAATTTTAATTTAGCTATTCATTATTTTCTTTATTACTTAAAAAAATTGAATTTCTCGTTCCTGGATTAGGAATCCTCGGTCGGGGTGCGAGATTCCTTAGTCGAGGTGTGGGAGGTCTTCGGTCGGGTGTGAGATTTCTCAGTCGGGGTGTGAGGAGAGCTCTCGGTCATGTGTGATATTTCTCGGTCAAGGTGCGAGGAGCTTTCGGTCCTAAGCTGAATTTTCTCGATCTAGATTAGAAATTCTCGGTCAAGTTTAGGGAAGGGTTCAATTTTCTCGGTCGAAAATCGAACTCAGGTTGAGCCTTCAGTTGGACATCAATAACATCAAACTACAATTTTGATGATTTCGACTAGGGCATTGGACTTTTGATCCAAGGGCATGGGGATCTTTGTATAGTCCCTATGATATTTTATAATATCATCCCGATGCATCATTCGATCGGGATGATGTCTCACTTAACTCAAACAATATTGATTAAAAATCGTGTTTGTGAGCTTTAATGTTTAAAGATGTGTAATGAGCTAACCAATAGCTTTCTTATACTTCATATGGTTGAATAAAACCAAAATATGAACTCTAATTATTCATTTTAACTAATTCAAGAACTGAAAATTTTATTTTTTATAAAAAATATTGTTTTTAATCAAACATGACCGGGATGACGTTGAATTGGCTTGAATATGTTTCTAAAATCCTTAGAAACGTATTGAAAATATTTGTGAGTTGTTGTTCTTGAGTAATAGAAACCCGATTTTGATAAATTTCAAAATTAAATTTGAGTATTTCTGATTTAGGTTGATTGATTCAGTTTTGTTTCGATAGAAATCTTATAAATGATTATAGGGTCATTTTTCCAATCAAAAAATCAGATAAGCAAGTTGTATATGAAACCGGTCAAACTGAAATGTAAAAAAAATCAATTTAAACATGTAAATCAAATTACAGTATGTTTGTAAGATTACTATGAGTTAGAGAACACTCCTGAACACTTTAAGAAGCTTTCTGAATGTCAGATCTGAGTTCTACAATCTTACACAAAATTTCTAAAATTTTAAAAAAGTTTGAAAATCTATAATGACAGATTTTTCTGGATTGATTGAGGGATTAAGATTGGATTTATTTCCTTCAGTTTGCCCAGGGGAAGCTATTTATAGCCTCCCAAGTCGGTTGATCAACAAAGTGACTTCAACTTGGTCAAAAGGTCATTAGTGGTCTTTTATTTGTTCTTCAACCAATTGTCCGTATATGCCATGATATTACCCTAGGTTGTAGGTGAAATGATCACCGGAGTAGGGTGATTATTTCAACGTTTAAACGAAGTCAAATGGTGGAGAAATGACAAAGTTCCATCATTGAGAAATCAAAGATGAAAATTGTTCTTATCTAGTTCGTCGTTGCGAGGAAGAAGACAAAGTAGGCCGAAAACGACATCGTTTCCTCCTTCAACATTTGAGCACCGATGAGGGGCCAAAACGATATTGTTTCGAGCCTAAGCGCGGATGTTGGGCAATCCATTAGCGATTTGTTGGCGATGGGTGATCCGCACAGGTTTGGATTGAGGTAGTTGGAAGCGTTTGTCTACTGATTCACTATTGCGTGGAAGCATCGTTGGCTACGCAGAACGTTCATGGGCGTCGGATGGAGCATGGGTGCTCATCTCATGACTGTAACGTTTGCTACTGGAATGTTCTAGATTTCAGTTGTAGTAGATTATGTCCCATCTTCAGTCTTAGAGCTTATTAGACCTATTTGAAATTGATTTTTATTTCATCTCTTTGGCTTTATTTACCATATACAAAGTATATTTAATAAATATGATATTTATTTTGCTTATTTATTTATTTATTTATTTTTGTATATTCTTATGGTTTAATAAATAATTTATTTGAGATAAAATGGATACAACATTTATCCTAAATTATTTATTTTAATTTACTTTGACCTCTTAAAATTAATTTGAGATAAATTGAGTATAATATTTATCTCAAATTATTAATTTATTTTGTTAGGCCATTATTTTAATTAATTGGAGTTTAATTATCACAATATTTAATTCAATTAATTATTTAGTCATGTTTTGGTCTTAATTTTATTTATTTAAAATAATTATTTAAAATTCATAAATTAAGCAGGTAAAATTTTAGTAATAAAAATATAGTAAAATAATAAATATAAAAATTAATTATAATAAAAATTAAAAATTATATTTATTTAATTTAAACATTATTAATAATTATAATAAAATAAATAATAATAAAAATAATATATACAATAAACAATATTATTTATAATCTACTTAAAGTATAAAAAAATTATAATAGTATTAATAATATCATTATAAATATATATATATATATATATATATATATATATATATATATATTATTTTTTAATTATAATATTGGATTATTTTTAAAAAACATATAATATTAAAATTATTATATATAATAATAATATTAAAATTATATAAAATATATTAAACATATTATATAATAATAAGTTTTATATAATATTAATAAAAATATAATAAGAAATTAAAATTAAGTAATATAAGAAAATGATTACATTTAAGAATTAGTTACACTTTTATATTAAATATGGTATAAATATACAGTAGAAACTCTATAAAATAATACACTTGAGACGACCAAAATTTATTAATTAAAAGAGTTATTAGTTAATAGATAAATTAATAATTATTAATTTATATATTAATTAATATTTTATTAATTTATAATAAAATACTTAGTTTACAAACAACTTTAAACTTCCACTTAATTATTGTATATATAATGCATGTACTGTATATCTAATGAATGGCCCAATTTGAAAGAAACCTTCTTGTGTTCAATTTATCACTTTATGGACATTAAAATATTTTCTATATAAACAAGAGATCAAAATACAGTAGGTTAACACAAACAAATCAGAAGAAATTATTGAAAGTGTTATTGAAATTAATAAAGATGATATTGATGAAGAAGATGATGAAAGTTCTACAATGGAGCCCCCTTCGCGAAACGAAGCTATTCAAGCGGCAATCACATTGAACAATTTCTTGTTGAGCTATGAGAAAACAACACCAGAAGTTTTTACCATGCTAAGGAAAATTAGAGACGTCATTCAAGGGGAAATTGATTGAAAAAAAAACAAAATACAATTGAGTCATTTTTCAAGAAACTTTCATAAATCATTCATATAATATGCTATATATATGGAATTATAACTTTATATTTTATATGGGGTCTAAAGAAATTATTAAAAATGTATTATCTTATAATTTAGGGAATTATTAATTTAGCACCCTATCCCCGAGTCGGGATCAACCAAAAATATTATCTTATCGAGTTTATTAAACAATCGATTATTAATTTATCGAATTTCTACTATATAGAAGTATAAATTCATATTACTAGTAAAAACTTTACAAAGATGATATGAAATACTTTTGCTAAAATATTGTTTCTATAGTTGTATTAACTATTAAATAATATGATAATCCAAAAGGATATATTTCAGAGAATGAATTGAATAGTGGACTATGGTGTGTCTCGTGCATTTGGGACATGTTGAATATAATGGTGGGGTTAAATGTCATCTGTTTTAAGTGTTTAATAAATTCAATTTTCATTTTCCGTACAAATAAAATAGAAAATTGCATTTGTTACAGATTTATTTAATTAAGTTTATTCGTTTTAATGATCATTTACTATAATAATATTTAATATCATTTTTTTCGTATATTTAATATGATAGAAAATATCATTTTTTTTCGAGAGCAAAAACCTTATGGGACAATTGCGTTGGAATTACGACCATCAACACATTCGGCACAATCAACACGATCAACACGTTTGGCACGTTCGGGATAGTCGGAATGGTCACACAAAATTTAGTTGTTTGATTTGGTTGTAGGTTACGAGAAACGTGGTCACAATCACGATCGTCGGCACATTCGACACAATCGGTATGATCGGCACGTCTGACACGTTCGTTTGAAAATTATTTGTTTGTGTCACAAATCTTGGGTCAGAAAATTGGAAATACGGTCGCTAGGGTTGTTTGAGAACATGTCGCTTGGGTCGTAATTGGTCTCGATCATCGATTGATTTCGATCGTTAGGGCGTTGGGTTGTGAAACAGGGTCATTAGTTCACTAGTCTACGATCATTCATGGTCGTAGGTTATTCTCGGTTGTAAGTAATTTGTGTTTGGTTGAGTTGTCTGCATTCTTGCTTTCTTGTATTATCTAGTTCTTTTACTATGATGGGGAGAAAGAAAAAGAATAAGGAAAAAGGAGTGCATGACTTCGTGAAAATCGATTCAAGCAAGAAAATGATAGATGAAATAGAACATAAACAACGCTATAAGAAAGAGAAAATGCCGAAACAGAGCTCTAAGTAGTGTAAGGAAAAAGTGCATAATGAAACTGAAAGTTTGATGTCTGAAATTAAAAAGGATAGAATATGAAAGGTTGGATACAACAAAAGGGAAAATCTCTACGGACTCAAGAATCAAATTACAAAATTTTTATTCCAATCAAAGAACAGAGAGATTATGCTTAGTAAAAAAACACATCAAATTACTATCCAACTCAATATTCACTATCTTCAGGATTAAAACTTACTAAAACAAGATAAATACAAGAAGATAGTTAGCTGGTGTGTGGAAATAATGAGGGAGCTTATGAAGTGCCCCAAAACCAAGACCTACACTATCAGAAGTAATTCCAACTTGAAAGTTAATGAAGTTTGGAAGAAAAATGCAGGACAAAAAGCAGATGATCAAGAGAAATATAAAGGCAAAACTTACCTAGTAGATTTTAAACCAAAAGTTGAGATTCTTAAATCTCTTTTCGAGTTTAAATTACCTATTGAAGTGGAAAAAAATGCATTAAAAATGGGAAATGTAGTTGTTGAGAACTACATAGGTATTGTAACCACCGAGAATCCCATAGCGGCGCTCATGGTTGACACGTGGTATGCGGGCCAAGAGTGGCTCGAGGTTCGATGATTTCAACCTTGGCTTGCATTCCAGACATCTTTTAAAATAAAACATTACTTTTAAAAGATTTTGAGAGTACCTGGTATATTTTAAAATCAATTATGTAAAAATAATTTATTTTATTCAAATTTCAATAATATGGGGATTTGCTATAAAAAAATGACGATTTGATTGTTATGAAATCCGGTTTAAATTAATTAAACAGAATTAATTTAAAGACGTTTATTTATTTGAAAGATAGAGTCGCAA
Source organism: Impatiens glandulifera (assembly GCF_907164915.1). Lineage (NCBI taxonomy): Eukaryota > Viridiplantae > Streptophyta > Magnoliopsida > Ericales > Balsaminaceae > Impatiens > Impatiens glandulifera. The sequence continues at coordinate 24,326,893 of NC_061865.1, forward strand.
ATTGATTTGAAGAAAATTAATAAAAAGGGTGTACGTGTACAAACGTATTTTACATCTAGTTTCGTTTGGTTCAAAGTTTGGTGATACTTAGTAAAAGGCTTTCGCGCATTATGTCCTCTGTACCCGCTAAAAGACAGTCTCTACTAGATGAACTTGCTTTTTAAAAATCGGTTGTATAATTCTTGTTTTTAACCGATTATTCTTTCGTTCTTAGTCATTCTTCTAAGTTTTAGCATTATTTGAAATATTGAAACAACAATATTAAAATGCTAGTACATGTTGTGGATGATCACCATGGAGGATTATACTTGAAGAATTTCAATCATTTTTAAGGGTGTTAGAGTTTATAAATAAATACCAAATGAACCTTGGTCAAAATATGTTTTTGGGAAACATCTAGAAATATTTTAAAGTCATTTTCTAATCTCTCAAGATTTGTAGAAAATAGATTGGGGACCCAAAATTAAAAAATAATTTTGGATTTTGAAGAGTGGAACCAAAAAAACCTTAGGACCGGAGTCATAAGGTTCAGGTCTGATTTTATTAGTCGGGGTTCAAAGACCCTTGGTATGGGCTCACGAGTTCTCAGTCTGAGTACCGGAATCCCTCGGTCAGGGTGCCAAGGACTCGATCCTTTGCTGGGATTTACCGGTCTATGTATAAAAATCTATCAGTCTTAGACTAACCTATAGTTATATTTCTCAATCGAGGTGTATGAACCTGAAGGTGTAAACGAGTCGAGTCGAGTACCATACTACTCGAACTCGACTCGAATTACATTATAAATACTCGAACTTGAACTCAATTGAGCACCAAAATTTATACTCGAACTCGACTCGATGACAATTCGAGCTACTCGATCTCGAACTCGAAAACTCAAAAATTAAATTTTGTTAATTAAAATTACATTTTACTACCACTATTATATCTCAAACATAATATAATATATATTTGATAAACTATACATATATAATCAAAACATTATTTTAAAATAACAAATATAAATACCATAATATAATTTAAAGATAACAAATGTTCATTCAATCACAAACATCATTTAAAAATTACAATCGAAATTGAATATTTAGAAGATGTTCATCACAAAAATAGTACAAGTTATAAAATAAAAAATTGTTGAATATTGAACGACATTATCACAAATGTCATTAAGAAATTACAGAATGAAAAACGAAGTCATTAATCATAATCTTACAATAAAGTCTCACCAAAGTAAATTATAATGATCATGATTGACCTGAGAATAATCAAATTTAAGCTTTAAACACTAAAACTCTAGAGGGAAAATTTTAATATAGAAAATTGGGGTCTTACATAAAATAGAGATGATTCTTGTTGCTTTATTGTTCAAGGAATTTGAAGCGCAATTTCTTTAATCTATGGCTCTTTGTGTACACAACAAAACACATTTAAATTTAAAAATTATATTACAAATATTTAAATGTAAAAACATACCTTTGTCTTTTTTTCCGCTCCATGAAGGCACCTACACCAATCTCCTGCACACATTAATACTTCTACTATTTCTGGAACTAATGATGAACTATAAGCATCAATGACCCTCGCTTCAACAATAAATATTGATTCAAAAGACACCATGGTTATTGGAATTGCCAAAATATCTCAAGCCATCTTCGACAATATCTTATATGTTATCCTACTCACTTTCCACCATTCCAAGCAATCAAATTTATCTCGATTAACCTTTGGCTCAACACGTTTGGATAAATAATCATTCAACTTAGAACTTGTAGGGCGTAAACCTTGATTTGTCTTTATATATTCATCCAAATCTTCTTGTGGTTGACCATCACCTCCAACTTTATTGCCACTATAATGTTCCCTTTCTTCAATATTGTTTGCAGTCACATAATCATCGTAGAGATCATATAAATTTTTTTAATCTCTCTATTTTTTTTCTTGGGCATCAGCATTCGAATATATTCTTGAGAAGCAAAATTCAACACTTCAAGTTTTCAACCTAGGATCCAAAATAGCTTTAATGGCCAATAATAAATTGTTCTCTCCCTAATATTTGTCAATCAAATTTAGATTTCATCCTTTGAAGCAATATTGCTTGTACAAAATCATCCGCAACATTATAATTTCTATATAACATCATTTTAATCTTTTTCACTTCTTGAAGGAACAAATTTGATGTTGGATATTCACTTCCAGAAATAACTTGTGTAAAATCCAAAATATTGTAAAACTGAGCATACTTTCTCAACCTTTACCCAATCTTCTAAACTAGGGCAACAATCATAATGTGGATCTCGATTAGCAAATTGTGGAAACACTTCAAAATATTTATGTGCACAACTTAACATCTCACATGTCGAATTCCACCTTGTTCGACAATCATGGATTAACTTTTTCCCAGGCAATTGCAATTGCTGCACTATTTCTGAAAAAGAATGATTCTTCCATCCGATCGATTAATATAATCCACACTTTCTCTTATATTACCAGTGATGTCAATAATCTCTCTCAACCCATCTTGAACCACAAGATTTAGAATGTGTGCACAACACCTCACATGAAAAAGTTTTCATTCGCATAACAACTTGTTAGCCCTTGAAAAATTGCTTTTCAATAAACGAATAGTTGAATCATTGTTTGAAGCATTGTCAACTGAAATGGAATATATTTTATTTTGAATTCCCCAATATTTCACAAATTTGAAAATGGCATCTGATATTTGGAGACCTATACGAGGAAGAGGAATGTGTATAAAGTTGAGTACTCGCTTTTGCAACTTCCATTCAGAATCGATCCAATGTCCATTCATCACTATATATTCAATCTTTTGATTTTTAGACTTCCACATATTGTTGTTAAGCTCACATGGTCAACCTTACTTAGTTAATTCTTCAACTTCTACTTTTCTTGTTCATACACAACCACATAATCAAATTTTCTAGTGACACGTGATATTTAATGGCCAATAATAAATTGTTCTCTCCCTAATATTTGTCAATCAAATTTAGATTTCATTCTTTGAAGCAATATTGCTTGTACAAAATCATCCGCAATATTATAATTTCTATATAACATCATTTTAATCTTTTTCACTTCTTGAAGGAACAAATTTGATGTTGGATATTCACTTCCAGAAATAACTTGTGTAAAATCCAAAATATTGTAAAACTGAGCATACTTTCTCAACCTTTACCCAATCTTCTAAACTAGGGCAACAATCATAATGTGGATCTCGATTAGCAAATTGTGGAAACACTTCAAAATATTTAAGTGCACAACTTAACATCTCACATGTCGAATTCCACCTTGTTCGACAATCATGGATTAACTTTTTCCCAAGCAATTGCAATTGCTGCACTATTTCTGAAAAAGAATGATTCTTCCATCCGATCGATTAATATAATCCACACTTTCTCTTATATTACCAGTGATGTCAATAATCTCTCTCAACCCATCTTGAACCACAAGATTTAGAATGCGTGCACAACACCTCACATGAAAAAGTTTTCATTCGCATAACAACTTGTTAGCCCTTGAAAAATTGCTTTTCAATAAACGAATAGTTGAATCATTGTTTGAAGCATTGTCAACTGAAATGGAATATATTTTATTTTGAATTCCCCAATATTTCACAAATTTGAAAATGGCATCTGATATTTGGAGACCTATACGAGGGAGAGGAATGTGTATAAAGTTGAGTACTCGCTTTTGCAACTTCCATTCAGAATCGATCCAATGTCCATTCATCACTATATATTCAATCTTTTGATTTTTAGACTTCCACATATTGTTGTTAAACTCACATGGTCAACCTTACTTAGTTAATTCTTCAACTTCTACTTTTTTTTTCATACACAACCACATAATCAAATTTTCTAGTGACACGTGATGTTTTTTCCATTCAGGCACACCCAACTTTACTATCATATTAAATCCTTATTCTTCTAAGATAGTGAAAGGATGTTCATGCATCAAAATCCAATGAGCAGATGCCTCTCTCATTTTTCCCATATCAAACATTATATAAACAAAAGTAGGCTGAAATGATGCACAATTGGTTGAATTGTAACTAAATAATGTTTTATGGTGTGCATTACTTTGATTGTTCAATCTTACACTACACATGTCTAAATGTCGGCGAAAAGAAGTAGTCTACTTGCTTTTAGAAATTGTTAAATGTGTTTTACAATGAATGCACTCTGCTTTTTTGATACCATTAAGCTCAACTTCTTTAAACTCTTCCCATATGCCAAATTTTTTAAGTAATTTTTTACGGTAGAAATGAACTCGTATTAACCTCTTTCACAAGATCTTCAGATGTTTTGTCCTTATCTAAGTTGTCTTCAATCTCTTGAATAACATAATTAGATATGAGAAGTGTAGAATTGACTGGCGAGTTGGATTCTATCATATATGAATTAGAAGAATTTGATAATCCTAATAAATCAGTTTAATTGGATTCAATACGATTAGAATCACCTATAAATTAATTCAAATTAAACATATTTAGAAAATGTTGTTCATAAGTAGTCTACTTGTCAAGCTGCTATACTGAAAAAGGCTGGTGAAAATAATGCAGCTCAGAATCAGGCTGGTGAAAGGTATATTTTGAGACTAGTGTTTATCTTGTTTTCAAATTAATAACAAAGAAAAGTGACCGGGTTTGAAAAGTTTATCACATCAAAAAAGAATCCCATGAAACTATACAATCAAGGAGGAAGAATTATTATTCATCTTAGTGTGTGAATTATTATAACTGATTTTATATTTTTTTTATTATTATTATTATTATTGTTAATTTTGAGTTATGAAAGTTGAATATTTAACAAGAGGCTGACAATAGACTATTTAGCCATTATATTCAGACGCAGCTATAGTCAAGTGGTTTTAAATTGCCCATAGATAGACTAAAAATGGAAATCACATCATCAGCAACTATGAATGTAAGCTTAGTTAACAGCAAAAGTTCATGTCGTTTTTAATACGAGAAGAATGGAACTAAATGAAATCAGCCAACAACCAAGATATCACGTTCTACTTTATTAAGTTTCAAAACAAATACACATAGATGTTTAGTCAAATTGGAAGGCAAGCACTTAATTATCAAACTGTCATTTTATCAACACTATCTATCCAAACATACACTAAAGTCATATACAAACCATTAGACTCTTAGAATTTTGCACATCAGGTTAAGATTGAAATCAAACACATATAACATTGATGTGCACTCAAGAACTCAATAAAAGACCCTCAACATTTGGAAATACCCCTAATGATTTAATTTATACTTTTTTTGAAAAACGACTTATCGGTATTTTATTAAAAAATCCCCAAAAAGGAGAAAAATATGTTCCGTCTATCTTTCTAACAACCTATAAAGATAAAACCATAGTTTAAAAGAAAAAAACAAACAATCCAAATAACAAGTTCATGACTTTAACAAGTGAATTATAAAAACAAACATATTAAACTCTTATCTCGCTTTAAATTTTTTAAAAGAAGTGACTTCCTCGTATGATATCTTCCAATCCCGAAAAAGATTCCATGCGCGTTCGCCTTTGGGGATCCTCCTCCATGTCCTCATAAGTGCCCCGCAATCAAATACAATATCACTCCAAACTTGGTCAATACTTCGACGCACTCTTCCGAACACCCGTGCGTTACTTTCGGCTCAAACATGATACACGATAGAGGCAAAATTGTACTTAAAAATGTTTGCTGGAAATTTATTTGCCCTAGTTCTATCTTGGGCAGCAACTATAATTTCCTCCCATGCCTCCGACATCGCCGAAGTGAACTTATTCCACACATGCCTTGTAAACGGACAACCCCCGAGTAAGTGATCAATCGCCTCCACATTTCCATCACAAAGTAAGCAACTAGCATCTGGAATGTCCATGTAAACTTGAATTCGATCCCGAGTGCTAAGTCTTCTACGGAAAGCCAACCAAAGAATGAAACGATGCATCAGGATGACTTTAGAAGACCAAACAAGAGCTGCCCAATTAACAACTTGACCTCTTTCCCTTATGAAATTCCAAATCTTTTTAGACTTTAACTCTTCTTCCCTTCGTAGTCCGCCTAATAATAAAATTCAAAAGCCCACCGTGTATATCTTTAACCGTGGCAGCCACATAATCTCTCCTAATCCTCATCCCTCAAAACTCTTCTTAATCAATAAGTGGCCGACTCTCAAACCACGGATCATGCCAAAAGAGAGGACCTCATCCATCCTCGAGTCCAGTGTCAAAGATTGAAGAAACATTGTTTTTCAATTTCAGAATCTTCTTTAAAGACCATTCCATTTCATCATTCACTTTGCTTGTGCATATATAAGTTCGTTTTTCATGAACCTCGAGTGAACCTATTTAACCCACGACAACTCTTTCTTTCCTTGGATCGCCCATAAGTGCTTATATGTGACAACTTTGTTCCACTCCACGCAATTCCTCAAACTGATTCCCCCTTCACTTTTAGGTATGCATACATCGGTCCAATTAACCTTCTTACCCCCGCGGCCTTGGCTGCCCCAAATAAAATTATGTATCAAGGTCTCAAACTCTTTCATAATAATCATAACCTTCTTCGGGAGGACAATCTGTTGAGACCAATAGCCAATGAATCCCATAACAATGCTATCCACCAATTCAATTCTGCCCGCATAAGAAATCTTCTTCACCGTCCATCCCATGATAACGTTCTTGACTTTCCTAATGAGCGGTCTACAATGAACAATCTGAATTTGTCTAGCCATTAGTGGAATCCCCAAATACTGAACCGGAAATAAACATTCGTTAATGCCCATATTGTTTTGAATTTGCACCTTTGTATCATCATCAACACCACCGTAAAATACCGAACTCTTATCCTCGTTAATCATTAAACCTGTAATATCAAAAAAGAAATTAAGTGCACCTTCAATAGTGTTAATAGTATCAACATCAGCGTGCGCAAGTAAAAATAGCTGATCCGCAAAACATAGATGTGTAATCCTCTCCTCCTCGCAGAAATGGTGAAATCTGTAATGGCAGTTCTTTCGGAATATTGTTAAGACACTCTGAAAGACCTCCATTTTCAATACGAAGATAAAATAAGAGAGAGGGTTCCCTTCCTCACTCCGTTTTCACCCTTAAAGTAGCCACCATGTACGCCAGGTCAATTGAGAATTGATAATTGGTTTGGTCGAGGGATAAAAGGTGTGTGAGGTCACGATATGATATGTGAATTGTGATTTGGTGGTTGGTTTGGAGGAGGGATAAGAGGTGTGTGAGTTCACGATATGAGAGGTGAATGATTTACAACTTCAAGTAAGTTCTCTATATTAATCTCAAGATTGATATTGCATATTGCATAAGGGGTAAGGGGTGTGTGAAAAAATGTGAGGTCACGAAGATGATAGGTCAATTGTGAATTGATTGATGGTTTGGTCGAGAGATAAGATATGTATGAGATCACGATATGAGGGTGCATTGTGATTTGGTGGAGGGATAAGAGTTGTGTGAGGTCACGATATGAGAGTGAATTGTGATTGGTTGTTGGTTTGTCGAATTGGGTAAAAGACGTCGCGATAAGGGATTAAAATGTTGGCAATAGTGTGTAAAGTAGCCTAGCATTACTTTAGATAAGAGCGAAAGGAATGACTTACAACTTCAAGTAAGTTCTCTTGATCGATCACAAGAATCACATTGCATATTTCTTATGCCTTTGTGTAGTCCTCAATAACTCAATTGTGTAAAAGTGTATAAAGAAGTCTAGCGTTACTTAGCAAAATTGATAACTTACAATTCAAGTAAGTTCTCGGGATCGATCTATCATGACTAACAAAATAAAGAGTGTAATTGATTTGAATCCTATTAAGAAGAAATTTGTCTTTCATAATAGAAGAAGCATAAAATATGTCTCCCGTTTCAAATGAGTTAGTGAGGACTACACAAAGACATAGACAATATGCAATGTCAATTTTAAGATCTAAAAATCTTATGACATGGTGAGATGTGACAGTTTTCGTGGTGCTCTAAAGTGATATTGGTGGTTAAAAATATAAGAATATATGAATTGAGATGTGTATTTGACCGTAGTATGAAAATGTGAGGTATGATGAGAGATTGTTTGGATTGTGGTGGTTTACCGAATTGGGGTCAAAGAGGTCGCGAATTAGCCTAGTATTACTTTAGATTAGAGTTAAGTGAATGACATGCAACTTCAAATAAATTCTCTAGATCGATCTATCATGACTAATAAAATAAAGGTTGTAATTAATTTGATTTCTACTAAGAAGAAATATGTTTTTCTTAATAGAAGAAGCGTATGATATGTCTCTCATTTTAAATGTGTTGGTTACACAAAGAAAATCAATATGGAATGTAAATCTTGGGATCTAGAAAATTTATGGCGTGGTGAGATGGAACATTTTTCGTGGTGCTCTAAAGTGATATTTGTTAAAAATATGTGAATTGAGATGTATATTTGACCAAAGTATGAAAGTATGAGGTATGAGATGAGAGATGTTTGGATTGTGGTGGTTTGCCAAATTGGGGTAAAATATGTCGCAATAATGATATGAGATGGTTGTGGTGCAAAATACTCGAACTGAGGTATAGAGATTAGTAATATGAGAGGTGTATTAGGAAACAAAGAATATTATGATTAAATATGTGAATGTATTTGTTGGTTGACCAAAGTGTGAAAGTGAGGTACATTAGAAAACAAAGTATATTGGTGGTAAAATATGTTATGATGATGATTATTATGCCGGTGATGAATATTGTATATTTTAATGTATACATATGTTGTATTTTATATTCAATTTGTTATATACAATAATTTTCAAAGTAAAAACTTTTTAGAGTTACTTTAAAACTGAGATTCTTTATTTTTGAATATTTTTAAATAAACAATCAGAACTAATAACAATGATAATCATAAACTGATGACGACGAGTATGAAGAAAATGTAAAATTTATTAATCCTTCCAAACGCAATGGATTGTACTAATAAACATAACATAGTTAACTAAAAAAAATAAAATAAAGAATATAAATTAAATATCTTATAATCTTCCTTCTTATAAGTTGTCTAACTCTTTATCTTTGTTGTCTTTCTCTTCAATTTATTTTTGTCTTGTTTGTTTGTTTCTTTCCATCATCCAATATATGATAAGATAATATATTATATAAAAAAAAAAATTCATTATACCATTTAGTCCCCACTTATGTATTACATAAGAATTTTTTATAATCCAGAATTTGTTTACTTCTTAATTTCTCTTAATTCCTTCCAAAATCAACAATAGTTTGTTCCAAATTTATCAAGATATTTGATTTTATATATTTTCGATAATATTTAAAGAATAATAATTAATTTTACCTGTTTTTCTTATCTATACAGCTGCTGCATTAATTACCCAACAACAATCTGTAAAATTAATTTATAAAAGTTATAACATAATATATATTTATATAATTTTTATTTTTTATTAAATTAATAAAACCTTACTAGTTACGAATAAAATAACCAAATCTCCATCATATTCTTTGGTTCTTCGGTACAATTACACTCCTGAAAATAAATGTTATAAATAAATACAAATTATTTAATTTTTTTTACTTATTATAATAAAATTAAATAAATAATTTCAAAGAAAAATTATATTATTATTCTCATCCTTTTTTTTATTCTAGTACCCCCAACTAAAATAAATTTTCATGTTAATAAATAATTGTGTACTTGCTATTAACCAAAAGAAACATATAAATATTTATGTATATATATATATTTTTGATATAAGATAAAAAAAAATTTATTGATAAATAAACAGAGAAGTTCTTAATATTTTGTGATAATAAAAATACAAATTTTATATTACTTATTAATTTGGTAAAAAAAATTATAAAATCATTTACATTACTTGTTAATGTTTTATAAACTTGTATTAAAATCTAAAATTGTTTCAAAAATTAAAATTGAAAAATGTCTCAAACTAAGTTTTATTATCATTATCTTAACCTAGAATGAGAAGAAAATAACACTCTATTGGTTTTTTTTATAAGTCTATAACTAACCTTGTATTGCAGATGGGACGAATAGTTTTTCAATCATTAGTATGCTTAAAATATTATGTTAAATGCCGATTACATTGTGAAAGAAATTAAGCATACACATGATATTTACTTGAGGATAAAGTAGTGTTCTAAATGAGAATAATTAGAAAGTTCATAGGCCGACAAAGTAATGTTCGAAATGAGAATGATGAGAACGAAGTGTGATTGATGATCTTTGGGTCTCACTAACTTATACATGGATGTTGTTGAATAATAATAATGCATTTTTCTTTCAACCATGATTACTAGCTAAAGAAAAAGCTGCACATGATAACGATGCATGATTTGTTAGTAGTTAAGAAATAAATATAATAAAAGACAATTATAAAAAAAAAATATACATACATTCTTCTTGTTCAGTTTACAGATGATAAAAAAACATGGTATTCTTTTTCGAGAAGAATAATAATAATATAAGAAAAAAACCAGGCATGTAAGTAGTTATATATCTAGGGTCAAATATAAAGTACTTTTGGCATGAATTTTGGATCATTCATTCTTCATGTCTATAATTTGTTGGGTTTATATTTTTCTAATTTAATTTTAGAGATCTTATTAACTAACTATTAGTTTGATTAATTACATTTTTTAAATCTTTCATTGCATTTGGATGCATATAAATAATCTCACGGTGGTATATTTCACTACTTATTTAGTTTTTTCTTTATTTAAAAGTTAAATAGCAGCTAACTATCTATTTTTAAACATTAAGCTATATAAATGCATTTAATTCTAATAACAAAGATCTCTCGATTTAAAATAATTATATAATAATCTGATAATTAAAACATTAATATATATCATTAATCTTAACAATAAACCCTAATGAATATATATTAATTATAAAAAAAATTAATTTGAATAGAAAAAACTAAATATGTATTCTAAGCTTTGATAAGACATATGAACAATTAAATTTGTAGAAATTAGTGTCTTTTGAATTGTTAAAATCCATATGTTGTTTGGTTGGGATATATTAAATATATAAATATTTTAATTATTAATTTTGTTCATAAATTATCTTTAATAAAAAATATAGTAAAAAAAAAATATTTGTTCCTTTTTCAAGTCTTTCATTGATTGTACGATATTCTCATCATTTTGTTGACACATAAAATGTGTGTTCTTTATAAAAGGAAAGGACAATTTTTTTTTATAAAAGGAAAGGACAATTCTTTTAATAACACTTGTAAAAAATTAGTTAAATAATAATATCCAATTAATCAATCAATGTATAAATTTGTGAAGAAAGGATTAATAATAAAAAAAATATATTAGGATAATTTTTATATTTTATTTTTGTTCTTTCTTAATATGACATCCATGATATATATAAGTAGAGTACGGACACTTTTATTTTATTATTAAATCATACCATATATTAACTTTGAATTGTACAACAAATAATATACTTAACATTTTAAAAAATATATACAATTTATTTATTTATTATTTTTAATAATATTGATAAAGAAAAAGTTGTTTTGAAATTAATTATTAACTTCTTTTAAAAAGTGATTTGTTATAATAAAAAGTTATATTGATCTTGCAAGTAATTTAAATATTGTTTTTAAAAAGGATTATATTGATCTTGCAAGTAATTGGTAAACATGTTTAGTTTTTTAAGAAAAAAATATTATTACAACAATTGTTAATAAGATTAATTTTTTTTATTTAAATATAAATTGATATAAATCACTATATAAAATATATTAATTAAGTAAGAAACATATAAGTTAATAAAAAGAAAATATAATACTAGAAAATCAAATTTGGAAAGTTGAAGTGAAACCACATTTAGAAAGTTACACATACAATCATAAACTATTTCTGAAAAAGAATGATTCTTCCATCCGATCAATTAATATAATCCACAATTTCTCTTATCTTTCTAGTGATGTCAATAATCTCTCAACCCATCTTGAACCACAAGATTTAGAATGTGTGCACAACACCTCACATAAAAAAGTTTTCATTCGCATAACAACTTGTTAGCCCTTGAAAATTTGTCTTTCAATAAACGAATAGTTGATATTCTCCTAGAGGATATACAAACAATCAATCATACAACTATCTGCATCATCCAAGAGAAGACGACGAAAATATTTCATTTCATTTGTAGACTTTTGATTCTTTATGCATAATATGAACTACTGTACATTTATATATATGTTACCATGTTTGAGTTTTGATGAATATTTTGTTGTTGCTTATTAATTTGATAGATAAAATATGTGATTTTGATTGATAATAGCTTGATTTATTATGTGGTGGGTGACTTGACAGTGAAAATAATTAAAATGAGCATGGATAAACCAGAATGCTCAAATGGAAGCAAGAAAAGTAAGAAAAATGACTGATATTTAAATTCTTTTGATTAATGTTTTTGAAGTTTTAGAATATTTATGTCTTGTTAATATAGTTTTTATTTTTAAATATTTTATGGTTATGTTTTAATATATTGATGTCTTATGTTTTTGGCTTTCAACATTTTGTTGTAATATTTATTCATAGTTTTGGTTTTATAAAATGTAATTATATCTTTAAATTTATAACAATTGCAATTTCTTAGCTATTTTATCTTTGGAAATTATTACGAATAATGTTGTTGATGTCTTGTTTAGCAAATAATTTTCAACTTTCAACTACAATATATCACTAAATTGCTGTAATATTTGCAATATCAATAATATGTATTGTTGAGAAACCTATGATGGATCGAATGGTATATTTGGTAAATATTTTTCAACTATTGTATAGAAATTCCTTGTATTAGAGTGCAATAATTTTTACATTAATCCATGTTAATCGCCAAATTACTTTAATTTTTGTAATATCGATATTATGTATTGTTGTGAAACCCATTATAAATTGAATGTTGTCGTTAAGTATAGAATTGAATGGGTTCGTCCTCAACTTCTTAGGTTATCATCTTATACGAATTTTCTCCGAATCTCCCCAAATATATACTTTTAGAAATGTGTTTCCTTAATCTTTTCCGAATTTCTCTATATTTTTGCTTGTAGAAATAAGTTTCTTGAATTTTCTCTGATTCTCTCCAAATCTATGCTTGAAGAAATGAGTTTCATTTCTTCTCTGGATCTCCTCAAATTTATGTTCGTAGTAATGAGTTTCCTTAATCTTATCTGAATATCCCCAAATCCATGTTTAGATGAAAAATAGTTCAAGAAAATGAAAACCATGAAGAAAAAGATTTTAGATGAAAAGAGATGAAAAGAAAAAATAAAGAATTACTATATAGACGAAAAAATGAATGAACTTTCTAAAAAAAAATTTAGGGAAGAAAAAACTTAATAAAAATAAAAGGGTACATATAAAAGTATTATTTTTATACTAGTTTGTAACGGTTTCTAAGTACAAATTTGTACCTAAAAATATATAAATATATAAATTTTAAATAATATTTATATAAAATATTTCAATCAAACATTTAACCAAATTTAATATAGTTATTAGTTAAATATTACCTAACAAACATAGCCAAAAGACCACTAAATCACAATCATTCTTTGAGTCTATATGCCTAACAAAAAAACACGAAATTGCAAAAGCAGGACATCTAGCTCGTGAAATGGAAGGATTTTTATATAAATTGTGATAATAATCTCATTGCTTAAACTAACAATTTGTATATATGTAATACATTAATATTTAAAATAATTCTAACTAATTTATGTTAAGATGAGATTCAAATTTATAGCATTTGTATAATTACATTGAGTTTTGAAATATGTACATTTATCGCTAGTATAGGAAACAAAATATCTTATTTATACACAAATAAAAATCCATTTAAATATACATATATATACTATAAAAATTGACTAATTTAGCCTATATTACTAAACAAAGTTAATTTTTTTTAAAATTTATTTTTAATTATATATTCATTTTTTTTATTTTTTATAAATTAATTAATCAATTTCTTCCTCTTATTTTTTATTTATTTATCTCTTTCTATCTCTTTTTTATTCATAATATTTTTACGAAAATTTTCTCTTTTTATTGATAATATTTTGTGAAAATTTTCTCTTCTTATTCATAATATATTTGTGAGATTTTTCTTTTTTCTTTTTTCTTTAATATAAAAAAATAAAATTAATAGTCTTTTTTATTTAAATTTTTATTCGTGTTTATAATAATAATAAACAAAAACATTGAGTTATTATTTTTTTATAATCTTGATTATTACTATTATGTTTGATAAATTAATATACATTATTATTCAAATTAAGTGATATTTTGTTGTTAAAGGGGATGAGTCATTATAATTTGACTAATTTTTAAGTATTACCTCCTTAAAAAGATAAATAATTTTAAAATATTCAATGTTGATATGGAAATTTAGAAAAATAATAAGAAAAATATAAAATTAAAATAATCAAATATTAAATACTAAAATATGAACCTAAAAATGTAGAAAAATATATAAATAAATTAATTATGATAGGATCAGCTTTATCAATAGAGACGAGGTCTAGCTAATGATGAAGGCTTATGAAAAACGGTTTGATAGAAATCCTGTTAGGGATTAATATCTCTTTCTATTCTACGCAAACTTGTGTAAACACTTGAAACAGATTCAAGGCGGAATTGTTTACTTGGGTTTGAAGCAAAAGATGAAATATAAAAAGATGACAGAAATGAAGAACACAACAGTTTGTTTATGGATGTTCGGAGAAACTCTCCTACGTCACCCTTCTTCCAACCACCGGAAGGATTCACTATAATATGATGAGAATCAAATAAAGTTTGCACACATACTTAGCTCACTATTGAACATAACACTTTTTGTTATATTACAAGATGAAGAATATATCACTCAGCTAATGGTGTTTTGATTCTAGCTCTCTCTCTCTCGATTCACACACAGTACAATCAGAAAGAAGCTTCACAGAATAAGTTTAATAAACAAGATGATTGAGTAGTCTCTCTCTGCAAAATCAGAATGCTTGTTCGTAAAAATGGTTGAGGCAGATTGTCCGTTGTCCTTAGGATTGCTTAAGTACAGAGCAGGGACTAACGGTCGAATCTTCAAGAATGAAACGTGGCGCTCCTCCATTGGAAAGCCTCCATTGTACACAACAGGTACTAAGTACAAGGATCGTGGCTGTACCGAACTGGTAGTGCGCTGAATATTCCATCAGGGATGTACCTGCAAAATGGGTAATGTGAGGAAAATTCTCTTACGTGGCATTCCTTGATTGGATGCATATAGCTGTTGTACTAATCTTCACTGGAAAGTGGAGCAGGAGTAGGGTACAGCTATAACACGTGGGTAGGAGAAATGCTAGATTCAAGTGTATTGCTTGAACAGAGCATTAGATATATTTCAGTTAGACGAATTTGAGAAAATCAGTCTAATGAAATAAGTCAACTCCTTCTGATGAAAAACGTCTATTAGACCGCCTGGTCTAATATAATTAGACTCGCGTCTAATTTACATAACCATTAGACAGGCACGTCTAACTCCACTAAGTTAGACTGCCACGTCTAATTCCGGTTCTACCTCAGACTAGTCTGAAGGAGTTAGACTTACGTCTAACTTTCACTAATTAGACAACCCGTCTAATTATTATAACCATTAGACCGGCACGTCTAACTCCACTAAGTTAGACTGCCACGTCTAATTCTGGTTCTACCTCAAACTAATCTGAAGGAGTTAGACTCACGTCTAACTTTCACTAATTAGACAACCCGTCTAATTATTATAACCATTAGACCGGCTCGTCTAACTCCACTGAGTTAGACTGCCACGTCTAATTCCGGTTCTACCTCAGACTAATCTGAAGGAGTTAGACTCACGTTTAACTTTCACTAATTAGACAACCCGTCTAATTCTTTACATCTATTAGACTTACACGTCTAACTCCGATTAGTTATACTGTACGTCTAATTCTATTAGACTCACGTCTAATTCCGTGTATTCATTAGACCATCTGTCTAATTCTTTACACATCTATTAGACTTACACGTCTAACTCCGATGAGTTAGACTGTACGTCTAATTCCATTAGACTTACTTCTAATTTACACGTCCATTAGACTGCACGTCTAACTCCAATGAGTTAGATTATGCGTCTAATTCTATGCGAATGAAAATCAAGATCGGTCTAATGGCCTCATTAGATCCAAGTCTAGAGACATGTTGTCTCAATACACCTGTATTGAAACTTATAAATTATTTCATCATCAAAATATTAGGGGTAAATTATTTCAACACTTAGTCAAAATAATTTGACCCAACAATTTCCCCCTTTTTGATGAAGAAATTTAAACCTGCATACATATAACAAGACATCCATTCATCCAAAAGAACCAGTA
Source organism: Impatiens glandulifera (assembly GCF_907164915.1). NCBI lineage: Eukaryota > Viridiplantae > Streptophyta > Magnoliopsida > Ericales > Balsaminaceae > Impatiens > Impatiens glandulifera. The sequence goes on from NC_061865.1 coordinate 24,343,340, forward strand.
TTTGAAAAACTTATCAAAAACCATGTTCAATAAAGTTAAGCAGAATAAAAGAGGAGAGATCATTGTTCTTCCTTTTTCACTCGAGGATCGGTTGGGCTCATTTCTTGCCCGGGAAGCATGTTCATAAAATGAGGATAGCCGCGACCACCACGACCTCCTGCACTCGATCTTCCTCCACGCTCAGCAACATTGCCACGCCCACCTTGATCAACATTAGACAGCCTACTCCGACCGCCACCATTTCTTCCACCACGCTCAGAACCACTTCGACCACCACCTCTCTTGGTTGGCCTAGGATTGTCATCAGAACTTGGGGCCTGCCTGGATCTGGTCCCGGTTGCTACACCATCGTTCCTTCTGCTTGACTCACCTTGAACTGGTCGAGGTTGAGCACTTTTAGCATTGTTCAAAGCATCCTCCTTTGCTTGAAACTTCCTGGCAATGGTCTCAGAAAATGCTTGTCGTTCATTGTCATTTCTGTTCATGCAACCTTGCATTTTAACCAGCTGATTTTTCACCAAACTGAATTCATCCAAGGTTTCCTTGTGGCGTTCGTCATTGATGTGCCTCTCAATGTCAAAAAGTTCACTTTGGTGGTTAAAGCTTTCCTGTTGAAAATTTAAAAACTTTACATTCGAGACATGGGTCTCATAAGTATTCATCTTCAGGGTCTTATCTAGCTCAGTTACGATCTTGAAGATGTTACTGAATTTCGCTCTTTCCTCTCCCTGGAGATTATTGACTGACACATAGTCTGTTGCATTGAGGAGAGCATAGACCTCATAGATCTTAACATTTTATCTCCTCCAGCAGATGGACCTTCGTGAGAAGACACTTCTTCTGACTCTGCAGCCATACTTTGAATAGGCTCAAAGTTTGTATGAACCTGCAAGGATTGCTCAGGCTGATTGATTTACTTCAGCATCCTTAGCCGCTTTATCTTGCGCCTCTCCTTCGTCAATTTCTCTTTGTGCCCTTTCAAATCTTTCGAGAAAACTTCCAGAATAGTGACGGGGAGTGGTTATGTTTTTGTGAACACTTCCCACAACGCCATCAGGAAATGAGTAGGTCTTAACAACCTTTGTTTGCTCATCTTGTTCCTCCTCAGACGAGGAACTTTCTTCTTCATCATTTTTCTTTTTAGAGGGTTCCCCCTCAGTTCTTGCGGTTTCAGGATGAGTGACCTCAGCCAATTTCTCTTGAACACCCTCTGTTCTCGCAACAGGGGTTACAATTTCATCTTCTTCAATAGGAGCTTTCAAAGCCTCATCAGCTACATCTTCCAAGATTGCTTCTTCAACATTTGTCTCAAGAGCTTGTTCAGGCTCTTGAACATTCACCATTCCCTTTTCTTCATTAGGAAGCTCTTGAACATGATGATCTAGAATACGTCTCTCTTCGGCAGACAGGGTCCCGAATTCGATCAGGAGAGCAGCATCTGATTCATCGGCGTTTGGAATGTCCATGGCCTCTTCTTCGTTGAACAGTTCTGCGCTAGAGCAATCAGCGCCATGAATGTATCTGCAAGCAGCAAAAACATAGTTTTCTATGATATCATTCAACTTCTTCAGCACTTTTGCTTCAACATCAGCTCCTCTTGCGTCAGGGTTGAAGTTTGCTTTCCTGGCTTCATAGATTGGAAACAGGGCTTTTCCAAGAATGCAAGCTTCCACCAGTTCTCTTTTGTTCAATGCTTCACCCACATCTGAAGTTCTTGCCCATTTTAGGACTTTCTTCTCGTTTGCCACTCTCTTCTTCCATTCTTTCGTTATGGAAGTATTGGATAGAGAGTCGTTGTACTTAGAGGAAAGCCTCTCAGTACACCAGGAATCATATATTCCTAACTTTTCAGATGAAAGAACTTTTACTTGATCCAATATGAGATCAACGATTCCTCTTGCTTCATATACCTTTTCAGGAGCTTGAAAAGCAGTAGACTTTCCTTTTCCAACAACCTCTATAGGTTTTGGAGCTGGTCTTGGTTCACCAATAACGATTCCTTTTGTCCCTTTCCTGGCCCGCAACAGTTCGAAGGCCGATTGGGTTTCAAACAGAGCTCAGCAGGAAGCTCTCTACAGACAATTTTTCCGACCACCAAGGAATCCTTGGGAGCAGGAATGACGGGTTCACCATTCAACAAGGGTAGGAACAACACCTTGTTCTGGTATCAACGACTTTGTAGCACCGGCGGCTACATGATCAGATTGAGTAACAGGGGACTCCGCCCTGTTAATAGATTCAACATTTGGACCGGCAGACTCAACAGCAGGCCCTTCAGCAGATTCTCTCAAGGGAGAGAAAACAGATTCAGCTTGTTCCACTTCGGCAACAAAAAATTTTGGCACAGTAGCCAAAGATTTAGAAGACGTTACCTTAGCAGATTTAGACGCGCGGGGCGCCTTTGTCTTCTTCTCCTTTGAGGCACAAGACCTCTAAGGTTTCCTCAAGAAGGTAGAGGGAGTAGATAATGATGTCATCGGGGTTGTAGCAAGTACGCCTGAACCTTGCTTCACCCTTGAATCAACAGATTTCGTGTCCTTCTGACTTGGGCTTTTCATGCTGGAGGAACTAGCCTCCGATTCATTCACAATTCTGGTTCTCTTTGCCCCTGTTGACATAACAGAAGCAGATGGCTTTGATCAGGTGGAAGGCCTTCCACCAGTCTGGAAACTAGAAGTCCCAGATGCAGACTCTAGGTTGTTCTTCATCCTAATCAAAGTGTTGGCCACCGTAGAAGTAGTAAAAACTCTTGCGGAGTTAATCTGCGTCGGTTCACCAACAGGAACTCCCAAAAACTTCAACAGGTGACTTAGTTGAGCCGCATACGTGATACTCTCCTTGTTCGTCTAGCTGATGGAGTAGCACAGATTCTGAAACAGGGTATGACCCCAGTTCACTTGGATTCCTTTAGAAATGGCGCACATATAGTCAAAACGGTCTTGACTATAGAGATTGAAAGAGCCGGCCTTCCCCTACAGCGCCTTCGCCGCCACGTCGTTTAGGAGAACAAAGTGGGGTTTGAATACCTTCTTATATCCATTCACATGGATCTTAGAACCGTCAGCGGAGAAGGAAGTCTTCATTTCCTCCATGATTTCTGAAGGGAGCACCAAGTCGAACAGATGACCCTCTGTTGGAAGTTTAAAGAACTCCGCATACACCGCTTCATCAAAAGAGATCTCTTTTCCGTTAACGGTTGCTATGATGGAATCATCCACCATAACTACCGTTTTGAAGAACTCGCGAACTTCATCTTCATAGAAGATGAACGGTCCGCCCAGATACTTCCTCAACCCAGAATATTCTAGGTTTGGAACATCTTCACTATTTCCGGCTGATCAAAGGAATACACCGATGGAAAGTTCACCTGCAGAGTACAGTGACCGAGCATGATTTTCTTCACCATTATGAGAGAATGTGAATCGATACGATATTCCAGAGAGTTTTAGTGAGAGAAATGCAAGGAAACTAGGGTTCTTGGAGATTTTGAGAGATTGAAAGTTTTCAAAATCATGCAGGAATGTCCTTATATAGATGAAAAATGGAAATACAGAATAACCGTCTATTCTAGGGGTATGTCCCATTAATAAATGTTAGACGTCCTTTTTCAAGAAGTAATCATTAAAAATGAGGGTATATCAGTCATTTTCTCTAAACTTGATAGACACGTGTCTTCATGTTATTAAGAAATGACTGTTCGATATTCTGAGCGGGAAAAGCATATAGCTCTCAGCGTGTGACAGTTGTCCCTGATCAGTCTAATCGGCACGTAGTTAGACGTTTTTCTTACTTCACAAATAACACAGCGTCTATTAGACGGATGAGTGTATTATACGCATACGTCTAATTCCGTGTTTATAACAGATCCGTCTAATGTTTATTAGACGTGTACGTCTAATTCCGCATAAACAACACGTGTTAGACGTGTGTTTATTAGACGTGAGCATCCTTTTGCTCAAGACGTAAAAACGTCTAACGTCTATTAGACGTGTCCGTCTAATTGCGTGGATATAAAATCTCAACATATAGACTTAGATGTATGGATTGTGAGTAAAAATACGTCTAAGTACATACTGTTTCTTTTCGACAATCTTGTCTAATTAGACCGATTAAGGATATTCGTTTAGAGAATATCTTTAATTCCAAAGAGATTTTTCTTCTCAAAAATGAATATGGACATTAGAGTTTTATAAACAATTTTTGTGGTCCAAAGACCAAAAACATTTTTAACAAATAAAATCAATTATTCTTCCAAAATGGCAAGTGCAATTGTTGATCTTCCAAGCTGTGTACTCAGAGGAGTACTCTTCTAGCTTCCTTCCTGCTATCTCCTACATCACCTACAAAATAAACTATTTACAAATCTTGGTACCCACACTCAATTGGGTCCTCAATCAATTAGTCCCTTAGAAATCCATATTTGAGTTATTCTGATGGATTTCCCATTTTGTGTTGTGATTAATGCATAAGATTTTGACTTAGCAGATGACTTCCTACTAGCCACTGATCCTTTGACTTTTGAAGAAGGTTTTCTTTTAAAACTCCTTGACTTAGAGTCAGGTTTTAAATTACCAGACTTATTAGCTTTTTCTAGCTTATTCTTAAGCCAGCTAACAATTGGTGGAACATAGACTATTTCATTTTTAAAAGCCACTCTTCATGAATGAGATCAGATTCAATGTCAGTCATACTTCCTTTGACAAAACTTATTGGCTTAAGTTTGTCATTTGGCTTTGACTTTTTGCATGACAGGTTAGGATCATTGCTATCAAATCTCAATCCGGATCTAGATCCAGCAGGTTTCAACATGCTGATCTGATATTTGACAGCATCACCAGACCTTGTCCATGCACAGACAACATAGTTAAGCCTTTTGTTTTCAGATGAAAGAGTTTGAATCTGTTCTTTGAGCATCTCATTTTCAGATGAGATTTCTTCAATCTTCTTTTCAAAAGCATGTGACTCTTCCTCTTTAGACAGGTTTGGTTTATTTAAATCTGATGAAGATTTAGTTTCATTTAGAGATTCTGCTAGCTTTCTGTACTCGATGACCATGTCATCTAGTGCAGCTACCAGTTGTTCCCTTGAAAACCTTTCGGTTGAGAAATCAAATACATCAGTTTCCTGAGTTCCTTCCTCATCTTCTCTGGCCATGAAGCAAGCCATGTCTTCTTCATCACTTTCACTAGATTAGAAGTACGAGCCACGACTGCTTCCTCTGTTCTTTCCGTCACCGGCCATAAGAGCCTTCAGCTCTTTTCCATCTTCCTTGGAATCTTCACGCTTTGGCTTCCGGCATTCCGATGCATAATGACATTTAATACCACAGTTAAAACAAGTTACATTAGCTTTAGATTTTCTATTATCATTAGAATTTGAAGAGTTTGAGTTTGAGTTGCTCTTCTTCATGAAGTCACCAAACTTCTTCACAAAGAGAGACATGGCATCGCTGCTGAGCTGCTGAGCTGCCATCTTCACATCCGGAGTAGTTGGTGGCTCTTCAGCAGTCACCAACGCTTTGGCAATAATAACGGACGAGGGTTGATCTTCTTCCATCCTACAGTTCAGCTCGAACTCATAGGCCTTGAGGTTAGCGGAGAGATCAAAGAGAGAGATCTTGTTCAGATCTTTGGATTCTCTCATCGCCATAGTCTTTATGTCTCACGCATGACCTTGATAGCAAGATCCCGGTTGCTATAGGTCTTGCCTAGGATGGACAGAGAGGAGACGATCTTGCTGAATCTGGTGTTGAAATCGTTCATTGTTTCACCAGGACGTATTTTGAAGCTGTCGAACTGTTGAGTGGCAACCATGATCTTGTTTTCCTTGGTTTTCTCGTTGCCCTCACACAGTTGAGTGAGTCTGTCCCAGACTTCTTTGGCAGTGTCACATTCGATGATGTAGTTGAACATACTGTCATCGAGAGATCTGTACAGAGCATCAAGAGCCATGTTGTTGAGGTTATTCTACCTCTTTTCATTAGCAGTCTAGTAGGCCTTCTCCTTATCAATCTTGATAGGACCTTCTGTGATAACACTCCACATATCATCATGAAGAGAAGAGAGATAAGCACGAACTCTTTTCTTCCAAACAATGTAGTTTTCACGAGAGAAGGTTGGAATGGCTGTAGCACTGGCATCTTTGGGTATGTTCGATATTTTTCAGGAAAGGTTTGAGAATAGAAACAGGGCTCTGATACCAATTGATAGGATCGGCTTTATCAATAGAGACGGGGGTCTAGCTAATGATGAAGGCCTATGAAAAACGGTTTGATAGAAATCCTGTTAGGGATTAATATCTCTTTCTATTCTACGCAAACTTGTGTAAACACTTGAAACAGATTCAAGGCGGAATTGTTTACTTGGGTTTGAAGCACAAGATGAAATATGAAAAGATAATAGAAATGAAGAACACAGCAGTTTGTTTATGGATGTTCGGAGAAACTCTCCTACGTCACCCCTTCTTCCAACCACCGGAAGGATTCACTATAATATGATGAGAATCAAATACAGTTTGCACACACACTTAGCTCACTATTGAACAGAACACTTTCTGTTCAATTACAAGATGAAGAATATCACTCAGCTAATGGTGTTTTGATTCTAGCTCTCTCTCTCGATTCACACACAGTACACTCAGAAAGAAGCTTCACAGAATAAGTTTAGTAAGCAAGATGATTGAGTAGTCTCTCTGCAAAATCAGAATGCTTGTTCGTAAGAATGGTTGAGGGAGATTGTCCGTTGTCCTTAGGATTGCTTAAGTACTGAGCAGGGGCTAGCGATCGAATCTTCAAGAATGAAACGTGGCGCTCCTCCATTGGAAAGCCTCCATTGTACACAGCAGGTACTGAGCACAAGGATCGTGGCCGTACCGAACTGGTAGTGCGCCGAATATTCCATCAGGGATGTACCTGCAAAACGGGTAATGTGAGGTAAATTCTCTTACGTGGCATTCCTTGATTGAATGCATATAGCTGTTGTACTAATCTTCACTGGAAAGTGGAGCAGGAGTAGGGTACAACTATAACACGTGGGTAAGAGAAATGCTAAATTCAAGTGTACTGCTTGAACAGAACATTAGATGTATTTTAGTTAGACGGATTTGAGAAAATTAGTCTAGTGAAATAAGTCCACTCCTTTTGATGAAAAACGTATATTAGACCGCCTGGTCTAATATAATTAGACTCGTGTCTAATTTACATAACCATTAGACGGGTACGTCTAAATCCACTGAGTTAGACTGCCACGTGTAATTCCGATTCTACCTCAGACTAGTCTAAAGGAGTTAGACTTACGTCTAACTTTCACTAATTAGACAACCCGTCTAATTATTATAACCATCAGACCGGCACGTCTAACTCCAATGAGTTAGACTACCACGTCTAATTTCGGTTCTACCTCAGACTAATCTGAAGGAGTTAGACTCACGTCTAACTTTCACTAATTAGACAACCCGTCTAATTATTATAACCATTAGACCGACACGTCTAACTCCACTGAGTTAGACTACCACGTCTAATTCCGGTTCTACCTCAGACTAATCTGAAGGAGTTAGACTCACGTCTAACTTTCACTAATTAGACAACCCGTCTAATTCTTTACATCTATTAGACTTACACGTCAAACTCCGATGAGTTAGACTGTACGTCTAATTCTATTAGACTCACGTCTAATTCTGTGTATTCATTAGACCAACCGTCTAATTCTTTACATCTATTAGACTTACACGTCTAACTCCGATGAGTTAGACTGTACGTCTAATTCTATTAGACTCACGTCTAATTCCGTGTATTCATTAGACCATCCGTCTAATTCTTTACACATCTATTAGACTTACACGTATAACTCCGATGAGTTAGACTGTGCGTCTAATTCTATTAGACTTACGTCTAATTCCGTGCATTCATTAGACCATCCGTCTAATTCTTTACACATATATTAGACTTACACGTCTAACTCCGATGAGTTAGACTATACGTCTAATTCCATTAGACTTACGTCTAATTTACACGTCTATTAGACTACACGTCTAACTCCGATGAGTTAGACTGTGCGTCTAATTCTATGCGAATAAAAATCAAGATCGGTCTAATTGCCCTCATTAGATCCAAGTCTAGAGACATGTTGTCTCAATACACCTGTATTGAAACTTATAAATTATTTCATCATCAAAATATCAGGGGTAAATTATTTTAACACTTAGTCAAAATAATTTGACCCAACAAATTAATTAATAAAGAAAAAAGTAGAATGAAAAATTAATTAATTATTTAATAAAAAAAAGGAAAGAGAATAAAAAAATATTTAATTAATAAATATATAAATTTATAAATAAATAACAAAATTAATTAATTAATAAAGAAAAAAGTAAAATGAGAAATTGATTAATTATTTAATAAAAATAAGGAGAGAGAAAGATAATAATATTAAATTAATAAATATATAAATTTATAAAAGATTAATTTTGTTAAATGAGTCATCTTTATACTAAATTTGTTTTAAATATTAAATAAAAATTTTGTTATTTTTAGACCACTTATATAGAGCTACTTGTGGGAGTTTGGGTTGACAGGTTAATGAGTTCAACTATTCTAACCTAAATTTGACATATTTAATATTTCGGGTAAAAAATCTCTAACCTAAACTTAACCTGTTTATTTATGTTTGACATAATTCTGACCCGTTTGACCCGATTTACCTAACCCAACTCGAACTAAACTCGATGTAATTAATTTATATCTCACTATTTCAAATTAAAATGACATCAATACAAAATAAAAATAAAGTTAAATCACAAATTCACTTATACAAAATTTTACAAAAGAAAATGAGCGAGTGGGTAAAAAAAATAACACAAAACTCAACAAAAGAAACTTGTAAACGGGTTATCAGGTCTATTTTGGGTCATGTCAGGTCGACCCGATTTTGACATTTTATTAATTAGATTAAACAGGTCGACCTGATTTTGACCCGAACAAAAAGATACCTGACTCTAACCTGATTTTTTCGTATTCGGCCCGAGTCGTGTATTCTTGTCGTGTCAAAAATTGCTGGCCCTAGCCCTATTTGTCTATGGTCTTAGTGAATTCATATTTTGATCTAATTATTGTTATAAATAATTTTGATTTACATTTTTTTATTTTTCTTAAATGTTGTTTACTTAATATTAAATTTGACTTAATCTTATTAAGTATGTTATCATTACTGTAGATAAATTTAACTTAAAACTTATTGCATTAATAAGAGTACTGTATCATTCTGTAAAGGGAAACAAACTACAAATCAAGGTTTCATTAATGTTCAAAATCACAACCAAACCAAACACATAATTAGTTGGAAATAAAAAATAACACCAATGAAAACCCTAATTTTATACCCTATAATTTACACATCTTTTTATTCCTCTCTCACCCACAAAGAGGTGTTCTTTTGCGTCGGTCTCTGTCTCTGCCTCTACTGCGTATTTCTTGAGGCATTTTGGACACTTCCAATTCTTCTCTAGGCCGTGTTTTCTGCGTATTGCTGTGATATCGCCCAAAGCTTGTTTCGGGTCGTGATGTTTGCAACTGCGCTCAGGACAAATGTAGACTTTTCCCTCACGTCCTCTCCCCTATTCAACGTCGTCTCTTGGAACTCAACGTCAGGTAACAAAGCAATCACCTCAGCATCTGGATCATAAGAAAAACACAAATCAAGAAACAAATTATAAAACATTTGAATCGTAAACAGCACTTAATTAGGAATTCTCACCATGCATTCCAGGACGGTTTCTTCTCCTCCTTAATTAGCACTAGTTTTTCAAGTTCTATATACGCCATCGTAGGCATGAAGTGGTCGTATTCTGGTATCACTCTCGTCCTTGAGCATCTGAATTGAAAACCCTTTTCAATGATCATTTTCTCACCTTTCATCTTCTAATCGGAACTCAGTCTGAGAATAAGATAGATGAGAATAAGATAGATAGAGAAAAAAAAGTTAGATTAAAATTCAAGATTTCTAATCCGTATACAAAAAACTTTTCAAAGAAAAGATTCTCACCTTTCATCTTCCAATCAAAATTCCATTGATAATCTTAATCTTCTGTAACATCTATCAATTACTTGTGTTCTATTACTTGTGATAACAATCTATTTATAGATTTTGAAGTGAAGCCGCCGCGGCTAGCTAGAGAAAATGTTCCTAGGTTAAATTCCGACATTTCTTATGGGCCCGGTCGTTCGGCCCAGTTGTGTTGTGTTTAGGGCAATTAGGTAGGTATAAATTATATTGAAGTCCTAGATAAATTTAGATTTTAAAATTTAATCAATTATTTGTTAGTGAATTAACATTCACCTCCAACTTATAATAAACAGGATATACAAATATTTGTTATATTGGGTTTGTCTAACAAAATAAAACAACGAAATTATTTTCAAATTGAAATTATTTTCAAATTGAAATTATTCATTTAGTTCAAAAAAACATTTCTCTAATATATAAAATAAATATTTACGATTTCAACACCGAAATCGAAACCTTTTATCATTGAAATTGTTTCTAAGTGTAGTAAAGTGTAATCTATAATAAATTAAAAGATCAGAGACTACTACATGACTAGGAGAGGAAGACGACATGATTAGAAGAAGAAGACGGCTTGAGATCGGAGCTGGTTCATTGATTTGAGATGGGAAACTATTATAAGAAGGCGAAGGACGAAAAAGAAAGATAATTAGGATAGAATGACTGTGAAGCTAACATTTGGGCATGTGTCCTTTTTATATATAAATCATAAGTATAAAATATATAATTTTATCCTAAAGTTTTAAAATTTTATAATTGTATCTCTGAGTTTTTTAATTAGTCAATATTAAACACAATCTTATAATAACCAAAAAAAATAATTTATCAATATTAAACTTAATCGTATAATAAAACAAAAAAATATATATAAATATAATCTTTATAATTGATGTAGTATTTTGTTAAAATACTTACTATTAATATATACAAAATAAATTGCCTAAATTATATTGTAAAATTTGTGTCAAATTGATTGTATTCAATAAATAAATAAAATAATTTAATGTCCAAAAAATGAAAATTATAAGTATCACATAAACATAAATTTCTTCAAATTTTGTTTGAATAATAGTCGCATATAAAAAAATTAACAACAAATTAAAAAAAAACTATAAATACATTCAAAATTTTGACAATCCCGTAATGTACCTTAGAATTCGATAAATACAAAAGGGAAAAATACGAGAATGTCAGTAAACTTTAAGTTACATATATTTATACATCTTTTTTTTCTTTTTTTTTTTCCTTGTAGGCCATATTTTGTGTGGCAATCTTTGGATTAAATTTTTTTTGGATTTAATTCATATAAATGTGTGTTTTAAAAGGTACTAACACCAATGTGGGACAAATGTTTTTATTGATAATAACACAAAGTATTATTGTATATATTATAATAAACAAAAGAATAATATATTGATAGAGAAATATGTTCTCTACAAAAAAATAAATTGCGCAACTTAACATAACAAGAAAATGTCTTATTTATATTTGCTTAGTTGGTGCTCAATTTGATTTTTTTAGGGTTTAAAATTAAGAAACGCGTTTTCTTTAATATTATTTTCCTAATAATCTGAAGAATAAATATCTTCAAAATAGATTTATGAAATAAATTAATAAAGAAAATTTGACTTGTAAAATTTTGTAGGACTAATTATAACAATGTTTACATAAAAAAATCAATAAATGTGACAATTGTGTATATCATAACTACAATAAAATAGTTATTTCATTATATGTCTTTATACAATATTTTTTATCGTAGGAAATTATAATAAAAATAATTAAATCCACTAAAGATGTAAAATGTACTAAACGAGGTGTCATGAAAGACTTTGCGTCTACAAGAATATGTTCAAACTTGAATGTGCAACTATATAAGTGAAAATCTTCTAACGAAATTATGATTGATAGATTAAATAATATACTCTATATTCATAAATTTTTGACATATGTCAAAAAATAGATTTTTTTTAATATGTAATCGTTTACACGAAGACATAATAGTACAAATATATTTTGTTACTAGTTAGCCAAGTAAACAATATTTTTCACAAAAGAATATTTAAATGATAAGTATATATGAATAACTATGCTTATTAGAAGATATTTCAAGATTGTCTAAAAGAAAGTTTTTAATTATTGTGAAAATAATTTGAAATGGTACAAGTTTAGAGTCAATGACAAGTCTTGACATACATGTCTTAGACATAATATCATTAAATAATATACTCTAATATAGTTATCACATTTGACTATGTTAATCAAAGATAAAATTGTGAATCCACTAACCAAATTGTTAAATAGAGAGTTAGTTTAAGAGACTTTTAAGATATGAGCCTACTATAAGCTGGTATGAAGAAAAACACAACTTATGTAGACTAGAGATCCGAAGAACTAGGTTCAATGGATAACCTAATTGTACTGACTTGGAAGTTTATTGCTGATGATTAATCCTATAACGAAATAATATATATTTTGATGAGGATAAGCATATTGCTTTTAATGATTCTTTGTGAGCAAAGAGATCAGCTATATCAGGGAAAAGTGGGGCCGCATTGAAATAATTGTACGGCTCAATTCTAAACTCTTTCACAGAACCAAGCGCGTATTCCATGGAAAAAAAACCTACACAGCCAAACTTAAAACGATTAAAAAAAAATATAGGTATGATTCAAACTCGCAACCTAACAGAACAAGTACAAATCTGTAACCAGCTAGGCTAATAAAATTTAATGTTTTTAAATTCAACACTAAATTTGATGAACGCAATACATTTTTAACTAACTAATATATATGTATATAATGATGCTTAATTTGGATATATATGTGAAAGTAAATGGAAATTTAGGTCGGATTTTGGGTTGACCGCCCATAAACTTATAACGGTTAAAAATAAAATTAAAAATGTTATAGGTATGTTTCGTACTCGCAACCTAACAAAACAAATATAACTCTTTAACCAACTAGGCTAATAACAGTTTATATTTTAAATTCAACACTAAATTTAATGAACGCGAGACATTTTTAACTAACTAATCTATATATATATATAATGATGATTAATTTTGAAAGTGTCCGGATTGCCGGGTCGAGAGCTGTGGTTAATTTGGATATATATGTGAGAGTAATTGGATATTTGGGTCGGATTCTGGGTTGACCCGTCATAAACTTAAAACGGTTAAAAATAAAATTAAAAATGTTATAGGTATGTTTCAACTCGCAACCTAACAAAACAAGTATAAATATTAATAAACTAGGATAATAACACTTAATATTTTAAATTCAACATTAAATTTTATGAACGCGAGACATTTTTTACTAACAAATCTATATATATATATATATAATGATACTTAATTTTTAAAGTGTCCGGATTGCCGGGTCGAGAGTTGTGGTTAATTTGGATATATATGTGAGAGTAAATGGATATTCGGGTCGAATTCTGGGTTGACTAGCCTATAAACTTAAAACGGTTAAAAATAAAATAAAAAATGCTATAGATATGTTTCGAACTCGCAACCTAACAAAACAAATACAATTCTTTAACTAACTAGACTAATAACATTTTATATTTTAAATTCAACACTAAATTTGATGAACGGGAGACATTTTTAACTAACTAATATACATATATATATATATATATATAATAATGCTTAATTTTGTAAGTGTCTGAATTGCCGGATCGAGATCTGTGGTTAATTTGGATATATATGTGAGAGTAAATGGATATTTGGGTCGGATTCTAGGTTGACCCTCCCATAAATTTAAAACGGTTAAAAATAAAATTAAAAATACTATATGTATATTTCGAACTCGCAACCTAACAAAACAAATACAACTCTTTAACCAACTAGGCTAATAACCATTTTTATTTTAAATTCAACACTAAATTTGATGAACGCGAGACATTTTTAACTAACTAATCTATATATTTATAATGATGCTTAATTTTGAAAGTGTCTGGATTACCGGGTCGAGAGCTGTGGTTAATTTGGATATATATGTGAGAGTAAATAGATATTTCGTTCAGATTCTGTGTTGAACCGCCTATAAACTTAAAACGGTTAAAAATATAATTAAAAATGCTAAAGGTATGTTTCGAACTCGCAAACTAACAAAACAAATACAACTCTTTAACCAACTAGGTTAATAACAATTTATAATTTAAATTCAACACTAAATTTGATGAACGCGAGAAATTTTTAACTAACTAATATATATATATATATATATAATGATGCTTAATTTTGAAAGTGTCTGAATTGTCGGGTCGAGAGTTGTGGTTAATTTATATATATATATATATATATATATATATATATATATATATATATATATATATATATATATATATATATATATATATATATATATATATATATATATATATATATATATATATATATATATATATATATATATATATATATATATATATATATATATAACTTAAAACGGTTAAAAATAAAATAAAAAATGTTATAGGTATGTTTCGAACTCGCAACCTAACAAAACAAGTACAAATCTTTAACCAACTAGGCTAATAACATTTTATTATTTAAATTCAACACTAAATTTGATGAACGCGAGACATTTTTTACTAACTAATATATATGTATATAATGATGCTTAATTTTGAAAGTGTCCGAATTGCCAGGTCGAGGGTTGTGGTTAATTTGGATAAATATGTGAAAGTAAATGGAAATTTGGGTCGAATTTTGGGTTGACCCGCCCATAAAATTATAATGGTTAAAAATAAAATAAAAAATGCTATAAGTATGTTTCGAACTCGCAACCTAACAAAACAAATACAACTATTTAACCAACTAGGCTAATAACAGTTTATATTTTAAATTCAACACTAAATTTAATGAATGCGAGACATTTTTAACTAACTAATTTATATATATATATATATATATATAATGATGATTAATTTTGAAAGTGTCCGGATTGTCGGGTCGAGAGTTGTGCTTAATTTGGATATATATATGTGAGAGTAATTGGATATTTGGGTCGGATTTTGGGTTGATCCGCCCATAAATTTATAACGGATAAAAATAATTGATAGGATCGGTTTTATCGATAGAGACTGGGGTCTGGCTAAGGATGAAGGCTTATGAAAAAAACAGTTTGAAAGAAATCTTGTTAGGGATTTAATTCGTTTTCTATTCTACACAAACTTGAGTAAACACTTGAAACGGATTCAAGGCGGAATTGTTTACTTGGGTTTGAAGCACAAGATGAAATATAAAAAGATGACAGAAATGAAGAGCACAACAGTTTGTTTATGGATGTTCGGAGAAACTCTCCTACGTCACCCTTCTTCCAACCACCGGAAGGATTCACTATAAGATGATAAGAATCAAATACAGTTTACACACACACTTAGCTCACTATTGAACAGAACACTTTCTGTTCAATTACAAGATGAAGAATATCACTCAGCTAAAGGTGTTTTGATTCTAACTCTCTCTCTCGATTCACACACAGTACAATCAAAAAGAAGCTTCACAATTTGAATTCAGTAAGCAAGATGATTGAGTAGTTTCTCTCTCTGCAAAATCAGATTGCTTGTTTGTTGTGTAAGGCAAAAGTTCAAGGTGCTTCGTCCGTTGTCCTTAGGATTGGTTAAATACTGAGCAGGAGCTAGATTGGATGCATATAGCTGTTGTACTTATCTTCCCTAGAAAGTGGAGCAGGAGTAAGGTACAGCTATAGCACGTGGCTAGGAGAAATGCTAGATTCAAGCGTACTGCTTAAACTGAGCATTAGACGTATTTCAGTTAGACGGATTGTGAAAATCAGTCTAATGAAATAAGTCATCTTCTTCTAACAGAAAAACGTCTATTTGACCACCTGGTCTAATAGAATTAGACTTGCGTCTAATTACAATAACCATTAGACTAGCACGTCTAACTCCACTGAGTTAGACTGCACGTCTAATTCCGGTCCTACCTCAGACTTGTCTGAAGGAGTTAGACTCACGTCTAACTTTCACTAATTAGGATTCACGTCTAATTATTCAATAACCATTAGACCGACACGTCTAACTCCACTGAGTTAGACTACACGTCTAATTTCGGTTCTACCTCAGACTTGTCTAAAGGAGTTAGACTCACGTCTAACTTTCACTAATTAGACTCACGTCTAATTCTTCAATAACCATTAGACCGCACGTCTAACTCCACTGAGTTAAACTGCACGTCTAACTCCACTGAGTTAGACTGCACGTCTAATTCCGGTTCTACCTCAGACTTGTCTAAAGGAGTTAGACTCACGTCTAACTTTCACTAATTAGACTCACGTCTAATTATTCAATAACCATTAGACCTGCACGTCTAATTCCGGTTCTACCTTAGACTTGTCTGAAGGAGTTAGACTCACGCATAACTTTCAGTAATTAGACTCACGTCTAATTATTCAATAAGCATTAGACCGGCACGTCTAACTCCACTAAGTTAGACTGCACGTTTAATTCCGGTTCTACCTCAGACTTGTCTGAAGGAGTTAGACTCACGTCTAATTATTCAATAACCATTAGACCGGCACGTCTAACTCTACTGAGTTAGACTGCACGTCTAATTCCGGTTCTACCTCAGACTTGTTTGAAGGAGTTAGACTCACGTCTAATTATTCAACAACAATTAGACCGGCACGTCTAATTCCACTAAGTTAGACTGCACGTCTAATTCCGGTTCTATCTCAGACTTGTCTGAAGGAGTTAGACTCACGTCTAACTTTCACTAATTAGACTCACGTCTAATTATTCAATAACCATTAGACCGGCACGTCTAACTCCACCGAGTTAGACTGCACGTCTAATTCCGGTTCTACCTCAGACTTGTCTGAAGGAGTTAGACTCACGTCTAACTTTCATTAATTAGACCACACGTCTAATTCCGCATCAATTAGACTGCCCGTATAATTACAAATATATTAGACTACACGTCTAACTCCGAATATATTAGACTTACATCTAATTCCGTGTATTCATTAGACCATCCGTCTAATTCTTTACATCTATTAGACTACACGTCTAACTCCGATGAGTTAGACTGTACGTCTAATTCTATTAGACTCACGTCTAATTCCGTGTATTCATTAGACTTGCATCTAATTCTTTACATCTATTAGACTACACGTCTAACTCCGATGAGTTAGACTGTATGTCTAATTTTATTAGACTTACGTCTAATTCCGTGTATTCATTAGACTTGCGTCTAATTCTTTACATCTATTAGACTACACGTCTAACTCCGATGAGTTAGACTGTACGTCTAATTCTATTAGACTTACGTCTAATTCCGTGTATTCATTAGACTTGCGTCTAATTTACACGTCTATTAGACTGCACGTCTAACTCCGATGAGTTAGATTGTGCGTCTAATTTTATGCAAATGAAAATCAAAATCGGTCTAATAACCCTCATTAGATCCAAGTCTAATAACGTATTGTCTCAATACACCTGTATCAACACTCATAAGTTATTTTATCATCAAAATATTAGAGGGTAAATTATTTCAACACTTAGTCAAAATAATTTGACCCAACAATAATATTTAAAATGCTATAGATATGTTTCAAACCCGCAACCTAACAAAACAAGTACAAGTCTTTAACCAACTATGATAATAACACTTAATATTTTAAATTCAATACTAAATTTTATGAACGCGAGAAATTTTCAACTAACTAATCTATATATATATATATATAATGATGCTTAATTTTGAAAGTGTCCGGATTGATGGTCGAGAGCTGTGATTAATTTGGATATTTGGGTCGGATTCTAGGTTGACCCGTTCATAAACTTAAAACGGTTAAAAATAAAATTAAAAATGTTATAGGTATGTTTCGAACTCGCAACCTAATAAAAACAAGTAGAACTCTTTAACCAACTAGGCTAATTACAATTTACATTTTAAATTCAACACTAAATTTGATTAACGCTAGACATTTTTAACTAACTAACATATATATATATATATAATGATACTTAATTTTGAAAATGTTTGGATTGTCGTGTTGAGAGTTGTGGTTAATTTGGATATATATGTGAGAGTAAATGGATATTTTATTCGGATTCTGAGTTGACCCGCTCATAAACTTAAAACGGTTAAAAATAAAATTAAAAATGCTATAGGTATATTTCGAACTCGCAACTTAACAATACAAGCACAACTCTTTAAACAACTAGACTAATGACACTTTATGTTTTAAATTCAACACTAAATTTTATGAACGCGATACATTTTTAACTAACTAATCTATATATATATATATAATGATGCTTTTTTTTGAAAGTGTCCAGATTGCTGGGTCGAAAGTTGTGGTTAATTTGGATATATATGTGAGAGTAAATGGATATTTGGGTCGGATTCTAGGTTGACCCTCCCATAAATTTAAAACGGTTAAAAATAAAATTAAAAATACTATATGTATATTTCGAACTCGCAACCTAACAAAACAAATACAACTCTTTAACCAACTAGGCTAATAACCATTTTTATTTTAAATTCAACACTAAATTTGATGAACGCGAGACATTTTTAACTAACTAATCTATATATTTAAAATGATGCTTAATTTTGAAAGTGTCTGGATTACCGGGTCGAGAGCTGTGGTTAATTTGGATATATATGTGAGAGTAAATAGATATTTCGTTCAGATTCTGTGTTGAACCGCCTATAAACTTAAAACGGTTAAAAATAAAATTAAAAATGCTATAGATATGTTTCGAACTTGCAACCTAACCAAACAAGTACAACTTTTTAACCAGCTAGGCTAATAACATTTTATATGTTAAATTCAACACTAGATTTGATGAACGCGGGACATTTTTAACTAACTAATTTATATATATAAAATGATGCTTAATTTTGACAGTGTTCAGATTGCCGGGTCGAGAGCTGTGGTTAATTTGGATATATATGTGAGAGTAATGGATTTTTGGGTCGCATTCTGGGTTGACCCGCCATAAATTAAAACGGTTAAAAATAAAATAAAAAATTCTATAGGTATGTTTTGAACTCACAACCTAATAAAATAAGTAAAACTCTTTAACCAACTAGACTAATAATACTTTATATGTTAATTTCAATACCAAATTTGATGAGCGTGGGATGTTATAACAATATATTATTATCCGTGTGCATCACACGGGGATCTTCCTAGTTCCTCCTTTTTATTATTGTTGTCTTGTGGCGGCTCACATCATTTCTAGTTTAAATATAAAAATAGTTATGTGAATGTCTAAAATCTTAATTAGTTGTAATTTTGTTTTGAATATCCTTTGGATCGGAGACAAGTAGTAATTTCTAAGATCCGACTAGGGGACAAGTACTTAATACCCATCGAGTATTGCTCGATTTTCATCTGATACTCAGATTTTCATCTAAGGGAGATCTTGATAATGGACTATAGTAGCTGAATAGGGGTGCGCCCGATTTTTTATTAATTATGCGGCTTAATAACCCGTTCTAATCCTAAACTTCTGTTCGCGAAAATGGCGAAGAAAAGAGAAATTTAGCTTCGTTTTGTTTTGTGTCTTGTGTTTTCATGTCCTCTTTCTTTCTTCGGCCCCATTATTTCTTCTGCTCAATTCAGTCATCCGCTTCTTGGTTTTGTATTTAATTTGACCCATAATCTTTCCTGCATGCTTGTATTGGGCCATCGAGCTTTGGTCTCGGGCAGGCTTCAGCTATATTTTAAATAATTAATTTAACATTTTATTAATAGATAACAAATTAGATATGAAATCATGAACAATAAAATTGTTGTCAAAGTTGATATCATGTATTAAAATAATGGGAGGGATCAATTATCTCATGGACTGGAAAAATATAATAAAGATAAATATTTTTTAAACTATAAAATTATATTTTTAAACTATAAAATTATATTTTTTAAACTAACTTTCTCAAATGGGACAGAAGAGGAACAGTCAATGGGACAACTGATCACCCCAACATAATAATACAAATTTAAATCGATTATTTTCTTAATAACCTTTCAATCATAGTTATAAAATCTGACCAGATCATTAACCCGGTGAAAGAACTGGGTCACTAAGTTATTGGTTTAACAGTGGATCAACGGTTCAAATAGTGAGTTTTATATAATAATAAAATAATACAAAAATAGTATAAATTCATTAAATTGTTTATACAATAATAGTCAAAATAGAGATCAAAATTCAAAATATTATTTATAATGTCAATTTTTTCTACTCCAATTTGCATATACATTTCATTCTCTTCATCTCTCAAATTTGTCTCTGGTGCTCACTTGTTTCGTGTATAATTATTTTCTTTTTAACTTCTAAAAAATTTTGCATTCCATATCTCCCTTGTGCACTTTAGTACAAACGACAATCTCTCCTTTGACACATGCGAAATATTGTTTAAACTGATGAATACCTCTACCCTTTATTAATGTTTTGTAATAGAGACAAATAAATCTCTTTTTATTCTTGTTATTTACATAGTCCTCTCTACAATGAGCCATGCATGATTAAATTTTCCTCTTACAGAATTTGGAGATTGTACACTTGAAGAATTTGGTGTTGCATCTTGGTGTTTCTCCAATAGAATCCATAATCAAACTACACATAAAAAACATAAAAAGATGATCCATAGACCTAATAATCATTATATGAAGTATGAACCTCAAAATAATATCAAATTACTGTCATTAACTATATGAAGTATGAACCTCATATAGTTCTTAAGGCGGAATTTGGTGGGGTGCATATACGAAGGGATGTCTTAATTCCTCGGTTCGTGAAATTTGGGATGGAGAATGGAATGCACTTCTGAGGCATATTCCAGAATGTGTAAGTATTCTCAACTTCATACAAATGATGCACTTTAATGAAACTATCGACTCACGTGTTTGGAAAGTGGAAAGAGATGGAAAGTTCAATTCTAACCTAGCTTGGGAGTCTATTCGCGAGAGGGGAAACGATGTGGGCTGGTCTCGTGTTGTATGGTCCTCCAAAATCATTCTGAGACATCAATTCGTGTTGTGGTTGTTGTTTAGAAAGAGACTTTCAATTAGGAATCGTCTTAAGCATTTTATGGATATTTCGGACTCTAAATGCCTACTTTGTGATGAAAATGAAGAGACGATGAATAATTTATTTGGCAGATGTCCATTTACATTCGAGTTATGGAGGTTGTTTACAAAAGTTATGGAGTTAGCTTTTGTCCCCTCGGATTGGATTGATATCAAGGAGGTGGCCCTTTTAAAAGCTAAAGGTAATCTATTTCATTCAAATATATTTAAATGTGGTTTTACTTCTATAGTTTACCATGTTTGGATGGAAAGAAACTCAAGAGTCTTCACGAGGGTGAGATGTAGTGTTGATGACGTTTGGAAGAGCATTAAGTTTGATGAAAATTCCCTTGTTCGTACTTGGAGACGAATTCCCAAAAGCGAGTAAAATTGGTGTTTATGTCAAAATTGGGGCATTAATTATAATGAAGTCACTCGATCTAGAAACTTCAAAGTGAGATTATAAACTTATTATTGTTTGTTTGAAAAATTGTAATTCATTTGTTTGAATGTTTTGTTTGTGTTTATTCATTTAGTTTGTAATTCTGGTTTTTTTAAATTAGAGCAATTGTTTTTTTTCTCTAATTCATGAACTCATGTATGTTTTTTCCCTTTATTGGGGCTTTTTAATTAAATGACATTATGTCATTTTCCCAAAAAAAATTATATGAAGTATGAACCTCAAAAATAAGCCAAATTTTGACAAAATATAATGACAATAATATAAAAGAAGTTAAAATAAAAAAACTTAAATGGATTATGCGAGGGACAATGTTTCAAATCAAACTATAACCTCCGATTTTTAGATAACTATGCTTATCTGGAGAAGAAACTAAATTTAAGTTATGACTTACAATTAGAGTCGTCAATTTGGGTTAGGCATGTTGGGTTGGCCCTCCCCGCCAAATAATTTAGACGGATTGGGTTAAAATATTAGCAACCCATTTGGAAGTGGTCATACACGGAAATCCCACTCGGGTCGCGGGCCTAGGCGGGTCGGGCTTGGGTTGGCCCGTAGGTTGACAAAAAAATCTAATATGATTTATAGCCTTATATGCATATACCGCATAACCCTAGTTTTTTTTTTCTCCTAGGCAGCACTGCAACAGTCGGCTACTTATTTGTTCCGTCTTTCTTCTATTCGTTCTCGCCTTCAAGGTTTGTGGATTCAAACTTGGTTCCAGTTCCAGAAGTTTCACACTAAAAGTCTGAAACTTAATATTCGGTTAAATAACAGATTCATTTTCGAAATGGACTCCTCTCAAAATTAAGATATTAATTTGAATGTTGATGAATTTGAAAGTGTTAAGCATGATGAAGGGTCATCTAAAAAGTCTAGGGAATATTGTGATATTAGGATGTATTTTAAGAAAATGAAGGGTATTGATAATATTGAAAAAGTTGATTGTAATGGATGCAAAAAAACAGTATAAATGTGGGGGTAAACATTACGGGACTTCTACATTGCGGCGTCATGTTAAAATTTGCAACAAATTGAAGTTTCGCGACGTAGGACAAATGATTCTTGATCAAGACTCTTGTTTGGTGTGTATTATGACTATTTGATCATGTTCTTGAACTTTTATTTTCTAGAACTATTAATGATTTTTATTTATTTTTATTTGTAGTGAAACAAACCGCGGGCTGGCCTGCCTAACTCGCAACACCTTAGGTTGGTTTAGGAATTTTTAGACCGCCAGGATGGTGGCCGTCCCATCGTCGACCCATCAAACGATGGGTTTTGATGGGTAGGCCCGCCCCACCATGGATTGACCCTTTACTCTACTTATAATGTCACCTTAAATTGTTTTATTAGTCGGGTAAAAACATAATTAGATAGTTCAAATAGGAGGAGGAGCTTAAGGTGAATACAATAGTTTGTCATTCTCAGTGTCTAGAACTAAAAATTTGTAATCTACCCACATGAATCTAGAAATAGGTAAATCCAATGGGAACCAAAAAACGGGTAGAGGGGAATCGAGAGTGATAAGTAAGAAAGAAAAGAAATGATTTTTTATAAAAAAAATAGGATAAACACGCTAGGTTAATTCGGGCGGCCAGATTTCCGGTCCAACCGGCGAATTGAACGAATTTAACTGAGTTAATTGCATTTCTTATTTTTTTCATCAACCCATCTAATTTGAGGACCGGTTAATCAGGTTTGCCGGTTTGACAGAAGGGCCGAGCCATATCGGGTTTCAAAACTATGCTTTAAATAGTTTAAAATTAACGACCAAAATTATGTTAAGAGCTATAAAATATTTTTTTAATTTGGTTATATGTATAATTATTAATTAGTTGCGATTTAAATTTAAATATTATTTAATTAGTTTCTGTTAGTAGAATTGTACGTATTATATATATTTTTTTATTAATTTAACTGTATTAATAATACTATTTAATAACAAAATAAAATAATCACATAGTTAGATAAAAGTATACATTTATTTGTATATAATCAATTAATATTTTAAAAGATAATATAAAATATAAAAGTCTCATTAAATAATGATAATATATTATTAAAAAAATGAAAATAATAATGATAAAAAAAAGTTAAATAAAATAAAAGTTAATATTATCACTTTAATTGAAATAATTAAAGAATACTTATTTTTTTTATCTTTATATTATATTCTTATATTTTATATAAACATAAGATGAGAGACAAGTTTTTTTATTTTTTTTTGAAAAAAAATGTGAAACGGATTAAGTATTTAGCCCACGGACTTAACTCAAAACCTTAGGGTTAATATCCACCTGTTATTGTCGTTAGGCTAGAAGAGGGGATAAGTGACAATTTATTTTGTTCGTGCTTAGATAAAAAAAAAATTCGGTATATTTTTTTATTCATTATTTAAATATAAATTGATGTAATATTTTGGTTAAGTATGATATTTTAATTTTTATAATAAGAATAATACTCTTAGTTTATAATAGAACGTTTGATGCCTAATAATTGTAAATTGAAAAAATAATTTGACTTTTTGTATGATTGGTTTGTATGGTTGGTTTGCTCAGCTTGTTTTACTTAGTTATTAAACTAAAACAAGATCTTATATAAAATTCAAGACATGTTTGAATTTTTTCTATTGAAATTTTAATTTTTATAAATTTGTTATACTATTTAGCCTTCAATTTTTTTTTACAAATTAATATTTTATATGTAACTACTTGTTTGAATAAGAATTAATTATTTATCCAAAAAAAACTTACATATATTTTATATTCTATAGTTTATACCATATCAATACTATATAGACCCTTCATATTAGGGGTAAGTAATCGTCCTCATAAGTTCGTTCATAATTTTCTGTACCGACCCTTAACTAGTTTAGTTGACAATTAGATAATAAAAAACCGACAAATTAATTGACCAACGGACAATTTATATACGTATTTGAATATAATTTTTTTTATATCTCTTTCTACCATAATAGTAACGATAAAAATGATCTTTTTTTGTTAAGAGTGTGAATTTTAACAAGCATATATTTAATTTTTTTTAAACTTATTGAATTATTAATATTCTAACAATTTTTTTTTTTAAAATTAAATCGTCGTTTTATTACATAATTTATAAGAATTTTAATTACAAAAATATTTCTAAATTAATTTTTTTCCATTTGTTAGTTTATTATATTATATATATATATATATATATATATATATATATATATATATATATATATATATTTGTTAATTCTTCCACTATCAAAATCGACCTTCAAAATCTCATAAACCAACTAAACCAATCTTATAATCGTCAACAAACGAATAAAAAATTAAAAAAACCAACTCTAACTGTTGGAATGAATTTTTTGAGATATAAACGGCTAAATCAAACCTCTTCCCCACCCTAATTCATACCATATAAATTATTAATATAAAGGATTTTTAATAGAATTCAAACTTCTCTAATATATGTCAATTGAGGTAATTAATAATTTTATTTTAAACATATTCCATTTATATTATTATTTCATTTTATTGATTTGAAAAATGTCCCCTCCACAATATTTAAAGTGAAAATCGAATCCATAAGTCAATTAAATCTATAACATTTTAAGCTACTACTTTGACAATTTAAGTTATCCTAATGGGTTAACTATGCAAATTAACAACCCAAAACAAGCCTTTAATAAAAGGCAATTTTCTTTGCCAAGTACTTACCCAAGAAATCAAATCCATGGAAATAGAGAGCTTCAATCTCTGCTCTTTGACCCCTCTCAACCATCATTTCAACTTCTTCTCTATACTTCTCCTACAATTAGTTAACTAACTTCTCATCAATAACCTGTTTATATTAAGCCCGACAAACTAAAATTTGGCATTCAATTTTAAACCTGTAAAATCCCCAAGGACAACAAGCTTTTCGCTATTTGAAGGTCCCGTGGTTTGAGAGGAATGAAAGATTGTTCCGGTATGAGTTCCAAATCATCTCTTCGAATTCCTAGCCATTTAACATTGCAAGCTGCCATAAAGATAGTTAGTCCAATTTTATTCAACTTTAAACATCAAAAGAACTAAAGAATGCACCATATTTATATGCCTCGATCCAGTCCCATTCCAATGCTTCCATATTTGAATGTACATAAAACTGCCAGTCCTGCTGGATTCCTTGAATATCAACATACAAATATAAATGTATGGAATTTATGTGACAACGAACTCAGTATTATATAATGTCCTACCAGTCAACCAGGCCAAGAATAGGCAACTCTGGATAAGCACGGCTCAAACGGTGCAGGAAGAATCTATATTTGACAATAAAAACTATAAATTTACACAAACTTATAAAACGGTAGAAAATACAGAAAATAATGACATAAAATATATTTAGTTAAATTTGGTCAACAATGCTTTTACTCGGAGTAGCCCATTCTATAGATTTTAATAGAACAATTATCTAAATAATTCAATGTTAGTACATCCACAAATACCAAGTTAAAAAGAAAATACACAAGTCATAATAAATCAACCATATCTTCACTTTCGCTCAAGCCCTTCTAAAATCATTTCCTTCAAGCAGGAATGAACACAGCCCAATTGATAAAAGAATTTAATGAAGAAAAAACAACCTATGTGCCCCCAAACGATATCAAATTATGCAAATTTACATTCATATAAAGGAAAAAATCAAATCATTTACCATTAACTTATTTCATTTTGAAGCAAATTAATCTCATTTTTGTTCATTAACTTATCACTTCTGTCTCATTTTTGCCTGTAATATTTTGTCTTGAATCGCACTGTTATTTTATGTCCCTTAATCATCAATGTGTTAGTGCAAGTTGAATAAAGTATTATTCAATGATCAAATTGCATATAGAAGAACTAACAGCATACAAATTCAGCTAATTTGAACTCAACTGAAATATATAATATTTCTCTTTAATCAGCATAATAAGTATGAAATACAATCCATTGGATATTATTACTATTACCTTGTAGCAATGTCTGGGTAGCCTTTGCCTGTGATGAGGATGCTTGGTATCTGATTAAAAACACAGTCTTCAACTAGCCTCTGGAATATGGCGTGCTAAGGAATCCATTGAACTGTGGGGGATTACTATATATATATAACAATTAAACCATTTTGAGTACATAAATGAAATATGGAATCAATATGTTTGTTTACTTACCTTCTCCACCACAATGATGTAGCGAGCATCGGTTTTTGCAACCAATTTGTCTAACAAAGCCAAGTCTCCTGTAATAGCATAACCTGATGATCCACATGCAGCACATTCCACAACCTCTTGATTTGGCTCCTAGTTGCAGAAAGATAGTAAAACATTCAGTTGAACAATTATGAGTATCTAAGTTCGTAGTAATGGAATGAATGCCTGAAGAGATAGACGCCCAGAAACTGCCCCTCTGGAAGATGCCATGATTCCAAGACTGTAACGGGTACATTGGAGCAATGACACCAAATCTGTTTAGCTTTTTAACTTTAGTATGCCTCAACCAACACAATCAATCACCATATACATTGGATCATTAACAGAATGAAAGAGAGGGGAATTACATGGCCTTGAATAGTCCTGTTAACTTCCAACTGAGATGGGAAGTATTCAGGAGAATTGCTAATCAGCTTGTAAAACAGTTCTCTCTGAGTGACTCTCTTCTCGAGAATCAATATTTGATAACACGTCTCCATCATCTTCCAGACTAGACTACCGGATGGGAAGTGGAGAAAGACAAATGAGTATTTGCAAGTATCTTGTAAAGCAAATTAGCAGTCTGATGTGTTTCTTAATTTGATACCTCTGATGAAGGAGTTAGCAGCATTCTCCCTCATCAAAGACCTGGTGCATAAAGAATCCGAGAGGAAAATCCACGAGGTATCGAGGCCAGTCAACAAAGGGCGACTCACTCGGCTATTGCTTGATCTCCGACTTATCTGCTTCCATTCAAACTTAGAATACATAACCTAGAACTCAAACAGAATAACGGAAGAGACAAATTGGTACCAGAGGAAGATCTGAGATTGCAGAAGTCGGAGAACTCAATATCTTCAGGAAATTGAGTACGGCCACTTCAATCCTTGCCCTAACCTGAATAGAAATCATACATTTCCATCTTTACAGAAAGCATATCCGTAAGAATGCATTATATAAACATATCGGCTTAACGTGAGGGAAGAAGAAGAAGAAGAAGTAGAGAGATCTTCCATTTTTTTTTGTTAGATAGAAATGAAGAAAATTTGATTTATTTACATCCATATAATTTGTTCTTATAACATATATTTTTGTTGTCACAATTAAAATTTTATCACTATTAAAAAACTTATTTTAAATTTACAATAATCTTTTTTTAATAATCGTGCTTCAATTATTTGGTACCATTTGTGTATAATCTTAGATGTTTCCATGTTGAGTAAAATTATTATAATAATACAGCGCATAACTAAAAATTAAATCGAGAAAACTAAACAATATAACAGTATTACAAATTTTAACAAAAATATAAAACCACTCTGTCCAAAAGAAATCTCTCATAAGAAATAGATGAACATTTTTGTAACTCAGTCTCATGGTTCAAAATAGAGACAAAATAACCATACACGACGAATCACTAGTTTGTATGAACTCTTCGACTTGACGAGTTGATCTATCAAGGAAATCTGAGGAGTAGATGGAAGTTTAATTAAAAAAATATTAATTATTCGTAAAGGTTAAATTTGTTCAACCAAACTTCAATGTTTTCATTACCTAATTATAGAAGTGCTCGTGACGAAAATCTTTGTCGAGATTTTTATTAAACAATTTTTCTTACAAAAATAAATTCAATGTTTTATTATTACACATTTTATCTTAAATAAAATAAAATTACCCACTCGTATTATTCAATCAAAGTTTTGCATTGTGTTAAATTCAAATCCATTAATATTAATTGTTCATATATATATATACCTCAATTTAATATGTTTAGTTACTGTCATTATTTAAGTCTTTTGATGAATTTATAAAATTATAATATTAAAAGACAAAATTATGAAATTTACTTTGTCTATTTTAAAACATGCTCTTGAAGTTTATTAATATTTATAATTCGGATATTTAAATTTTTTTATATATTTATTTCAAAATTTTAATTTGGTCTTTTAACTTAATTTAAGTGAAGTTGTATATTTAATTTTTATATAATTTATTTATATGTTTAATTTTTTGTTTTTATCCTATATATTTTTATTAATATTTTTTTACGTATCATAAATTTATAATAACCAATAATATTGATAAAAAACTAAAAAATGATAAAAATAATTTTATTAAAATAAAACACAAAATTAAAAAAAATTAATTTTTTTTACCACCTATGAAATTGGAAAAAGATATTTAGATTACTAAATTAATACTTAAAAATAAAAATTACATTTTCCATAGTAATTAAATATACAACATAAATAATAAAAATTAACGAAAAATAATAAAAATAGAATTAATAATCTGATAGATTAGAATAATTTCTTCAATATTATTGAAATAGTGCGAAAATGCACAGATTGTGAATGGATCTGGTTTATCGGTTGTGAATAGATCTGATTAATATTCTTCAATATTTTTTTTTTTGGTAAAGTCTGTACCTCATCAACTTCAATAAATGCTTGAATATTTGAATTTTTATGGAATTCGAATTTTGCAATAAAATTTTGTTTTCTTCCATAATTTCTTTTAGTGCATGGTTTTTGTCTTTGAATACATGGTTCTTGTTTTTTATATTCAAATGATATTTGATTTGTTCGTTTGTCTTTCTCATTTCTTCAAGAAATCATTCGCTTGTTTCATGCATTGTGTTTATCATCGATGATGTATTATTACCAAAAATAAAAATTCAATTTGCTTGCTTCACCTCGATAGGTCTTTATAATTGAGAACCAATGAATTGTTTAAGTTTATAATAAATGAGGAGATACCAGGGGATGCTAGCCTGACATACTCAGGAGTTGGATTTTCTGACTCGGAAGAAGGATAGTTGCAAGATTGTTTTCTCCTGCTACTTGTGGAACAATCTTTAAATTTTTCGAAAATTTTAACAATGTCACACACGTGATCAAACTTCCAACCTACTTTGAATTTATTATCTTTCGTGAACAACACTCTACTTTTGAACATATGTCGAGTTCAAATAATTAATTACAACTTGTTTAAATAAAATTTTGAAAATGAAATCAAATAATGTCTTAATACTCACAATATCTCCATTTGAAGCACCGCTTTAATACATATCTTTAATTGCTTTTATACATGCATGTAGTCTTGCTGCTTTTTGGATAGTATCAAGTCGCGTCTGCATAAATCTTTTAATACAAATCTCCCATTGCTTTAATATTTCTTTGTTAAAATCTTCTTTTATATGAGACCATAATCAGTCACTTGATTGGTACACTCTAAGAATTGGATCTTCAAAAATTTCTATATAAACCCGACATAAGTTTATAACATATAACACGAAATGACTACACACTACAAAGTTTATCACAATTATCAAAATAAAATGACTACACAGTGCAAAGTTTATCATGTTTACGTCTATTTTGTGTGTAAGGAATACTTTTTAAATAATGTTCTCGTTTAGTGTAATTTGCGTTTATTTAATGATGTTTAATTTTTTTTAAATGTTTGTTTTGATGTAATTTTGTTTTGCTCGTGTAGTGTAATTTGCGTTTATTTAATAATGTTTAATTTGTTTTTATGTATATAAATTATTGATCTATAATTAATTTTATCATAATTTTCTTTAATGGGTGTGAGTTTAAAAAAATATTAAGGTTTAATTTGTAAAGTTGATAAATATATAGGTATTTATTTAAAATATTAAAAAGTTGGTATAATAAGAAATATTCCTAAAATATTCTTCTGAGTTTGAATAAGAGTTTTTAAGTTGAAAATGAATTACAGTTTGTTTGATTTGATATTTACTATAGAGTTTGAAAATAATTTTTTAG
Organism: Impatiens glandulifera; assembly: GCF_907164915.1. Lineage (NCBI taxonomy): Eukaryota > Viridiplantae > Streptophyta > Magnoliopsida > Ericales > Balsaminaceae > Impatiens > Impatiens glandulifera. The sequence goes on from NC_061865.1 coordinate 24,373,913, forward strand.
AATATAGATGGTCTAACTTCTAACCAAATTTTGTTAGAAAGAAATGAAGAAAATTTGATCTAGGTACTTTCAATAATTTAGAATCTTATAACATATATTTTGTTGTCACAATTAAGTATTAAAATTATATCACTATTATAAAACTTATTTTGAATTACCATAAAAAACTTTTAATAATTGTCCTTCAATAATTTGTTCACATATACTATTTTTTTTGTTTGCTACCATTTGTGTATAATCTTATATGCATTCGTGTTAGAGAAAAATTAACATATGAAGGAATAAACAAAAAATAGATTGACAAAACGACAAAATCTAAATCAAGTATAGAAAGAATTTAACCAAAATGTACTGAATTTCTTTCTCATGTCCAAAAAAATCCCTCATACAAAAAATACAAGCATTTTCGTGACAAAAGAACCATACATGGTGAATCACTAGTTTGTAGATGTGACATCTACAAATAGAGGAGATGACGAGTTGATCTGTCAATGATAACTAAATTCGAGGAATATGTTTTGATAACAATTTTTCTTTTAAGGTTGAAATTGTTCGACCAAACTTAAATTGGCCTTCCATATATATTCCCATTACTTGGTTATTAGAGAGTATGATTTGGTTAAAGCATTTAACAATGAATATAATAAGTATGAATTTGACCTTTCATTGCATACATTAGGTTCAATTTATCTTTCAATACTTGTTTTAGGTTTTGTCGTTTCCATGACCTAATTATAGAAGTTCTCATGACATAAATTTTTGTCGAGATTTATTAAACTTGTTTCCATGATAGTAATCAAGCTCAATTTTTATTGTTAGACACTTTGTCTACGAAAATACAAAATTGTATCCACAATAGAGAATTATTCAATAAAAATTTTGCATTGCATTGTGACTAAGTTCAAATCCATTAATATTAATTGTTCTATCAGACACATATCTCAATTTAAGACATTTTAGTTATAGTCATTCCGTAACTATTTTGATGAATTTATCAAATTAGAATATTAAAGATAAAACTATAAATTTGTTTGTCTAATTTTGTTATAAATAAATGGTATCAAATTTTGTAGAGAATATTATAAATAATTGTATGAGATATTTTTTAAACAATCAAACAAATTTTAGAAAGAAAGATTAATATAAAATTAATCTAGTGTGTATTAAATAAATATAGTATTAAATTAAAATAAATAAATATTTAAATTTTAAGTAAATACAATTTATAAATTACACCTTTATTATGTTTCAAATATTCATCTTGCCACTCAAATATAATTCAATATGATTTTGCACCTTAATTACTTTATTTTGAGTCATAGGAGGCTATTTTATCACATGAGTCACTAAGATTTAATTCAAACAACTTAACATTTCATCATCAATTAAATATTTCATCAAATTATCAATAAAAGACCCTTATGTTTAATTTCTTCTCTTACAACATTTTAATATAATTAAAATGCTACAGATATTATATCAAATAAGTTGTAATAAACTAGAATTAAATTTCTTCAAAAATACAATATTGTTTTTTTAAAGAAAATGTCAGTTTCTACACTAAATTCAATTTTGATTAACCATTATAAGACTACAAATATAGTTAAATATGAATATTTCAATTTGCATAGTGCATGTATGGAAGAATTAACAAAAATAATAGGATCAAAATTATGAATAAAATAAGGAACTAGTTAATTGGGAATGTAACTAAAACTAATCTAAAATTACAAATCATAACAATACTTTATAACACAAAGTATTCAATAATTAATAAAGTTAATTAACTTAATGTGCTGCTCATAGGTTGGAATTTGACAATAGTAAAGTTTGTTTGGTCTTTTTATATAAAAGAAAGTAAAAAAAAAATTATAAAAAATTCTAAAGTAACACTTGTTCTTAAAAATTACTCACGTATTTACAAATTTTTTCAAAATAAGATAAATATCTTTTAAGTAAAAAAACATATAGTTTAATGTAATTTGAATTTGTATAGTGTATGGGACAGAATTTTTGGTAAAGAATCAAATAAAGGACTAATTAATTAAAAATGCAAATATGATATCAATTTTAGGGTTTAATGTATCTACTAGTTTTTCATATAAGTAATTAAATTTACCTATAGAATTGGCCTTTCTCTAAGAGTCTAAATTTCTATATTACTGATACAATGGCTTAAAAAATAAAGATAAGTATTGTACCAATAAAGTTTGTGTACTAGATAAAGTTAATTAATTAATTAGGCTTCATTATTTAATCAAAAGTTCAAATATTGCCTTATCTATATAATAAAAAAAGAATATTTTTTTCTTTTTTTAAAAATAAAAATTCAAAAAGTAACATTTGTTTTGAAATTTAGTAGGTTGTTTATTATTTTTTTTTTATGATAATAAGTTTCTTTAAATAAAGTTATATAAATTCAGGTAATCTTTTTAATAATAAAGTTTCTAGAATTTGTAATATAAACAGATAAATCTCCGTCACAATTTTATATTTGTGATTTGTGAGTTAATAGAATGAGTAAATATGAGTTTCTTGAGAAGGGCTTCATGGACTTAGATGAAGATTTTCTCGAAGAGCACTTTGGCAATCATGTCGAGGAACATGTCGAGGAACCGACAAAACTGGAAGCAATTGATGAAACTTCAATTGTATATGTCCAAGTAAAGGAATCCATTAAAATTGTATTCAATGCAAAAGAGTTCGATGCAAATATACTTCCATCCCTCTCTCCCACCCAAAGGGAAGCTCTCACTGGAAAAGATGGTCCTCACCAAATCAACGTGCCATGGTTCGAAGTGGGGACAGATGAATCATACATGACGACTCTAGTATTTAGGGGTGACTTCTACTACGTGGAGGATATTGATGAGCTAATCCTCCATGGAAAGATTAATCAAGAGAAGGAACTTGAAGCTTGGATAAGCAAAGGTCGATTGATTTTTCGGGGGAGTCGTGATAAAGGAATGACTAATAGAGAATTACCTATAACTGTTAGCTATGTAATTTGATGTTCTCTAGTAAAATAAATGTATTCTCAAATTTTTAATTTTCATATTAAGTAATTATAATTTTGTTTATTAATCATTTTATAAAATAAATAAAGTATACAAGTGATGGTGATTAGAGAAACACAAATTCATCCGATGTCATAAAAAGAAATAAAACAAATCCATCTAATCAAATCTAAAAAGCAAAACATGAACTTCTAATGTTTATAGTATATTTAGTTCAAATTTTTTAAAAAGTCTTGTTATTGCTATGGATGAACATTTGATTTCTTTCATCCCAAATAATTGAGATATAGTATATCTATATTTTTTTATGATATAAATATGAGTTAAAATTTTATCCATATTATTAAACTCATATCAATTTATGATTAAAAAGTATTTAAACCACCACTCTTTAATAATTTGTTGACCTTTTATTTATTGGATGAATATTAAAATTGATCCATAATCGTGTCCACGTATATATGTCAAGGAAATATATGTCAAAATAATGATGGCAGGACAATAATTAATAGAAAATATACATATAATTATTTAATGAATATTACCATAATTTAATGACTCCAATCCTAACTAATTGTCAAATACAATTATTGTATAATTATGATTTTCAGATTATTTTATTAATTTATTTTTCTCCTGCAAAGACATATTTGGTATCGTAGGGCATATAGTACAATGAATAAATGTGAAAAAAAGAATTTTTTTTGAAACATGTTTGCAATTAGTTTCATGTGAGATAATAGCAATTCATTTTTATTTTTTTTAAATATGACTTAATCTCAATGTTCATGAGTAGACTTAAATATCAGTTAAGTGGAGGTAATTTCGGTTAGAAATTTTAGCTTAAAATAACATAAATATATTTATGAATGATGTTACAAATAAATAAAAATAAAATAAGATATACGGAAGAACAATATCACCTAATTTGATGGTTGATTCGAGGCATTTGTTTAGCACCTTTCCCTTAAAACAGTTACACAGTCTCCCTTTGTGCTGAAGCTTATCGCAGATGACTGTCTCACAGGGTACAACGAATATAGTAGTGATTCAGCACTGGAATCACTACGCAACAAACTTGACAAAGTACCTGAATCAATCACCGAGTTTCAACAGATATATGAGTCAAGAACTAAAAGAACACTCGGTTGAGTGGAAACTCGAAGAACACTCAGTAGAGTGAAGAACTCAAAGACACTCAAGAAAACAAAGAAAAAACTTTTCGAGTTATAAAAAGATAATAAAATGAGTGAAGAAAAGATATGAGATATTTTTCAAAGTTCCAACATGAAGGGGATATTTATAAATTGAAATTAAACCATGTCAATAAATTTATTTATCAATCCAACGATTGATAATTCATCCAACGGCTTCCATTCCTAAACTCTCGACATTTCAAGACTCTTGATATTTCAAGACTATTGGCATTCGATCTTATCCATTGATATTAAATTTCACCAAAAATTCTCATTTGAATTTGGTATGAATTTATATTTATTTGAATTAAATTACATTTAATTTATTTATCCAAATTCTCATTTCCATTTAACTAATGAAATTAGTTTAAAATTCCAACAATCCCCCACATTAATGAAAATTGAAAGAGTAATTCAGTAAAAGGTTCAACAGTTGAATTATACATAGGATAGGTAGGTGTAACCCTATAAACATTGCCCTTATGAAAATATAATTTTACTAGCCGATTAGTAGACTCGATGTCCTTGAACTATTATGCCATTTGTGTAAACGATTACACACTTTCATATAGAATTCTTTCTGATACATGTCAAGCTCTCATGGTTGTGTCCGTTTTGGCCATGAAATACGCGCCTAGTTCTATGAGAGGGTCTAGAATTGAGTTGTGCAATTCTTTCAAAGCGGTCTCACTTCTCCCTCACATAGGTGATATCTTTGCTTACAAAGAATCATTAAAAACGATATGTTTATCCTCGTCAAAATATATATTATTTCGTTATAGGATTAATCCCCAATAATAACTTTCCAAGTCAGTATAATTAGGTTGTCCCATTGAACCTAGTTCTTGTGATCTTCAGTCTGCATATGTTGGGTTTTCCTTCATACCAATTTATAGAAGACTCATGTCTTAAATAACTTTTAAACTAACTCTTTATTCAACAGTTTGGTTAGTGGATCCACACTGTTATCTTTGACTAACATAGTCAAATATGATAACTCTTAGAGAATACAGTTTAATGGCATTATGTCTAAGACGAGTATGTCTAAATTTGTAATTTACTATGAGTTTATATAATTTCATATCATTATCTCAATAATTAGAAATATCCTTTTAGACAAATCTTGGAATATCTTCTAATAAGTATAGTCATTCATACATACTTATCATTTAAATATATTTTTTTTGAAAATATTGTTTACTTGACAACTAGTAAACAAAATGTCTTTGAACTATTATACGTTTGTGTAAACGATTACATATTTCATAAAAAATCTATTTTTCGTTAGAAGATTTTCACCCATATAGTTGCACTTTTAAGTATAAACATATTAACTTGTAGATGTAAAGTCTTTCATGTCACTTTATCATTTGATAACAACATGATACCTTGTATAGTGCAACTCACATCCTTAATATATTTAATCATTTTTATCGTAATTTCTAACGATAAAAATATCATATAAAGACACGTAATGAAATAAAAACTTTCATTGTCTTCATGATATACATAATTGTCACATTTAAAGGCATTAATCAAACAAATTATACATTTTGAGAAATATTAACAATAATTAATTTTTTTTAATTAATATATTTTCAAATTTTATTTTTATTAATATTTTTATATAATAAAATCCGTTAATAAAAATAAATGTTGAAAATATATGAATTAAAAAAAATGAATTATTGTTAGTGTCTCTCAAAATGTCTAGATTGTTTGATAAATGCCTCTGAAAATATAAAAATATAAAGGTATTATTTAGAAATTATGAATAAAAATAAAAATATAATATATATTAATTTTAAAAAATGATATGTCAATTACACGTGTTATCATTTAACGGAAAATTTAACAGATTTGGATGTTTTTGTTAGCCAGTGATATAGATAAATATTAAATTCAACTGCAGTGGTATGAACGAACAAAAATTAGTTCAGTGATATACGTGAATATTCTGTTATAGTTCGATGATAAAATTGGTATTCTCGTGCATTAAAAAATAATATCTCAATACCATAATAATAAAATATAGTATATAAAACAATGTATATATGTATAAATAAATAGATCATCCATCTTTATTTAGTATCATACCATATTCTTATTAATTATAACGCTTTAATAAATTCAAGAAGGTATATATTATAATTAATTATTTAAAAACGGAAATCATATATTTCAATTATAATTAATTTTAATTACTATTACTATTAATAAATATAGTCATTAATTTTTGAAAATTATAAGCTAACCTTTTATTTATTATTAATAATAATTTTAGTAGCTATCAAACTTTTAATGAAAAAGAATACAAATTATTGTTTTCTAATTTATTTTCAAGATAACGTTTGTATATAAAATGATAGGATCAGTGCAATCAATAAAGACATAGGTCTGACTATTGCTAACAACTTCGGATAAACGGATTGTTAGAAATCCTGTTAGGGATTAATATCACTTTCTATTCTTCGCAAACCTTCACAAACTGTTGAAGCGATTCAAATGCAGAACGGTTTCTTTGGGTTTGAAGTTTTAAACCAATGAATGATGAAAAACAGAAGGTAAAGAACACAACAAGTTGTTTATGGATGTTTGGAGATAACTCTCTTACGTCACCCCTTTTTCTAACAACCGGAAGGATTTCACTAAACTTTTTTGAATCAAATACAGCTTACTGAATAGCTAACACTTTGTTGAACAGAACAAACTCTGTTCAACTTACAATATGATCAGAATATCTCTCAGCTAAACAATGTTTTTGATTCTCTCTTGAACTTGGAAAATGATGTACAATTAGTAAATGCAAGAACAAATGAGTAAGAAAAATTCAATTCAATAACTGGTAGACCGAGAGATTCTTCTGTTTTCCTTGAGCATCTATTTGTAGTAGAAGGACACCAACATTCGAATCTTCTACATGGACACGTGGCACGCGCCCATAGGATTGTCGCCTAAAGGACAGGTACAACAGTCTATGTGCTCATGGAACGTGGTCGTACTAAATGGTAGTGCGCCAGATATCCCTTTGCAACTGTCCTGTACTGCACAAGTAGTGGGAGGAATATTCGCGTATGTGACGTTTATTCATTGGATGCAAATAGCTGGCGTACTGGTCTGCAAGAGAAATTGGAGCAGAAGTAGCATACAACTAGTTGATCGTGGGTAGACGTATGCTAACTTGAAACGGCTGCTAAAGTGAGGCATTAGACGTGCTCCATTAGATTGCCATATCTAAGGGAGTTAAACGCCAACGTCTAACAACGAGTTCGATTAGACTGCCAAATCTAATGGAGTTAGACTGCCACGTCTAACTTCGCATCCCATTAGACAACCACGTCTAATGGAGTTAGACTACAACGTCTAATTACATATCACTTCAGACTAATATGAAGGAGTTAGATGTGCGCGTCTAACTACGTATCACTTCAGACTAATCTGAAGGAGTTAGACGCCAACGTCTAACTACCTGTCTGTTAGACTTGCACGTCTAACTACGTATCTATTAGACTTGCACGTCTAACTACGTATCTGTTAGACTAGCACATCTAACTACGTATCTGTTAGACTTGCACGTCTAACTACATATCTGTTAGACTTGCTTGTCTAACTACGTATCTGTTAGACTTGCACGTCTAACTACGTATCTGTTAGACTAGCACATCTAACTACGTATCTGTTAGACTTGCACGTTTAACTACGTATCTGTTAGACTTGCACGTCTAACTAATAACACGTATAACTAGTCTGCTTAGACCACATCCAAGTTAGCTAGATCTGATGCACCTGTATAGAAACAATTAGACGACTTAGCTTCTTTCATATCTAGACATCATCAAAACTCAATTGATCAATATTTAGCATTATTCTATTAATTAACTCTTTACTTAATCTTTTCAAACAATTTCTTCTAAGTTAATTAATTCTTAATTTTTCTCAATAATTTCCCTTTTTTAATGATTTAAACTAAATGATCAAAATCAGTTGAGTTCATTTAATCCCGAAAAATTTCTCATTTTGATGATGTTAAAACCATGCAATCATAAATAAAGTATTGTAAACACCCATCAAATATAATTTAAATCAAAATAGTTCACAAAAATATCCCAACATGAGTTTTAAACCAACATAAGTTTTAAAATCCTCAAATCATAAGTTTTAGAATGAGAATGAGAGAAGCAAAGAAAGAGATTTATTGTCCTTCCCTTTTCACGTTTGCATCTGCATTGTCTTCATCCAGAGAATAGACAATTAGGAGGTTTTGATAACGAGTGACGGAACTTCAGCCGCCTCCACTTCCACCGCCTCTGTCGCTTCCACGACCCGTGCCTTTCTTTCATGGTCTTAGACCATCTTCATCCTCTTCTACAACTTTTCGTTTAGACCGGATTCCTCTAACAGTAACTCCTCTGGCAACTCTACCTCTTGAACTACCTCCTCTAGATCTACCTTCCCCATTTTTAACATTATCAAGTACAACAACATCAGGGAGTACAACACGGGTTCTTTATTTAAAGGCATTGGCTTCTGCCACTTCGATAACTTGAATGGACCTAACAAGGGAATCAACATACTCCATTCTTTCTGCTTCTGCTCTACTCATTGATTTGGTCATTTCCACCATTTGAGCTTGAAAGAGATCTATAGAAGATACGAGGGCTAGATGAAGTTCCAAGGAGAAAGTCTTTGACTCGGCATGGTGCTTTGTTTGACGATTTATGACACTTTTCTCAAACTTGTGGTACTTGGAGTTTACAATGTTGATTTTGTATGTGTTTCTATGCATAGTCTTCTCCAATTCTTTCTGAATAGTGAGGAAGGAAGACATCTCTTTCTAATTTAACACCGAGCCCTTTTCAAGATTAACCAACCTGGACTGCATTTCTACCATATTCTCTTTGATGTAATTTATTGTATCCATCATTGTAGTACAGAAGTTTGCATCCCCATGAAAAGCCTCTTCAGAAGAGTGAGCAGCTGAGGACATAGCTTGAGAATGTGCCGGAGTGGTCCTAATTGGACTTATATGCATGTTCACTTGTAAAGAACATTGAGGTTCTTTATCCTTGGAATTAGAGGAGGGGGTTTTGGACGCATCCTTGGATTTGTCTTCTTCATTAATAATATCAGCACACGAATTCCTCCCGAGATATTATCAGAATGCAAAGGTAATTCATTGACGTGATCAACAATGTTTGTCGTTGTCCTGATGGGGGATGATCGAGGAACAAGTTATCCTGGAATTATATATATTGCAATTATATAGATCGAAAAAAATGAAAACATAATACAATTATATATATTGCAATAATTTTATAAAATTTAGAGAGTGTAACTCCAAAAATTCCTTGTCCCGAAAATGTTCGAGATTCGAAAATTTTTAACCTCGTTTTGTGTTTGTCAATTTTTTTCAATAAAACATTATTTTCAATAAAAACATGTTTTTGATAATAATTAATTTATAAAAACATGTTTTTGATAATAATTAATTTTTGTGATCCATTTAAATAAATTTTTAAATTTAAAATAATCAAATTATAATTTTATTTTAAGAGAAATCTGTATTTTAAATTAATTTAAAAAATTATTTATTTGATGAAAGCTTGGTCAATTGATTTTTAATTTAAAATCAATAAATATTTTGTTTACAAACTTATTTGATTAGAGATTTTTTAAAATTTGGCTTTTTATTGATACTCAAGAAAGATTTAGCACTATCTCCTCCTTAAAAACGGTGTACTTTATAAAATTATGATTTTGAAAAATTGGTTTTATTAAGTTTTACTTAACTAATTATTCTTCAAGTCCTAAACATGCATAAAATATTAGAAGTCAAAAATAAATCAAAATAGGGCTTTTATCAAAATATTTTTTTATAAAAATATTTTGAAATTGTTTTCTATTTTTTTTTGTTATTTAGAAAATGATTTAGGGCTTTTAATTTAAAAACAAACAATTTTTAAAATTATAATTTCAAACAAATGGACCCTAGGACAATTCCTCTCGATCGAGGCTAAGACCTCTCGGTCGGATCTTCGGTCGAATACAGGGGAGTCCTTAGCCGAGACTAATATCTCTCGGTCCGATGTCGGAGCTCTAAATCGGGTCTAGAAATCCTCGGTCGAGTGCAGAAGAGTCCTCAGTTGAGGCTAAGACCTCTTGGTTTGATATGGGGATCTCGCAGTTGAGGTGCGGGGAGTTCTCGGTCGGGGCTAGAAATCCTCAATCGAGAACCATGCCGGACTTGTTTTATCGATCAGGTGCAGGAGAGGGTTCAATTTTCTCGATCGGAAATTGAACTTAGGTCGAACCATTGGTCGAACGTTAAGAACATCAAAGTGCAAGTTTGATGTTTTTGACTAGGGCCTTAATCATCGATCTAAAGGCATGAGGAGGTCCGTCTAGTCCCGATGATCATATATAAAATCATCGCGATGCATCATTTGAACGAGATGATGTTCCATTTGTTCAAACAATTTCTTTAGTAAAACACGTGTTTTTGATTTTAAGAGTTTAATAGGGTATAAGGAACTTGCCAATAGTTTCCTTATACCTTATAGGGATTGAATGAAATCAAGACATGAACACTCCTTATTCATCTTATTTAATCATGACAATGACTTGGTCTTAATTTTAATTATTTTGAATTTTATTTATTTAATATAATTCTTAATTCTTTTAAAATTTATAAATTAGGTAACTAAAATTTTAGTACTTATACAAAAAAAAAAACATAAATTCATCTTTTTGGGTGAATTTTATCTATAATTTTAATGAATAAATTAACAAAATAAATAAAATAAAATGTATCTAAATATGAATTTTAATATAATATTTAAAGATAAAAATTAAATTAACAAATATAAATATCTAAACTTTAAGTACTTAAAATTTGTTCAATATTATCTAAAAGAAAAAAAATTATATTAACACTATTATACACTTATATATTAATTATATTAATCAATAAATTTAATATATTGAATTATATAATTTAATATTATAAATATTAAATAAAAAAAATATTAATATTTTTTAATTTATATATAAAATTATAATATTTTAACTTAATATATATATATATATATATATATAAATAAATGAGAGATTGAATACATATATTTATTTTTAATTCATTTTATTTATATTATATAATTATATTTTTATTTTATATATTTAAAATTAATCTAATAAAAGAAAAGAGAGTTAACCTTGAATTTGAAAATATGTTATACTTGTAATAATATAATAAAAATGATAGAGAGAATTGGAGTGAGAAAATGAAAAAGAAAATCACTGTGAGGCCAATATGATTTTTCTCTCTTCCCTTTCTTTACCTTTACCGTGAGGCCAATATGATTTTTCTTGATTTTTCTCTCTTCCCTCTCCTTACATTTATTTTCTCATTTCTTCAGCTCTCCAGCTCTCCTTACATTTATTCTCCAATTTTTCAGCGGTTATATCATGTTATTCCCTCTTTCATTCCACTCATTTTTCTCCCTGTATCACATCTTTTTATATATTATAATAATTTTATTAAATTTATAATAATAAATTGACTTTTTCGTATTTTTCTTTTAAAAATTACTTATTAAAAAAATCATTTTAAAAATATACTAAAATTAAATAAATTTTAATATATTAAATCAAAGAATTAAAAATTGTACATGAAATAATTTAAATTCTAAAATTATATATAAATAAAATAAATAAATTCATATATTATATTAGGAGAGACGCAAGCAAATTAATGAATACATGTCACAATTTTATGATTTTGAAGATGGTCGTATTGAAAGAGAGATACAGTATGGGTGTATTAAAATATATTTTTTTAAATAAAAAAATTAAATCAGGTTGCTAACTAAATTAAAAATGATTTTACATAATAATATTAATAATAAAAAACAAAAATATATAATTCTCAATAACAACAAGAAGAATGAATGCCCTTCAAAAGTACTTTTCTTTTAATAATTAAATATAATTAATCATATATTCTTATATTGTTATATAATGATTTATAATTTTTAATAATTAAACTTATTAATAGCACTAGTTCATTTTTAATTACTTATTTAATTAGAATATTTATTGATTTATAATTTTTTTCTATTCATTTTTAATTGCTTATTTAAGCAGACTAAAACGATTTATAATTTTTTCCTAAAAATAAAAATATTATAATTAATTAAATATATAATTATAAATAAATGATTATATAAGTACCCTGGTTGTCATTTTAAAGAAACGCAAAACCCTAATAGTTTTCTCGGCCGCACTCTTCTTCTTCACATCTCTATCTATTTTCCTTAACTTCTCTTATTTATCTTATAAGTTAATTTTTATTCTATTTATCTTCTTTTATCATGCCTTTGATTGATACCTATTGCAAACTCTCTCAGATAAGCTGTTTTATTTTGTTTTCCTTAATGCATGTGAACTATCATGCATTATCTGTAAGATGTGTAAGATTATAGACTAAAACTCTCTATAATCTTACATACCTGAAGTCAAATTGTTTATTTTTATGATTTACTAAACTTTTGTTTATGGTTTGTTTTAAGATTACTTATTTGACTTATTAATGAAGTTTTTTTTTAAATGATTACATATTTCAAATTTTACTTGGTCATTTGAAAGGTTATATTTTGAGATTCTATCTACTTCTTTATCAATGAAAAAATATCTCTCCTATTTCATAGGCATAAGGTTATTTTAAAAGAAAAATTCTTGGATATATATAGAGTTTTTTTTTATTATTTGATAAAAAAAAAGGGTATGTTATTATTTTAGATTTGTTTAAGATATTGTATTTGAAGTGAATTGATAATTAAAATGCTAATAAGATGTAGAAAATAATTTATAAAAAACACACACAAAAATATATATATATATATATATATATATATATATATATATATATAATCCAAAATAATTCAATATCAAACTGAGATTTTATTGGACTGTTCAAATCTTTACATAATCGAGTAATTTTTTTGTTTTGTTTTGTTTTGTAGGAAGCTAACACGATGATATTCTTTCATTATCTTTAAGTTCTTCCCATTTATTATTGAATATTGAAGGTATAGTTCTTTTATCTCCGTTCCATTAACTCTAAATAAAAAGACTAATGAAAAAATATATATTTATTGTTACCACTTACACTTATTTAATTGTATTTTAAAGTGGTAAAGGAAGCTGTAACCTAGTTAAAATAAATTAAGATAATAAATATATACATATTTAATTATATTTAAAGTAGTAATGAGGTGATAAACTTATTTAAAGGCATTTAAAGGGGTAAATAAGTAATAGTCAAAATAAATTAAAATTAATATATATATATATATATTATAATACAAAATAAATAATTAATATTATTTTTAAAATTAATATTATCATTTGAAATTTATGTGGTAAAGTTTATTTTATGAAATATATATATATATATATATATATATATATATTATTGTTACTATTTTTTTATTTTTTTATTTTATGAATTTTACATTTATTAATGGAATTCAGCATATATTATGTTTTATTTTAAAAAAAATAATGTTTGGTTATTTGAAATTTGGTTAAAATAAATGATTGTAATGTTCTCTTATATTTAAAATTTAAATTTAATGAGAGTAAAGTAAGATTTTTTTTGATATTTATTGAAAATTAAGTAATTTGATAAATACAATGACAAACAAAACTATAAACATGTTTTTTTGAAAAACACAAAAAAAAAATAATAAAAATCTAAAATAAATCTGATCAAATTAGCTTTCTATCAGCCACTTCTAAACTGATCATAGCTTTAAAGAGAAGAAAAAAACTTCAATCATACAGTAATAAATAAATGTGATGAACATGAAGAGCTGCATCTAGATTCATCGGAGAAGACCATTAGTGAGTGTTTCAAAGATTCCCGAAATGAAAAGTAGAGCAAGAGAAATGGATTAGAAGCTGATATGATTCCTGGTATGCATTTGTAGTATTTGATAAATGACAATATAGGTATAATGTTCTTTTATTCTTGAATTTATTGCTACTCTATTAATTTGTTGTATGGCAGGTTTAGTAGGCAGAATGATATGAGAAAACCAAATATCTGATAAGCTGACAGATTTATTTGTAAGTTTGATCTTTTTGTCAAATTTCCATTTGTGACACTTCTGAAAAAACATATAAATTTGTGGAAAAAATTACAGATGCTACTTACTTGTGAGTTTGGAAATTATACCAACGTAAAAACGTAGAATGTCTTCCATCCATGTTATTAAGAAAGTGAGTCGTGATATCATTATTTTCCGGTCTTCTTTGTTTTGAAATCTCTTTGAGATCGCTTTCAAACTTCACGAAACGGAAATTCATAGTGAAGATTGTTATTAAACTAAGAAGGCCTGAAAATAATGATATCGTTACTCACTTCCTTGCTAACATGGATGATGAAAGACATTTATTTTAATTTCTAAACAAACATTGTATGTTTCTGGACTAATGGAAGATGATGTTTCCAAGGTTATTAATATGTCATCTCGATCACGGAGAATTGTAATATTTTACCATAATGGAGTGTCTTGCTCATAACATCCTAATTAAGATGTACAATGATATTATTAGTAGGTCAAAACATCTCAATTGAGATCATCAAGTCTCCAGATGTTCTAGATGCAACTATGAATATTGGCTTTTCTACAACTATAAGCTGGCATGATTTTGATCCAGCCGAGCTTTACAATCTGTTTGAGATGATTGTGGTGGAACCGTGCTGCAATTATCTGAAATCCTTTCCTCTTCAGAAAAGGTTCTTGAGTAAGATCCTTAACATTGATCAAAACAAGATTGATCAACTCAGGAAAGCTCTGCTATACTGGAAAAGGCTGGTGAAAATAATGCAGCTCAGAATCAACTATACAATCAAAAACTTGTAAATTGAAAGGTATATTTCGAGACTAGTGTTTATCTTGTTTTCAAATGAATAACAAAGAAAAGTGACCGGGTTTGAAAAGTTCATCAAATCAAAAAAGAAGCCCATGAAAATTACAATCAAGGAGCAACGGAGCTGAGCTAGAGTTATTGTTCATCTTAGTGTATGAATTATTATAACTGATTTTATATTTTTTTATTATTATTATTTTTTTGATTTTGAGTTATGAAAGGTGAATATTTTACAAGAGGCTGACAATAGACTATTTAGCCATTATATTCAGACGCAGCTATAGTCGAGTGGTTCTTGGGCTTCAACACCAGCTATATGCAGCTAAAAAATGCTGTAAATCATGTTAATGATTCGAATCAAAATTTTTTATATACGTGCATACATGTTTTAAATTGCCCATAGATAGATTGAAAATGGAAATCACATCATCAACAACAATCCAAATAACAAGTTCATGACTTTGACTTTAACAAGTGAATTATAAAAACAAACCTATTAAATTCTTATCTCGCTTTAAATTTTTTAAAAGAAGTGACATCCTCGTATGATATCTTCCAATCCCGAAAAAGATTTCATTCGCGTTCGCCTTTGGGGATCCTCCTCCATGTCCTCATAAGTGCCCGCAATCAAATACAATATCACTCAAAACTTGGTCAATACTTCGATGCACTCTTGCGAACACCCGTGCGTTACTTTCGGCCCAAACATGATACACGATAGAGGCAAAATTGTACTTAAAAATGTTTGCTGGAAATTTATTTGCCTTAGTTCTATCTTGGGCAGCAACTATAATTTCCTCCCACGCCTCCGACATCGTCGAAGTGAACTTATTCCACACATGCCTTGTAAACGGACAACCCCCGAGTAAGTGATCAATCGCCTCCACATTTCTATCACAAAGTAAGCAACTAGCATCTGGAATGTCCATGTAAACTTGAATTCGATCCCGAGTGCTAAGTCTTCTACGGAAAGTCAACCAAAGAATGAAACGATGCATCGGGATGACTTTAGAAGACCAAACAAGAGCTGCCCAATTAACAACTTGGCCTCTTTCCCTTATGACATTTCAAATCTTGTTAGACTTTAACTTTCCATCCTCTTTGGCATTCCACAAATGAACATCAGCCCTATCGTTCAATTGGATACCACTCAAATGATCAAATACTCTTCTTCCCTTCGGAGTCCGCCTAATAATAGAATTCCAAAGCCCACTGTGTATATCTTTAACCGTGACAACCACATAATCTCTCATAATCCTCATCCTTCAAAACTCTTCTCTATCAATAAGTGTCCGACTCTCAAACCACGGATCATGCCAAAAGAGAGTACCTCATCCATCCCCGAGTCGAGTGTCAAAGATTGAAGCAACACTGTTTTTCAATTTTAGAATCTTCTTTAAAGACCATGTCATTTCATCATTCACTTTGCTTGTCCATATATAAGTTCGTTTTTCATGAACCTCGAGTGAACCTATTCAACCCACAACGACTCTTTCTTTCCTTGGATCGTCCATAAATGCTTATATGTGACAACTTTGTTCCACTCCACGGAATTCCTCAAACTGATTCCCCCTTCACTTTTAGGCATGCATACATCGGTCCAATTAATCTTCTTACCCCCGCGGCCTTGGCTGCCCCAAATAAAATTATGTATCAAGGTCTCAAGCTCTTTCATAAGAATCATAACCTTCTTCGGGAGGACAATCTGTTGAGACCAATAGCTAATGAATCCCATAACAATACTATCTACCAATTCAATTCTGCCCGCATAAGAAAGCTTCTTCACCGCCCATCCCATGATAATGTTCTTGACTTTCCTAATGAGCGGTCTACAATGAACAATCTGAATTTGTCTAGCCGTTAGTGGAATCCCCAAATACTGAATTGGAAATAAACACTCGTTAATGCCCATATTGTTTTGAATTTGCACCTTTGTATCATCATCAACACCACCGTACAATACCGAACTCTTATCCTCGTTAATCATTAAACCTGTAATATTAGAAAAGAAATTAAGTGCACCTTCAATAGTGTTAATAATATCAACATCAGCGTGTGCAAGTAAAAATAGGTGATCCGCAAAAAATAGATGTGTAATCCTCTCCTCCTCGCAGAAATGGTGAAATCTGTAATGGCAGTTCTTTCGGAATATTGTTAAGACACTCTGAAAGACCTCCATCATCAATACGAAGATAAAATAAGAGAGAGGGTCCCCCTGCCTCACTCCGTTTTCACCCTTAAAGTAGCCACCATGTACGCCAGGTCAATTGAGATTTGATAATTGGTTTGGTCGAGGGATAAAAGGTGTGTGAGGTCACAATATGATATGTGAATTGTGATTTGGTGGTTGGTTTGGAGGAGGGATAAGAGGTGTGTGAGGTCACGATATGAGAGGTGAATGATTTATAACTTCAAGTAAGTTCTCTAGATTAATCTCAAGATTGATATTGCATATTGCATAAGGGGTAAGGGGTGTGTGAAGAAATGTGAGGTCACGTAGATGATAGGTCGATTGTGAATTGATTGATAGTTTGGTCGAGAGATAAGATATGTGTGAGATCACGATATGAGGGTGAATTGTGATTTGGTGATTGGTTTGGTGGAGGGATAAGAGGTGTGTGAGGTCACGATATGAGAGTGAATTGTGATTGGTTTTTGGTTTGTCGAATTGGGGTAGAAGAGGCCGCGATAAGGGATTAAAATGTTGGCAATAGTGTGTAAAGTAGCCTAGCATTACTTTAGATAAGAGCGAAAGGAATGACTTACAACTTCAAGTAAGTTCTCTTGATCGATCACAAGAATCACATTGCATATTTCTTATGTCTTTGTGTAGTCCTCATTAACTCATTTGTGTAAAAGTGTATAAAGAAGTCTAGCGTTACTTAGCAAAATTTATAACTTACAATTTAAGTAAGTTCTCGGGATCGATCTATCATGACTAACAAAATAAAGAGTGTAATTGATTTGAATCCTACTAAGAAGAAATTTGTCTTTCATAATGGAAGAAGCATAAGACATGTCTCCCGTTTCAAATGAGTTATGGTGAGATGTGACAGTTTTCGTGGTGCTCTAAAGTGATATTGGTGGTTAAAAATATAAGAATATATGAATTGAGATGTGTATTCGACCGTAGTATGAAAATGTGAGGTATGATGAGAGATTGTTTGGATTGTGGTGGTTTACCGAATTGGGGTCAAAGAGGTCGCGAATTAGCCTAGTATTACTTTAGATTAGAGTTAAGTGAATGACTTGCAACTTCAAATAAATTCTCTAGATCGATCTATCATGACTAATAAAATAACGGGTGTAATTAATTTGATTTCTACTAAGAAGAAATATGTTTTTCTTAATAGAAGAAGCGTATGATATGTCTCTCATTTTAAATGTGTTGGTTACACAAAGACAATCAATATGGAATGTAAATATTGGGATCTAGAAAATTTATGGCGTGGTGAGATGGGACATTTTTCGTGGTGCTCTAAATTGATATTGATGTTAAAAATATGTGAATTGAGATGTATATTTGACTGAAGTATGAAAGTATGAGGTATGAGATGAGAGATGTTTGGATTGTGGTGGTTTGCCGAATTGGGGTAAAATATGTCGCAATAATGATATGAGATGGTTGTGGTGCAAAATACTCGAAGTGAAGTATAGAGATTAGTAATATGAGAGGTGCATTAGGAAACAAAGAATATTGGTGATTAAATATGTGAATGTATTTGTTGGTTTACCAAAGTGTGAAAGTGAGGTTCATTAGGAAACAAAGTATATTGGTGGTTAAATATGTTACGATGATGATGATTACGCCGGTGATGATAATAGAGAGATGAATATCAGATATTTCAATGTATACATATGTTGTATTTTATATTCAATTTGTTATATACGATAATTTTCAAAGTAAAAACTTTTTAGAGTTACTTTAAAATCGAGACTATTTATTTTTGAATATTTTTAGATAAACAATCGAGAACTAATAACAATGATAATCAAACTGAAGATGACTGAGTATGAAGAAAATGTAAATTTTATTAATCCTTCCAAACGCAATGGATTGTACTAATAAACATAATAGAGTTAACTAAAAAACAAAATAAAGAATATAAATTAAATATCTTATAATCTTTCTTTAACTCTTTATCTTTGTTGTCTTTCTCTTCAATTTATTTGTGTCTTGTTTGTTTCTTTCCATCATCCAACGTATGATAAGATAATATATATTATATAAAAAAGGTTTTTCATTATACCATTTAGTCCCCACTTATGTATTACATAAGAATTTTTTATAATTCAGAATTTGTTTACTTCTTAATTTCTCTTAATTCCTGCCAAAATCAACAATAGTTTGTTCCAAATTTATCAAGATATTTGATTTTATATATTTTCGGTAATATTTAAAGAATAATAATTAATTTGACCTATTTTATCTTATCTATACAGCTGTTGCTGCATTAATTATCCAACAACAATATGTGAAATTAATTTACAAAAGTTATAGCATAATATATATTTATATAAATTTTTATTTTTTTTATTAAATTAATAAAACCTTTTGTTCTTCATTCAATCCTTTTGTTCTTCGGTACAATTACACTCCTGAAAATAAATGTTATAAATAAATACAAATTATTTATTTTTTTAACTTATTATCAATAAAATTAAATAAATGATTTCAAAGAAAAATTATATTATTATTCTCATCCTTTTTTTTATTCTAGTACCCCCAACTAAAATTAATTTTCATGTTAATAAATAATTGTGTACTTGTTATTAACCAAAAGAAACATATAAATATTTATATATATATATATATTGATATAAGATAAAAAAAATTATTGATAAATAAACAGAGAAGTTCTTAATATTTTGTGATAATAAAAATACAAATTTTATATTACTTATTAATTTGGTACAAAAAAAATTATAAAATCATTTATATTACTTGTTAATGTTTTATAATCTTGTATTCAAATCTAAAATTGTTTCAAAAATCAAAATTGAAAAATGTCTCAAACTAAGTTTTATTATCATTATCTTAACCTAGAATGAGAAGAAAATAACAGTGTAATGTTTTTTTATAAGTCTATAACGAACCTTGTATTGCAGATGGGACGAATAGTTTTTCAATCATTAGTATGCTTAAAATATTATGTTAAATGTCGATTACATTGTAAAAGAAATTAAGCATACACATGATATTCACTTGAGGATAAAGTAGTGTTCTAAATGAGAATAATTAGAAAGTTCATAGTGCACAAAGTAATGTTAGAAATGAGAATGATGAGAACCAAGTGTGATCGATGATCTTTGGGTCTCACTAACTTATAAATGGATGTTCTTTAATAATAATAATGCATTTTTCTTTCAACCATGATCACTAGCTAAAGAAAAAGCTGCACATGATAACGATGCATAATTTTTTAGTAGTTAAGAAATAAATACAATAAAAGACAATCATAAGAAAAAAAATATACATACATTCTTCTTGTTCAGTTTACTGATGATAAAAAACATGGTATTATTTTTCGAGAATAATAATAATAATATAAGAAAAAAACCAAGCATGTAAGTAGTTATATATCTAGGGTAAAATATAAATTACTTTTGGCATGAATTTTGGATCATTCATTCTTCATGTCTATAATTTGTTGGGCTTTATGTTTTTCTAATTTAATTTTAGAGATCTTATTAACTAACTATTAGTTTGATTAATTACATTTTTTTTAAATCTTTCATTGCATTTGGATGCATATAAATAATCACACGGTGGTATATTTCACTACTTATTCAGTTTTTTCTTCATTTAAAAGTTAAATAGCAGCTAACTATCTATTTTTAAACATTAAGCTATATAAATGTATTTAATTCTAATAACAAAGATCTCTCGGTTTAAAATAATTATATAATAATCTGATAATTAAAACATTAATATATATCATTAATCTTAACAATAAACCCTAATGAATATATATTAATTATAAAAAAATTAATTTGAATAGAAAAAACTAAATATGTATTCTAAGCTTTGATAAGACATATGAACAATTAAATTTGTAGAAATTAGTGTTTTTTGAATAGTTAAAATCCATATGTTGTTTTGTTAGGATATATTAAATATATAAATATTTTAATTATTAATTTTGTTCATAAATTATCTTTAATAAAAAGTATAGTAAAAAAGATATTTGTTCTTTTTTCAAGTCTTTCATTGATTGTACGATATTCTCATCATTTTGTTGACACATAAAATGTGGGTTCTTTATACAAGGAAAGGACAATTTTTTTTATAAAAGGAAAGGACAATTCTTTTAATAACACTTGTAAAAATTTAGTTAAATAATAATATCCAATTAATCAATCAATGTATAAATTTGTGAAGAGAGGATTAATAATAAAAAAATATATTAGGATAATTTTTATATTTTATTTTTGTTCTTTCTTAATATGACATCCATGATATATATAAGTAGAGTAAGTACACTTTTATTTTATTATTAAATCATACCATATATTAACTTTGAATTGTACAACAAATAATATACTTAACATTTTAATAAATATATACAATTTATTTATTTATTATTTTTAATAATATTGATAAAGAAAATTTTTTTTGAAATTAATTATTAACTTCTTTTAAAAAGTGATTTGTTATAATAAAAAGTTATATTGATCTTGCAAGTAATTTAAATATTGTTTTTAAAAAGGATTATATTGATCTTGCAAGTAATTGGTAAACATGTTTAGTTTTCTAAGAAAAAATATTATTACAGCAATTGTTAGTAAGATTAATTTTTTTTTTATTTAAATATAAATTGATATAAATCACTATATAAAATATATTAATTAGGTAAGAAACATATAAGTTAATAAAAAGAAAATATAATACTAGAAAATCAAATTTTGAAAGTTTAAGTGAAAACCACATTTAGAAAGTGACACATACAATCATAAATTAAAACTATATGTAAATTAATTGATTAAAAAAATCATTATTTGAAATTTATTTAAAATAATTATTATTTATTAAAAATTTAAATTTAATAAAATAAATAAAAATATGTTAGTATTTTAATTAATAAATTAAATACTTATGTAATATATATATATATATATATATATATATTTAATTTATAAAAAAAAAATCAAAATACCCTATGCAAGCAAGCACCATTAACTATATCAAATCAGATAAAACAAAATTATGGGCCTGAGTTAGCCCAGATAGCACAAATTATTAATTACTCATATCTTAATTTATATATTTTCTCTTAATCATAAATGTAAATGAAACTAAAGAATTATATATTTAAAGTTAAAATATAATATAAAAGTAACAAATATTAATAATGTATAATTAAGATATTATATTAATATATATACGATGCAATTAATTAATTAATCTTGAAGTTTAATAATCTTTATGTAAAATATATAATTACTTTTCTATATATATATTTGTTTACATTTTCCTTGAGTCATTTATTATTCTTTTTCTTTACCCTCCCTATGTCATATTATTAACTTTATTACTTATTTATTTATTACCTCTTTCTGATTCTCTACTCTTTAGCATCTAAATTTTAATTTAGCTATTCATTATTTTCTTTATTACTTAAAAAAAATATATTGAATTTCTCGGTCTTGAATTAGGAATCCTCAGTCCGGGTGCGAGATTCCTTAGTCGAAGTGTGGAAGGTCTTCGGTCGGGTGTGAGATTTCTCGATCGGGGTGTGAGGAGAGCTCTCGGTCATGTGTGATATTTCTCGGTCAAGGTGCGAGGAACTTCTGGTCCTGGGCTGAATTTTCTCGGTCTAGATTAGAAATTCTCGGTCGAGTTTAGAGAAGGGTTCAATTTTCTCGGTCAAAAATCGAACTCAGGTTGAGCCCTCAATTGGACATCAATAACATCAAACTACAAGTTTGATGATTTCGACTAAGGACATGGTCTTTTGATCCAAGGCATGGGGAGCTTTGTATAGTCCCTATGATATTTTATAATATTATCCTGATGCATCCTTCGATCGGGATGATGTCTCACTTAACTCAAACAATATTAATTAAAACCCGTGTTTATGAGCTTTAATGTTTAAAGATGTGCAAGGAGCTAACTAATAGCTTCCTTATACTTCGTATGGTTGAATAAAACAAAAACATGAACACTAATTATTCATTTTAACTGATTCAAAAACTGAAAATTTTATTTTTTATTAAAAATAGTTTTTGATCAAACATGATCGGGATGACATGGAATTGTCTTGAATATGTTTCTAATATCCTTAGAAACGTATTGAAAATATTTGTGAGTTGTTGTTCTTGAGTAATAGAAACCCGATTTGATAAATTTTAAAATTAAATTTGAGTATTTCTGATTTAGGTTGATTGATTCAGTTTTGTTTCGATAGAAAGCTTATAAATGATTATAGGGTCGTTTTCATATCAAAAAATCAGATAAGCAAGTTGTAAATGAAACTGGTCAAACTGAAATGTAAAAAAAATCAATTTAAACATGTAAATCAAATTACAGTATGTTTGTAAGATTACTATAAGTTATATAACACTCATGAACACTTTAAGAAGTTTTTTGAATATCAGGTCTGAGTTCTACAACCTTACACAAAATTTCCAAAATTTTAAAAAATCTTGAAAATCTATAATGACATGTTTCTCTTGAGATTGATTGAGGGATTATGATTGGATTCATTGCCTTCAGTTTGCCCAGGGGAAGCTATTTATAGCCTCCCAAGTCGGTTGATCAACAGAGTGACTTCAACTTAGTCAAAAGGTCATTAGTGGTCTTTTATTTATTCTTCAGCTTATTTATTCTTCAGTCAACTATCTGTATATGCAATGATATCGCCCTAGGTTGTAGGTGAAATGATCACCGGAGTAGGGTGATTATTTCAACGTTTAAACGGAGTCAAATGGTGGAGAAATGACAAAGTTCCACCTTTGAGAAATCAAATATGAAAATTGTTCTTATCTAGTTCGTCGTTGCGAGGAAGAAGACAAAGTAGGCCGAAAATGGCATCGTCTCCTCCTTCAGCATTTGAGCGCCGATGAGGGGCCAAAACGACATTGTTTTGAGCCTAAGCGCGGATTTTGGGCAATCCATTAGCGCTTTGTTGGCGATGGGTGATCTGCGCGCGTTTGGATTGAGGTCGTTGGAGGCGTTTGTCTACTAATTCACTATTGCGTGGAAGCGTTGTTGGCTACGCGGAACGTTCATGGGCGTTGAATGGAGCATGGGTGCTCATCTCATGGATGTAACGTCTGCTACATTGAATCTTCTGGATTTCAGTTGTAGTAGATTATGTCCCATCTTCAGCCTTAGTGCTTATTAGACCTATTTGAAATTAATTTTTGTTTCATCTCTTTGGCTTTATTTACCACATACAAAGTATATTTAATAAACATGACATTTATTTTGCTTATTTATTTATTTATTTTTGTATATTCTTAGGGTTTAATAAATAATTTATTTGAGATAAAATGGATACAACATTTATCCTAAATTATTTATGTTAATTTAGATTGATCACTTAAAATTAATTTGAGATAAATTGAGTACAACATTTATCTCGAATTATTAATTTATTTTGTTAGGCCATTATTTTAATTAATTGGAGTTTAATTATCACAATATTTAATTCAGTTAATTATTTAGTCATGTTTTATTTATAATTTTATTTATTCAAAATAATTATTTAAAATTCATAAATTGAGTAGGTAAAATTTTAGTAATAAAAATGTAATAAAATAATAAATATAAAAAATAATTATAATAAAAATTATAAATTATATTTATTTAATTTAAACATTATTAATAATTATAATAAAATAAATAATAATAAAAATAATATATACAATAAATAATATTATTTATAATCTACTTAAAGTATAAAAAATTAAAGAAATGATTAGATGAGGGAATTTGGCGAGGAAATAACGTGGCATAATCTTATTCGCTGAAAAAATCAAATAATTTCTCTATTTTCTCTCTTTCCTCCCACTTTTACATTTTTCAATCAATGAAGGTGATGACACGTCATTCTCTCACCAAATTTCCTCACCGAATTCCCTCCCTCTATCACTCCTCAAAAAATTATAATAGTATTAATAATATCATTATATATATATATATATATATTATTTTTTAATTATAATATTGGATTATTTTTAAAATATATATAATATTAAAATTATTATATATAATAATAATATTAAAATTATATAAAATATATTAAAAATATTATATAATAATAAGTTTTATATAATTTTAATAAAAATATAATAAGAAATTAAAATTAAGTGATATAAGAAAATGATTACATTTAGGAACTAGTTACAATTTTATATTAAATATGGTATAAATATACAGTAGAAACTCTATAAAATAATACACTTCGGACGACCAAAATTTATTAATTAAAAGAGTTATTAATTAATCGATAAATTAATAATTATTAATTTATATATTAATTAATATTTGATTAATTTATAGTAAAATACTTAGTTTACAAACACTTTTAAAATTCCACTTAATTATTGTATATAATGCATGTACTGTATATCAAATGAATGACCCAATTTAAAGAAATCTTCAATCTCTCACCTTATAATGCTTCTTGTGTTCAATGTATCACTTTATGGACATTAAAAATATTTTCTATATAAATAAGATCAAAATAATGTAGGTAACTCAAATAAATTAGAAAAAATTATTGAAAGTGTTATTGGAATTAATAAAGATGATATCGATGAAGAAGATGATGAAAGTTCTACAATGGAGCCCCCTTCGTGAAACGAAGCTATTAAAGCGGCAATCACATTGAACAATTTCTTGTTGAGCTATAAGAAAACAACACCAGAAATTTTTTACCATGCTAAGGAAAATTAGAGACGAGATTTAAGGGGAAATTGATTTCAACAAAAAACAAAAGACAATTGAGTCATTTTTCAAGAAACCTTCATAAATCATTCATGTAATATGCTATATATAAGGAGGAATTATTAATTTATATTTTATATGGGGTTTAAAGAAATTATCAAAAATGTATTATCTTATAATTTTAGCGAATTATTAATTTAGCACCCTATCCACGAGTCGGGACCGGCCAAAAATATTATCTTAGAGAGTTTATTAAATAATCGAGTATTAATTTATCGAATTTCTATTGTATAGAAGTATAAATTCATATTCCTAGTAAAAACTTTACAAAGATGATATTAAATACTTTTGCTAAAATATTGTTTCTATAGTTGTATTAACTATTAAATAATATGATAATCCAAAAGGATATATTTCAGAGAATGAATTGAATAATGGACTATGGTGTGTCTCGTGCATTTGGGACATGTTGAATATAATGGTGGGGTTAAATGTCACCCGTTTTAAGTGTTTAATAAATTCAATGTCATTTTTTTCGTACAAATAAAATAGAAAATTGCATTTGTTACAGATTTATTTAATTAAGTTTATTCGTTTTAATGATCATTTACGTATAATAATATTCAATTATCGTTATTGTTATCCATAATCGTTTCAAGTTGTCATTTTTATTTGTTTCAAATTATTACACTTATTCACTAAATACTCAAGTATATTTGATTTTATTTATACAAGATAACTTATTTATGTAAATTAGTGTAACAACTTATTATATAATCACAATTTATTTGTGCTTAAATCAAACTAGCCTTATAATAGATGGGCCTAGGCAATAACATATGTTTTCTTAAAAAAAATGTATATATTTTTAATCATATATTTATTTTTTAACTCTCTTTTAATTGTCTTTTTTTCTAGGGAAAATTAAACCCCAAAAGTCCTATCCATTAGAGGTATCACCACTTTCTTTGTATTCATTTGGGAAGACTTCTTCAGTTTGAGTTATATCAATAATAAACACTAAACATATCAATTTACTCTAGTTCTAGTATATATTATATGATCACTCAATGTATTAATCAAAATATTAAAATAATTTTATTTTTATTTTTTTATATTATCATTATATGTTATTACTTTTAAATATTTTACCAAAAAATACACCTACTCAAAATCATCCCAATTATAATCAATTGTGATGTTCTCATTAATAATGTTAATGTCCAAAAGTGAGAATCTACCTATATGTTTAAGCAATGCCAATTCTTCATGTTGTTATCTTTATGGTAAACTTGGTTTCATAATTAAGGTCATCTTTGAATATGATCCAAACCTTATGATAAATTTGTTTTCATTGAAATATTAAGAAAATTATTTTGAACATTCATTCTTTAATTGATTACAAGTAAAACTGACAATTATAATATTACGAAGAACGATAGAATATATCATTTTTTTCGAGAGCAAAAACTTTATGGGACAATTGCGTTGGAATTACGACCATCAACACGCTCAGCACAATCGACACGATCAACACGTTTGGCACGTTCGGTATAGTCGGAATGGTCGCACAAAATTTAGTTGTTTGATTTGGTCGTAGGTTACGGGAAACGTGGTTACAGTCACGATCGTCGGCACATTCGACACAATCGGTATGACCGGCACGTCTGACACGTTCGTTTGAAAATTATTTGCTTGTGTCACAAATCTTGGGTCAGAAAATCGGAAATACGGTCGCTAGGATTGTTTGAGAACATGTCACTTGGGTCGTAATTGGTCTCGATCATCGATTGATTTCGATCGTTAGGGCGTTGGATTGTGAAACAAGGTCACTAGTTCACTATTCTACGATCATTCATGGTCGTAGGTTATTCTCGGTTGTAAGTAATTTGGGTTTGGTTGAGTTCTCTGCATTCTTGCTTTCTTGTATTATCTAGTTCTTCTACTAAGATGGGGAGAAAGAATAGGAATAAGAAAAATATAAGTGCATGACTTCGTGAAAATCGACTCAAGCAAGAAAATGATAGATGAAATAGAACATAAACAACGCTCTAAGAAAGCGAAAATGCAGAAACAGAGCTCTTAGAAGTGTAAGGAAAAAGTGCATAATGAAACTGAAAGTTTGAAGTCTAAAATTAAAAAGGATAGAATATGAAAGGTTGGATACAAAAAAGGGGCAAATCTCTACTGACTCTAGAATCAAATTACAAAATTTTTATTCCAAACAAAAAACAGAGAGATTCTGCTTAGTAAAAAAACACATCAAACTACTAACCAAGTCAATATTCACTATCTTCAGGATTAGAACTTACTAAAACAAGATAAATACAAGAAGATAGTTAGCTAGTGTGTGGAAATAATGAGGGAGCTTATGAAGTGCCCCAAAACCAAGACCTACACTATTAGAAGTAATTCCAACTTGAAAGTTAATGAAGTTTGGAAGAAAAATGTAGGACAGAAAGCTGATGATCAGGAAAAATATAAAGGCAAAACATACCTAGTACATTTTAAACCAAAAGTTGAGATTCTTAAATCCCTTTTCGAGTTTAAATTACCTATTGAAGTGGAAGAAAATGCATTAAAAATGGGAAAATGTAGTTGTTGGGAACTACATAGGTATTGTAACCACCGAGAATCTCGTAGCAGCGCTCATGGTTGACACGTGGTATGTGGGCAAAGAGTGGCTCGAGGTTCGATGATTTCAACCTTGGCTTAGACTAACCTGGAGCTATGTTTCTCAGTCGAGGTGTATGAACCTAGGAGTGTAAACGAGTCGAGTCGAGCCGAGTACCATACTACTCGAACTCGACTCAAATTACATTATAAATACTCGAACTTGAACTCGATTGAGCACCAAAATTTATATTTGAATTCGACTCGATGACAATTCGAGCTACTCGAGCTCGAACTCAAAAACTCTAAAATTAAATTTTATTAATTAAATTTACATTTTACTACCACTATTATATCTCAAACATATTATAATATATATTTGATAAACTATACATATATAATCAAAATATTATTTTAAAATAACAAATATAAATACCATCAAATAATTTAAAGATAACAAATGTTCATTCAATCACAAACATTATTTAAAAATTACAAACGAAATTGAATATTTAGAATATGTTCATCACAAAAATAGTACAAGTTATAAAATAAAAAATGGTTGAATATTGAAAGACATTATCACAAATGTCATTAAGAAATTACATAAAGAAAAACGAAGTCATTAATCATAATCTTACAATAAAGTCTCACCAAAGTAAATTATAAAGATCTTGATTGACCTGAGAATAATCAAAATTAAGCTTTAAACCCTAAAACGTTTAAGGGAAAAATTTTAATATAGAAAATTGGGGTCTTACATAAAACATAGATGATTCTTATTGCTTCATCGTTCAAGGAATTTGAAGCGCAATTTCTTTAATCTATGGCTCTTTGTGTACACAAGAAAATACATTTAAATTTAAAAATTATTACAAATATTTAATTGTAAAAACATATCTTTGTCTTTTTTTTCGCTCCATGAAGGCACCTATACCAATCTCCTGCACACATTAATACTTGTACTATTTCTGGAACTAATGATGAACGATAAGCATCAATGACCCTCGCTTCAGCACTAAATGTTGATTCAAAAGACATCATGGTTATTGGAATTGCCAAAATATCTCAAGCCATCTTCAACAATTTCTTATATGTTAGCCTACTCACTTTTCACCATTCCAAGCAATCAAATTTATCTCGATTAACCTTTGGCTCAACACGTTTGGATAAATAATCATTCAACACGTTTGTAGGGCGTAAACCTTGATTTGTCTTTATATATTCATCCAAATCTTCTTGTGGTTAACCATCACCTCCAACTTGATTGCCACTATAATGTTCCCTTCTTCAATATTGTTTGCAGTCACATAATCATCGTAGAGATCATATAAACTTTTTTAATCTCTGTAATTTTTTTCTTGGACATCAGCATTCGAATATATTCTTGATAAGCAAAATTCAACACTTTAAATTTTCAACCTAGAATCCAAAATAGCTTTAATGGCCTACAATAAATTGTTCTCTCCCTAATATTTGTCAAATTTAGCTTTCATTCTTTGAATCATTGCTTGTACAAAACCATCCGCAACATTAAAATTTCTATCTAACATCATTTTAATCTTTTTCACTTCTTGAAGGAACACATTTGATGTTGGATATTCACTTTCAGAAATAACTTGTGTAGAAGTCCAAAATATTGTAAAACTGAGCATACTTTCTCAACCTATACCCAATCTTCTAAACTAGGACAACAATCAATAATATGGATCTCGATAAGCAAAATGCGGAAACACTGGTCAATATTTAAGTGCACAACTTAACATCTCAAATGTTGAATTCCACCTTGTTCGACAATCATGGATTAACTTTTTCCCAGGCAATTGCTGCACTATTTCTGAAAAAGAATGATTCTTCCATCCGATCAATTAATATAATCCACAATTTCTCTTATCTTTCCAGTGATGTCAATAATCTCTCTCAACCTCTCTTGAACCACAAGATTTAGAATGTGTGCACAACACCTCACATGAAAAAGTTTTCATTCGCATAACAACTTGTTAGCCCTTGAAAATTTGTCTTTCAATAAACGAATAGTTGATATTCTCCTAGAGGATATACAAACAATCAATCATACAACTATCTGCATCATCCAAGAGAAGACGACGAAAATATTTCATTTCATTTGTAGAACTTTTGATTCTTTATGCATAATATGAACTACTGTACATTTATATATATGTTACCATGTTTGAGTTTTGATGAATATTTTGTTGTTGCTTACTAATTTGATAGATAAAATATGTGATTTTTATTGAGAATAGCTTGATTTATTATGTGGTGGGTGACTTGACAGTGAAAATAATTGAAATAATCATGGATAAACCAGAATGCTCAAATGGAAGCAAGAAAAGTAAGAAAAATGACTGATATTTAAATTCTTTTGATTAATTTTTACATTAATCCATGTTAATCGCCAAATTACTTTAATTTTTGTAATATCGATATTATGTATTGTTGTGAAACCCATTATAAATCGAATGTTGTCGTTAAGTGTAATGATATATCAATAATGAATTTTGATATATATATATATATATAAACTTGATGAATAAAATTTAGAGATTTTAAATAAGAGTAATGATATATAAAACCCCCTTACACAACACCTTCATACAACACTTACCTCATTTGGAAAGAAAGAGAAAATATATCTTAAATAAATAATCAAATATACATGTCAAACTAACTTAAAAATTATATTTGTATAAAAACTCTTTAGGAACAAAAAATCCAAAAACAATTTATAATAAAAATGTATTTTCTTTTACAAAGATAAAATTATATAACTTAAACTTGAACGTGATACATTGAAAATACTTTTTTATTTTTAACAAATCTTAAACCTCTTCCAATACAAATTTTTTTATCGTTTGGGATGGCATAAAATGATGTTAATTAAACGAAATTGCGTCTTAATTGGATAAAACATAGGCCTTCTCATTATATCCCGTCTAAGTTAGAACAAACTAAATTTCATTTTAATAACATTTTTTGCAGCAGCATGTTTCATGTTGAAAAATTCTTCAGAGTTAGAAGGTGTTCGTGCAACATCCTAAGATCCTAAATGGTACTTGTGTCCTTTAAAAATCCTTCTTCATTTGTGTATCCAACTTCTACTAAGTAATAGTAACATGTAGTAATGTAATTATTTATTAACATTTTTACTAAGTAAAATAACATATGTTAATGTCTAATTTTTTATATGAATAAATAGTTATATATTCCTTGTCTCGAGGAACTTTTAAACCATTGTTTTTACTAATTGCATCTCATAAAATTACTATCAACAACAGAACCTTCCCAACCATGTAATATGTAAATGAACATCATATCATGAGAGCAAACCCCTAGCATGTCTGTTGTAATTTGTCCTTTTCGATTTATATATGTTTCTTTTATATCTTCTCCCGTAGAATATATGTTCCATCTATAACTCCTAAATAATTTTATTCATATATAAAAAAATAAAATAAAAAACATGTATTTTATTAGTATATAGAAACAATACATTTATTATTTATCTTAAACCATTTCCATCTTTCATTTGTATGAGAATTTTGGAGAGTCTTTGACTTTTTTTAGTAGGTCAACTTGAAGATTTATAACGATTTTTAACACTTCATGCACATATTTACTAATTGTCCATCTGGAACGATGAAACGCAAATGAAGAATTTCTTATCTTAATATGATGAGCTAGAATATATAGTAATATATCTATCTTTTCTTAAAAGATACACTTTTGGAGTGAGATGACCTTAACACCTCCATCAAATTGCATAAACGAAGGAAAGCCCTTCTATCCTTTATCATTGGCTTTTGTCATCCTATTTATAGTGTATGTTTTGAGTTGTGCGGTATTGATAGATTGATAAATAGATTAGAAAGTTGATAAACATCGCTCATAAGCAAGTAGCATGACCATTCTTTGCAAAAAAAAAAAATTAGTGTTCATTTTATGTCATTTCAAAAACATACAAATTGCATTATGATCGTCATAATTATCCACTTCACCACTATAATATTCATCATCAGTAGCATCCATCTATTTATAATGATAATTAAAATCTAATATTATTAGTAAGAAGATGTTTTAATCTAAGCATACATCAGTCACATCTCAAACAAAACTCATGACTAATAAAGCAATATGAGTTATTGGGTGGTGGTCTCGCTTATGGGGTCAAATCAATATGCTCTAAAAAAATTAAATATCATTCTTATCGATCTCAAGTATCATAGAAAATCCCATTAATCGAATAACTTTTTCGAGAAAGATGATAAATCTAAGTCATACAAGTAAATAGGTCTATTCATTAATAAAAAATGAAAAAACGTGAATGGGTATTGGGTTGATGATAAAATAGAATCCCGAATCGCGAATAGTGATTTGATTGGTGATGAAGAAAGAGAATTCTTGGTTCAGATCGGGAATAAGTCTGATTATATTTCTATCTTTATGCATTCCGTTTGAAGAAAGGAAGGATCCCGAATAATCAATCTTTCTTTTAGTTGTTGAATCTCTCTTTAATTGATCAATGGGAGAAAGTTTGAAAAATGATCTTAGAGTGTCTAGGGCAGGGCCAAGAGGGTTTCTTAACGCCTTCTTTTTCTTTTCATCAGAAAGACTTTTCATGTTAGGGAAGAAGGGGAACAAGCACACTTGAAGAATTAATAATAAAGTAATTTAACAAATTTTGGTTAAGATAAACTCAAGACTAATAAAACAATATGGCTCAAAAGTGAAAGTTTATATTTGGTTCTTATCAATATGTTATGTTAAATGATATCATTATTAGTTTTTCATATTTACTTACTGTAATAGTTTTTTATTTTTTAATATGATATTTTAGAAAAGTGTCATCTCAATCAATGTTATTATTGTTTAAAGATTATATTGTACATGATGGATTAATCAAATTCATAGTTAGAACAGATTGATTAAAATTATCTCTTCTAATTAATGTAATTTTAATTTGTTTATCTCTTCTAATTTATCTTCATTTTTCATAGAGTAGAATTTTTCATAGAGTTGCAGATGATTAAAATCAATTATTATTATTATTATATATTCATTAAGAATAAGGAATCTTATTACTATGTAACCGATTCAACTACCAAGTAAGAAAAAGTAAGATAAAGAGCAAAATCATTCAAATAAGTATTCAAGGAAACAATAGTATTTACAAATGAACCTGTAACGAGTATTGGTTTGATTCTCTCTTAAAGGTTAGAGAAAAATCGGAGAACAATTATAAGACTAAAATGATATATTTTCTATTTCATTATATAGTTTTTCTAAACTAGTAGATAAATCAGTCATTTAATCAAAAGATAGAAAATTAACTTTTCCAAAAAAAATTATTGTGTATGTTAAAAGACATATCTGTTCAAATCTTGTATTCTTAGTCTCGTCTTCAAACAATGGGTTCATCTTCAACTTCCTAGGTTATCATCTTATACGAATAAGAAATTACTATATAGACGAAAAAATGAATGAACTTTCTAAAAAAAATATTAGGGAAGAAAAAACTTAATAAAAATAAAAGGGTACATATACAAGTATTATTTTTATACTAGTTTGTAACGGTTTCTAAGTATAAATTTGTACCTAAAAAATATATAAATTTTAAATAATATTTATATAAAATATTTCAACCAAGCATTTAACCAAATTTAATATAGTTATTAGTTAAATATTACCTAACAAACATAGCCAAAAGACCACTAAATCACAATCATTCTTTGAGTCTATACATGACAAAAAAAACATGAAATTGCAAAAGCAGGACATCTAGTCTCGTGAAATGGATGGATTTTAATATAAATTGTGATAATAATCTCATTGCTTAAAATAACAATTTGTATATATGTAATACATTAATATTTAAAATAATTCTAACTAATTTATGTTAAAATGAGATTCAAATTTATAGCATTTGAATAATTACATTGAGTTTTGAAATATGTACATTTATCGCTCTATGTATAGGAAACAAAAAAGCTTATTTATACACAACTAGACGTATAAACAAATAAAAATCCATTTAAATATAAATATATATACTATCAAAATTTACTAATTTAGCCTATATTACTAAACAAAGTTAATTTATTTTAAAATTTATTTATTAATTATATATTCTTTTTTTTTTCTTTTTTTATAATTTAATTAATCAATTTCTTCCTCTTATTTTTTATTTATTTATCTCTTTCTATCTCTTTTTTATTCATAATATTTTTATGAAAATTTTCTCTTTTTATTTATAATATTTTGTGAAAATTTTCTCTTTTTATTCATAATATATTTGTGAGATTTTTCTTTTTTCTTTTTTCTTTAATATAAAAAAATAAAATTAATAGTCTTTTTTATTTAAATTTTTATTCGTATTTATAATAATAATAAACAAAAACATTGAGTTATTATTTTTTATAATCTTGATTATTACTATTATGTTTGATAAATTAATATACATTATTATTCAAATTAAGTGATATTTTGTTGTTAAAGGGGATGAGTCATTATAATTTGACTAATTTTCAAGTATTATCTCCTTAAAAAAATAAATAATTTTAAAATATTCAATGTTGATATGGTAATTTAGAAAAATAATAAGAAAAATATAAAATTAAAATAATCAAATATTAAATACTAAAATATGAACTTAAAAATGTAGAAAAATATATAAATAAATTAATTAATTAATAAAGAAAAAAGTAGAATGAAAAATTAATTAATTATTTAATAAAAAAAGGAAAGATTATAAAAAATATTTAATTAATAAATATATAAATTTGTAGATAAATAACAAAATTAATTAATTAATAAAGAAAAAAGTAAAATGAGAAATTAATTAATTATTTAATAAAAATAAGGAGAGAGAAAGATAATAATATTAAATTAATAAATATATAAATTTATAAAAATTTAATTTTGTTAAATGAGTCATCTTTATAATAAACTTGTTTTAAATATTAAATAAAATCTTTGTTATTTTTAGACCACTTATGTAGAGCTATCTTGTGGCGGGTTTGGGTTGACAGGGTAATGGGTTCAACGATCTTAACCTAAATTTGACATATTTAATATTTCGGGTAAAAATTTCTAACCTAAACCTAACATGTTTATTTATGTTTGACCTAATTCTGACCCGTTTGACCTGTTTGACCCGATTTATCTAACCCAACTCGAACTAAACTCGATGTAATTAATTCATATCTCATTATTTCAAATTAAAATGACATCAATACAAAATAAAAATAAAGTTAAATCACAAATTCACTTATACAAAATTTTACAAAAGAAAATTAGTGGGTGGGTAAGAAAAAATAACACAAAACTCAACAAAAGAAACTTGTAAACGGGTTATTGGGTCTATTTTGGGTCATGTCAGGTCAACCCGATTTTGACATGTTTATTAATTAGATTAAACAGGTTAACCTGATTTTGACCCGAACAAAAAGATACCTGACTCTAACCTGATTTAACAAGTTAACCTGATTTTGACCCGAACAATAAGATACCTGACTCTAACCTGATTTTTTCGTGTTCGGCCTGGGTCGTCGTGTATTCGTGTGTCCAAAATTGCTGGCACTATTTGTGGATGGTCTTAGTGAACTCATATTTTGATCTAATTATTGTTATAAATAATTTTGATTTACATTTTTTTTTCTTTAACGTTGTTTATTAAATTTGACTTAATCTTATTAAGTATGTTATTATTACTGTAAATAAATTTAACTTAAAACTTATTGTATGAATAAAAGTACAGTAAAGGGAAACAAACAGCAGATCAAGGTACCAAATTATTGGAGGGACGTTTCATTAAATTTCAAAATCACAACCATAATTAGTTGGAAATAAAAAATAACAAAATGAAAACCCTAATTTTATACACTTTTTATTTCTCTCTCACCCACAAAGAGGTGTTCTTTTCTCTCTATATATAAAGAGATCTCTGGCCTTCTGTTATCTCTTCCCCTGTTCAACGTATCCTGGAGCTCCGGCAACAGAAAATAACCTCAGCATCTGGATCTAAAAAAAACACAAATCAAGAAACAAATTATAAAACATTTGAATCGTAAACAGCACTTAATTAGGAATTCTCACCATGCATTCCAGGACGGTTTCTTCTCCTCCTTAATTAGCACTAGGTTTTTCAAGTTCTATATAATCCATTGTAGACATAAACTTCTTTAGCAGAATACGGCTAGAGATTGGAACTGGGTCATTGAAAATCATGAGAGATCGGAGACTACAGAAGGATTAGGAGAAAAAGGCAACTAGAGAAAGGAACTGGTTCATTCAAAGTTTTGAGACATCTAAAACTACGATAGGATTAGGAGAAGAAGACTACGACAGAGACTACGACAGGACTAGGAGAGGAAGACAGCATGATTAGAAGAAGAAGACGACTTGAGATCGGAGTTGGTTCATTGATTTGAGATGGGAAACTATTATAAGAAGGCGAAGGCAGCTGCGGCCAGACTAAAAAGAAAGATAATTAGGGTAGAATGATTTTGAAGGTAACCTTTGGGCCCTGTGTCCATTTTATATATAAATCATAAGTATAAAATATATAATTTTATCCTAAAGTTTTAAAATTTTACAATTGTATCTCTGTGTTTTTTAATTAGTCAATATTAAACACAATCTTATAATAACCAAACAAAATTAATTAATCAATATTAAACTTAATCGTATAATAAAACAAAAAATATATATATAAATATAATCTTTATAATTGATGTAGAATTTTGTTAAATTAATAAGTACTATTAATATATACAAAATAAATTGCCTAAATTATATTGTAAAATTTGTGTCAAATTGATTGTATTCAATAAATAAATAAAATAATTTAATGTTCAAAAAATGAAGATTATAAGTATCACACAAACATAAATTTTTTCAAATTTTGTTTGAATAATAGTCTCATATAAAAAAAAATTAACAACAAATTAAAGAAAAACTATAAATACAATCAAAATTTTAACAATCCCCTAATAAACCTTAGAATTTGATAAATACAAAATGGAAAAATACGAGAATGTCAGTAAACTTTAAGTTACATATATTTATACATCTTTTTTTTTTCTTTTTTTTCTTGTAGGCCATATTTTGTGTGGCAATCTTTGGATTAATTTTTTTTTAATTTAATTCATATAAATGTGTGTTTTAAAAGGTACTAACACCAATGTAGGACAAATGTTTTCATTGATAATAACACAAAGTATTATTGTATATATTATAATAAATAAAAGAATAATATATTGATAGAGAAATATGTTCTCTACAAAACATAATATTGCGTAACTTAACATAACAAGAAAATGTCTTATTTACATATGCTTAGTTGATGCTCAATTTGATTTTTTTAGGGTTTAAAATTAAGAAACGCGTTTTCTTTAATATTATTTTTCTAATAATCTGAAGAATAAATATCTTCAAAATAGATTTATAAAATAAATTAATAAAGAAAATTTGACTTGTAAAATTTTGTAGGACTAATTATAATAATGTTTACATAAAAAAAATCAATAAATGTGATAATTGTGTATATCATAACTACAATGAAAATAGTTATTTCATTATATGTCTTTATACAATATTTTTTATCGTAGGAAATTATAATAAAAATAATTAAATCCACTAAAGATGTAAATTGTACTAAACGAGGTGTCATGAAAGACTTTGCGTCTTCAAGAATATGTTCAAACTTGAATGTGCAACTATATAAGTGAAAATCTTCTAACGAAATTATGATTGATAGATTAAATAATATACTCTATATTCATAAAATTTTGACATATGTCAAAAAAAAAAATATTTTTTTAATATGTAATCGTTTACACGAAGACATAATAGTACAAATATATTTTGTTACTAGTTAGCCAAGTAAACAATATTCTTCACAAAAGAATGTTTAAATGATAAGTATATATATGAATGACTATGCTTATTAGAAGATATTTCAAGATTGTCTAAAAGAAAGTTTTTAATTATTGTGAAAATAATTTGAAATTGTACAAGTTTAGAGTCAATGACAAGTCTTGACATACATGTCTTAGACATAATGTCATTAAACAATATACTCTAATATAGTTATCACATTTGACTATGTTAATCAAATATAAAATTGTGGATCCACTAACCAAATTATTAAATAGAGAGTTAGTTTAAGAGTCTTTTAAGTAATGAGCCTACTATAAGCTAGTATGAAGAAAAACACAACTTATACATACTAGAGATCCGAAGAACTAGGTTCAATGGATAACCTAATTCTATTGACTTGGAAGTTTAATGGATAACCTAATTCTATTGACTTGGAAGTTTATTGCTGATGATTAATCCTATAACGAAACAATATATATTTTGATGAGGATAAGCATATTGCTTTTAATGATTCTTTGTGAGCAAAGAGATTATCTATATTAGGGAAAAGTGGGGCCGCTCAATTCTAAACTCTTTCACTGAACCAAACGCGTGTTCCATGGAAAAAACATACACAACCATGAGAGCTTGACATGTATCAAGAAGAATTCTAAATGAAAGTGTGTAATCGTTTACACAAATGATAAAATAGTTGAAGGACATCGAGTCTACTAATTGGCTAGTAAAGTTATATATAATTTCGTAAGGAATATTCAAAGGATTATACTTACCTATCCTATGTAGGATTCAACTATTGAACCTTTCATCGGGTCAATCTTTCAATTTCCATTAATGTGGGGGATTGTTGGAATTTTAAACTAATTCCATTAATTAAATGTAAATGAGAATTTGGATAAATAAATTAAATGTAATTTAATACAAATAAATATAAATTCATTCCAAATTCAAATGTGAATTTTGGTGAAATTTAATGCCAATGGATAAGATCGAATGTCAAGAGTCTAGAAATGTCAAGAGTCTAGGAATGGAATCCATTGGATGAATTATCAACCGTTTCGTTTGATTGATAAATGAATTTATTGTGATGGTTTAATTTCCAGTTTTATATATATATCTCATATCTCTTCTTCACTTATACATTATCTCTCTAGAATTCGAAAGATTTTTTCTTTGTTTTCTTGAGTGTTTTCGAGTTTTACACTCAATCAAGTGTTCTTTGAATTCTTGACTTGTCGTATTTCCATTGAACTTAAAACCCGGTGATCGATTCAGGTACTTTGACAAGTTCACTGCATATTAATTTCAGTACTGAATCACTATTAGATTCGTTGTATCCTGAGAGAGAGTCATATGCGATAAAACACAAGGGAGACAATGAAACTATTTTAAGGGAAATATGATAAAAAAACATGCTTCAAATCAACATTGTATTATAGTGATTTCATTTATTATAATATTATATTTAATTAATTTATTTGTAACATCATTTATATATATATATATATATATTATTTCATAATAACAGTTCATTTATTTTTACGACAGGGTTATAAAAAGAAGAAGGCGGCCAGAGGAAAAAAAAGATTATTATTATTACTATAAAATGTTGAAACGATGAATCTAAACGTGTTAAATATGAATCATTATCCAATAATATACCATACTAACTGAAATTAAAAAAAAAAAAAAATTGGTTATCTAAACTTTTAATTATTTTATTTATTACATTATTTTAATTTATTGTTTTTTATATACAATATAATCTTAACTTAATTATATTAATTGTTATAATTTCTTGTTTATAAAATAATAATTACTCTTTGAAAATTCAATAACCATTTTTTTTATGAGAGAAACCAAGCACCTTGACAGTTTTAACTAACTTCATTAATATTGAGCATTTGCCTAAAAAAAAATCATGTTGCTGATATTTTATAAAGGCACTTAATATAACACAATTTCAGATACTTAGATCGAATCTTTATCTTCAAAAGGTTGATTGGAGTATTAAGATAAGTATTTATTTATTAATATGGTTCAATATGACTTAATTAAGTTATATTTTAAATAACAAATTAGATTAATTTGAATATGTAATGATTTTTTAATTATGGTATATCCTATATGAAAGCATATGTATAAAACCCTCTTATAACATATTAAGGCAAATTAAAGCATTTACTTACCATCAATAAGATTTCTAAAATTCTCTCCAACTATTTTCTCTAGTTCATTCAATTTCTTGTACTTTATTTATTTAGTTTTTTCTCTCTAAATTTTACAAACAGTTATAAAGCGGATATTGTAGGAATTTTTAAAAACAGTTAATATTAAACCATTTATATCAACCGCATTAAAAACACTGATATCGTAGGGATTTTAAAGCGGTTTATATTGAGCCCCTCTATATCAACCAATTTAAAAATCGTTAATATTTTTTTTTTTGGAAAACAACTTAACGTCATTTCATCAAAAACCCAAAATTGGGAGAAATGGTCAATGATCAAAGCTAGGTAAATTCTAACTTTGATTAAATGAATCAAACGACTCCAAAGTATCTGATTAAAATGAAAAAAAAAACAGAGATTACAGAAACAAACAACTAAAGCATACAAATCCTACTACATAACATTCTTATTCAATTATCCAATATCATTTCATCTGCTTTCAGATCCTAATCTAACGCTTTCGCAGCCCCACTGTTGGAATTAAACTAATTTAATTAATTAAATGAAAATAATATTTGAGCAAATGAAATTCACACCAAATTCAAATGTGAATTAATTTTAAAATTTAATCCAAATGAAATTCATAGAAAATTCAAATGTGAATTAAGGTGAAATTAATTTAAATGAAATTCACAATAAATTCAATGTAAATTAAGGTGAAATTAAATCCAAATAAAAATAAATATGTTAATTGTTATAATTAACATTA
The DNA here is from genome assembly GCF_907164915.1 of Impatiens glandulifera. Taxonomy (NCBI): domain Eukaryota; kingdom Viridiplantae; phylum Streptophyta; class Magnoliopsida; order Ericales; family Balsaminaceae; genus Impatiens; species Impatiens glandulifera. The sequence goes on from NC_061865.1 coordinate 24,415,402, forward strand.
ATGTCTTGAATGAGGCAAATAACAAATGTTGTTAATTATAATTGTAACTACAAAATACTTATTTTTGGATGTAACTTGCAAGGATAATGAAAAGGTAAGCAAGGATAACCATTGGATTAAAGAATTGATTAATAGTTTTAGAGTTTTATTTTAGAATTATAAATATCCCTTCACCTTGTATTCCTCTCCACACATCATCTTATCATATTTCACTCTATAATTTTCAAGTTTTTCCTTATCTTTGTGAGTGTTCTTCGAGTTTCTTGACTCGACCATTTCTGTGTGAAACCCGGTGATTGTGATTTAGGTACTTTTGTCTAGTTCATTGTTGTAGTGGTTTTCTGTGCTAAATCATTACGGATTTTGTTGTACCCTAGAAAGAAGCCACCGACGACGTTCTTCAGCACAAATGAGAGACGGTAAAACTGTTTTAAAGGAACTATAATTTCACAGGTCTCGTAGCAAACAAGAATATTTTTTTCATGTATCTGTTCTATTATCATTGTATTGTATTCATATAATATTTACGTGTAATTGTTATGAGGTAAGATTATGTTGGGTTGAAATTTTTAATTGATTTAAAAATAACTTAACAATTTGATTTGATGATTGATGAAATAGTTTTTGGATAAAACTAAGTTCAATAATTGTTAGTCATATCAAATATATAAATATATATTTAGATATCAACATCTTAAATGGTGTAGTGGTAAGCATGCCCGCCTGTCATATAGGCGACCTGGGTTCGAATCTTAGAGTCTAATAGATGCAAGGAGTTAGACGTGTAGTCTAGAAAGAGAAAGTTAGACGTGGAGTCTAGTAAGAGAAAGTATCAGATGAAAAACGTCTAATAGACTGATCAGATGGGGGCGTCTAATGGACGACTAAGATGATCAGATAGGCATCTGAAGGCAGATGCTCTTCCTGGCAACTGACAACAGAGTATTCCAGGCAGCTGACAGCAGAGCTCAACAAATGAATAACTGCCACGTATGCCATAATTCAAATTGCATGTACTACTCAAAGAGTCTAATAGATGCAAGGAGTTAGACGTGCAGTCTAGAAAGAGAAAGTTAGACGTGGAGTCTAGTAAGAGAAAGTATCAGATGAAAAACGTCTAATAGACTGATCAGATGGGGGCGTCTAATGGACGGCTAAGATGATCAGATAGGCATCTGAAGGCAGATGTTCTTCCTGGAAGCTGGCAGCAGAGTATTCCAGGCAGCTGACAAAAGATCAACAAATGAATAACCGCCACGTATGCCATAATTCAAATTACATGTACTGCATTGTACTACCACGATCTCAATAATCTTTTTCTGATGTACTACCCAATACCTCATGGACAGTACATCCAACAAAAAGATGATATGTGTCTAAAAGAAGGATTTGACAGTTGAAGCTTTTCAAGAATAAATTGATGCCTAAGACAACAGAAAAATCACTGGCTGAAAAATACAAGAAACAGAGAGATAGCTGCTTCATTCATTTTTCTTTTAAGAAAGTTCCTGAAATCAAACATCTCACTTATCATCTAGCTGTGAATACATTGTATTACATACTGTCTTTTCTGTGAGAAAATTTCTGTGTTGTAAGTTGAACAAAGGTTGTTTTGTTCAACAGAGAGTTAGCTAGATTAGTGAACTGTATTTGATTCAAAGAAGTATAGTGAATCTTTCTGGTGGTTGGAAGAAGGGGTGACGTAGGAGAGTTTGCTCCGAACATCCATAAACAACTTCTTGTGTTCTTTACTTTCTGTCATTCTTCTTTCATTGGTTCAAAGCTTCAAATCTGACGAACATTTCCGCACTTGAATCTGTTTCAAGAGTTCGAAGGATTTGCGAAGAATAGAAAGAGATATTAATCCCTAACAGAATTTCTATCAAACAGTTTTTGATAAGCCTTCATCCTTAGACAGACCCCCGTCTCTAACGATAAAGCCGATCCTATCAATTGGTATCAGAGCCTCGTTTTCTATTCTCAAGCTTCTAAAGAATCTGAATCATGTATATGGCTGTCATCAACAATGTTCCTATGTTCTCAGAGGAAAACTATGTTGTTGGAAGGAAAGAATCCATGCTCATCTAACTTCCATAGATGATGATATGTGGTTTGTCATCACCGACGGTCCGATAAAGATCGAGAAGGCTAGATCTGAATGGACCAATGAAGATAAAAGAAAGAACAACCTCGACAACATAGCAAAAGACATCCTCTATAAGACATTGGATGACAACATGGTATACAAGATAATTACATGTCCCACTGCCAAAGATATTTGGGAGAAGCTGACTAAACTGTGTGAGGGCAACGAGCAAACAAAAGAAAACAGACTCCTGGTTGCCACTCAACAGTTTGATAACTTCAAGATGCGTCCTGGAGAGACGATGACTGAGTTCGATGAGAGATTCAGTAAGGTTATCACTTCTCTATCCACTCTGGGCAAGACTTACATCAACAGAGAGGTTGCGATCAAAGTCATGCGTGCTTTGCCCAGAGAGTGGGATATTAAGACGATGGCGATGAGGGAGTCTAAAGACCTCAATAAGATGGAGCTTTTTGACTTGCTGGCCGATCTAAAGGCCTATGAGTTCGAGTTGAACTATAGAAATGAAGAGAAGCGCCCCCACATCCACAATCATAACAAAGGCATTGGTGACTGTTGAGGAGCCATCTACTGCCACTACTGTGAAGTCTGCTGCTATGCAGATTAGCAGCAATGCCATGGCTCTTTTTATGAAGAAAATCTGCAAATTCATGAAGAAGAGACACTTCAAGGAAGGAAACAACAAGCCGAAACGTAATGAGAAAAAGAAAGATGAGAAAAAGAACAAGAAAGAGTTAAAGACTCTCATGGCAGCTGAAAACAAAGCCAAGTGGGCCGACAGCGACTCAGATGATTCATCATCCAACGTCAGTGATGATGAAGAGGCCACTTGCTTCATGGAAAAAGAAGAAGTTGACTCTGAGGTATTTGATTTCTCCTCTGAAAAATTCTCAAGAGATGAGTTAATTACTGCACTCAATTACGTGGTCATTGAGTACAAGAAACTGTCAAACTCTTTTGATGAACTAAATTTGAAAAACAAATCTGACAGCTCTTCTTCATCTCAAAACAATGATTCTGAAGTTTTTGAAAACAAAATTGCTGAGCTCTCATCTGAGAATGAGAAGCTCAAGGAAAATGTTCAAACTCTGTTTTCTGAAAACCAACGTTTGACATATGTGGTCGGTTCCTGGACGAAGTCTGGAGATGCAGTCAGACAACAGATAAGTATGCTGAGGTCTACCGGATGCAAATCCGGTTTAGGATTTGATGGCAATGACTCAGACATGTCTTGTGAAATGTTAAACCCAGAAACTGATAAGTTTAAGTCAATAAACTTTGTCAAAGGGAGCTTAACTGAGAATAGAACTGATCCAAGCTGTGATGAGTTAACCTTAAATGATGAGATTACTTATGTTCCGCCAACTGTTAGCTGGCTGAAACTTAAGATGGAAGCAGCCAGTAAGTCTGGCATATTAAAACTTGACAGGAAGTCAAGGAGTTTTAGACAAAAACCATCCTCTAAGATTAACAGTTCAGCTGCTAGCAGAAAGACGTCTTCTAAGCATAAATCATACGCACCGATCACAACGCAACATGGGAAATCTATAAAAATAATCAAACTATGGATTCCCAAAGGACTAATAAGCCATGGACCCAAAGAAAATTGGGAACCAGATTTATTGTCTTTGAATGCAGGTAAAACAGGAAAGGATCTTGGAAGAGCCACACGGCATCTGAACAGCCGACTGCTCGGACATAGCATATGACAATCAGCAGCCTGAAGTGGCTGACATCTTCTCAAAGCCACTTCTCGAGTCTAAGTTTTCTTACCTTAGAAATATTTTTAGGATTGTTAGATTATGATAATGCCTAGATTATGTTTAAATCATGAACTCAACTAGTTTTGATAATTTAATTTAAATAATCAAAAAGGGGGAAATTATTGGTTGAAATTTTTAATGAACTCAACAGGTTTTGATAATTTAATTTAAATAATCAAAAAGGGAGAAATTGTTGGGTTGAAATTTTTAATTGATTTAAAAATAACTTAACAATTTGATTTGATGATTGATGAAATAGTTTTTGGATAAAACTAAGTTCAATAATTGTTAGTCATATCAAATATATAAATATATATTTAGATATTGTTAGGATCTAGGTAGCCGCTGGAGGACCGGGGGTTAGACCGGTTAGCGGTTCTTACTCGAAGGGTGGTGGTTAATCCGGTTAGAGATTAACACCAGGGTTTCAATACTACACAAACTGTCACAAACCCTTGAACTAGGTTCAAGTGCGGAAGATGTTTGTTTCAGGTTGAAGCAGCACACTTGTATGATAGGCAGAACCGGTTTCGGATGATGAAGGTTAAAGAGAATGGTGGGTTGGTTTCGGTAACCTGGTGATTCGGCTTAGATGAAGTTAAGTAGGTTAGAACGGTACGGATAAGTTATATAATGGAACCGACAGAAAGTAAATGACAAGACAAGTTTTATGGATGTTCGGAGATAAAGCTCCTACGTCACCCCTTCCTCTCGAAACCGCGAAAAGGATATTCACTAAGGAATACAAGTACAATCCGATCAAGACCTATTTTCTGCTTGATAACACTCTTACAATTTGCACCGAAATGGCAAAACACACACTTCAACTTTAACACTTAGGCTCTTCTAGAGAGAGAACACACTCTTATCACTTGTAAATTAAATGTTCACTGTGTCCCTCTTAAGTCACTTGTCCCACATTTACTCTTCTTTAACTGCTCCTTTTATAGGTGAAATATGCCAACGGTCATATTTCATCTCCTTGAATCTAATTGGCTGAGAAGAGGTGCAGAAGTTCAGTATTTCAGTGATTCAGACCCTACGGTCATCTTTTCAGACCTGACGGTCAACCTCAGACCTGTCGGTCAATCTCAGACCTGGCAGTCTGTTCTTCCAGTGTGTAAGACAAACCTGCTAAGTTTGTCTTTACTCAATGTGGACACTGTCTGTTAGACAGTTGTCTGTACTTGGAAGATCTACTTTCTGACTTATCCCGAAGTGGAAAGATCCTGTAGGACTGTCTTCTACAGCCTGTAGACTTTCCTCAGACTTGTATAGATATGGAAGTGTCCAGTCTGTTCCTTTGGTATCATACACAACAGATACCCGAATTGTCTTCTTGTACTGGTCGGTCATTCGACTTAACCGAATGGCTTCCGGTGTGAGTGGTATAACCGGACTTCTTCCGGTTATTCCTCTGCCTTGTGGCTGATCGGCTGTTTGATGTGTCCGGTTTTAAGCTTTGGCCGATCCTTTCTTTGTGCGGTCATGTTCCAAGTATTCTTGGTCGGTTTAGTAGCTTGACCGGCTAGTTTTTTTAGCCGGTTCTTTTGTTTGACCGGTCTGGTTCCTTTGTTCCTGCATAAAGGGTTTATTTATGTTAAGTTCTGTGAACCGGTCTAATTTTATCTAACAATTTCTCCCTTTTTGATTATTTTATTTAAAATTATCAAAACAATGTAAGTTTGCAAACGTAGGCCGGTTCTTTCTTTGTCCGGATTTTTGAAAAGTGACTTGGGAGAATTTTTCGAAAAGTTTGGAAAAAATTTTGAGAAAATTTTTGAAAAAGTCTTATCTTTTATCTTATCAATTTCTCCCTTTTTGATTGTTAGATAAAATTAGACCGGTTCACAGAACTTGACATAAATAAACCCTTTATGCAGGAACAAAGGAACCGGACCGGTCAAACAAAATAACCGGCTAAGAAAACTAGCCGGTCAAGCTACTAAACCGACCAAGAATACTTGGAACATGACCGCACAAAGAAAGGATCGGCCAAAGCTTAAAACCGGAAACATCAAACAGCCGATCAGCCACAAGGCAGAGGAATTACCGGAAGAAGTCCGGTTATACCACTCACACCGGAAGCCATCCGGTTAAGTCGAATGACCGACTAGTACAAGAAGACAATTCGGGTATCTGTTGTGTATGATACCAAAGGAACAGAATGAACACTTCCATATCTATACAAGTCTGAGGAAAGTCTGCAGGCTGCAGAAGACAGTCCTACAGGATCTTTCCACTTCGGGATAAGTCAGAAAGGAGATCTTCCAAGTACAGACAACTGTCTAACAGACAGTGTCCATATTGAGTAAAAGACAAACTTAGCAGGTTTGTCTTACACACCGGAAGAACAGACTACCAGGTCTGAGATTGACCGACAGGTCTAAGGTTGACCGTCAGGTCTGAAAAGATGACCGTAGGGTCTGAATCACTGAAATACTGAACTTCTGCACCTCTTCTCAGCCAATCAGATTCAAGGAGATGAAATATGACCGTTGGCATATTTCACCTATAAAAGGAGCAGTTGAAGAAGAGTAAATGTGGGACAAGTGACTTAAGAGGGACACAGTGAACATTTAATTTACAAGTGATAAGAGTGTGTTCTCTCTCTAGAAGAGCCTAAGTGCTAAAGTTGAAGTGTGTGTTTTGCCAATTCGGTGCAAATTGTAAGAGTGTTATCAAGCAGAAAATAAGTCTTGATCGGATTGTACTTGTATTCCTTAGTGAATATCCTTCTCGCGGTTTCGAGAGGAAGGGGTGACGTAGGAGCTTTATCTCCGAACATCCATAAAACTTGTCTTGTCATTTACTTTCTGTCGGTTCCATTATCTAACCTATCCGTACCGTTCTAACCTACTTAACTTCATCTAAGCCGAATCACCAGGTTATCGAAACTGACCCACCATTCTCTTTAACCTTCATCATCCGAAACCGGTTCTGCCTATCATACAAGTGTGCTGCTTCAACCTGAAACAAACCTCTTCCGCGCTTGAACCTAGTTCAAGGGTTTGTGACAGTTTGTGTAGTATTGAAACCCCGGTGTTAATCTCTAACCGGATTAACCACCACCCTTCGAGTAAGAACCGCTAACCGGTCCAACCCCCGGTCCTCCAGCGGCTACCTAGATCCTAACAGATATCAACATTTTAAGTGGTGTAGTGGTAAGAATGCCCGTCTGTCATACAGGTGACCTGGTTCGAATCTCACCAGGCGCAGAATTAATAATTAGATTTTAGACCGATTTTATGAAAGAGTCTAATAGATGCAAGGAGTTAGACGTGCAGTCTAGAAAGAGAAAGTTAGTTAGACGTGCAGTCTAGAAAGAGAAAGTTAGACGTGGAGTCTAACTAGTGTAGTTAGACGTGGGGGTCTAATATCAGATGAAAAACGTCTAATAGACTGATCAGATGGGGGCGTCTAATGGACGGTTAAGATGATCAGATAGGCATATGAAGGCAGATGCTCTTCTTAGCAGCTGGCTGCAGAGTATTCTAGGCAGCTGACGACAGAGCTCAACAAATGAATAACCTCCACGTATGCCATAATTCAAATTGCATGTACTGCATTGTACTACCACGATCTCAAGAATCTTTTTCTGATGTACTACCCAGTACCTCATGGATAGTACATCCAACAGAAAGATGACATGTGTCCAAAAGAAGGATTTGACCGTTGAAGCTTTTCAAGAATAAATTGCTGCCTAAGACAACGGAAAAATCACTGGCTGAAAAATACAAGAAACGGAGAGAGAGTTGCTTCATTCATTTTTCTTTTAAAAAAGTTCCTGAAATCAAACATCTCACTTATCATCTAGCTGTGAATACATTTGTATTAAATACTGTCTTTTCTGTGAGAAAACTTCAGTGTTGTAAGTTGAACAAAGGTTGTTTTGTTCAACAGAGAGTTAGCTAGATTAGTGAACTTTATTTGATTCAAAGAAGTATAGTGAATCCTTCTGGTGGTTGGAAGAAGGGGTAACGTAGGAGAATTTGCTCCAAACATCCATAAACAACTTCTTGTGTTCTTTACTTTCTGTCATTCTTCTTTCATTGGTTCAAAGCTTCAAATCCGACGAACATTTCCGCACTTGAATCTGTTTCAAGAGTTCGAAGGATTTGCGAAGAATAGAAAGAGATATTAATCCCTAACAAGATTTCTATCAAACAGTTTTTGATAAGCCTTCATCCTTAGCTAGACCCCCGTCTCTAACGATAAAGCCGATCCTATCATATTACAAACCACTTTTTCTTATCACTTGTATGGTTCTAGGCTTCATTATTAGTGATTGAACTGTTGCATAAAAATCGTATATATTGATGTGTTCATTATCATCAATTTTTAAAGCGGTAGAAATAGAGAGAATCAATATTAACCGTTTTAAAATTCTTTAATATAGATGGGTCAATATCAACATTTTAAAAACGATTAATATTATTCCCTCTATATAAATTGCTTGAATAACCATGAATATTAACGATTTTTAAAACGGTTAAATGATCAATTTTTAACCATTAAGTTCCAATTTTTTCAGCCATTCTTCTTTGAGTTGCGCATCTTCTTGTGATTTCCAATTACTTTTGTTAGACAAATGTTCTCTCATTGTTTCATTTACAACAACAATTTCTTCCTTGTTTATATGTGGTAGGTTCAAGTCAAATTGTTTCATCTCCATATTTTTTTTCTTGGAAAGAAACTTGGGGCTTTGGTGGTAGATTCAAGTTAAATTGATTCATTTATGTACAATTAATTTTTTCTTGGAGAATTACTTCTTTTATTGGTGATAGGTTCAAATCAAATTGTTGCATCTCTACAACTTCAGTTTTTATTTGGAGACTAAGTTTTTTTTGTTGATGGTAAATCAAGTCAAATTGTTTCTTCTTCGTATATTTATTTTTGTATTGGAGAGTGAATTCCCTCCTTCTAACTAATAAATCTATAATATGAATCTATTCTCGACTATATTCATATTTGGGGGAGTATAAAGATGATCGGAGTCATACTTTTGTTAAAGTATTTTCTAAGAAAATGACTCATAGTCGAGAATAGATTCAGCGTAAAAAAAAAAAACTGGAAAAAAATAATTAAGACAGAAAAATATAAAATAAATCTTATTTTCTATAATCAAAATCATTCCAACATAGAAATAGACAAAATATATATAAAATTTAAATCTTAAAAAATAGAAATTATGACATACAATCGAGAAGGCGCCAAGAAATATATGGATTCTATTTCTTTTAAGTATTATTAATTAATATATATATATTTCTTATTTTCTCTATTCATAATAAAGGATTATAATATATATATATATATATATTTCTTATTTTCTATGATCATGATAAAGGATTATAAAATTGAAAGCTTCAAAATAAAAAACGAGGACATTAGAAAACGGTGCGTCTAGATATCAGAACGAAGGGTTTTTACTTCAAAAAAAAACTCACTCATTTATTTTTTGGAATTTAAAACGTGGCCACCACAAGGTGTTAAACACATAATCTGCAAACACACTTAACTAGCGCAGAACTTGTCGTTTGACGGGCTCGAATCCAAGATCTTTCAAGAAAGCTGAGAATATCAACATCTTGTTACCGCTAAACTAGAAGAGAGATATTTTACTATTCTTTTTTTTGGGAAAATAACTCAGTGCAATTTCATTAAAAAAACTCAAAAGAGTGAAAAAAATACAAAAGTTTAAGATCAGATCTAGACAATTTCTAATTTGACAATGAAACAATAATTGAATTACAGACAACAACAAACTTAATTTGTTGTCCCATTTATCCCCTCTTCTAGCCTAGCGGCAATAGGATGTGGATATCAACCCTTAGTTCCTGGGTTCGAGCTAGTCAGACGACAAGTTATGCGCATGATTAAATGGTTAAGTGTGTTTACGGGCTACATACTTAATCTATTGTGCCATTTTTTATCCCCTCTTCTAGTTTAACGACAATTAGAGGTGAATATTAACCATAGGTTTCTGGGTTCGCACCCGTCTGGCAATAAGTTCTGCGCTTGGTTAAATGGTGAAATATGTTTACGGGCTACATACTTAATCCATTGTCCCATTTTTATCCACTCCTCTAGCCTAACGGCAACAAGAGGTGGATATTAACCTTAAGGTCCTGGGTTCGAGCCCGTCAAGCGGCAAGTTCTGCGCTACTTACTTAATCTGTTGTCACATTTTTATCCCCTCTTCTAGCCTAGCGTAAAAAAAGAGGTGGATACTCACCCTAAGGTCTAGTTCGTGTTGCGTCTGATTAAATGGTTAAGTGTGTTTGCGAGCTACCTACTTAATTCGTTGTCCCATTATTTACCATTCTTACTTTTAACATAAAAGAGCTCTTTATAAAGACTTATTATATAAGTGATATAACTAAATATATATATATATATTTGTGTTTTAAAATATTATATTAATAATTAGGACATTTAATAAAAATAAATATTTTTATTATTATCAAGCAATTATTTTTTAAATCATTTAAATTTTCAACTAAAATAAATTAATAATTTATTATTTTAAAATATAAATTATTAAGATTTCTTTCATTTGACCTAAAATAAATATTAGATTAATATAAAACAAAAGATTTCCTAATTGTTTCTAAAGAAAAAGAAACTTATAGATGGCCTTGACTAATTAGTTCATATGGTCAATTAATTCAATGTATTTTTTAACGTTTCGTGAGGTTGAGCTCTTTGTACATCATAATAATAAATTTTTCTATTTCAAATATATATATATATATATAATTTGAATTTTCTAGGTTGAAAAGTTAATTTGAATATATATATGAGAGTAAATTGATATTTGGGTCGGATCGTGGGTTCACCGTCCATAAACTGGAAATGGTTAAAAATAAAATTAAAAATGTTATATGTATGTTTCGAAATTACAACATAATAAAAACAAATAAAATCTTTTAACAACTAAGCTAATAAGATTAATTTTTTTTGGGAAAATGACTTAACGTTATTTCATTAAAATTCTCAAAAACGGGAAAAAAACAAAATGAGTTTTTGTATTTTCCTAGACAATCCTAAGAAAATTAAGTTCGTTACAGTCTAAAAAGAAATGAATTATAAACAATTATTGGAATTACAAACAAATTTAAATTGCGTTTATCTCGCTAAAAAAACATCTTTAGTGACTTCCTCATATGATACCTTTTAGTTCCTATAGAGGTTCCAATTCTGTTCATTATTTGGGGCTCTTCTCCACGTCTAGATGTTCACGCTATAGTCAGTTAAAATATCATCCCAGATCTGCTCTAGACTTCTTCGATTCCTTGAGAATTCCCTCGCGTTTCCCTCTCGCCGATGTTGTAAACTGTTAGGTCGAATCCGCATTTGAAAATCTTTGACTTAAACTTTGTGCCATTCGTTTTCTTCACAGCCACTTCCTTGATTTATTTCTAGTCTCCCAAGAATCTGGTCATCTCTATATTTTTTGCAAATGTATTCCATAATTTCCAAGCAAACGAACAGTTCCCAAAGAGATGATCAGTTGTTTCTTCATTCCCTTCACACATCAGACAACTTGAATCCGAAATTTCCATGTACTTCCTGACGCGATCTCTCGTGTTTAGCATTTCCCGAAATTCAAGCCATATAATGAATTGGTGGCTTGGGATAACATTTGACAACTAGACCAGATTAGCTCAATCTATTGTTTGCTCCTTCTCTCAGATGGTGTTCCACACTTTGCTTAAAATCATCTTCCCATTTTCCTCGGCTTTCCATCGGTGTACGTATGTTCTTTCGTTGAATTTGATGTTACTAATATGTTCGAGAATGCGCCGCCCCATCGGTATTCGTCTAAGGCGCGAATTCCATAGCTCGTCTTTAATGTCTCTAACCTTGATAGTTAGGCAGTCCCGCCTGATCCTCACATTTCTGAATTTATTTTTATTGATTAGCGGTTGATTCTCATACCAGGGATCATGATAAAACATTGTGTTTCTACCGTTTCCCCAGCTAATGTCAAAAAGTCCTACAATATTGTTTCTTAGCTTAAGGATTTTCTTTAATGACCATCTCATACATTCACTTATTTTGAATGTCCGAACGCTTGATTTGTGTCTCATTAACCGAGTGTGGACCCACTTGATCCAGAGTGATTCTTGTTTGCTCTCGATGGCCCATAGGTTCTTATATGTCAACGCTTTATTCCATTCAACACAGTTCTTGAGCCCTATGCCACCTTCTTCCTTTGGTTTACAAAGTGCGGTTTACTTAACCTTCTTCCCGCCTCTCCCACTACTTCCCCAAATAAATTTTCTCATTAGTGCGTCAAGTTCTTTCATTACCTTCTTCGGGAGCACGAGTTTCTACGATCAGTAACCGATGATTCCCATTAACAAGATTTTGACCACCTAAATTCTTCCAGTGTAGTGTATGTAAGTTCCTTTGCTACCCAACCAGGAATTGAGTTCTTCACTTTCTTGATTAGTGGTTTGCAGTGCAAGATTTGAATATGTTTTGCCGTGAGTAGTATGCCTATGTATCTTACTGGGAAGCTTCATTCTGCGATGCCCATGATGTTTATAGATGTTTTGCTTTCGTTTCCTCTTTTACTCCTCCGTAGAATGTCAAGCTCAATAAGATTTTAAATTTTAAATTCTACACCAAATTTCATTAACGCGTGACAATTATAATAATATAATCTATATATGTCTAATAATGCTTAATTTGAATTTGTCAAGTCGAGAGCTGTGGTTAACTTTGATATATATGTAAGAGTAATGGATACTTTGATTAGATTGTGGGTTTACCAACCCATATAATTGAAACGGTTAAAAATAAAATAAAAAATGCTATAGATATGTTTTGAATTTTGTTAAGAAAAAAAACTTTTTAACCAACTAAGCTAATAATAATTTATATTTTAAATTTTACACAAATTTGAATGAACCATGAACATTTATAACAATATGATATATATAACATTATTAATAATATCTATCATCATTGATTTTATATAAACTAGCATGTAACTCGTGCATTTGCACGGGTAATGATATAAAATCCAAGAAAAACCATGAACATTTATAACAATATGTCATTAGTATAAAATATTAACACTTTAACCGCTAAACCACTTATGATTGTTGAAATAGTTTTATAATTTTGTGTACACATATATATTTTAACTACTTTCAATTGATACCAGTCTACTATCCATCGAAAAACCACGTCCACTTTATACCTTAAAAATTAAGCATCATTATATATATATATATATATATATATATTAGTTAACTTTATACCTTAAAAATTAAGCATCATTATATATATATATATTAGTTAGTTAAAAAGTTGAACTTATATTGTTAAAATATCCTCCATTTATCTAATTTAATGTTGAATTTAAAATATAAAGTGTTATTAGTCTAGTTAAAAAGTTATATGGTTAGGTTGGAAGTTCTAAACATACCTATAGTATTTTTAATTTTATTTTTAACCATTTTAAGTTTATGGCGGGCTCAACCCAAAATCCGACCCAAATATCTATTTACTCCCACATATATATTCAAATTAAAAACAGATTTCGACCCGACAATCTTAACAATCGAACACTTTAAAAATTAACCATCATAATATATATATATATATATATATATATATATATATATATATATATATATATATATATATATATATATATAAAAGTTAAATAAAAGTTTAACCTATAAAATCAAATATTATATACATATAAATTATAAATAGAAAAAGATATATAAAATACAAAAATATTATTTAATAACTTTTAAAAAAAAATAGTTAGAAAAAATATGATATAAATATTTATATATTAAATTTAATAAATAAATATTTAACATTATATAATTATTATATATTAAAAAATAAATTAGAAGATAAATATATTTAATTGAAAAAGATATATATATGAGAAAAAAAATTATTTTTATTAATAAGTCAATATAATATATTGAAAAAATTTAGGATATAATAATAAAGTTATATATATATTATTATTATTATTATTTAATATTAAGATAAGAGATATAATTATTTTTATTATATTTGTTTGTATAAGAATAATTTTTTTATATAATATATAAATATATATAGTTATTTAAAATGTAACTTTAAAAATGCCTAAAATGATGGTAATGTGATCAATAATAATGAATTAGTGAGGGCACGGTACACAGATATATGAGTGATTTAGATCATTATATTAGACAAAATGAATCGAATTTATTTATTTAAACATAAACTCAATCGTAAGTTAACGAGTGGGTATAAGTTATACATTTTTATAATTATATATCTAAAATAACTCCATTTCTTTTATGAATTATTTTTAAAAAATAATTATATATATTAATTATTTTATAATCTATATAATTATTTATTAAATATATATATATATATAAATATTTAAAAATTAATATGTGATATATTTAAATAAATTTGAATTAATTATTTTATAATCTATATAATTATATATTAAATATATATATAACAGCATATTTAAAAATTAATTTATGGTATATTTAAATAAAAATAAATTCTTCCTTTTTATATAATATACAAGGGAATTTGAGGGATAGAATTTGAGAGAGGGATTGATGTGTTCTACATCACAGGTTGTTGGACAATGATAAAAGGTGAGGAGAGAAAAATTTTATTATTTTTTTCGCTAATCAAATTGAGCCACATCATTCTTTTCCATTCCCTCTCTCAAATTCCTTTTCCCAATCATTTCTCATAATATATATATATATATATATATATAATTATAAAATAATTTCAATTAAAAATGCACCAAGTTATGTTTGAGGAATTAAGAAAATGATTGATGAAAAAGTCTAAAATGATGGTATAATGTGACCGATAAAAATGACTAATAATGATGAATTTGTTAAAGTGTGTTTAAAATGAGGGTAAGTGTAGTGAGTGATTAGATATCTTCTGATTTCAGAATAGTAGATCAAAATAATGAATACATTTAGATAATATTAATTTAGTTTTTATTCATGGTAAATGCATACCAATAAAGGTATAAGTCTTTATGTATTAATAATTTTATAATTTATATAATTATATATATATATATAATATATATATATATATATCACTTATTTAAAAATTAATTTATGATATATTTAAATAAAAATTAATTAATTTATTTAATTATTTGTCTCCGTTTTTATTAAATTTTTTTCCTCACTTATTTTTATTAGGTTAAAATATTTCTTTACTTTTTTTATTAATATTTATTAGATATGTCACCGTATTATCTTTTTTTTTAATTTTTAATCTTATATTTTTTATTTAATTGAATCTTTTTAATAAATTATTATTATATATATATCAACAATTCTATTTGTATTAATTATTTTACTTTATAACTAATATTAAATTTTAAAAATATTCTTATATATTTGTTAGGATCACATCTCTGTTAGGATCGATATTGAAAATAGAGACGGGGTCTGACTATTGTTAATAATTTACAAAATTTGATTCGATTTTAACTCAGTTAGAAGTTAAAATATATTTCTATTCTTCACAAATCTTCACAAACTTTTGAAAGAATTCAAGTGCAGAACAATTTGTTGGATTTGAAGCGTTAGATAAATGAATGCAAATATCCGAAAATAAAGAACACAGAGAATTTTATGGATGTTCGGATATAAAACTCACACCTCACTTCTTCTTCTTCAACATGAAGGATATTCACTAGAAGTCTTTAAATTGTATAACGCCTACACAAACCCTTTCAGAAACACAAGACTGAATTGTTCGTCTGTTCTGAACTCCTAGCACACACACTGCTAAATAGAACACCCTTTGTTCAACTTACAACACACTATTAATGACTATCAGGTAGTCCAGTAAATTATCTCTCAGCTTTACTTAGTTAATTACATAATACGTCTAAGACAACCTGCTTCAGACCGTGTCTGAAGTAGCAAAGTTTTTTAGATTTGTGCATGCACAAAACATATAGACATCTTAGTATTATTATAACTAAGTTTATCACAAATCATCAAAATAATTTCCGCATTGAATAAACTTATTTCCTTAGTTTATTTTAGTCAATTAGATTTGAATCAAACAATCTCTCTTTTTGATGATGTTAAAACTTAGTTGAAAGATCGGGAAAAAGAACATATCCACAAATAACAAAAGTTTATATATTAGAAAAAATTAGGAAAGATTCGATTTTACATTTTAGCAAAGATTGCCCATAAAAATAAAAGTTGGGTCTTTCTAGACTAGGTCTTTCCTATCCACCTCTACTCTTGATGAAGATTTTTTTTGCCTGATCTTCACCCTGGACACCGGGCCACATCTTTCCCCCTTTTTGACATCATCGGGAAGGACAAAGTCCTAATATGATCTTTGAGCTCTTTGAAGCACCCGATTTCTTCTCTTAAGCTTTAGTATACCTACCTTAAGAACATAGTTAAGGACTTTTTGATAGTCCAAGACTCTGGACGACTTAATGAGGACCCCATGTCTAACATTTGAAAGGAGAAAAGAGAGCAGCATGCTGAGCGGACCAACATACCCTAATGGCTTCCTTGGAGAAGAGATCATCTCCACCAAGTTTTTGAAGAGGATTTTTGACCAGTTGATTGTTGTTCCCCTAGTTATAGCAACCATTATCTCAAATACCCTTTTCTAGTAGGAATTATAAGTCCCCTTAGACAAGATTGATTTAGAGATGATGTCGTTGAGGATGGAGAATCTTTCGGTGTATTTTTCCATCTCCCAAAAGAAGGTATTGATGATTTCTCGACCACTCCTCCTAACCTAATGATTACGATGATGAAAGTCTTTTCGATTCCCCTGAAGTAGATATTCATGGAAAGAAAAACCTCATCGGAGTTAGACGTGTAATCTAATATATTTGTAATTAGACGTGTGGTCTAATTAGTGAAAGTTAGATGTGAGTCTAACTCCTTCAGACAAGTCTGAGGTAGAACCGGAATTAGACGTGCAATCTAATGATTATTGGATAATTAGACGTGTAGTCTAATTAGTGAAAGATAGAAGTGAGTCTAACTCCTTCAGACAAGTCTGAGGTAGAATCGAAATTAGACGTGCAGTCTAATGGTTATTGGATAATTAGACGTGTAGTCTAATTAGTGAAAGTTAAACGTGAGTCTAACTCCTTCAGACAAGTCTGAGGTAGAATCGGAATTAGACGTGCAGTCTAATGGTTATTGGATAATTAGACGTGTATTCTAATTAGTGAAAGTTAGACGTGAGTCTAACTCCTTCAGACAAGTCTGAGGTAGAACCGGAATTAGACGTGTAGTCTAATGGTTATTGTAATTAGACGCGAGTCTAATTCTATTAGACCAGGCGGTCTAATAGACGTTTTCTATTAGAAGGAGATGACTTATTTAATTAGACTGATTTTCACAATTCGTCTAACTGAAATATGTCTAATGCTCAGTTTAAGCAGTACGCTTGAATCTAGCATTTCACCTACCCACGTGCTATAGCTGTACCCTACTTCTGCTCCACTTTCTAGTGAAGATTAGTACAGCAGCTATACGCATCCAATAAAGGAATGCCACGTAAGAGAATTTTCCTCAAATTACTTGTTTTGCAGGCACATCTCTGATGGAATATTCAGCGCACTACCAGTTATGTACGGCCACGATCCTTATGCTCAGAACCTGTTGTGTACAATGGAGGCTTTCCAATGGAAGAGTGCCACGTATCATTCTTAAAGTTTCGACCATTAGCTCCTACTCAGTATTTAACCAATCCTAAGGACAACGGACAATCGGCCCAACGAACAAGCGAATACAACGAACAAGCAATCTGATTTTACAAAGAGAGAAACTACTCAATCATCTTGCTTACTGAACTGTGAAGCTTCTTTCTGATTGTACTGTATGTGAATCGAGAGAGAGAGCTAGAATCAAAACACCTTTAGTTGAGTGATATTCTTCATCTTGTAATTGAACAGAAAATGTTCTATTCAATAGTGAGCTAAGTGTGTGTGTAAACTGTATTTGATTCGAATCATATTATAGTGAATCCTTCCGGTGGTTGGAAGAAGGGGTGACGTAGGAGAGTTTCTCTGAACATCTATAAACAAACTGCTGTGTTCTTCTTTTCTGTCATCTTTTCATATTTCATCTTGTGCTTCAAACCCATGTAAACAATTCCGCCTTGAATCCGTTTCAAGTGTTTACACAAGTTTGCGTAGAATAGAAAGCGAATTAAATTTCTAACAGGATTTCTTTCAAACTGTTTTTCATAAGCCTTCATCCTTAGCCAGACCCCCGTCTCTATCGATAAAGTCGATCCTATCACCTTCCTATGGGAGCCTAAAGAATAGAGCAAAAGTTTCCTCAATTAAGTAGACATTTTCTCCATTAATTTTTGCCAGGATAAGCTTATTATCGATTATCCTTGTAGACCTAAAGAATTCACGAACCTCCGGTTCTTGAATGATGATAGAATCCCCAAGAAACTTTTCCAAACCCGAAGCTTTAAGAGTTTCAAACATCGTGACCATTTCTAGAATCAACAAAGAGGACACATAATCGAAGTTCACTTGAAGAGTAGATGGTGCAAGAGAGACCATTTCTTGACTTAAGAACGAGTATTAGGATTGCTAAAGGATTTAGACACCTAAGAATCACAAGGGTTTTTCTTAGTGAGAGAAAGCAAGTATTCAGAATCATAGAGAAAATAGTAAGTCTGTTTAGATGTATTAGTTACTCTTTATAGAGTATGAATGACACATGACTATGAAAGTCATCATTAAACGAGAACCGTCATTTAATGTAGAAAAGTATTCCCAATAAAATCATAATTAAAGGACGTCAATTAAAAGCCATCATAAAAACTATCATAATTTTAGACAATGAAAAGAAGCGATCCTTCAGATATATTAGTCATCTTTTCAAGTTATTAAAGATATGACTTTTCAATTTTGGACGGGAAAAGTATATGGACAACTCGTGAGAAGATAAACAGATGTCCCATTCGTCTGAAGATAAAACATCCAAAGACACATGTAGTTAGACGTCTAATATGCCATCCTCATTCCTTGCATCTAAATTGGGTAGACGTCTAATTAGACAATGTCTAACTGCGCTCCTCTACAGACGTCTAACATGTGTCTATTCAGACGACGTTTAACCACGAACTTCTACAGACGCTTCAGATGTTTGTCTTAAACATAGACGTATAACCAATCTTAAGGCGCAAATTGCTTAAGCAAAAATTCGTCCAAGTACATAGCTCCTTTAGACGACTGATCTTATTAGATTGATTATGACCTTCATCTACACACGTCTGTCCAGTCATTTTAAATAACAAATTATCCCTCAATTTATGCATGTTCAACTAACAAATTAATGAGATCAACAAGTCCTAAAATATTTCTAAAGTGAGAAAACTTAGTCTCGGAGAGGGGCTTCATAAAAACGTCTACCACTTGCTGATATGTTGGGACATATTCAAGGCGAATATGCTTCTGACTGACATGCTCCCGGATGAAATGGTGTCTGATTTCGATATGCTTAGTCTGAGAGTGCAACACTAGATTGTATGTTATTGTAATAGCACTGGTGTTGTCTCATATAATTGGTGACTCTTTTGCCTCAATTCTGTAGTCCCTCAACTGTTGTTGAACCCACAAGAGCTAAGAACAGCAACTAGTTGAAGCAAGGTACTCAGTTTCATCTGTAGACATGACAATAGACGTCTTCTTCTTGCTGAACCAATAGATCAGACAATCACCAAGGAACTGACAAGTTCCACTTGTGCTTTTCCGATCAATCTTGCACCCTGCATAATCTGTATCTGAATAACTAGTTAGATTAAAACTAGAATCCTTCGGATACCACAGTCCCACATTTGGAGTCACCTTTAAATATTTCAAAATTTGCTTGGCTTCAACATAATAAGATTGTTTAGGATTAGCCTGAAATCTTCTGAAAACGCCGACAACAAACATGATATCTAGTCAGCTAGCAATAAGATAGAGCAAAGAACCGATGATTCCTATATATGTAGTGATATCGACACTTTGGAAATCTTCATCATTTTCGAGCTTGGTGGAGGAGCTCATTGGAGTAGCTACAGCCAAGCAATTTTTCATTCCAAACTTCTTTAACAACTCCTTAATATATTTGGTCTGGTTGATGAATGTACCTTCTTCAAGTTGACGAACTTGAAAATCGAGAAAGAAAGTTAATTCTCCCATCATACTCATCTCGAATTTGTCCTACATCAACTTGACAAATTTCTCCAATAGTTTAGGGTTAGTTAATCCAAATATGATATCATCTACATAGACTTGAACAAGAAAAATATGAGAGTTTTTAACAAATTAAAACAGAGTTTTGTCTATGGTGCCAATTACAAAATCATGATCAAATAGAAACTTAGTTAAAGTGTCATATCAAGCTCTAAGAGCTTGTTTAAGACCGTATAAGGCTTTGTCAAGTTTAAAAACCTGATTTGGAAATGAATGATCTAGAAATCAAGGTGGTTGTTCAACATATACATCCTCATTTAAAATTCCATTTATAAATGCACTTTTCACATCCATTTGAAAAACTTTAAAATTTTTAAAAGATGCATAAGCTAGGAAGATTCAGAATGCTTCAAGTTTAGCCACATGTGCGAATGACTCCTCAAAGGCAATTCCTTCCTCCTGTCTATATCTTTGAGCTACCAATCGGACTTTGTTTCTCACAACTAAGCCATCTTCACTAAGTTTGTTTTGAAAAACCCGTCTTGTTCCAATAACCGATTGATTAGTCGGCCTTGGAGTTAGATGCCACACTTTATTTCTTTCAAATGGATTCAACTTCTCTTGCATTGCATTAATACAATCTGGATAAAACAATGATTCATTAAACTTCTTTGGCTCAATTTGAGAAATAAAGGCCGAGTTTTCCATTTCATCCAATAATTGATGTCTGGTCCTAAGAGGACCATTAGATTTTCCAATTATCAATTCAGGTAAATGATTTCTGTTTCATTTGAAGTTTGGTCTAGGAGGATTAGATGTCTGATTAGAAGGCCCCGCAACATCCGAACTGTCAGCTGTCAGCTGATTTCAAGTTTGGACATCTGGTTAACTCTCAACCGGATCAGCCATCTGATCAGACGAATGAGTTCTATTGACTGGAGATTCATCATTACTATCAGATTCAAGACTCGACGCTTCTAATCTGTTAGAAATATCAATGAAATGGTCTGAATTATTTTCAATAGATTCATCAAGAACAACATGATAGGATTCCTCATCAGTTTGTGTTCGATTATTATATACTCTAAGAGCTTTACTAACTTAGAGTAGCTTAACATGATTCCAGTATCTCCTTTAGCATCAAAAGCGGTCAAATAAATTTTCTCATTGTTATGAATGAAACACTTACACCTGAAAGTTCGAAAGTATGAAATTGTAGGAATTCATTCATAAAATGGTTCATAAGGTGTTTTGTCAAAACATTTATTAACTATTGACCGATTTTGTGTGTAGCATGATGTGTTTATGGCTTCTGCCTAAAACTTCTGAGGAACACTTGAGTCAGAAAGCATAGACCTCGCTGCTTCCTTTAGTGTTCAGACTCTTGTCTCAGCAATACCATTTTGTTGTGGATTTCTGACATTAAACAACTTGTGTTTAATACCAGACTCTTCGAGATAAGAAGTTAAGCATTTATTGGTGAACTATGTTCCCGGTCACTTCTAATCTTGATAATACTTAAAGATTTTTCGTTTTGAAGTCTCCTAAGGATCTTAATTAAATTCTCATCCGTCTGATCCTTAGAGTGTAAGAAAATAACCCACGTATATTTTGAAAAAATTATCAATAATGACTAGGGTGAATCTCATTCTTCCCAAGGTTTTTATAGAAATTGGACCGAATAGGTCCATGTTTAGAAGTTTCAAGCATCAGTTGGACTGAGATTTCCCTTTATTTTTGAATATTGATTTGATGTGCTTGCCTATCTGGCAAGCAGAACATACATTGTCCTTTGAAAACTTCAAATTAGGTAAACCAGAAACTAAATCATGCACACAAATGTTGTTAATAGTTTAAAATTAAGATGATTTAATATCTTATTCCATAGCCAGTTTTGATCATGTTTGGTTATTATACATACGAGATTAGATATCTTATTTTTCTAGTTCATTTTGTAAAAGTTTCCTACTCTACTTACGGTCAGTAGATTGTTACCCTACAGATCCTTAACCAGACATGTATGTATTTGAAAATAAACAGTAAATCCATTATCACATTATTTGGCTTATATTAATAGTTTGTAACACATGTTTTCAACAAGTAACACATTGTTAATGGTTAAATTATCATGGATAATCTTACCCTTACCCATGGTCTTTCCCTTGTTGTTGTTACCAAACGTGATCTTAGGCCTTGAGTAATTCGTAACTTCAGTCAGAAGCCGTCTATCTCCAGTCATGTGTTTGGAACATCCACTATCCAGATACCATACTAATTCATCCAAGCAGTTTATCTATTGTACCTACACAAATACATATTTAAACCTTTTTGGTACCCACATTCACCAGGTTTTCAACAAGTAACACGTTGTTCATGGTTAAATTACCATGGATAATCTTACCTTTACCCATGGTCTTACCCTTGTTGTTGTCACCAAACGTGATCTTAGGCCTTGAGAAATTCGTAACTTCAGTCAAAAGTCGTCTATCTCCACTCATGTGTCTAGAACATCCACTATCAGATATCATACTAATTCCTCCAAACATCTTATCCGTTGTACCTATACAAATACATATTTACAACTTTTTGGTACCCACATTCATTTGGGTCCTTGGTCAATCAGTCCCTTAGGAATCCATATTTGAGTTATTCTGATGGATTTCTCATGTTGTGAGGTGATTAGTGCGTATGATTTAGGCTTAGCACACGTCTTCCTACTAGCAGCTGATCTATTAACCTTAGAGGATGATTTTTTTAAAACTCCTTGACTTCCTGTCAGGTTTTGTTTTGCCAGACTTGTTGGCTGCTTTATTCCTAGGTTTCAGTCAGCTTTTAGTTGACTTGATATAAATAATTTCATCCTATAAGGTTAAGTCTTCCTAGCTTGGATTAGTGTCTTTATCAGTTAAATTCCCTCTGACAAAGTTTATTGGCTTAAACTTGTTTGTTGTTGAGTTTAATATTTCACAAGACTTGTCTGGGCTGGCATTATAAAATCCTAAACCGGATTTGCATCCAGCATGCCTCATCATACTTATTTAATGTCTAACTACATCTCCAAACTGAAAGGATCGACTTAATCAATAGAGACGGGGTAAGGCTATTGATGAAGGCTTAAGAAAAATAATTTGATAGAAATCCTGTTAAGGACGTAAATCATTTTTTATTCTGCGCAAACCCTTGCAAACACTTGAAACAAAATAAAGTGTGGAAAATGTACTTAGGTTTGAAGCTTAAGATCAAGAATGAGAAGATGACAGAATGAAAAAGACACAACAGTTTGTTTATGGATGTTTAGAGAAAACTCTCCTACGTCACCCCTTCTTCCAACCACCGGAAGGATTCACTATAATATGCTTTGAATCAAATACAGTTTGCACGAATAGCTCATAGTTGAACAGAACAGACTCTGTTAAACATACAATATGATGAAGAATATAACTCAGCTAAAATAATGCTTTGATTCTAACACTCTCTTTATTAACACACAGTAAAGCAAGAAAGCAACTAACAGTTTTTAAGTTTGAATGTTTGAGCGTTCGATTTCTAGTTGTTCCATCTAAAATGTCTAGTAGTTCGTCTGTTGTCCTTGAGATTCTTTAAATAAGGATCAAGTACCAACGGTCGAATCTTCATAATCACACGTGGCTTACTTCCATTGGAACACCTCCATAGTACACAGTAGACTCTGAGTACAAGGATCGTAGCCGTACCAATCTGGTAGTGCGTCGAATATTTTTCAGGGATATACCTGAAAAAAAAAAGTAGTATGAAGAATATTTGCTTATGTGGCATTGATTAATTGGTTGCAACTGGCTGTCGTACTAATCTTCACTGGAAAGTGAGGCAGTAGTAGCGTACAACTAGTAATCGTGGGTAGGCGGGTGCTAGCTTCAAGCAACTGCTTAAGCATGCCATTAGACGTATTTCACATAGACGACCTCATCTAATGAAATTAGACGTCCCCATCTAATAACAAGATCCATTATACCACCTAGTCTAATGGGATTAGACAATGCATCTAATTACGAATCCCTTTAGACTAATCTGAAGGAGTTAGACTGCACGTCTAACTTTCTCTTTCCATTAGACTTCACGTCTAATTACACTTCCCTTCTGACTAATCTGAAGGAGTTAGACTGCACGTCTAACTCTCATCTAGTTAGACTGCACGTCAAACTCCGCTAATTAGACTACACGTCTAACTCCGTGTGTTAAATTGCACGTCTAACTCCGCTATTTAGACTTCACGTCTAACTCTGTGTGTTAGCATGTACGTGTAACTCCGCTGCACGTCTAACTTCGCTAGTTAGACTGCACGTCTAACTACGTGTGTTAGATTGCACGTTTATCTCCGCTAGTTAGACTACACGTCTAACTACGTGTGTTAGACTGCATGTCTAACTCCGCTAGTTAGACTGCACGTCTAACTACGTTAGTTAGACTGCACGTCTAACTACGTGTGTTAGACTGCACGTCTAACTCCGCTAGTTAGACTGAACATCTAACTCCGCTAGTTAGACTTCACGTCTAACTTCGCTAGTTAGACTGCACATCTAAATCCTCTAGTTAGACTGCACGTCTAACTCTGTGTGTTAGACTGCATGTCTAATTCTGCTAGTTAGATTGCCCGTCTAACTCAACAATCCATCTAATGAAACTCATATAGACTTAGTCTAATATAACCTATTTTCGATACACCTGCACCAAAAAGAATTAGACAGCTTAGATTAGGTTTTTAACTCATCAAATCATTAAAATTCTATAAGTCAAAATACTTTGACAGTTAGTCAAAATAATTTGACCCAACACCGACCTTGTCCAAGCACTGAACACATATGTCAACCATTGGTTTTCAAAAAAACAATGTTTCAACCTTTTCCTTGAGGTTCTCATTCTCAAATGAGAGCTCGACCACTTTGTTTTCAAAAACTTTTGATTTAGAAGTTTGAGATGAAGAAGAGTTATTAGTTTCATATTTCATTCTCATTTTTGTGTGTTGGTTCATTGTCTTCAGAATGACTTAGGGAAGTTATTTATAGTATTCCTAAGTTGGTTGGAGGATCTAAGAGGGATGAATAATCCAAAAGCCATTAATGGCGTTTTGGTTATTCTTAAGTCAACTTTTTGGAGTAGGTAGAGACAAAGCCTATTGTTGTAGAGGAAATGATCATTGTCGTAGGTGATCATTTCAAAATTTAAATCAGTTAATTTTGTGGACCAATAGCTAAGTTCCCATCACGGATCTATTTCCTTATCCATATGACAGTCGCGCTGATGAAGAAGACCGGAGGCATTCCATTAACGATTCCATCAAGACGGAGTTTCGTTATTGATCAGGTGGACGAAGCTAAAGTTCAGTCGATCCAGTGCAATCCAGGTGCACGCTCTCTCCGCTACAACGGGTTATGCGGAGCGCTCTAGCGCGTTGGATCTGATTCGAGCATCCATTCAATGGACGCAACTTCTATTATAATGATTCACCTGTTTTCGGCCACAAAGGATTACAAATATTTGTTTTTATAAAAAAACCTTAAGGGTTTATTTAAAATTAATTTTTCTTTCACCCTTTTAGCTTTAATTT
Source organism: Impatiens glandulifera (assembly GCF_907164915.1). Taxonomy (NCBI): domain Eukaryota; kingdom Viridiplantae; phylum Streptophyta; class Magnoliopsida; order Ericales; family Balsaminaceae; genus Impatiens; species Impatiens glandulifera. The sequence continues at coordinate 24,441,075 of NC_061865.1, forward strand.
TGATCATTTTAAATACACAAAATATTAAAATAAATATGGAAAATATTTTATCAATTTATTTTATTTTATTTTGTATATTTTTAAGATTTAAATAAATAATTCTTTTTAAATAAAATGGATATAACAATTTATCAAAATTATTTATTTTTTTCCTCTAATTTTTATAAAATTATTTTGAGATAATATGGGTACAACATTTATCCCAAATAATTTTATTTTTTATTATTGGCCTTAACCCTAATTAATTTGATTAATTAGCACACAAATTAATCCCAATTAATTATTTTAAATGGAATTTTGACCATGGGGTTATTATTTTAATATTTTAAATTGGTGTGTCGATTTTTAGTTTTTACAAGTATGAATCGTGTATCTTTCTTAGTCACTAAGGATGTTTTGCTAAAACAATATGAGCATATGGGAGTGGAAAAAATATTAGTAAATATCCATGATCTATATTTCTTGAAATTCAAGTAAGGAATAAATCTGGAAAATATTCTAAAGTTAGGACACACATATGTTGGGTTAAACTGTATGAAGCTAAAAATGGTGTGAATGTATGAACCTACTCAGCAAACCGAAGGAAACAATCGAAATTTGGTTCAAACTAAGGAACATTACATCTCATATGTATAATGTAGAAGCACTTAGTCATTTCACTAATCTCTTGGGAAAACCATTCTATATGGACTAAATAACGGAGGAAAACGAACACATCACACTAGGATAATCATTGAAGTGCATTCTAGAAGCACTTTATCAACAAAGATGATAGTAGTTCACAACAATTGATTCACGTTGTTCTAAAGGTTCTGGGGTAGAAACTTCTTCCTCATTTAACTCTTCGTCTGTCATCGGATAGTCACTCATAGTTGGGCTTATTTTTATATACTCAAACTCCACCTGTTACGGAGTACAATCAATATTGTTTGGTATTACTTTATTCAACATTGAATAATCATCAAAAATAACATCTCTACTGATAATGGTTTTCTTTGCATCCAAACACTAGAGGCAATAACCTATAACTCCAATAGTAAATCCCATAAACAAAGCCTTCTTTGTTCGTGGACCTAAATTTGATTCAACTACATGATAATATGCTGTAAAACCAAAAATATGTAAAGAATCATAATCAATAGAAGGTTTTCCAGACCATACCTCTAATGGAGTCTTGTCACCAAGTGCAGATGATGGTAGGCGATTTACCAAATGTTGAGCGTATGACACAGCTTCTACCCAAAACTTCCTATCTAACCCAACATTAGACAACATACATCGAACTTTCTCCACCAATGTTCTGTTTGTATGTTCCGATACTCCATTATGTTGTAGTGTTTTTCTGACTGTGAAGTGTCGAACAATGCCACACTCTTGGCATAACTTATGGAATGGATCATTCTTGTATTCTCCACCGTTATCAGTCTAGAGAGTTTTGATATTTCTTCCTGTTTGGTTTTCAACTTGAGTTTCTATTTAAGAAAAATCTCAAGCACTTCATATTTGTTCTTCATAGTAAACACCCACACTCTTCTAGAAAAAATCGTCAACAAAAGTAACAAAGTAATGTCTACCTCCAAGAGATGGGGTCTTAGAAGGTCCCCAAACATTTGAGTGCACATAGTCCAAAATACTCTTGGTGTCATGGATAGCAGTGCCAAATTTTACTTGCCTTAGTTTTCCCAGAATACAATGTTCACTTAAATCTAATTTACAAACTTTTGTACCTTTCAGCAATCCTTGATTGACAAGAGTTTGCATAGATTTCTCACCAGCCTAATCGCATATGCAATAGATTTGTTGCCTCCGATTCCTTACTACTGCCCGAAGTTGATACCGTTACTACTATCCCATTAATTGTACAACCTTGATAGTAGTACATATTGTTGCTTTTCTCATGCCTTTCAACATCACTAGTGCTCTAGAGATTACTTTAAGAATTCCATTTTCCATCCTCACATGTAAGTCTTTTCACTCCAAAGCCCTCGATAAAATGAGATTCTTTTTCATATTCGGTATATACCGAACATCTATGACAATTATGGTGGATCCATCCTCATTTCTCGGCTTGATTGAACCTATCTCTTTTATTTTACATGTATGATCATTTCCCATGTAAACAACTCCACCATCTAGTTCTTTGAAGTTAAACAAACATTCTCGAACTCGTGTCATATGATAAGTGCAGGCTAGGTCTAATATCCACGCATTAGGATTTGATGTTGTGTGTGACATCGTCAAAGAGAAGTCTGAATCTACATCGATTTTGTTTTCTGCAACATTTGCATCTTTAGAACCATTCCCTTTTTTCTATAACTTTGAACAATTTTTCTTCCAATGTCCTTTCTCACGACAGAAAGCACATTCATTTTTGGCAACTCTGCTTTTGGATCTTCCTCCTTTCCCTTTTGATTTGTTTTGTTGACGGCCCATGACCATCAATGCTTCATCTGCTGTAGCTATTTTGGTTTTCCTTTTGTCCTGCTTTCTCAATTCATGTGTATATAAAGCAGAACTTACAACATCAAAAGAAACATTTCCCTTCCCATGAAGTAACGTTGTTTCTAAGTGTTCAAATTTATTAGGAAGGGTCGATAGCAACATCAAAACAAGATCTTCATCCTCAAACTTAACATCAAAGTTTAACAGATCTGCTACTAACAGATTAAACTTAATAATATGTTCATTCATAGTAGTACCTAATTGGTAATCAAACCTGAATAACCGCTTCTTCATAAGGAGCTTATTCTGACCACTCTTCTTTAGAAATTTGTCTTCCAATGCTTGCCACAGTTTCTGTGCAGAAGCTTCGTTCTTCACAGCATACTTATGCTCTCTAGACAAGCATGATCGAATTGTTCCTCACGCCAATCGATTCATGATACTCCACTATTTTACTTCCATACCATCTGTCTTTCCAACCTCAATAGAAACATCTAGACCCTACTGAAAAAGACAATATAGAACCTCACCTTGCCACATACCGAAATGCTCAATTCCATCAAATATTTCCACCAAAAACTTCAAATTTGACATCGGTGTCCTCGTCCATGATGACGAAGGAGTTGATGCCCATTTTGAAGACTCGACCGCCATGTCAAGGACGAACCTTCGGCTCTAATACCACTTATTGGGAAAAACCCTGACAGAAATACAATAGAAGAAAACAACCGAAAGAACACACTAATAGAATTTGATAACGGAGTTCGGTCAAAATGTTGCCTACGTCTCCGAACACTAAGGCTATCAATTAATAAGAAGAAGAGATGCAAATATTGGGTGCAATAAACCAAAGAGGGGAGAGTTTCTTTTATACACTAAGAAACTTCCCTAACTCCCATCATCTTACGATGTAGGATTTATAATAATTGTGAATATAGTTTTTTATATATACTAAAAAACTTCTTTCACTCCCATCATCTTCCGATGTGGGATTCTAATTGTGCCAAAAACAACAAGAAGGGGTAATTTGAGATGATTTTAACCTCCGATGAACATATCTCTAATATTATTCCAGCAACTGACCACCTTATCTAGGGAAGGATAAGGCTTGAGGATAATGGAGAAGTGTAGGCGTCGATGAAGGGAGCATGTGGCCAAAATTTGGAGCGATAAGTTTGCCCGTAGCGTGCGCTGTCCCTTCTAGAAGGGTTGCTCCGGTGAGGTCGCGATTCCGGCGAGCCTTGCGTCCTAGAAAAGGAGATGAAATAAACGACGTCTTTTTAAGTGACGAAATGCCACCGAGTTCCGTTTGTTTCGTCTGTGGACTAACGTGGTTAGTCTGTCCCGTTAATTGATCAAGTGTGGACACGCGCGCGCTTTATACGTTGTAGCGGGGGTCTGGTGCATTCTAGGCTATTGGATTAGATCTGGGCGCTCATCTGATGGTCCAGAATCATGCTGCAAAGATTCAACAAAATTTCTACTTCACAGGATTATTCAATTTTATTTTTATTTCAAAGATTATTAAAAATCGATTTTTAATCCCTTTTAAATCTAGTTCTTCACCAAAAATTTCACAAAAAATATTTCTAGAATCATTATAACAATTATGATCATTATTTATTTTTTTGGCATTTTTGAGAATTTTGGGATATTTTATTCGATTGCATTAAGTAATAAATTAAACATAATTCATGATTAAATCACAAAATTAAATATTTTCACCTTTTTTTTTTCTATTTTGGGTAAAATAAATACAATATTTTATCCTCAAATTATTTTTGGAATTTTGAATAATTTCCTTAATTATGGTTTAATTATCACAATAATTAACCTTAATTAGTTTTTAATTTTTTTTAAGTTATTTTGAATATAAAAATTCAAAATATTATTTTAATATTATTTAAAATAATAATATTATTTGAAAATAGGGTAAATAAAATTTTCATGTTTAAAATATTATTCCTAGAACCCGCAGGAGCGTTGAAGAGTTCTGGAAAGATATTGTATCGAATTGCAGCGCCCTCGCGGGAACGTGGACAAGATTTCCAAGCACGGAGCAGAACTGGAATATCTGTAGTAACTGGAATTTACCATTTTTTAAACTCACTAGAATTGAAAGCATTGTAATTAGATAATTCATTTACGTTTTTAGCTTTTTAGCTTTTATTCAGAATGTTATGACTTCAAAATCATTCTAGACCTGTCTAGAATGATTTCTTCAACTCGTGGTTTTTTTTTTTCCATTTTTGGGAATTTTTTATGAAATGACACTAATTCATTTTTCTCCAAAAAAAATGTCTTACGTTCATCAAATTCGGTGTTTAAATTAAAATATAAAGTCTTATTAGCTTAGTTGGTTAAATGATTGTATTTTTTTAGGTTGCAAGTTCGAAACATACCTATAACATTTTTAATTTAATTGTTAACTGTTTCAAATTTATAAGGGTCAACCTACAATCCGACCCAAATATCCATTTACTTTTACATATATATCCAAATTAACCACATCTCTTAAATTAATCAAATTCAAATTAAGTATTATTATATATAGATTAGTTAGTTAAAGAGTTGAACTTATATTGTAAAAAATGTAGCACGTTCATCAAATTTAGTGTTGAATTTAAAATATAAAGTTTTATTAGTTTAGTTGGTTAAAGAGTTATACTTATTTTGTTAGGTTACTAGTTCAAAACATACCTATAACATTTTTAATTTTATATTTAACAATTTCAAGTTTATGGGCGAGTCAACTCACGATTCGACCCAAGTATCTATTTACTCTCATATATATTGAATATAATTGCATAATAATTTATTATAAAAATAGTTTAACGAATAAATTAACAAAAATAAATAAAATAAAATACTAATTCATATTTTTTTATTTTATAATTAGTTGAGATATTTATTTAATGATGTTTGAAATTAATCTGGTAAAAAGATAGAATTAGCCTTGACTTGCTCAAACTCATATTTGATAATATATAACTTTGGTCATTTATTTTAAATAACAGTTCAACTTTTTTTTTCTTTTATAAAATAGGTTTGATAATTTAAATTATTATTTTTAAAATATTTTACTTAAAGCAGTAGAAATGAGAGGATTATAAATATGATTTATTAAATAAGTCTATATTAAATAAATGTTGATAAAATTCAAAATTAAGATTTTAAGTATTAAATTGAATTAATCAAACATAAACATTTAAATTTAAAAAAACAATATTTGAATTTTTTTAATAATATCTACAACTTATATCCGAAAATTTTATTAACACTATTATACTATTTGTTTTGAAAATTTTTTTGGAAAATTGTTAAAACCATTTCATTAAAATTTCAAAAGTAGAAGGGTCAGAAATCAAAGTTAGACAAACCTAGCTATAATTAAAAATAATAATTAACCCTAATAATTAATTAGAAGTGTTCATATATTCTAAAATAAACAGAGATTACAAATAGAAAAGACTACATTCAAATCTAACAATCCCAGCATGAGATTTTCGCATGCCATCTATCTTCATTGAGAAACATTGTTCCCCTTCCTCTTCCTCTAACGATAAAAGGAGATTGTATTGAAAGGATGATGAATATTGTTGTTTCTCATTTTGAATTCTTTCTTTATACGAGCCTGTTCTGATTTGATAGAAAGAATTGTTTATAAGAATTTCAGGTTTTTTACCTTTGCTATCTTCAACTTAAATTTTTGTGTTTTTGTCTTTCTTATCTTCGGCTTCATCTTTAGACTCCACATCGGTTTTGGAATCTTCTTTATCGGCTTTTGAATTCTCTGTTTAAGCTTTGAAATTCTGGGTGTCTTCCGCTTGAGATTCATCAATAATAACTTGAGGTTCATTTTCAATTTTCATCCCGATCCTTCGTATTACAGAAAATTTTCTTTTCCTCTTCACCTTGATACCTTTTACTTTCTTTATTTCACTGTTTTCATTTTTCCTAGAATCCTTCTTGCTTTCTTCTACAATTGTTTGTTCTTTGAGTTTAGCCTCCTCTGTTTCCTTCTTTGATTTTTCTGCTCTTCTTCTTTAGCTTTATTACATTTATTGTGTATGAAAGTATTACAGAAAGTACACATCTTTGGTTTCCATTCATAAGAGATCTTCATGACATTGTGCTTTTCTTTTCTATCAACAACTGCCATTTTCATTGGCAGGTGACTCCTAGGATGAACTTAAATACTAATTCTAGCAAATGACAAGTGTTCTCCTCCTTTAGTTATTGGGTCCATATATAATTGTTTCCCAATTGTACCTACAAAATGACTAATTGCTTCAACATTGTACATGTGGGATGGAATGTTCCAAAGTTTGAACCAAATCTTTGTTGTTTCCTTTAGTTTGCTTTGTAGATTCATCTCTTCTGACCACTTTTTTAGCTTCATGCAATTTGATCCTATGTAAGTATGCCCTTTCTCCAAGATTTCTTTCAGATTTGAGCCTGTTTTGAACTGTAGGAAGTAGAGGTCGTGTATATTTGCATAAATATTTTTAAGCCCCTTTTCTCCCCACTATTTAATTAGAGCTTCTTTGGTAGTTGGTAATGATACTCTATTTTTCCCAATGAAGTTTTCAACCACCACAAACTTCCAATCTTCAATACATTTCTCATATATTTTAGAAGGCAATTTGAATTCAAAAAAAAGAGTTGAGTACCTTTACCTTTGTTTGGATATCCCCCAAGTAGAGTTTTCCTTTGTAGGCATGACCTTCAGATTTCTTTTCTACTTTATTCTTCCATACCTCGTTGACTTTTCATGTTGAATTACTCCTGATAGTGTAGGTCTTGGATTTGGGAGCCTTCCTCATCTCCTTCATTGCATTAACTGACCATTTAACTATCTCCTCATATTCTACTTTTTTCAACAAATTTCAGTCTTGGAAATAATGAATATTGAGTTGGATTGTAATTTGTTCAACTTTCTCTTTAATGATTGTGATTTCTCCTTAACATGCATCAGGAGTTTGATAATCTGGTTTTAAGACCGAACATGTTGACTCTTTTATTATAACCAATCTTCCATACTCCCTCTTTGTTGTCCTGTTTTCCTACATTCTATTTTACAAAAATTTATGCAAGATTTGTTGATTTTACATTGAGGCTATTTTATCACATGAGTCACTAAGATTTAATTCAAACAACTTAACATTTCATCATCAATTAAATATTTCATCAAATTATCAATAAAAGACTCTTATGTTTAATTTCTTCTCTTACAACATTTTAATATAATTAAAATGCTACAGATATTATATCAAATAAGTTGTAATAAACTAGAATTAAATTTCTTCAAAAATACAATATTGTTTTTTTAAAGAAAATGTCAGTTTCTACACTAAATTCAATTTTGATTAACCATTATAAGACTACAAATATAGTTAAATATGAATATTTCAATTTGCATAGTGCATGTATGGAAGAATTAACAAAAATAATAGGATCAAAATTATGAATAAAATAAAGAACTAGTTAATTGGGAATGTAACTAAAACTAATCTAAAATTACAAATCATAACAATACTTTATAACACAAAGTATTCAATAATTAATAAAGTTAATTAACTTAATGTGCTGCTCATAGGTTGGAATTTGACAATAGTAAAGTTTGTTTGGTCTTTTTATATAAAAGAAAGTAAAAAAAAAAATTATAAAAAATTCTAAAGTAACACTTGTTCTTAAAAATTACTCACGTATTTACAAATTTTTTCAAAATAAGATAAATATCATTTAAGTAAAAAAACATATAGTTTAATGTAATTTGAATTTGTATAGTGTATGGGACAGAATTTTTGGTAAAGAATCAAATAAAGGACTAATTAATTAAAAATGTAAATATGATATCAATTTTAGGGTTTAATGTATCTCCTAGTTTTTCATATAAGTAATTAAATTTACCTATAGAATTGGCCTTTCTCTAAGAGTCTAAATTTCTATATTACTGATACAACGGCTTAAAAAATAAAGATAAGTATTGTACCAATAAAGTTTGTGTACTAGATAAAGTTAATTAATTAATTAGGCTTCATTATTTAATCAAAAGTTCAAATATTGCCTTATCTATATAATAAAAAAAGAATATTTTTTTCTTTTTTTATAAATAAAAATTCAAAAAGTAACATTTGTTTTGAAATTTAGTAGGTTGTTTATTAATTTTTTTTATGATAATAAGTTTCTTTAAATAAAGTTATATAAATTCAGGTAATCTTTTTAATAATAAAGTTTCTAGAATTTGTAATATAAATAGATAAATCTCCGTCACAATTTTATATTTGTGATTTGTGAGTTAATAGAATGAGTAAATATGAGTTTCTTGAGAAGGGCTTCATGGACTTAGATGAAGATTTTCTCGAAGAGCACTTTGGCAATCATGTCGAGGAACCGACAAAACTGGAAGCAATTGATGAAACTTCAATTGTATATGTCCAAGTAAAGGAATCCAATAAAATTGTATTCAATGCAAAAGAGTTCGATGCAAATATACTTCCATCCCTCTCTCCCACCCAAAGGGAAGCTCTCACTGGAAAAGATGGTCCTCACCAAATCAACGTGCCATGGTTCGAAGTGGGGACAGATGAATCATACATGACGACTCTAGTATTTAGGGGTGACTTCTACTACGTGGAGGATATTGATGAGCTAATCCTCCATGGAAAGATTAATCATGAGAAGGAACTTGAAGCTTGGATAAGCAAAGGTCGATTGATTTTTCGGGGAGAGTCGTGATAAAGGAATGACTAATAGAGAATTACCTATAACTGTTAGCTATGTAATTTGATGTTCTCTAGTAAAATAAATGTATTCTCAAATTTTTAATTTTCATATTAAGTAATTATAATTTTGTTTATTAATCATTTTATAAAATAAATAAAGTATACAAGTGATGGTGATTTGAGAAACACAAATTCATCCGATGTCATAAAAAGAAATAAAACAAATCCATCTAATCAAATCTAAAAAGCAAAACATGAACTTCTAATGTTTATAGTATATTTAGTTCAAATTTTTTAAAAAGTCTTGTTATTGCTATGGATGAACATTTGATTTCTTTCATCCCAAATAATTGAGATATAGTATACCTATATTTTTTTATGATATAAATATGAGTTAAAATTTTATCCATATTATTAAACTCATTTCAATTTATAATTAAAAAGTATTTAAACCACCACTATTTAATAATTTGTTGACCTATATTTATTGGATGAATATTAAAATTGATCCATAATCGTCCACGCATATATGTGAAGGAAATATATGTCAAAATAATGATGGCAGGACAATAATTAATAGAAAATATACATATAATTATTTAATGAATATTACCATAATTTAATGACTCCAATCCTAACTAATTGTCAAATACAATTATTGTATAATTATGATTTTCAAATTATTTTATTAATTTATTTTTCTCCTGCAAAGACATATTTGGTATCGTAGGGCATATAGTACAATGAATAAATGTGAAAAAAAGAAATTTTTTTGAAACATGTTTGCAATTAGTTTCATGTGAGATAATAGCAATTCATTTATTTTTTTTAATTCACGAGTAGACTTAAATATCAGTTAAGTGGAGGTAATTTCGGTTAGAAATTTATAAAATAGCATAAATATATTTATGAATGATGTTACAAATAAATAAAAATAAAATAAGATATACGGAAGAACAATATCACCTAATTTGATGGTTGATTCAAGGCATTTGTTTAGCACATTTCCCTTAAAACAGTTACACCGTCTCCCTTTGTGCTGGAGCTTATCGCAGATGACTGTCTCACAGAGTACAACGAATATAGTAGTGATTCAGCACTGGAATCACTACGCAACAAACTTGACAAAGTACTTGAATCAATCACTGAGTTTCAACAGATATATGAGTCAAGAACTAAAAGAACACTCGGTTGAGTGGAAACTCGAAGAACACTCAGTAGAGTGAAGAACTCAAAGACACTCAAGAAAACAAAGAAAAAACTTTTCGAATTATAAAAAGATAATAAAATGAGTGAAGAAAAGATATGAGATATTTTTCAAAGTTCCAACATGAAGGGGATATTTATAAATTGAAATTAAACCATGTCAATAAATTTATTTATCAATCCAACGAATGATAATTCATCCAACGGCTGCCATTCCTAGACTCTCGACATTTCAAGACTCTTGGCATTCGATCTTATCCATTGGCATTCGATCTTATCCACTGATATTAAATTTCACCAAAAATTCTCATTTGAATTTGGTATGAATTTATATTTATTTGAATTAAATTACATTTAATTTATTTATCCAAATTCTCATTTCTATTTAATTAATGAAATTAGTTTAAAATTCCAACAATCCCCCACATTAATGAAAATTGAAAGAGTAATTCAGTGAAATGTTGAACAGTTGAATTATACATAGGATAGGTAGGTGTAACCCTATAAACATTGCCTTATGAAAATATATTTTTACTAGCCGATTAGTAGACTCGATGTCCTTGAACTATTATGCCATTTGTGTAAACGATTAAACACTTTCATATAGAATTCTTTCTGATACGTGTCAAGCTCTCATGGTTGTGTCCGTTTTGGCCATGAAATACGCGCCTAGTTCTATGAGAGGGTCTAGAATTGAGCTGTGCAATTCTTTCAAAGCGGTCTCACTTCTCCCTCACATATGTAATATCTTTGCTTACAAAGAATCATTAAAAACGATATGTTTATCCTCGTCAAAATATATATTATTTCGTTATAGGATTAATCCCTAATAATAACTTTCCAAGTCAGTATAATTAGGCTGTCTCATTGAACCTAGTTCTTGGGATCTTCAATCTGCATATGTTGGGTTTTCCTTCATACCAATTTATAGAAGACTCATGTCTTAAATAACTTTTAAACTAACTCTTTATTCAACAGTTTGGTTAGTGGATCCACACTGTTATCTTTGACTAACATAGTCAAATATGATAACTCTTAGAGAGTACAGTTTAATGGCATTATGTCTAAGACGAGTATGTCTAAATTTGTAATTTACTATGAGTTTGTATAATTTCATATCATTATCTCAATAATTAGAAATTTCCTTTTAGACAAATCTTGGAATATCTTCTAATAAGTATAGTCATTCATACATACTTATCATTTAAATATTTTTTTTGTGAAAATATTGTTTACTTGACAACTAGTAAACAAAATGTCTTTGAACTATTATACGTTTGTGTAAACGATTACATATTTTATAAAAAATCTATTTTTCGTTAGAAGATTTTCACCCATATAGTTTCACTTTTAAGTATAAACATATTAACTTGTAGATGTAAAGTCTTTCATATCACTTTATCATTTGATAACAACATGATACCTTGTATAGTGCAACTCACATCCTTAATATATTTAATATCCTTGTATAGTGCAACTCACATCCTTAGTATATAAAACAATGTATATATGTATAAATAAATAGATCATCCATCTTTATTTAGTATCATACCATATTCTTATTAATTATAACGCTTTAATAAATTCAAGAAGGTATATATTATAATTAATTATTTTAAAAAGGAAATCATATATTTCAATTATAATTAATTTTAATTACTATTACTATTAATAAATATAGTCATTAATTTTTGAAAATTATAAGCTAACCTTTTATTTATTATTAATAATAATTTTAGTAGCTATCAAACTTTTAATGAAAAAGAATACAAATTATTGTTTTCTAATTTATTTTCAAGATAACGTTTGTATATAAAATGATAGGATCAGTGCAATCAATAAAGACAGGGGTCTGACTATTACTAACAACTTCGGATAAACAGATTGTTAAAAATCCTTTTAGGGATTAATATCACTTTCTATTCTTCGCAAACCTTCACAAACTCTTGAAGCGATTCAAATGCAGAACTGTTTCTTTGGGTTTGAAGTTTTAAACCAATGAATGATGAAAAATAGAAGGTAAAGAACACAACAAGTTGTTTATGGATGTTTGGAGATAACTCTCTTATGTCACCCCTTTTTCCAACAACCGGAAGGATTTCACTAAACTTTTTTGAATCAAATACAACTTACTGAATAGCTAACACTTTGTTGAACAGAACAAACTCTGTTCAACTTACAATATGATCAGAATATCTCTCAGCTAAACAATGTTTTTGATTCTCTCTTGAACTTAGAAAATGATGTACAATTAGTAAATGCAAGAACAAATGAGTAAGAAAAATTCAATTCAATAACTGGTAGACCGAGAAATTCGTCTGTTGTCCTTGAGAATCTATTTGTAGTAGAAGGACACCAACAGTCGAATCTTCTACATGGACACGTGGCACGCGCCCATAGGATTGTCGCCTAAAGGACAGGTACAACAGACTATGTGCTCATGGAACGTGGCCGTACTAAATGGTAGTGCGCCAGATATCCTTTTGCAACTGTCCTGTACTGCACAATTAGTGGGAGGAATATTCGCGTATGTGACGTTTATTCATTGGATGCAAATAGCTGGCGTACTGGTCTGCAAGAGAAATTGGAGCAGAAGTAGCATACAACTAGTTGATCGTGGGTAGACGTATGCTAACTTGAAACGGTTGCTAAAGTGAGGCATTAGACGTGCTCCATTAGATTGCCATATCTAAGGGAGTTAAACGCCAACGTCTAACAACGAGTTCGATTAGACTGCCAAGTCTAATGGAGTTAGACTGCCACGTCTAACTTCGCATCCCATTAGACAACCACGTCTAATGGAGTTAGACTACAACGTCTAACTACATATCACTTCAGACTAATATGAAGGAGTGAGACGTGCGCGTCTAACTACGTATCACTTCAGACTAATCTGAAAGAGTTAGACGCCAACGTCTAACTACCTGTCTGTTAGACTTGCACGTCTAACTACGTATCTATTAGACTTGCACGTCTAACTACGTATTTGTTAGACTAACACATCTAACTACGTATCTGTTAGACTTGCACGTCTAACTACATATCTGTTAGACTTGCATGTCTAACTACGTATCTGTTAGACTTGCACGTCTAACTACGTATCTGTTAGACTAACACATCTAACTACGTATCTGTTAGACTTGCACGTTTAACTACGTATCTGTTAGACTTGCACGTCTAACTAATAACACGTATAACTAGTCTGCTTAGACCACATCCAAGTTAGCTAGATCTGATGCACCTGTATAGAAACAATTAGACGACTTAGCTTCTTTCATATCTAGACATCATCAAAACTCAATAGATCAATATTTAGCATTATTCTATTAATTAACTCTTTACTTAATATTTTCAAACAATTTCTTCTAAGTTAATTAATTCTTAATTTTTTTCAATAATTTCCCCTTTTTTGATGATTTAAACTAAATGATCAAAATTAGTTGAGTTCATTTAATCCCGAAAAATTTCTCTTTTTGATGATGTTAAAACCATGTAATCTTAAATAAAGTATTGTAAACACCCATCAAATATAATTTAAATCAAAATAGTTCACAAAAATATCCCAACATGAGTTTTAAACCAACATAAGCTTTAAAATCCTCAAATCATAAGTTTTAGAATGAGAATGAGAGAAGCAAAGAAAGAGATTTATTGTCCTTCCCTTTTCACGTTTGCATCTGCATTGTCTTCATCCAGAGAATAAACAATTAGGAGGTTTTAATAACGAGTGACAGCACTTCTGCCGCCTCCACTTCCACCGCCTCTGTCGCTTCCACGACCCATGCCTTTCTTTCATGGTCTTAGACCATCTTCATTCTCTTCTACAACTTTTCGTTTAGATCGGGTTCCTCTAACAACAACTCCTCTGGCAACTCCACCTCTTGAACTACCTCCTCTAGATCTACCTTCCCCCTTTTTAAAATTATCAAGTACAACAACATCAGGGAGTACAACACGGGTTCTTTATTTAGAGGCATTGGCTTCTGCCACTTCGATAACTTGAATGGACCTAACAAGGGAATCATCATACTCCATTCTTTCTGCTTCTGCTCTACTCATTGATTTGGTCATTTCCACCATTTGAGCTTGAAAGAGATCTATAGAAGATACGAGGGATAGATGAAGTTCCAAGGAGAAAGTCTTTGACTCGACATGGTGCTCTATTTGACGATTTATGACACTTTTCTCAAACTTGTTGTACTTGGAGTTTACAATGTTGATTTCATATGTGTTTCTGTGCATAGTCTTCTCCAATTCTTTCTGAATAGTGAGGAAGGAAGACATCTCTTTCTAACTTAACACCGAGCCCTTTTCAAGATTAACCAACCTGGACTGCATTTCTACCATATTCTCTTTGATGTAATTTATTGTATCCATCATTGTAGTACAAAAGTTTGCATCCCCATCAAAAGCCTCTTCGAAAGAGTGAGCAGCTGAAGACACAGCTTGAGAATGAGCCGGAGTGGTCCTAATTGGACTTATATGCATGTTCACTTGTAAAGAACATTGAGGTTCTTTATCCTTGGAATTAGAGGAGGGGGTTTTGGACGCATCCTTGGATTTGTCTTCTTCATTAATAATATCAGCACACGAATTCCTCCCGAGATATTATCAGAATGCAAAGGTAATTCATTGACGTGATCAACAATGTTTGTCGTTGTCCTGATGGGGGATGATCGAGGAAAAAGTTATCCTGGAATTATATATATTGCAATTATATAGATCGAAAAAAATTGAAACATAATACAATTATATATATTGCAATAATTTTATAAAATTTAGAGAGTGTAACTCCAAAAATTACTTGTCCCAAAAATGTTCGAGATTCGAAAATTTTTAACCTCGTTTTGTGTTAGTCAATTTTTTTCAATAAAACATTATTTTAAATAAACACATGTTTTTGATAATAATTAATTTATAAAAACATGTTTTTGATAATAATTAATTTTTGTGATCCATTTAAATAAATTTTTAAATTTAAAATAATCAAATTATAATTTTATTTTAAAAGAAATCTGTATTTTAAATTAATTTAAAATAATTAATTTAAAAAATTATTTATTTGATGAAAGCTTGGTCAATTGATTTTTAATTTAAAATCAATAAATATTTTGTTTACAAACTTATTTGACTAGAGATTTTTTTAAATTTGGCTTTTTGTTGATACTCAAGAAAGATTTAGCACTATTTCCTCCTTAAAAATGGTCTACTTTATAAAATTATGATTTTGAAAAATTGGTTTTATTAAGTTTTACTTAACTAATTATTCTTCAAGTCCTAAACATGCATAAAATATTAGAAGTCAAAAATAAATCAAAATAGGGCTTTTATCAAAATATTTTTTTATAAAAATATTTTGAAATTGTTTTCTATTTTTTTTTGTTATTTAGAAAATGATTTAGGGCTTTAAATTTAAAAACAAACAATTTTTAAAATTATAATTTCAAACAAATGGACCCTAGGACAATTCCTCTCGATCGAGGCTAAGACCTCTCGGTCGGATCTTCGGTCGAATACAGGGGAGTCCTTAGTCGAGACTAATATCTCTCGGTCCGATGCCGGAGCTCTAAATCGGGGCTAGAAATCCTCGGTCGAGTGCAGAAGAGTCCTCATTTGAGGCTAAGACCTCTTGGTTTGATACGGAGATCTCGCAGTTGAGGTGCGGGGAGTTCTCGGTCGGGGCTAGAAATCCTCGATCGAGAACCATGCGGACTTGTTTTCTTGATCAGGTGCAGGAGAGGGTTCGATTTTCTCGATCGGAAATTGAACTTAGGTCGAACCATCGGTCGAACGTTAAGAACATCAAAGTGCAATTTGATGTTTTTGACTAGGGCCTTAATCATCGATCTAAAGGCATGAGGAGGTTCGTCTAGTCCCGATGATCATATATAAAATCATCCCGATGCATCATTTGAAAGAGATGATGTTCCATTTGTTCAAACAATTTCTTGAGTAAAACACGTGTTTTTGATTTTAAGAGTTTAATAGGGTATAAGGAACTTGCCAATAGTTTCCTTATATCTTATAGGGATTGAATGAAATCAAGACATGAACACTCCTTATTCATCTTATTTAATCATGACAATGACTTGGTCTTAATTTTAATTATTTTGAAATTTATTTATTTAAAATAATTCTTAATTCTTTTAAAATTTATAAATTAGGTAACTAAAATTTTAGTACTTATACAAAAAAAAAAAAAAAAAAGAAGATAAATTCATCTTTTTGGGTGAATTTTATCTATAATTTTAATGAATAAATTAACAAAATAAATAAAATAAAATGTATCTAAATATGAATTTTAAGTATTCAATGATTATAATATTTAAAGATAAAAATTAAATTAACAAATATAAATATCTAAACTTGAAGTACTTAAAATTTGTTCAATATTATCTAAAACGAAAAAAAATATATTAACACTATTATACACTTATATATTAATTATATTAATCAATAAATTTAATATATTGAATTATATAATTTAATATTATAAATATTAAATAAAAAAATATTAATATTTTTTAATTTATATATAAAATTATAATATTTTAACTTAATATATATATATATATATATATAAATAAATAAATGAGAGATTGAATACATATATTTATTTTTAATTCATTTTATTTATATTATATAATTATATTTTTATTTTATATATTTAAAATTAATCTAATAAAGGTAAAGAGAGTTAGCCTTGAATTTGAAAATATGTTATACTTGTAATAATATAATAAAAATGATAGAGAGAATTGGAGTGAGAAAATTAAAAAATAAATCACGGTGAGACCAATACAATTTTTCTCTCTTCCCTCTCCTTACTGAGGCCAATATGATTTTTCTCTCTTCTCTCTCCTTACATTTATTTTCTCATTTCTTCAGCTCTCCCGCTCTCCTTACATTTATTCTCCAATTTTTTAGCGGTTAATAACATGATATCATGTTATTCTCTTTCATTCCACTCATTTTTCTCCCTCTATCACATCTTTTTTATATATTATAATAATTTTATTAAATTTATAATAATAAATTGACTTTTTCGTATTTTTCTTTTAAAAATAACTTATTAAAAAAATCATTTTAAAAATATACTAAAATTAAATAAATTTTAATATATTAAATCAAAGAATTAAAAATTGTACATGATATAATTTAAATTATAAAATTATATATAAATAAAATAAATAAATTCATATATTATATTAGGAGAGACGCAAGCAAATTAATGAATACATGTCACAATTTTATGATTTTGAAGATGGTCGTATTGAAAGAGAGATACAATATGTGTGTATTAAAATATATTTTTTAAAATAAAAAAATTAAATCAGGTTGCTAACTAAATTAAAAATGATTTTACATAATAATATTAATAATAAAAAACAAAAATATATAATTCTCAATAACAACAAGTTATAGAATGCCCTTAAAAAGTACTTTTCTTTTAATAATTAAATATAATTAATCATATATTCTTATAGAATGATTTATAATTTTTAATAATTAAACTTATTAATAGCACTAGTTCATTTTCAATTACTTATTTAATTAGAATATTTATTGATTTATATTTTTTTCTATTCATTTTTAATTGCTTATTTAACTAGACTAAAACGATTTATAATTTTTTTCTAAAAATAAAAATATTATAATTAATTAAATATATAATTATAAATAAATGATTATATAAGTACCCTGGTTGTCATTTTAAAGAAACCAAAACCCTAATAGTTTTCTTTGGCTGCAATCTTCTTCTTCACATCTCTATCTATTTTCCTTAACTTCTCTTATTTATCTTATAAGTTAATTTTTATTATATTTATCTTCTTTTATCATGCCTTTGATTGATTGATCTCGTTTGTTTCTTAGTCACATTCTCTTTTGATTTGATATATTTGCAGATAATCGTATTTGAAGCATACCTATTGCAAATTCTCTCAGATAAGCTGTTTTATTTTGTTTTCCTTAATGCATGTGAACTATCATGCATTATCTGTAAGATGTGTAAGATTATGTAAGATGTGTAAGATTATAGACTAAAACTCTCTATAATCTTACAGAGATCTGAAGTCAAATTTTTATTTTTATGATTTACTAAACTTTTGTTTATGGTTTGTTTTACGATTACTTATTTGACTTATTAATGAAGTTTTTTTTAAATGATTACATATTTCAAATTTTACTTGGCCATTTGAAAAGTTATATTTTGAGATTCTATCTTCTTTTTTATCAAGGAAAAAATATCTCTCCTATTTCATAGGCATAAAGTTACTTTAAAAGAAAATTTCTTGGATATATATAGAGTTTTTTTTTAATATTTAAAAAAAATATATTATTTGATAAAAAAAAGGGTATGTTATTATTTTAGATTTGTTCAAGATATTGTATTTGAAGTGAATTGATAATTAAAATGCTAATAAGATGTAGAAAATAATTTATAAAAAACACACACAAATATATATATATATATATATATATATATATAATCCAAAATAATTCAATATCAAATTGAGATTTTATTCGACTGTTAAAATCTTTACATAATCGAGTAATTGTTTTGTTTTGTAGGAAGCTAACATGATGATAGTCTTTCATTATCTTTAAGTTCTTCCCATTTATTATTGAATATTGAAAGTATAGTTCTTTTATCTCCCTTCCACTAACTCTAAATAAAAAGACTCTAATGAAAAAATATATATTTATTGTTACCACTTACACTTATTTAATTGTATTTTAAAGTGGTAAAGGAAGCTGTAACCTAGTTAAAATAAATTAAGATAATTAAATATAAATATATACATATTTAATTATCTTTAAAGTAGTAATGAGGTGATAAACTTATTTAAAGGCATTTAAAGGGGTAAATAAGTAATAGTTAAAATAAATTAAAATTAATATATATATATATATATATATTATAATACAAAATAAATAATTAATATTATTTTTAAAATTAATATTATCATTTGAAATTTATGTGGTAAAGTTTATTTTATGAACTAAATATATATATATATATTATTGTTACTATTTTTTTATTTTTTTATTTTATGAATTTTACATTTATTAATGGAATTAAGCATATATTATGTTTTATTTTAAAAAAATTAATGTTTGGTTATTTGAAATTTGGTTAAAATAAATGATTGTAATGTTCTCTTATATTTAAAATTTAAATTGAATGAGAGTAAAGTAAGATTTTTTTTTATATTTATTGAAAATTAAGTAATTTGATAAATACAATTACAAACAAAACTATAAACATGGTTTTTTGAAAAACACAAAAAAAAAACAATAAAAATCTAAAATAACTCTGATCAAATTAGCTTCTTATCAGCCACTTCTAAACTGATCATAGCTTCAAAGAGAAGAAAAAAACTTCAATCATACAATAATAAATAAATGTGATGAACATGAAGAGCTGCATCTAGATTCATCGGAGAAGACCATTAGTGAGTGTTTCAAAGATTCCCGAAATGAAAAGTAGAGCAAGAGAAATGGATTAGAAGCTGATATGCTTCCTGGTATGCATTTGTACTATTTGATAAATGACAATATAGGTATAATGTTCTTTTATTCTTGAATTTATTACTACTCTATTAATTTTTTGTATGGCAGGTTTAGTAGGCAGAATGATATGAGAAAACCAAATATCTGATAAGCTGACACATTTATTTGTAAGTTTGATCTTTTTGTCAAATTTCCATTTGTGACACTTCTGAAAAAACATATAAATTTGTGGAAAAAATTACAGATGCTACTTACTTGTGAGTTTGAAAATTATACCAACGTAAAAACGTAGAATGTCTTCCATCCATGTTATTAAGAAAGTGAGTCGTGATATCATTATTTTCCGGTCTTCTTTGTTTTGAAATCTCTTTGAGATCGCTTTCAAACTTCACGAAACGGAAATTCATAGTGAAGATTGTTATTAAACTAAGAAGGACTGAAAATAATGAATTCGTTACTCACTTCCTTGCTAACATGGATGATGAAGGACATTTATTTTAATTTCTAAACAAACATTGTATGTTTCTGGACTAATGGAAGATGATGTTTCCAAAGTTATTAATATGTCATCTCGATCACGGAAAATTGTAATATTTTACCATAATGGAGTGTCTTGCTCATAATATCCTAATTAAGATGTACAATGATATTATTAGTAGGTCAAAACATCTCAATTGAGATCATCAAGTCTCCAGATGTTCTAGATGCAGCTATGAATATTGGCTTTTATACAACTTTAAGCTGGCATGATTTTGATCCAGCCGAGCTTTACAAACTATTTGAGATGATTGTGGTGGAACCGTGCTGAATTATCTGAAATCCTTTCCTCTTCAGAAAAGGTTCTTGTCAGTAAGATCCTTAACATTGATCAAAACAAGATTGATCAACTCAGGAAAGCTCTTATGGAGCGTTTTGCCGAGCTGTTATACTGGAAAAGGCTGGTGAAAATAATGCAGCTCAGAATCAACTATACAATCAAAAACTTGTAAATTGAAAGGTATATTTCGAGACTAGTGTTTATCTTGTTTTCAAATGAATAACAAAGAAAAGTGATTGGGTTTGAAAAGTTCATCAAATCAAAAAAGAAGCCCATGAAACTTACAATCAAAGAGCAACGGAGCTGAGCTAGAGTTATTGTTCATCTTAGTGTATGAATTATTATAACTGATTTTATATTTTTTATTAATTTTTTTTGATTTTGAGTTATGAAAGGTGAATATTTTACAAGAGGCTGACAATAGACTATTTAGCCATTATATTCAGACGCAGTTATAGTCGAGTGGTTCATGGGCTTCAACACCAGCTATATGCAGCTAAAAAATGCTGTAATAGCAGTTCTTTCGGAATATTGTTAAGACACTCTAAAAGACCTCCATGATCAATACGAAGATAAAATAAGAGAGAGGGTCCCCCTGCCTCACTCCGTTTTCACCCTTAAAGTAGCCACCATGTACGCCAGGTCAATTGAGATTTGATAATTGGTTTGGTCGAGGAATAAAAGGTGTGTGAGGTCACGATATGATATGTGAATTGTGATTTGGTGGTTGGTTTGGAGGAGGGATAAGAGGTGTGTGAGGTCACGATATGAGAGGTGAATGATTTATAACTTCAAGTAAGTTCTCTAGATTAATCTCAAGATTGATATTTCATATTGCATAAGGGGTAAGGGGTGTGTGAAAAAATGTGAGGTCACGAAGATGATAGGTCGATTGTGAATTGATTGATGGTTTGGTCGAGAGATAAGATATGTGTGAGATCACGATATGAGGGTGAATTGTGATTTGGTGGTTGGTTTGGTGGAGGGATAAGAGGTGTGTGAGGTCACGATATGAGAGTGAATTGTGATTGGTTGTTGGTTTGTCGAATTGGGGTAGAAGAGGCCGCGATAAGGGATTAAAATGTTGGCAATAATGTGTAAAGTAGCCTAGCATTACTTTAGATAAGAGCGAAAGGAATGACTTACAACTTCAAGTAAGTTCTCTTGATCGATCACAAGAATCACATTGCACATTTCTTATGTCTTTGTGTAGTTCTCATTAACTCATTTGTGTAAAAGTGTATAAAGAAGTCTTGCGTTACTTAGCAAAATTGATAACTTACAATTCAAGTAAGTTCTTGGGATCGATGTATCATGACTAACAAAATAAAGAGTGTAATTGATTTGAATCCTATTAAGAAGAAATTTGTCTTTCATAACGGAAGAAGCATAAGACATGTCTCCCGTTTCAAATGAGTTAGTGAGGACTACACAAAGACAGAGACAATATGCAATTTCAATTTTAGGATCTAGAAATCTTATGACATGGTGAGATGTGACAGTTTTCGTGGTGCTCTAAAGTGATATTGGTGGTTAAAAATATAAGAATATATGAATTGAGATGTGTATTTGACCGTATTATGAAAATTTGAGGTATGATGAGAGATTGTTTGGATTGTGGTGGTTTACCGAATTGGGGTCAAAGAGGTCGCGAATTAGCCTAGTATTACTTTAGATTAGAGTTAAGTGAATGACTTGCAACTTCAAATAAATTCTCTAGATCGATCTATCTTGACTAATAAAATAAAGGGTGTAATTTATTTGATTTCTACTAAGAAGAAATATGTTTTTCTTAATAGAAGAAGCGTATGATATGTCTCTCATTTTAAATGTGTTGGTTACACAAAGACAATCAATATGGAATGTAAATATTGGGATCTAGAAAATTTATGGCGTGGTGAGATGGGACATTTTTCGTGGTGATATAAAGTGATATTGATGTTAAAAATATGTGAATTGAGATGTATATTTGACCGAAGTATGAAAGTATGAGGTATGAGATGAGAGATGTTTGGATTGTGGTGGTTTGCCGAATTGGGGTAAAATATGTCGCAATAATGATATGAGATGGTTGTGGTGCAAAATACTCGAAAATTGGTAATATGAGAGGTGCATTAGGAAACAAAGAATATTGGTGATTAAATATGTGAATGTATTTGTTGGTTTACCAAAGTGTGAAAGTGAGGTTCATTAGGAAATAAAGTATATTGGTGGTGAAATATGTTACGATGATGATGATGATTACGCTGATGATGATAATAGAGAGATGAATATCAGATATTTCAATGTATACATATGTTGTATTTTATATTCAATTTGTTATATACGATAATTTTCAAAGTAAAAACTTTTTAGAGTTACTTTAAAACTGAGACTGTTTATTTTTGAATATTTTTAGATAAACAATCGAGAACTAATAATAATGATAATCAAACTGAAGATGACTGAGTATGAAGAAAATGTAAATTTTATTAATCCTTCCAAATGCAATGGATTGTACTAATAAACATAACAGAGTTAACTATAAAAAGAAAATAAAGAATATAAATTAAATTTCTTATAATCTTTGATAGAAAAATTAAGTAAGTTAATTTTGAAACCGGACACACATAAATTTTTGAATATTTATTCTAAATAATCAAAAAGGGAGAAATTGATTGAAAAATTAAGTAAAGTTAATTTTTGGAACCGGCCAGAAAAACTGAACAACTATTAACTTCTATGTGCAGGAACAGATCGAATTGCACAAATCTGCTGGAGCCTCACAAACCGGCTGAAGAACACTTCAAAGAAATCAAGTCCAAGTGATCAAGTCAAGATCAAGAGGAACCGGTTTCAACATTCTCAAAGAGACCGGCTAGAAAGACAAGTCTACATTCCAGCCGGACTATACTGTGTAAAAATCAACTGGAAACTAAAATCTACAGAGATGACATAATATGACGAAAGACGTGTCTCGAAGAGATAAAAGAAGATAAGATCCGATCAGAAGCATGCGAGAAAAACAATGATGATTTACTGATCCGACTTCGACAGCCGGAAGGTGCATGCCTGACACATGTTCGAATCTGCAAACCGGCTACGTCATCTTTTGCTGAGAAGTGTCTGCATGCTTGCCAAGTGTTGAGGAAGGTGAAACGTGCAAGCAACCTCTCTGCACCGGCGTGACTCTAGATTAACCAATCCTACGGTGAGAGAAGAAAGTGACCGTTGGGATCATCTTCACTATAAAAGGAAGACGAAGCAACCTCATTAATGACAAGTTACGAAAATCTTAGAGAGATAAAGAAATCTCACGCGCGATCCAAAATCGTTGTGTTATTTACCGGAAGCTTTGTTTGTTTGTGTTTGTGTTGTGTTAGTGTATTACATCAAGAGTGAATTGGTGTAACCGGCGAGTAGCGAGTTAGGCTCGACTGACATTTTAAGTGTTGTAACTTTGAAAGTTAGTGGAGATCTTTCTCATAACCTGAGAAAAAGGGTGACGTAGGAGGGTTTGCTCAAAACATCCATAAAAAATCATGTCTCGTGTCATTTCTTTTATTTTCGGCTTACTCACTATAAAAACCGAACTATTACAAACCTAAACATAATCCCTAATCAAACCGGTCCATATACTTCATCTAACTGACTCCTTGTTAATCTCATCACAACTAAGTCGCATACGTTGCTTCAGACTGAAACAGACATTTCCGCCCTTGAACCCGGTTCAAGAGTCTGTGACAGTTTGCGAAGTGCTGAGAACGGTTATAGTCTCTAATCGGACTATCACCAAAGTGTGTTGTGTTGCTTTAAGCGGTCACCCTTCCTAAAACCGGAAACACCCTGGTCCTCCAAGGGCACCCCCGATCCTAACAAGTTGTATCAGAGCAAGGTTCTTAGCACTCAAGCAACTGAAGAAGATGGGAAGCATGACCCACATCAACAAGCCACCAATGCTAAACAGTGAAGCGTTTAGCAGTTGGAAGAAACAGATGTATCTACATCTGATCACGCTGGATGATGAGATGAGCCGAGTCCTGAAAGAAGGGCCAATCAAGATCAACAAGGAGTTAGACGAATGGACAACTGGAGATCGGAGACGTAGTAACCTGGACAACCATTGCATGAGGCACATCTATAAGGCTATAGACCATAACACCTTGGACAAGATATCAGCCTGTGATAATGTAAAGGAAGCCTGAGAAACAATCATTCAGATCCATGAAGAAAACGAAAGAACAAAGGAGAATAAAATCTTAGTGGTTACACAGAAATATGAAAACATCAGGATGAAACCGGGGGAAAATATGAAGGTATTCAGCAATCGGTTCACCAGTGTGGTCAACGAGCTTCAAACACTCGGAAAGAAATACGACAACCGAGAAGTAATCATCAAAGCCTTAAGATCACTGCCAAGCACATGGGATATCAAGACCATGGTGATGAGGGAATCAAGCAACCTCGGGCAGATGAAGTTGCATGACGTGTTTGAGGATTTAAAAGCTTATGAGTTCGAGATTAAGTCTCGGATCGAAGATGAAGCATCCACGTCAACCGCAACCAGAGCTTTGGTTACATCGGTGGAACCGGCGGTCCAAGTATCAACCGTTCCGGCTCCAGTCAAGAACGCTGATCAAATCTGTGAAGATGTGATGGCGATGCTAGCTCAGAAATTTGGGAGATTCATGAAGAAGAACTAGCCACCATCTAAAAACAACTTTAGTTATAATTATGTAGATAAATCAAATAAAAGATGTTATAACTGTGACGGTTTTGGACATTTCAGGTCAGAGTGTAGGAAACCGATAAGAGACGACATAAAACCGGAAGGAAACTATCAAGGCAACAACTACCAAGGTAACTGATACCAGGGTAACAACTACCAAGGGCACAACTATCGGAGAAATGACAATCAACAGAACGACTACCGGAGAAACGATGACCAGCATGCCGACGAAGGGAAGGAAATTCAGAAAGCACTCATTGCATCCGATGGTGGAAGCGAGTGGGCGTACTCCAACAACGAAGATAATGAAGAAAGAGTGACATGCTTCATGGAAAACGACGAAGACGTATTTGATTTCTCTTCTGATGAGTTCTCTAAGGAAGATTTGATTTCTGCACTCAACGAAATGGTCGTTGAGTTCAAAAACATATCTGCATACATACTGACTCCGGTAGAACCTAAAACCGTAGAGTCAAGTGGTATCGCTGTTAAGTCATGCGAAACCGCAATGTATGAACCGGATGAACTATTCTTAGATAATGAGGAGATAGTTCAACTGGTAACTGAAACTGATGAACGAGCACTATACGTTACGACTGCGTGGGAGAGATCTCGTCAAGCCGTAAAACAGATGTGTAATTATAAAAGACATCCTAAATGTAGATTTGGTATCGGTTATGAACAAAACAAACAAAACGAATCAAAACAACCTAACGGAATGAAACTCACAAAAGACAATCTTCCATTCATAAGATTTGTCAAGAGTTCAACAATTGAAAATGAGGAAACACATGATCTAAAACCGGAAACAGAGCTTAAATATGTAAGTCCAACTGAATCAGAAAACTGGCTTCATCCTGAGAGAAGGAAAGCCAACCGGAAAGGAAATAAACAAAACAAAATAAGCAAATCTAGGTCTCAACGACACTCATCACCACAACATAAGGCATTCTTGAGCAAAGATCAAGAAGTTAAACCAAACATTATAAGAACAGATACCGTTAAAGTGATCCGACTTATCCAAGTCTGGATCCCAAAGGGACTAATCAACCATGGACCCAACTGAATGTGGGTACCAAAAGGGTGTAAATAATTTTCTTTTGCAAGTTAGGAGAAGCAACCGGCTAAAGAACTCGGAATGGTATCTGGACAGCGGATGTTCAAGACACATGACCGACAACGATGAACTACTAACCGACATCAAATATGAAACCGGAGCAGTAATAACATTCAGTGACAACTCGAAAGGTAAAACCGTGGGCAAGGGTAAGATTGTCCATGGTAACCTATCCATAAATAATGTATTACTGGTAGAACAATTGCATTTTAACCTAATAAGTATAAGTCAAATGTGCGATGTGGGTTATAAAGTTGAATTTCATAAGAATGCATGTTTAGTTAAGAATCAGCAAAATGATATCCTTTTAACCAGTAACCGAATGGGAAATATTTACAAAGTTAATTGGAAAACTGACTTTGAAAAACCTGTATGCATGATAGCTGGAAATGATCCAAACTGGATTTGGCATAAACGGCTAAACCATTTGAATTTCAAAACAATTAACTTTATATGTTGCAAAGAACTAGTCTACGGTTTTTCAAATGTTAAGTTTTCAAAAGATAAAGTATGTGCTGCATGTCAAATGGGCAAACAGATAAAGTCATCCTTCAAAAGTAAAGGAAATTATCAATCTGAACGGTGTTTAGAACTCTTGCATATGGATCTGTTTGGTCCGGTTAGAGTAACCAGTCTAGGAGGCATGCATTATACCATGGTAGTTATCGATGACTATTCTAAGTTCACTTGGGTAACATTTCTAGCCTCTAAAAATCAAGCAACTCCAAACTTGATCAAATTGATTTTGAGAATACAAAATGAGAAATCTATTCGAGTAAACAAAATCAGAAGTGATATAGGAACTGAGTTTATAAATAGCAGATTAACCACTTTTCTTGATGATTCCGGTATTAAACACGAGTTGTCTAGTGCCAGAACTCCTCAACAAAACAGCCTGGCTGAGAGAAGAAACCGAACTATCAAGGAAGCCGCAAGGTCAATGATAGTCGATTCGGGTATCACTCAAAAGTTTTGGGCTGAAGCTATCAATACCACATGCTACACACAAAACCGGTCTTTAGTAACTAAACGATTTTCCAAAACTCCTTTTGAAATATACTATGATCGAATCCCAAACATACGGTATTTTCGAATTTTTGGTAGTAAATGTTTTGTTCACAACAACGGCAAAAATTATTTGACCGCTTTTGATGCTAAATCCGATGAGGGAATAATGTTGGGATATTCAGCTGTAAGTAAAGCCTATAGGATATATAATACTAGAACTTTAACAGTTGAAGAAACAGCCCACGTTGTTTTTGATGAATCGGTTGAACGAAACACTGCATTACCCTTTGACCTTCACAACAGAATGAAAAACTTCAATATCTATTCTGATGATGAAGACGAGGTTCCGGTTTTTAGACGATTTGTCAATGACTAAGCGGTTGATGCTGAACCTCAACCTGCTCAAGCTTCCTTACCACAGAAAGTTGACTCTTCAGTTTCGACTGAAGAAATCGGTCGGTCTGACTCTGTTCAGCCAACCGATCAGTCTAACCTTGACCAGCCAACCGAAAGATTGATAGACACGTCTCAGATAAAACTCAGAAGGAACAAAAATCATCCTCTTGAACTAGTAATAAGTAACATATCTTCACCCGTCCGAACTAGGCAACAAAATTTGGAACACTATGAAAACTCCGCATTCATATCACAAATTGAGCCGAAAAAGGTGGATGAAGCATTGTCAGATCCCGATTGGATCCTAGCAATGCAAGAGGAATTAAACGAGTTTGAGAGAAATAAAGTCTGGTACCTAGTCCATAGGCCGAAAAATAAACCGGTTATAGGAACACGATGGGTATTCAGAAATAAACTCAATGAAGACGATTTAGTTACGAGGAACAAAGCCCGGTTAGTGGCTCAAGGCTATAAACAGGAAGAAGGCGTTGATTTTGAAGAATCATTTGCCCCTGTAGCTAGACTTGAGGCCATTAGAATATTTTTAGCATATGCAGCTTTCAAAAATTTCAAAAATTTTCAAATGGATGTTAAAAGCG
This sequence comes from Impatiens glandulifera, assembly GCF_907164915.1. Taxonomy (NCBI): domain Eukaryota; kingdom Viridiplantae; phylum Streptophyta; class Magnoliopsida; order Ericales; family Balsaminaceae; genus Impatiens; species Impatiens glandulifera. The sequence continues at coordinate 24,469,612 of NC_061865.1, forward strand.
CTTTTCTAAACGGTAAGGTAAATGAAGAGGTGTATGTTAATCAACCTCCAGGTTTCAAAAGTCCAGAACACGAAAATCATGTTTACCGGCTGAACAAAGCCCTTTACGGTTTGAAACAGGCTCCAATAGCCTGGAACGATACGTTAACACAATTCTTATTTGATCACAAATTTACAATAGGTTCAGACGACAAAACACTTTTCAAATTTGAGAGAAAGGAACACATATTACTTGTTAAGATATATGTCGATGATATTATTTTCGGATCAACCGATCCAAAACTATGTGATAAATTCTCAAAAATGATGACTGGCATATTTCAAATGAGTATGATGGGAGAACTGAGTTTCTTCCAAGGACTTCAGGTTAAGCAGATTGAATCCGAAACGTTCATAAGCCAACCAAAGTACACAACCGAACTACTGAAGAAGTTTGGAATATATACATGCGCCGAAGCGGCTACACCAATGAGTCCTTCTGTAAAGTTAGACAAAGATGAGTATGGTCAAGCCGTTGACATCACAGCATATCGAGGAATGATTGGATCCCTGCTTTACTTAACAGCCAACCGACCGGACATTTTGTTTGCGGTTGGAGTATGCGGAAGATTCCAAGCCAATCCAAAGCAATCACATTACACTGCGGCCAAAAGAATATTAAAATATCTGAAGGGAACTCAAGAAGTGGGACTTTGATCTCCAAAAGACTCAAGTTTCAATCTCGTAAGCTACTCAGACGCGGATTACGCAGGATGCAAGATCGATAGAAAGAGTACAAGTGGAACCTGCCAGTTCCTGGGTGACCGGCTAGTTACCTGGAGCAGCAAGAAACAGGCCTCAGTTGCAACATCAACCGCAGAGGCAGAGTATATAGCAGCTGGAAGCTGCTGTGCGCAACTCCTCTGGATCCAACAACAACTAAGGGACTTTGGCATAGTTGTTGAGAAATCTCCAATATTCTGTGACAAAACCAGCGCAATAGCGATTACATACAATCTGGTGTTGCACTCAAGAACAAAGAACATTGATATAAGACACCATTTCATCCGGGAGTATGTTCAGGAGAAACACATCCGGTTGAAATACGTCTTGACTGAGCAACAAGTAGCTGACATCTTCACGAAACCGCAACAGGAAGGTCGATTTCATCGACATCGACGAACACGCCGCGGAGGAGAACAAGGTCATGCTTCAATCACTAAGGAATGCGGGATTGGAAACGTTCTTATCTGGTCCGTTCATCGTGCACCCGACGGAAGTAATGGAGTTTCTGGCGACGACGACTCTAACGAAGAGGACGGTCTCCACCACCGTAAGCGGCAAAACGGTTAACATCACGGAGGAGCTCTTTTCTGAAGCACTCGGTTTGCCGAATACCGGGCTGGACTTCAAAACAAGCCTGACAGACGCAGAATCAAACGTGGTCCGGTTGGTCATATCGGCTGACGACCAGGACCTGGTAACTCACTCCAGCCGGAAGAAGAAACTAAAGTCGGAGTTCAAATGGCTATTGAACATAATCTCTCGTTCACTTCAGGGTAGAGGAGGTAACTTCGATAACCTGACCAAACTAAAGTTGAAAATGATGATGGAAATTGTCCGCGATGACAAGATAGATTGAGGAACCGTTCTGTTCGAACAGTTTTGCGAGATGGTAGTGAAGAAGGATGGTCGGGTTAAGGCATTCGCAATGCAAATTGTAAAGATTCTTAAGTTCCTTAATGTGGAATTTGGTGAAGGTGAACCGCTTCCACCCACAAATATTCTTAACTCTGAGCAAATGAGTAAGAAGACTACCAAAGCGGCTAAACCGAAGTCCTCCAGAACGAAGTCATCAAAGGGAACCAGCTCATCCGCACCGGCTGGAGAAAGTTCGAAACAAGAAGATCCCAAGGGGAAGGCGGTTCAGGCCGAGGCCTCTCAAAAGAAAAAGGGGAGGAAGAAGACGTACACAAAGAAGAGCTCCAACCAGCCGGCAGACTCCGAGAAAACTCTTTCCTCGGATCATTCGCCTAAGAGAACCGCAAACGTATTTCGGCCCATTCCCATCAACAAAGTTCATCCCATTTCAGTCGACTCTCCACCATCCAGGCAAGTCGAACCCTCGGGGAGCCAAGAAACCGAGTCGATATCGAAGGAGGAAGAAGAGGTTAGTATTCACTTTGAAAACTCCAAATCTCCTAACAAGAACCTCGACGAGATAATGGCCGACGTAGGTTTAAAGACTTCAGAGGTCATTGTGGACGTAGTCCAAAATATTGTTAATGAAACCGAAGACGAAATGTCAAGTCGTCTTAAGCCAGCAGATCTGGTTGAGATACCCGGTCAGAGTGAAACCCATCCGGTCGAAGAAACGGCCAACACTGAGAACATCACCCCTCCAGCGCAGGAGGGAAATATTGAAGAAAAAGAACCATCCGGTTCGGCGGGGAACAAGTCCGTTCCAACCGACACAACGCTCCGATCAGCCCAAGACGGGCCAGCAGATTCCACTTTCACACCTAAAGGGCCAATTCAGGTTAACAAAGGCAAAGAGGTTTTACTTGAGGATTCTGCGGTAAAGGGAAAAGGTGTTCTGCAAACCGGTTCCCAACCTGAGATTGTAACCGAGGCCGAGGTCCTCATTTCAGCAGAAGAAGAGGAGGAGATGTTTCAGCAGCTTCTCCTGAATATGAACAAAGATGCTGGTGAGTTGGTCTCACCGTACCACCTATGGGTCAAGCTCCGTTGTGAGACAAAGCTATCAGATATGATCCCCGATATGAGCGGTAACAAACACTGAGAAACTGTAGGAACTAGAAGAAGAGGCTCTCAAGCTAGCGGGTACCAACGTCATTCAAGCCGCATTCAGCAAAACCTTGGCGATTCACGAATACGTCCGGTTACATGTAGTAGAAGATGCATTAAGGGAGGCAGAAGGAGCAACTTTAACTCCAATTCAATCGAGAATGCTTGAGCGGTTTCACCTAGTGCGTGATAAACTCATTAAAAATGTTGACCGGCTCGAAGCAGAATGGAAGGAAACGTGCAAACATGTCTTAACCTATGCCGACCTCTATCAAAGCAAACATTTCTTTGGTACCGGGGAGTCCTCCATGACAGCAGAAAACCGGAGCAGTGATCCTCCTCAAACTGACAAGACTCCGGATCTTGAGCAAGTAAAGCAAGTGGTGGTCGATACAATCATCTCTTGTCTTGGCAAATACAACATTGCTACCGATGAGAAGATTGCAACCGTTGAAACCAACTTGACAAACACTATATGGGGATCCATTCAAACCGAAATTGTCAACACCGCTCAAACATCGATCAAGTCAATGATAGATGAAACCGTGCAAACTTCAGTCAAGTCAATGATCGCAGAATCCGTCCAAACCGCAACCGCTCCTTTGATAGATATGATGTAGGCTATGGCCGCTCAGATTGAAGAGCTGTCCAAACTTCAAGTCAACAATACTCAGGCGCAAATCAACTCTGATGCCGAAACTGCAAAGAAACTTCAAGACGAAGAAAATGAGAGGGAACGGTTAAGGAAGGAAATTGAGGAGAAAGATCTTGCGCTTGCCAAGAAATGCGATGAGGAAGAACAGGCCGCTCTACAAGAACCCATACCGGCTCAACCCTCGCACTCTATGAAGACAAGAAATAAGAATAAACGGAAATTGGTTGCGACTGTAATGAAGCTGGCAGAACGAAGCGGTCTGGGAGAGATCGAACCGGTCGGGCTAAACGAGGAACCGCTTGACGAAGAAGAAGAAGAAGAGGACCTCAGACAACTCAACCGGCGTAAGAAGAAAGCAGTCGAAACTTCAATCCCAACTCCAAGTACCAAACCGATTGTTGCTCAACTGCCTCGCCCACCAAGACCAGCAAGTGGCGGTTTTGGATTTGGAAAACGAACTCCCGACATCTCAAGTGTATGGACCGGTTGGCAATTCGACGCTGAGCGAAGAGAAAGGGAATGGCAGGCAAGGGAAGAAGAAGAAAGGAGGCGGAAGGAGAAAGAAAATGAAAAGGGGGGACCATCCAATCCTTAATAGAAATTGATAGAAAAATTAAGTAAGTTAATTTTCAAACCGGCCATACTTTACAAGTTTTGAATATTTATTCTAAATAATCAAAAAGGGAGAAATTGATAGAAAAATTAAGTAAGTTAATTTCTTACCGGCCACACATTACAATTTTTGAATATTTATTCTAAATAATCAAAAAGGGAGAAATTGATAGAAAAATTAAGTAAAGTTAACTTTTGGAACCGGCCAGAAAAACTAAACAACTATTAACTTCTATGTGCAGGAACAGATCGAATTGCACAAACCGGCTGGAGCCTCACAAACCGGCTGAAGAACACATCAAAGAAATCCAGTTCCAAGTGATCAAGTCAAGATCAAGAGGAACCGGTTTCAACATTCTCAAAGAGACCGGCTAGCAAAGACAAGTCTACATTCCTGCCGGACTATACTGTGTAAGAATCAACAGGAAACTAAAATCTACAGAGAGGACGTAATATGACGAAATAGACGTGTCTCGAAGAGATAAAAGAAGATAAGATCCGATCAGAAGCATGCGAGAAAAACAATGATGATTTACTGATCCGACTTCGACAGCCGGAAGGTGCATGCCTGACACATGTTCGAATCTGCAAACCGGCTACGTCATCTTTTGCTGAGAAGTGTCTGCATGTTTACTAAGTGTTGAGGAAGGTGAAACGTGCAAGCAACCTCTCTACACCGGTGTGACTCTGGATTAACCAATCCTACGGTGAGAGAAGAAAGTGACCGCTGGGATCATCTTCACTATAAAAGGAAGATGAAGCAACCTCATTAATGACAAGTTACGGAAATCTTAGAGAGATAAAGAAATCTCACGCGCGATCCAAAACCGTTGTGTCATTTACCAGAAGCTTTGTTTGTTTGTGTTTGTGTTGTGTTAGTGTATTACATCAAGAGTGAATTGGTGTAACCGGCGAGTAGCGAGTTAGGCTCGACCGGCATTATAAGTGTTGTAAATTTGAAAGTTAGTGGAGATCCTTCTCATAACCTGAGAAGAAGGGGTGACGTAGGAGGGTTTGCTCCGAACATCCATAAAAAATCCTGTCTCGTGTCATTTATTTATTTCCGCTTACTCACTATAAAAACCGAACTATTACCAACCTAAACATAATCCCTAATCAAACCGGTCCATATACTTCATCTAACCGACTCCTTATTAATCTCATCAAAATAAGTCGCATACGTTGCTTCAGACTGAAACAGACATTTCCGCCCTTGAACCCGGTTCAAGAGTCTGTGACAGTTTGCAAAGTGCTGAGAACGGTTATAGTCTCTAACCGGACTATTACCAAAGTGTGTTGTGTTGCTGTAAGCGGCCACCCTTCCTAAAATCGGAAACACCCCGGTCTTCCAAGGGCGTCCCCGATCCTAACAATCTTCCTTTAACTCTTTATCTTTGTTATCTTTCTCTTCAATTTATTTGTGTCTTGATTGTTTCTTTCCATCATCCAACGTATGATAAGATAATATATATTATATAAAAAAAAGGTTTTTCTTATACCATTTAGTCCCCACTTATGTATTACATAAGAATTTTTTATAATCCAGAATTTGTTTACTTCTTAATTTCTCTTAATTCCTGCCAAAATCAACAATAGTTTGTTCCAAATTTATCAAGAAATTTGATTTTATATATTTTCGGTAATATTTAAAGAATAATAATTAATTTTACCTATTTTATCTTATCTATACAGCTGTTGCTGCATTAATTATCCAACAACAATATGTGAAATTAATTTACAAAAGTTATAACATAATATATATTTATATAAATTTTTATTTTTTTATTAAATTAATAAAACCTTACTAGTTATGAATAAAAGTAACCAAATCTCCGTCATATCCTTTTGTTCTTCCGTACAATTACACTCCTGAAAATAAATGTTATAAATAAATACAAATTATTTTATTTTTTTTAACTTATTATCAATAAAATTAAATAAATGATTTCAAAGAAAAATTATATTATTATTCTCATCCTTTTTTTATTCTAGTACCCCAACTAAAATTAATTTTCATTTTAATAAATAATTTTTGTACTTGTTATTAACCAAAAGAAACATATAAATATATATATATATATATATATATATTTTAATATAAGATAAAAAAAATTATTGATAAATAAATAGAGAAGTTCTTAATATTTTGTGATAATAAAAATACAAATTTTATATTACTTATTAATTTGGTACAAAAAAAATTATAAAATCATTTACATTACTTGTTAATGTTTTATAATCTTGTCTTCAAATCTAAAATTGTTTCAAAAATCAAAATTGAAAAATGTCTCAAACTAAGTTTTATTATCATTATCTTAACCTAGAATGAGAAGAAAATAACAGTGTAAAGGTTTTTTTATAAGTCTATAAAGAACCTTGTATTGCAGGTGGGACGAATAGTTTTTCAATCTTTAGTATGCTTAAAATATTATGTTAAATGTCGATTACATTGTAAAAGAAATTAAGCATACACATGATATTCACTTGAGGATAAAGTAGTGTTCTAAATGAGAATAATTAGAAAGTTCACAGGCCGACAAAGTAATGTTCGAAATGAGAATGATGAGAACCAAGTGTGATCGATGATCTTTGGGTCTCACTAACTTATAAATGGATGTTCTTGAATAATAATAATGCATTTTTCTTTCAACCATGATCACTAGCTAAAGAAAAAGCTGCACATGATAACGATGCATGATTTGTTAGTAGTTAAGAAATAAATATAATAAAAGACAATCATAAGAAAAAAAAATATACATACATTCTTCTTGTTCAGTTTACTGATGATAAAAAACATGGTATTCTTTTTCGAGAATAATAATAATAATAATAATATAAGAAAAAAACGAGGCATGTAAGTAGTTATATATCTAGGGTCAAATATAAAGTACTTTTGGCATGAATTTTGGATCATTCATTCTTCATGTCTATAATTTGTTGGGCTTTATGTTTTTCTAATTTAATTTTAGAGATCTTATTAACTAACTATTAGTTTGATTAATTATATTTTTTTTAAATCTTTCATTGCATTTGGATGCATATAAATAATCTCACGGTGGTATATTTTACTATTTATTCAGTTTTTTCTTCATTTAAAAGTTAAATAGCAGCTAACTATCTATTTTTAAACATTAAGCTATATAAATGTATTTAATTCTAATAACAAAGATCTCTCGGTTTAAAATAATTATATAATAATCTAATAATTAAAACATTAATATATATCATTAATCTTAACAATAAACCCTAATGAATATATATTAATTATAACAAAATTAATTTGAATAGAAAAAACTAAATATGTATTCTAAGCTTTGATAAGACATATGAACAATTAAATTTGTAGAAATTAGTATTATTTGAATAGTTAAAATCCATATGTTATTTGGTTAGGATATATTAAATATATAAATATTTTAATTATTAATTTTGTTCATAAATTATCTTTAATAAAAAAATATAGTAAAAAAAATATTTATTCTTTTTTCGAGTCTTTAATTGATTGTACAATACTCATCATTTTGTTGACACATAAAATGTGTGTTCTTTGTAAAAGGAAAGGACAATTTTTTTTATAAAAGGAAAGGACAATTCTTTTAATGACACTTGTAAAAATTTAGTTAAATAATAATATCCAATTAATCAATCAATGTATAAATTTGTGAAGAGAGGATTAATAATAAAAAAATATATTAGGATAATTTTTATATTTTATTTTTGTTCTTTCTTAATATGACATCCATGATATATATAAGTAGAGTAAGTACACTTTTATTTTATTATTAAATCATACCATATATTAACTTTGAATTGTACAACAAATAATATACTTAACATTTTAAAAAATATATACAATTTATTTATTTATTATTTTTAATAATATTGATAAAGAAAAAGTTGTTTTGAAATTAATTATTAACTTCTTTTAAAAAGTGATTTGTTATAATAAAAAGTTATATTGATCTTGCAAGTAATTTAAATATTGTTTTTAAAAAGGATTATATTGATCTTGCAAGTAATTGGTAAACATGTTTAGTTTTCTAAGAAAAAATATTATCACAACAATTGTTATTAAGATTAATTTTTTTATTTAAATATAAATTGATATAAATCACTATATAAAATATATTAATTAGGTAAGAAACATATAAGTTAATAAAAAGAAAATATAATACTAGAAAATCAAATTTTGAAAGTTTAAGTGAAAACCACATTTAGAAAGTGACACATACAATCATAAATTAAAACTATATGTAAATTAATTGATTAAAAAAATTATTATTTGAAATTTATTTAAAATAATAATTATTTATTTAAAATTTAAATTTAATAAAATAAATAAAAATATGTTAGTATTTTAATTAATAAATTAAATACTTATGTATATATATATATTTAATTTATAAAAAAAAAATCAAAATACCCTATGCAAGCAAGCACCATTAACTATATCAAATCAGATAAAACAAAATTATGGGCCTGAGTTAGCTCAGATAGCACAAATTATTAATTACTCATATCTTAATTTATATATTTTCTCTTAATCATAAATGTAAATCAAACTAAAGAATTATATATTTAAAGTCAAAATATAATATAAATGTAACAAATATTAATAATGTATAATTAAGATATTATATTGATATATATACGATGCAATTAATTAATTAATCTTGAAGTTTAATAATCTTTATGTAAAATATATAATTACTTTTATATATATATATTTGTTTACATTTTTCTCTGAGTCATTTATTATTCTTTTTCTTTACCCTCCCTATGTCATATTATTAACTTTAGTACTTATTTATTTATTACCTCTTTCTGATTCTCTACTCTTTAGCATCTAAATTTTAATTTAGCTATTCATTATTTTCTTTATTAATTAAAGAAAATAAAAAATATTGAATTTCTCGGTCTTGAATTAGGTATCCTCAGTCCGGGTGCGAGATTCCTTAGTCGAGGTGTGGGAGGGTGTGAGGAGAGCTCTCGGTCATGTGTGATATTTCTCGGTCAAGGTGCGAGGAACTTTCGGTCCTGAGCTGAATTTTCTCGGTCTAGATTAGAAATTCTCGATCGAGTTTAAGGAAGGGTTCAATTTTCTCGGTCGAAAATCGAACTCAGGTTGAGCCCTCAGTTGGACATCAATAACATCAAACTACAAGTTTGATGATTTCGACTAAGGACATGGTCTTTTGATCCAAGGGCATAGGGAGCTTTGTATAGTCCCTATGATATTTTATAATATCATCCTGATGCATCATTCGATCGGGATGATGTCTCACTTAACTCAAACAATATTGATTAAAAACCGTGTTTATGAGCTTTAATGTTTAAATATGTGCAAGGACCTAACTAATAGCTTCCTTATACTTCATATGGTTGAATGAAACAAAAACATGAACACTAATTATTCATTTTAACTGATTCAAAAACTGAAATTTTTATTTTTTATAAAAAATAGTTTTTGATCAAACATGATCGGGATGACATGGAATTGTCTTGAATATGTTTCTAATATCCTTAGAAATGTATTGAAAATATTTGTGAGTTGTTGTTCTTGAGTAATAGAAACCCGATTTTGATAAATTTCAAAATTAAATTTGAGTATTTCTGATTTATGATGATTGATTCAGTTTTGTTTCGATAGAAAGCTTATAAATGATTATAGGGTCGTTTTCAAATCAAAAAATCAGATAAGCAAGTTGTATATGAAACTGGTCAAACTGAAATGTAAAAAAAATCAATTTAAACATGTAAATCAAATTACAGTATGTTTGTAAGATTACTATAAGTTATATAACACTCATGAACACTTTAAGAAGCTTTCTAAATGTCAGGTCTGAGTTCTACAACCTTACACAAAGTTTCTAAAATTTTAAAAAAACTTGAAAATCTATAATGACATATTTCTCTTGAGATTGATTAAGGGATTATGATTGGATTCATTGCCTTCAATTTGCCCAGGGGAAGCTATTTATAGCCTCCCAACTCGGTTGATCAACAGAGTGACTTCAACTTAGTCAAAAGGTCATTAGTGGTCTTTTATTTATTCTTCAGCCAACGGTCTGTATATGCAATGATATTGCCCTAGGTTGTAGGTGAAATGATCACCAGAGTAGGGTGATTATTTCAACGTTTAAACGGAGTCAAATGGTGGAGAAATGACAAAGTTCCATCTTTGAGAAATCAAATATGAAAATTGTTCTTATCTAGTTCGTCGTTGCGAGGAAGAAGACAAAGTAGGCCGAAAACGGCATCGTCTCCTCCTTCAGCATTTGAGTGCCGATGAGGGGCCAAAACGACATTGTTTCGAGCCTAAGCGCGGATGTTGGGCAATCCATTAGCGCTTTGTTGACGATGGGTGATCCGCGCGCGTTTGGATTGAGGTCGTTGGAGGCGTTTGTCTGCTGATTCACTATTGCGTGGAAGCGTTGTTGGCTACGCGGAATGTTCATGGGCGTTGAATGGAGCATGGGTGCTCATCTCATGGATGTAACGTCTGCTACATTGAATCTTCTGGATTTCAGTTGTAGTAGATTATGTCCCATCTTCAGCCTTAGGGCTTATTAGACCTATTTGAAATTAATTTTTGTTTCATCTCTTTGGCTTTATTTACCACATACAAAGTATATTTAATAAACATGACATTTATTTTGCTTATTTATTTATTTATTTTTGTATATTCTTAGGGTTTAATAAATAATTTATTTGAGATAAAATGGATACAACATTTATCCTAAATTATTTATGTTAATTTAGATTGATCTCTTAAAATTAATTTGAGATAAATTGAGTACAACATTTATCTCAAATTATTAATTTATTTTTTTAGGCCATTATTTTAATTAATTGGAATTTAATTATCATAATATTTAATTTAATTAATTATTTAGTCATGTTTTATTTATAATTTTATTTATTCAAAATAATTATTTAAAATTCATAAATTGAGTAGGTAAAATTTTAGTAATAAAAATGTAATAAAATAATAAATATAAAAATTAATTATAATAAAAATTATAAATCATATTTATTTAATTTAAACATTATTAATAATTATAATAAAATAAATAATAATAAAAATAATATATACAATAAATAAAGATGTTATTGGAATTAATAAAGATGATATCGATGAAGAAGATGATGAAAGTTCTACAATGGAGCCCCCTTCGTGAAACGAAGCTATTAAAGCGGCAATCACATTGAACAATTTCTTGTTGAGCTATAAGAAAACAACACCAGAATTTTTTTACCATGCTAAGGAAAATTAGAGACGAGATTTAAGGGGAAATTGATTTCAACAAAAAACAAAAGACAATTGAGTCATTTTTCAAGAAACCTTCATAAATCATTCATGTAATATGCTATATATAAGGAATTATTAATTTATATTTTATATGGGGTTTAAAGAAATTATCAAAAATGTATTATTTTATAATTTTAGCGAATTATTAATTTAGCACCCTATCCCCGAGTCGGGACCGGCCAAAAATATTATCTTAGAGAGTTTATTAAATAATCGAGTATTAATTTATCGAATTTCTATTGTATAGAAGTATAAATTCATATTCATAGTTTTGCTAAAATATTGTTTCTATAGTTGTATTAACTATTAAATAATATGATAATCCAAAAGGATATATTTCGGAGAATGAATTGAATAATGGACTATGGTGTGTCTCGTGCATTTGGGACATGTTGAATATAATGGTGGGGTTAAATGTCATCCGTTTTAAGTGTTTAATAAATTCAATGTCATTTTTTCGTACAAATAAAATAGAAAATTGCATTTGTTACAGATTTATTTAATTAAGTTTATTCGTTTTAATGATCATTTACGTATAATAATATTCAATTATCGTTATTGTTATTCGTAATCGTTTCAAGTTGTCATTTTTATTTGTTTCAAATTATTACACTTATTCACTAAATACTCAAGTATATTTGATTTTATTTATACAAGATAACTTATTTATGTAAATTAGTGTAACAACTTATTATATAATCACAATTTATTTGTGCTTAAATCAAACTAGCCTTATAATAGATGGGCCTAGGCAATAACATATGTTTTCTTAATAAAAACAAGGTATATATTTTTAATCATATATTTATTTTTTAGCTCTCTTTTACTTGTCATTTTTGCTAGGGAAAATTAAACCCCAAAAGTCCTATCCATTGGAGGTATCCCCACTTTCTTTGTATTCATTTGGGAAGACTTCTTCAGTTTGAGTTATATCAATAATAAACACTAAACATATCAATTTACTCTAGTTCTAGTATATATTATATGATCACTCAATGTATTAATCAAAATATTAAAATAAATTTATTTTTATTTTTTTATATTATCATTATATGTTATTACTTTTAAATATTTTATCAAAAAATCCACCTACTCAAAATCATCCCAATTATAATACATTGTGATGTTCTCATTAATAATGTTAATGTCCAAAAGTGAGAATCTACCTATATGTTTAAGCAATGCCAATTCTTCATGTTGTTATCTTTATGGTAAATTTGGTTTCATAATTAAGGTCATCTTTGAATATGATCCAAACCTTATGATAAATTTATTTTCATTGAAATATTAAGAAAATTATTTTGAACATTCATTTTCTTTAATTGATTACAAGTAAAACTGACAATTATAATATTACGAAGAACGATAGAAAATATCATTTTTTTAGAGCAAAAACCTTATGGGACAATTGCGTTGGAATTACGACCATCAACACGCTCAGCACAATCGACACGATCAACACGTTTGGCACGTTCGGTATAGTCGGAATGGTCGCACAAAATTTAGTTGTTTGATTTGGTCGTAGGTTACGGGAAACGTGGTTACAGTCACGATCATCGGCACATTCGACACAATCGGTATGATCGACACGTCTGAAACGTTCGTTTGAAAATTATTTGCTTGTGTCACAAATCTTGGGTCAGAAAATCAGAAATACGATCGCTAGGATTGTTTGAGAACATGTCACTTGGGTCGTAATTGGTCTCGATCATCGATTTATTTCGATCGTTAGGGCGTTGGGTTGTGAAACAAGGTCACTAGTTCACTATTCTATGATCATTCATGGTCGTAGGTTATTCTCGGTTGTAAGTAATTTGGGTTTGGTTGAGTTGTCTGCATTCTTGCTTTCTTGTATTATCTAGTTCTTCTACTAAGATGGGGAGAAAGAATAGGAATAAGGAAAAAAAATTGCATAACTTCGTGAAAATCGACTCAAGCAAGAAAACGATAGATGAAATAGAACATAAACAACGCTCTAAGAAAGCGAAAATGCGGAAACAGAGCTCTCAGAAGTGTAAGAAAAATGTGCATAATGAAACTGAAAGTTTGAAGTCTGAAATTAAAAAGGATAGAATATGAAAGGTTGGATACAAAAAAGGGGCAAATCTCTACGGACTCAAGAATCAAATTACAAAATTTTTATTCCAAACAAAGAACAGAGAGATTCTGCTTAGTAAAAAAACATATCAAACTATTATCCAAGTCAATATTCACTATCTTCAGGATTAAAACTTACTAAAACAAGATAAATACAAGAAGATAGTTAGCTGGTGTGTGGAAATAATGAAGGAGCTTATGAAGTGCCCCAAAACTAAGACCTACACTATTAGAAGTAATTCCAACTTGAAAGTTAATGAAGTTTGGAAGAAAAATGTAGGACAGAAAGTTGATGATCAGGAGAAATATAAAGGCAAAACTTACCTAGTAGATTTTAAACCAAAAGTTGAGATTCTTAAATCCCTTTTTGAGTTTAAATTACCTATTGAAGCTGAAGAAAATGCATTAAAAATGGGAAAATGTAGTTGTTGGGAACTACATAGGTATTGTAACCACCGAGAATCCTGTAGCAGCGCTCATGGTTGACACGTGGTATGTGGGCCAAGAGTAGCTCGAGGTTCGATGATTTCAATCTTGGCTTAGACTAACCTAGAGCTATGTTTCTCAGTCGAGGTGTATGAACCTAGGGGTGTAAACGAGTCGAGTCGAGCCGAGTACCATACTACTCGAACTCGACTCAAATTACATTATAAATACTCGAACTTGAACTCGATTGAGCACCAAAATTTATACTCGAATTCGACTCGATGACAATTCGAGCTACTCGAGCTCGAACTCAAAAACTCTAAAATTAAATTTTATTAATTAAAATTACATTTTACTACCACTATTATATCTCAAACATATTATAAATTATATTTGATAAACTATACATATATAATCAAAATATTATTTTAAAATAACAAATATAAATACCATCAAATAATTTAAAGATAACAAATGTTCATTCAATCACAAACATCATTTAAAAATTACAAACGAAATTGAATATTTAGAATATGTTCATCACAAAAATAGTACAAGTTATAAAATAAAAAATTGTTGAATATTGAAAGACATTATCACAAATGTCATTAAGAAATTACATAATGAAAAACGAAGTCATTAATCATAATTTTACAATAAAGTCTCACCAAAGTAAATTATAAAGATCTTGATTGACCTAAGAATAATTAAAATTAAGCTTCAAACCCTAAAACTTTGAAGGGAAAAATTTTAATATAGAAAATTGGGGTCTTACATAAAACAGAGATGATTCTTGTTGCTTCATCGTTCAAGGAATTTGAAGCGCAATTTCTTTAATCTATGGCTCTTTGTGTACACAAGAAAATACATTTAAATTTAAAAATTATTACAAATATTTAAATGTAAAAACTTATCTTTGTCTTTTTTTTCGCTCCATGAAGGCACCTATACCAATCTCCTGCACACATTAATACTTGTACTATTTCTGGAACTAATGATGAACGATAAGCATCAATGACCCTCGCTTCAGCACTAAATGTTGATTCAAAAGACATCATGGTTATTGGAATTGTCAAAATATCTCAAGCCATCTTCAACAATATCTTATATGTTAGCCTACTCACTTTTCACCATTCCAAGCAATCAAATTTATCTCGATTAACCTTTGGCTCAACACGTTTGGATAAATAATCATTCAACACGTTTGTAGGGCGTAAACCTTGATTTGTCTTTATATATTCATCCAAATCTTCTTGTGGTTAACCATCACCTCCAACTTGATTACCACTATAATGTTCCCTTTCTTCAATATTGTTTGCAGTCACATAATCATCGTAGAGATCATATAAACTTTTTTAATCTCTCTAATTTTTTTCTTGGGCATCAGCATTCGAATATATTCTTGACAAGCAAAATTCAACACTTTAAATTTTCAACCTAGGATCCAAAATAGCTTTAATGGCCTACAATAAATTGTTCTCTCCCTAATATTTGTCTTTCAATAAACGAATAGTTGATATTCTCCTAGAGGATATACAAACAATCAACCATACAACTATCTGCATCATCCAAGAGAATACGACGAAAATATTTCATTTCATTTGTAGAACTTTTGATTCTTTATGCATAATATGAACTACTGTACATTTATATATATGTTACCATGTTTGAGTTTTGATGAATATTTTGTTGTTTCTTACTAATTTGATAGATAAAATATGTGATTTTGATTGAGAATAGCTTGATTTATTATGTGGTGGGTGACTTGACAGTGAAAATAATTGAAATGAGCATGGATAAACCAGGATGCTCAAATGGAAGCAAGAAAAGTAAGAAAAATGACTGATATTTAAATTCTTTTGATTAATCTTTTTGAAGTTTTAGAATATTTATGTCTTGTTAATATAATTGTTATTTTTAAACATTTTATGGTTATGTTTTAATATATTGATGTTTTATGTTTTTGGCTTACAATATTTTTTTGTAATATTTATTCATAGTTTTGGTTTCATAAAATTTACTATCAACAATAGAACCTTCCCAACCATGTAATATATAAATGAACATCATATCATGAGAGCAAACCCCTAGCATGTCTGTTGTAATTTGTCCTTTTCGATTTATATATAATTCTTTTATATCTTCTCCCGTAGAATATATGTTCCATCTATAACTCCTAAATAATTTTATTCATATATAAAAAAATAAAATAAAAAACATGTATTTTATTAGTATATAGAAACAATACATTTATTATTTACCTTAAACCATTTCCATCTTTCATTTGTATGAGAATTTTGGAGAGTCTTTGACTTTTTTAGTAGGTCAACTTGAAGATTTATAACGATTTTTAATACTTCATGCACATATTTACTAATTGTCCATCTGGAACGATGAAACGCAAATGAAGAATTTCTTATCTTAATATGATGAGTTAGAATATATAGTAATATATCTATCTTTTCTTAAAAGATACACTTTTGGAGTGAGATAACCTTAACACCTCCATCAAATTGCATAAACGAAGGAAAGCCCTTCTATCCTTTATCATTGGCTTTTGTCATCCTATTTATAGTGTATGTTTTGAGTTGTGCGGTATTGATAGATTGATAAATAGATTAGAAAGTTGATAAACATCGCTCATAAGCAAGTAGCATGAAGATTCTTTGCAAAAAAAATTAGAGTTCATTTTATATCATTCCAAAAACATACAAATTGAATTATGATCGTCATAATTATCCACTTCACCATTATAATATTCATCATCAGTAGCATCTATCTATTTATAGTGATAATTAAAATCTAATATTAAGAAGATGTTTTAATCTAAGCATACATCAGTCACATCTCAAACAAAACTCATGACTAATAAAGCAATATGAGTTATTGGGTGGTGGTCTCGCTTATGGGGTCAAATCAATATGCTCTAAAAAAATTAAATATCATTCTTATCGATCTCATAAGTATCATAGAAAATCCCATTAATCGAATAACTTTTTCGAGAAAGATGATACATCTAAGTCATACAAGTAAAGAGGTCTATTCATTGATAAAAAAATGAAAAAACGTGAATGGGTATTGGGTTGATGATAAAATAGAATCCTGAATCGCGAATAGTGATTTGATTGGTGATGAAGAAAGAGAATTCTTGGTTCAGATCGAGAATAAGTCTGATTATATTTCTATCTTTATGCATTCCGTTTGAAGAAAGGAAGGATCCCGAATAATCAATCTTTCTTTTAGTTGTTGAATCTCTCTTTAATTGATCAATGGGAGCAAGTTTGAAAAATGATCTTAGAGTGTCTAGGGCAGGGCCAAGAGGGTTTCTTAACGCCTTCTTTTTCTTTTCATCAGAAAGACTTTTCATGGTAAAGAAGAAGGGGAACAAGCACACTTGAAGAATTAATAATAAAGTAATTTAACAAATTTTGGTTAAGACAAACTGAAGACTAATAAAACAATA
Source organism: Impatiens glandulifera (assembly GCF_907164915.1). Taxonomy (NCBI): domain Eukaryota; kingdom Viridiplantae; phylum Streptophyta; class Magnoliopsida; order Ericales; family Balsaminaceae; genus Impatiens; species Impatiens glandulifera. Next base: position 24,486,963 of record NC_061865.1, read on the forward strand.
TGACTCAAAAGTGAAAGTTTATATTTGGTTCTTATCAATATGTTATGTTAGATGATATCATTATTAGTTTTTCATATTTACTTACTGTAATAGTTTTTTATTTTTAATATGATATTTTAGAAAAATGTTATCTCAATAAATGTTATTATTGTTTAAAGATTATATTGTACATGATGGATTAATCAAATTCATAGTTAGATAAGATTGATTAAAATTATCTCTTCTAATTAATGTAATTTTAATTTACTTCAATTAGTTTTGTTTATCTCTTCTAATTTATCTTCATTTTTCATAGAGTAGCAGATGATTAAAATCAATTATTATTATTATTATATATTCATTCAGAATAAGGAATCTTATTACTATGTAACCGATTCAACTATCAATTAAGAAAAAGAGCAAAATCATTCAAATAAGTATTCAAGGAAACAATAGTATTTACAAATGAACCTGTAACGAGTATTGGTTTGATTCTCTCTTAAAGGTTAGAGAAAGATCGGAGAACAATTATAAGACTAAAATGATATATTTTCTATTTCGTTATATAGTTTTTCTAAACTAGTAGATAAATCAGTCATTTAATCAAAAGATAGAAAATTAACTTTTCCAAAAAAAATTATTGTGTATGTTAAAAGACATATCTGTTCAAATCTTGTATTCTTAGACTCGTCTTCAAACAATGGGTTGGTCCTCAACTTCCTAGGTTATCATCTTATACGAATTTTCTCCGAATCTCCCAAAATATATGCTTTTAGAAATGTGTTTCCTTAATCTTTTCTGAATTTCCCCAGATCTTTGCTTGTAGAAATAAGTTTCTTGAATTTTCTCTGATTCTCTCCAAATCTATGCTTGAAGAAATGAGTTTCCTTTCTTCTCTAGATCTCCTCAAATTTATGTTCGTAGTAATGAGTTTCCTTAATCTTATCTGAATATCCCTAAATCCATGTTTATATAAACGTGTTTAGATGAAAAATAGTTCAAGAAAATGAAAACCATGAAGAAAAAGATTTTAGATGAAAAGAGATGAAAAGAAAAAATAAGGAATTACTATATAGACGAAAAAATGAATGAACTTTCTAAAAAAAATATTAGGGAAGAAAAAACATAATAAAAATAAAAGGGTACATATAAAAGTATTATTTTTATACTAGTTTGTAACGGTTTCTAAGTACAAATTTGTACCTAAAAAATATATAAATTTTAAATAATATTTATATAAAATATTTCAACCAAGCATTTAACCAAATTTAATATAATTATTAGTTAAATATTACCTAACAAACATAGCCAAAAGACCACTAAATCACAATCATTCTTTGAGTCTATACATGACAAAAAAAACATGAAATTGCAAAAGCAGGACATCTAGGCTCGTGATATGGATGAATTTTTATATAAATTGTGATAATAATCTCATTGCTTAAAATAACAATTTGTATATATGTAATACATTAATATTTAAAATAATTCTAACTAATTTATGTTAAAATGAGATTCAAATTTATAGCATTTGAATAATTACTTTGAATTTTGAAATATGTACATTTATCTATCTATGTATAGGAAACAAAAAAGCTTATTTATACAAATATTAGCTCAACTAGACGTATAAACAAATAAAAATCCATTTAAATATAAATATATATACTATTAAAATTGACTAATTTAGCCTATATTACTTAACAAAGTTAATTTATTTTAAAATTTATTTATTAATTATATATTCTTTTTTTTCTTTTTTTATAAATTAATTAATCAATTTCTTCCTCTTATTTTTTATTTATTTATCTCTTTCTATCTCTTTTTTATTCATAATATTTTTATGAAAAATTTCTCTTTTTATTTATAATATTTTGTGAAAATTTTCTCTTTTTATTCATAATATATTTGTGAGATTTTTATTTTTTATTTTTTATTTAATATAAAAAAATAAAATTAATAGTCTTTTTTATTTAAATTTTTATTCGTATTTATAATAATAATAATAAACAAAAACATTGAGTTATTATTTTTTTATAATCTTAATTATTACTATTATGTTTGATAAATTAATATACATTATTATTCAAATTAAGTGATATTTTGTTGTTAAAGGGGATGAGTCATTATAATTTGACTAATTTTCAAGTATTATCTCCTTAAAAAGATAAATAATTTTAAAATATTCAATGTTGATATGGTAATTTAGAAAAATAATAAGAAAAATATAAAATTAAAATAATCAAATATTAAATACTAAAATATGAACCTAAAAAAGTAGAAAAATATATAAATAAATTAATTAATTAATAAAGAAAAAAGTAAAATAAAAAATTAATTAATTATTTAATAAAAAAAGGAAAGATTATAAAATATATTTAATTAATAAATATATAAATTTGTAGATAAATAACAAAATTAATTAATTAATAAAGAAAAAAGTAAAATAAGAAATTAATTAATTATTTAATAAAAATAAGGAGAGAGAAAGATAATAATATTAAATTAATAAATATATAAATTTATAAAAATTTAATTTTGTTAAATGAGTCATCTTTATACTAAACTTGTTTTAAATATTAAATAAAATATTTGTTATTTTTAGACCACTTATGTAGAGCTATCTTGTGGCGGGTTTGGGTTGACAAGGTAATGGGTTCAACGATTCTAACCTAAATTTGACATATTTAATATTTCGGGTAAAAAATTTCTAACTTAAACTTAACCTGTTTATTTATGTTTGACCTAATTCTGACCCGTTTGACCTGTTTGACCCGATTTACCTAACCCAACTCGAACTAAACTCGATGTAATTAATTCATATCTCACTATTTCAAATTAAAATGACATCAATACAAAATAAAAATAAAGTTAAATCACAAATTCACTTATACAAAATTTTACAAAAGAAAATGAGTGAGTGGGTAAGAAAAAATAACACAAAACTCAACAAAAGAAACTTGTAAATGGGTTATCAGGTCTATTTTGGGTCATGTCAGGTCAACCCGATTTTGACATATTTATTAATTAGATTAAACAGGTTAACCTGATTTTGACCCGAACAAAAAGATACCTGACTCTAACCTGATTTTTTCGTGTTCGGCCCGGGTCGTGTTCGTAAAATTGCTGGCACTATTTGTGGATGGTCTTAGTGAATTCATATTTTGATCTAATTATTTTTATAAATAATTTTAATTTATATTTTTTTTATTTTTCTTTAATATTATTTACTTAATATTAAATTTGACTTAATCTTATTAAGTATGTTATTATTACTGTAAATAAATTTAACTTAAAACTTATTACATGAATAAAAGTACAGTATCATTCAGTAAAGGGAAACAAACTACAGATCAAGGTACCAAATTATTGGAGGGACGTTTCATTAAAGTTAAAAATCACAACCAAAAACATAATTGGTTGGAAATAAAAAATAACAAAATGAAAACCCTAATTTTATACACTTTTTATTTCTCTCTCACCCACAAAGAGGTGTTCTTTTCTCTATATATATAAAGAGATCTCTAGCCTTCTGTTATCTCTTCCCCTGTTCAACGTCTCCTGGAGCTCCGGCAACAGAAAATAACCTCAGCATCTGGATCTAAAAAAAACACAAATCAAGAAACAAATTATAAAACATTTGAATCGTAAACAGCACTTAATTAGGAATTCTCACCATGCATTCCAGGACGGTTTCTTCTCCTCTTTAATTAGCATTAGGTTTTTCAAGTTCTATATAAGCCATTGTAGACATAAACTTCTTTAGCAGAATACGGCTAGAGATTGGAACTGGGTCATTGAAAACTAAGACATCTATGTTTATAGAGAAGAATACGGCTAGAGATTGGAACTGGGTCATTGAAAATCATGAGAGATCGGAGACTACAGAAGGATTAGGAGAAAAGGGCAACTAGAGAAAGGAACTGGTTCATTCAAAGTTTTGAGAGATCTAAAACTTCGATAGGATTAGGAGAAGAAGACTGCTAGATATCGGAATTGGTTCTTAAAAAAATTAAGAGATGAGAGACTACGACAGGAGTAGGAGAAGAAGACGACATGATTATAAGAAGAAGACGGCTTGAGATCGGAGTGGGTTCATTGATTTGAGATGAGAAACTATTATAAGAAGGCGAATGAGGCGGCGGCAAGACAAAAAGGAAAGATAATTAGGGTAGAATGACTTTGAAGCTAACATTTAGGCCTGTTTGGGCCTGTGTCCTCTTTATATATAAATCATAAGTATAAAATATATAATTTTATCCTAAAGTTTTAAAATTTTACAATTGTATCTCTGAGTTTTTTAATTAGTTAATATTAAACACAATCTTATAATAACCAAAAAAAATTAATTTATCAATATTAAACTTAATCGTATAATAAAACAAAAAAAAATATAAATATAATCTTTATAATTGATGTAGAATTTTGTTAAAATAATAAGTACTATTAATATATACAAAATAAATTGCCTAAATTATATTGTAAAATTTGTGTCAAATTGATTGTATTCAATAAATAAATAAAATAATTTAATGTTCAAAATATGAAGATTATAAGTATCACACAAACATAAATTTCTTCAAATTTTGTTTGAATAATAGTCGGATATAAAAAAAAATTAACAACAAATTAAAGAAAAGAAAAACTATAAATACAATCAAAATTTTGACAATCCCGTAATGAACCTTAGAATTCGATAAATATAAAATGGAAAAATACGAGAATGTCACTAAACTTTAAGTTACATATATTTATACTTTTTTTTTTCTTTTTTTTTTCTTGTAGGCCATATTTTGTGTGGCAATCTTTGGATTAATTTTTTTTGGATTTAATTCATATAAATGTGTGTTTTAAAAGGTACTAACACCAATGTGGGACAAATGTTTTTATTGATAATAACACAAATTATTATTGTATATATTATAATAAACAAAAGAATAATATATTGATAGAGAAATATGTTCTCTACAAAAAAATAAAATTGCGCAACTTAACATAACAAGAAAATGTCTTATTTATATTTGCTTAGTTGGTGCTCAATTTGATTTTTTTAGGGTTTAAAAATAATTAAATCCACTAAAGATGTAAATTGTACTAAACGAGGTGTCATGAAAGGCTTTGCGTCTACAAGAATATATTCAAACTTGAATGTGCAACTATATAAGTGAAAATCTTCTAACGAAATTATGATTGATAGATTAAATAATATACTCTATATTCATAAATTTTTGACATATGTCAAAAAATAGATTTTTTTTAATATGTAATCGTTTACACGAAGACATAATAGTACAAATATATTTTGTTACTAGTTAGCCATGTAAACAATATTTTTCACAAAAGAATGTTTAAATGATAAGTATATATGAATGACTATGCTTATTAAAAGATATTTCAAGATTGTCTAAAAGAAAGTTTTTAATTATTGTGAAAATAATTTGAAATTGTACAAGTTTAGAGTCAATGACAAGTCTTGACATACATGTCTTAGACATAATGTCATTAAACAATATACTATAATATAGTTATCACATTTGACTATGTTAATCAAAGATAAAATTGTAGATCCACTAACTAAATTGTTAAATAGAGAGTTAGTTTAAGAGTCTTTTAAGATATGAGCCTACTATAAGCTGGTATGAAGAAAAACACAACTTATGCAGACTAGAGATCCGAAGAACTAGGTTCAATGGATAACCTAATTGTACTAACTTGGAAGTTTATTGGTGATGATTAATCCTATAACGAAACAATATATATTTTGATGAGGATAAGCATATTACTTTTAATGATTCTTTGTGAGCAAAGAAATCAGCTATATCAGGAAAAAGTGGGGCCGCATTGAAATAATTGTACGGCTCAATTCTAAACTCTTTCACAGAACCAAGCGCGTGTTCCATGGAAAAAAACATACACAACCATGAGAGCTTGACATGTATCAAGAAGAATTCCAAATGAAAGTGTGTAATCATTTACACAAATGATAAAATAGTTCAAGGACATCGAGTCTACTAATTGACTAGTAAAGTTTTATATAATTTCGTAAGGAATGTTCAAAGTATTATACTTACCTATCCTATGTAGGATTCAACTATTAAACCTTTCATCGGGTCAATCTTTCAATTTCTATTAATGTGGGGGATTGTTGGAATTTTAAATGTAAATGAGAATTTGGATAAATAAATTAAATGTAATTTAATACAAATAAATATAAATTCATTCCAAATTCAAATGTGAATTTTGGTGAAATTTAATTACAATGGATAAGATCGAATGTCAATAGTCTAGAAATGTCAAGAGTCTAGGAATGGAATTCATTGGATTGATAAATGAATTTATATATATATATATATATATATATATATCATGTTCGACTCTTCATATATCTTATATCTCTTATTCACTTATTCATTATCTCTCTAGAATTCGAAAGATTTTTTCTTTGTTTTCTTGAGTGTTTTCGAGTTTTACACTCAATCAAGTGTTCTTTGAATTCTTGACTTGTCGTATTTCCATTGAACTTAAAACCCGGTGATCGATTCAGGTACTTTGACAAGTTCGCTGCATAGTAATTTCAGTGCTGAATCACTACTAGATTCGTTGTATCCCGAGAGAGAGTCATATGCGATAAAACACAAGGGAGACAATGAAACTATTTTAAGGGAAATATGATAAAAACATGCTTCAAATCAACATTGTATTATAGTGTTTTTATTTTTTATAACATTATATTTAATTAATTTATTTGTAACATCATTTATATATATATATATATTATTTCAAAATAACAGTTCATTTATTTTTACGTCAGGGTTATAAAAAGAAGAAGGCGGCCAGAGGAAAAAAAGATTATTATTATTACTATAAAATGTTGAAACGATGAATCTAAACGTGTTAAATATGAATCATTATCCAATAATATACCATACTAACTGGAATTAAAAAAAAAATAAAATTGGTTATCTATAAACTTTTAAATATTTTATTTATTACATTATTTTAATTTATTGTTTTTTATATACAATATAATCTTAACTTAATTATATTAATTTTTATAATTTCTTATTTATAAAATAATAATTACTCTTTGAAAACTCACTAACCATTTTTTTTATGAGAGAAACCAAGCACCTTGACAGTTTTAACTAACATCATTAATCTTGAGCATTTGCCTAAAAAAAATTCATGTTGCTGATATTTTTATAAAGGCACTTAATATAACACAATTTCAGATACTTAGATCGAATCTTTATCTTCAAAAGGTTCATGGGAGTATTAAGATAAGTATTTATTTATTAATATGTTTCAATATGACTTAATATTTATAAGTTATATTTTAAATAACAAATTAGTTTAATTTGAATATGTAATGATTTTTTAATTATGGTATATCCTATATGAAAGCTTAGGTATAAAACCCTTTTATAACATATTAAGGCAAATTAAAGCATTTACTTACCATCAATAAGATTTCTAAAATTCTCTCCAACTATTTTCTCTAGTTCATTCAATTTCTTGTTGTTTAGTTATTTTTTTCTCTCTAAATTTTACAAACAGTTATAAAGCGGATATTGTAGGGATTTTTAAAAACAGTTAATATTAAACCATTTATATCAACCGCATTAAAAACGCTGATATTGTAGGGATTTTAAAGCGGTTTATATTGAGCCCCTCTATATCAACCAATTTAAAAATCGTTAATATTTTTTTTTTGAAAACAACTTAACGTCATTTCATCAAAAACCCAAAATTGGGAGAAATTGTCAATGATCAAAACTAGGTAAACTCTAACTTTGATTAAATGAATCAAACGACTCCAAAGTATCTGATTAAAATCAAACAAAAAACAGAGATTACAGAAACAAACAACTAAAACATACAAATCCTACTACATAACATTCTTATTCAATTATCCAATAACATTTCATCTGCTTTCATATCCCAATCTAATGCTCTCGCAGCCCCACTGTTGGAATTAAACTAATTTAATTAATTAAATGAAAATAATATTTGAGCAAATGAAATTCACACCAAATTCAAATGTGAATTAATTTTGAAATTTAATCCAAATGAAATTCATAGAAAATTCAAATGTGAATTAAGGTGAAATTAATTTAAATGAAATTCACAATAAATTCAATGTAAATTAAGGTGAAATTAAATCCAAATAAAAATAAATATGTTAATTGTTACAATTAACATTAATGTCTTGAATGAGGCAAATAACAAATGTTGTTAATTATAATTGTAACTACAAAATACTTATTTTTGGATGTAACTTGCAAGGATAATGAAAAGGTAAGCAAGGATAACCATTGGATTAAAGAATTGATTAATAGTTTTAGAGTTTAATTTTAGAATTATAAATATCCCTTCGCCTTGTATTCCTCTCCACACATCATCTTATCATATTTCACTCTATAATTTTCAAGTTTTTCCTTATCTTTGTGAGTGTTCTTTGAGTTTCTTGACTCGACCATTTCTGTGCGAAACCCGGTGATTGTGATTTAGGTACTTTTGTCTAGTTCATTATTGTATTGGTTTTCTGTGCTAAATCATTACGAATTCTGTTGTACCCTAAAAAGAAGCCACCAACGACGTTCTTCAGCACAAATGAGAGACGGTAAAACTGTTTTAAAGGAACTATAATTTCACAGGTCTCGTAGCAAACAAGAAGATTTTTTTTCATCTCATTAAATAATCTATTGTATCTGTTCTATTATCATTGTATTGTATTCATATAATATTTACGTGTAATTGTTACGAGTTAAGATTATGTTTGGTTGAAATTTTTAATTGATTTAAAAATAAATTAACAATTTGATTTGATGATTGATGAAATAGTTTTTGGATAAAACTAAGTTCAATAATTGTTAATCATATCAAATATATAAATATATATTTAGATATCAACATCTTAAGTGGTGTAGTGGTAAGCATGCCCGCCTGTCATACAGGCGACCTAGGTTTGAATCTCACCAGGTGCAAAATTAATAATTAGAAGGCATCTGAAGGCAGATGCTATTCCTGGCAGCTGGCAGCAGAGTATTCCAGGTAGCTGACAGTAGAGCTCAACAAATGAATAACCGCCACGTATGTCATAATTCAAATTGCATGTACTGCATTGTACTACCACGATCTCAAGAATCTTTTTTTGATTTACTACCCAGTACCTCATGGATAAATACATCCAACGGAAAGATGACACATGTCCAAAAGAAGGATTTGACCGTTGAAGCTTTTCAAGAATAAATTCCTGCCTAAGACAACGGAAAAATCACTGGCTGAAAAATACAAGAAACAGAGAGAGAGTTGCTTCATTCATTTTTCTGTTAAGAAAGTTCCTGAAATCAAACATCTCACTTATCATCTAGTTGTGAATACATTGTATTACATACTGTCTTTTCTGTGAGAAAACTTTAGTGTTGTAAGTTGAACAAAGGTTGTTTTGTTCAATAGAGAGTTAGCTAGATTAGGGAACTGTATTTGATTCAAAGAGGTATAGTGAATCTTTCCAGTGGTTGGAAGAAGGGATGACGTAGGAGAGTTTGCTCCGAACATCCATAAACAACTTCTTGTGTTCTTTACTTTCTGTCATTCTTCTTTCATTGGTTCAAAGCTTCAAATCTGACGAACATTTCCGCACCTGAATCTGTTTCAAGAGTTCGAAGGATTTGCGAAGAATAGAAAGAGATATTAACCCCTAACATAATTTCTATCAAACAGTTTTTCATAAGCCTTCATCCTTAGCCAGACCCCCGTCTCTAACGATAAAGCCGATCCTATCATATTACCAACCACTTTTTCTTATCACTTGTTTGGTTCTAGGCTTCATTATTAGTGATTGAACAGTTTCATAAAAATCGTATATATTGATGTGTTCATTATCAACAATTTTTAAAGCGGTAGAAATAGAGAGAAACAATATTAACCGTTTTAAAATTCAGTTTTTATTTGGAGACTAAGTTTTTTTGTTGATGCTAAATCAAGTCAAATTATTTCTTCTTCGTATATTTATTTTTGTATTGGAGAGTGAATTCCCTCCTTCTAACTAATAAATCTATAATATGAATCTATTCTTGACTATATTCATCTTTGGGGGAGTATAAAGATGATCGGAGGGGAAGTATAAAAATGATCGGAGTCATCCTTTTGTTAAAGTATTTTCTAAGAAAATGACTCATAGTCGAGAATAGATTCAGCGTAAAAAAAAAACTTGAAAAAATAATTAAGACAGAAAAATATAAAATAAATCTTATTTTCTATAATCAAAATCATTCCAACATAGAAATAGACAAAATATATATAAAATTTAAATCTTAAAAAATAGAAATTATGACATACAATCGAGAAGGCGCCAAGAAATATATGGATTCCATTTCTTTTTAAGTATTATTAATTAATATATATATATATATATATATATATTTCTTAATTTCTCTATTCATAATAAAGGATTATAATATATATATATTTCTTATTTTCTCTGATCATGATAAAGGATTATAAAATAGAAAGCTTCAAAATAAAAAAACGAGGACATTAGACAACGGTGCGTCTAGATATCAGAACGAAGGGTTTTTACTTCAAACAAAACTCACTCATTTATTTTTTGGAATTTAAAACGTGGCCACCACAAGGTGTTAAACACATAATCTGCAAACACACTTAACTAGCGCAGAACTTGTCGTTTGACGGACTCGAATCCAACATCTTTCAAGAAAGCTGAGAATATCAACATCTTGTTACCGCTAAACTAGAAGAGAGATATTTTACTATTCTTTTTTTTGGGAAAATAACTCAGAGTGCAATTTCATTAAAAAAAACTCAAAAGAGTGAAAAAAATACAAAAGTTTAAGATCAAATCTAGACAATTTTTAATTTGACAATGAAACAATAATTGAATTACAGACAACAACAAACTTAATCTGTTGTCCCATTTATCCCCTCTTCTAGCCTAGAGGCAATAAGAGGTGGATATCAACCCTTAGTTCCTGGGTTCGAGCTAGTCAGACGATAAGTTATGCGCCTGATTAAATGGTTAAGTGTGTTTACGGGCTACATACTTAATCTATTGTTCCATTTTCTTATCCCCTCTTCTAGTTTAGCGACAATTATAGGTGAATACTAACTATAGGTTTCTAGGTTCGCACCCGTCTGGCAATAAGTTCTGCGCTTGGTTAAATGGTTAAATATGTTTACGGGCTACATACTTAATTCATTATCCCATTTTTATCCACTCCTCTAGCCTAACGGCAACAAGAGGTGGATATTAACCCTAAGGTCTTGGGTTCGAGCCCGTCAAGCGGCAAGTTCTGCGCCTAGTTAAATAAGTAAGTAGTTCTGCGCTACTTACTTAATCTGTTGTCACATTTTTATCCCCTCTTCTAGCCTAGCGGCAAAAAGAGGTGGATACTCACCCTAAGGTCCAGTTCGTGTTGCGTCTGATTAAATGGTTAAGTGTGTTTGCGAGCTACCTACTTAATTCGTTGTCCCATTATTTATCATTCTTACTTTTAACATAAAAGAACTCTTTATAAAGACTTATTATATAAGTGATATAACTAAATATATATATATATATATATATTTGTGTTTTAAAATATTATATTAATAATTAGGACATTTAATAAAAATAAATATTTTTATTATTATCAAGAAATTATTTTTTAAATCATTTAAATTGTCAACTAAAATAAATTAATAATTTATTATTTTAAAATATAAATTATTAAGATTTCTTTCATTTCACCTAAAATAAATATTAGATTAATATAAAACAAAAGATTTCCTAATTGTTTCTAAAGAAAAAGAAACTTATAAATGGCCTTGACTAATTAGTTCACATGGTCAATTAATTCAATGTATTTTTTAACGTTTCGTGAGGTTGAGCTCTTTGTACATCATAATAATAAATTTTTCTATTTCAAATATATATATATATATATATATATATATATATATAATTTGAATTTTCTAGGTTCAAAAGTTAATTTGAATATATATATATGAGAGTAAATTGATATTTGGGTCGGATCGTGGGTTCACCGTCCATAAACTGGAAACGGTTAAAAATAAAATTAAAAATGTTATATGTATGTTTCGAAATTACAACATAATAAAAACAAATAAAATCTTTTAACAACTAATCTAATAAGATTAAATTTTTTTTGGGAAAATGACTTAACGTTATTTCATTAAAATTCTCAAAAACGGGAAAAAAACAAAATGAGTTTTTGTATTTTCCTAGACAATCCTAAAAAATTAAGTTCGTTACGGTCTAAAAATAAATGAATTATAAACAATTATTGGAATTACAAACAAATTTAAATTGCGTTTATCTCGCTAAAAAAACATCTTTGGTGACTTCCTGATATGATACCTTCTAGTTCCTATAGAGGTTCCAATTCTGTTCGTTTTTTGGGGCTCTTCTCCACGTCTGGATGTTCACGCTATAGTTAGTTAAAATATCATTCCAGATCTACTCTAGACTTCTTCGATTCCTCGAGAATTCGCTCGCGTTTCCCTCCCGCCGATGTTGTAAACTATTAGGTCGAATCCGCATTTGAAAATCTTTGACTTAAACTTTGTGCCATTCGTTTTCTTGACAGCCACTTCCTTGATTTCTTTCTAGTCTCCCAAGAATCTGGTCATCTCCATATTTTTAGCAAATTTATTCCATAATTTCCAAGCAAACGAACAGTTCCCAAAGAGATGATCAGTTGTTTCTTCATTCCCTTCACACATCAGACAACTTGAATCCGAAATTTCCATGTACTTCCTGACGCGATCTCTCGTGTTTAGCATTTACCGAAATTCAAGCCATATAATGAATTGGTGGCTTGGGATAACATTTGACAACTAGACCAGATTAGATCAATCTATTGTTTGCTCCTTCTCTCAGATGGTGTTCCACACTTTGCTTGAAATCATCTTCCAATTTTCCTCGGCTTTCCATTGGTGTACGTATGTTCTTTCGTTGAATTGGATGTTACTAATATGTTCGAGAATGCGCCACCCCATCGGTATTCGTCTAAGGCGCGAATTCCATAGCTCGTCTTTAATGTCTCTAACCTTGATAGTTAGGCAGTCCCGCCTGATCCTCACATTTCTGAATTTATTTTTAAGTATTAGCGGTTGATTCTCATACCAGGGATCATGCCAAAACATTGTGTTTCTACCGTCTCCCTAACTAATGTCAAAAAGTCCTACAATATTGTTTCTTAGCTTAAGGATTTTCTTTAATGACCATCTCATACATTCGCTTATTTTGAATGTCTGAACGCTTGATTCGTGTCTCATTAACCGAGTGTGGACCCACTTGATCCAGAGTGATTCTTGTTTGCCCTCGATGGCCCATAGGTTCTTATATGTCAACGCTTTATTCCATTCAACACAGTTCTTGAGCCCTATGCCACCTTCTTCCTTTGGTTTACAAAGCGCGGTTTACTTAACCTTCTTCCCGCCTCTCCCACTACTTCCCCAAATAAAATTTCTCATTAGTGCGTCAAGTTCTTTCATTACCTTCTTCGGGAGCACGAGTTTCTGCGACCAGTAACCGATGATTCCCATTAACAAGCTTTTGACCACCTCAATTCTTCCAGTGTAGTGTATGTAAGTTCCTTTGCTATCCAACCAGGAATTGAGTTCTTCACTTTCTTGATTAGTGGTTTGCAGTGCAAGATTTGAATATGTTTTCCGTGAGTGGCATGCCTAAGTATCTTACTAGGAAGCTTCATTCTGCGATGCCCATGATGTTTATATATGTTTTGCTTTCGTTTCCTCTTTTACTCCTCCGTAGAATGTCAAGCTCAATAAGATTTTAAATTTTAAATTCTACACCAAATTTCATTAACGTGTGACAATTATAACAATATAATCTATATATGTCTAATAATGCTTAATTTGAGTTTGTCAAGTCGAGAGCTGTGGTTAACTTTGATATATATGTAAGAGTAATGGATACTTTGATTAGATTGTGGGTTGACCAACCCATATAATTGAAACGGTTAAAAATAAAATAAAAAATGCTATAGGTATGTTTTGAATTTTGTTAAGAAAAAAAACTCTTTAACCAACTAAGCTAATAATAATTTATATTTTAAATTTTACACAAATTTGAATGAACCATGAACATTTATAACAATATAATATATATAACATTATTAATAATATCTATCATCATTGATTTTATATAAACTAGCATGTAACTCGTGCATTTGCACGAGTAATGATATAAAATCCAAGAAAAACAATTACGTTAAAAAATGACATTCCTTCCATGGAGTTTGAGTATAATAATTACTTATTTTATAGGGATTCGAACCCTAGTCACTAGTATAAAATATTAACACTTTAACCGATAAACCACTTATGATTGTTGAAATAGTTTTATAATTTTGTGTACACATATATATTTTGACCACTTTCAATTGATATCGAAAAATCACGTCCACTTTATACCTTAAAAATTAAGCATATATATATATATATATATATATATATATATATATAAATTAGTTAGTTAAAAAGTTGAACTTATATTGTTAAAATATTCTCCATTTATCTAATTTGATGTTGAATTTAAAATGTAAAGTGTTATTAGTCTAGTTAAAAAGTTGTATTGTTAGGTTGGAAGTTCCAAACATACATATAGTATTTTTAAGTTTATGGCGGCTCAACCCAAGATCCGACCCAAATATCTATTTACTCCCACATATATATTCAAATTAAAAACAGATTTCGACCCGACAATCCTGACAATCCGAACTCTTTAAAAATTAATATGTGATATATTTAAATAAATTTGAATTAATTATTTTATAATCTATATAATTATATATTAATTATATATATAACAACATATTTAAAAATTAATTTATGGTATATTTAAATAAAAATAAATTCTTCCTTTTTATATAATATACGAGGGAATTTGAGGGAGAGAATTTGAGAGAGTGATTGATGTGTCACTACATCACTGGTTGTTGGAAAAAGATAAAAGGTGAGGAGAGAGAAATTTTGTTATTTTTTTCGCTAATCAAATTGAGCCACATCATTCTTTCCCCATTCCCTCTCTTAAATTCTTTTTCCCAATCATTTCTCATAATATATATATAATTATAAAATAATTTCAATTAGAAATGCACCAAGTTATGTTTGATGAATTAAGAAAATGATTGATAAAAAAGTCTAAAATGATGGTATAATGTGACCAATAAAAATGACTAATAATGATGAATTTGTTAAAGTATGTTTAAAATGAGAGTAAGTGTAGTGAGTGATTAGATATCTTCAGATTTAAGAATAGTCGATCAAAATAATGAATATATTTAGATAATATTAATTTAGTTTTTATTCATGGTAAATGCATACCAATAAAGGTATAAGTCTTCATGTATTAATAATTTTATAATTTATATAATTATATATATATATATATATATATATATATATATATATATATATATATCAACCTATTTAAAAATTAATTTATAATATATTTAAATAAAAATTAATTAATTTATTTAATTATTTGTCTCCGTTTTTATTAAATTTTTTTCTTCACTTACTTTTATTAGGTTAAAATATTTCTTTACTTTTTTTATTCATATTTATTAGATATGTCACCGTATTATCTTTTTTTTTTAATTTTTAATCTTATATTTTTTATTTAATTGAATCTTTTTAATAAATTATTATTATATATATATATCAACAATTCTATTTGTAGTAATAATTTTACTTTATAACTAATATTAAATTTTAAAAATATTCTTACATATCTGTTAGGATCACATCTCTGTTAGGATCGATATTGAAAATAGAGACGGGGTCTGACTATTGTTAATAATTTACAAAATTTGATTCGATTTTAACTCAGTTAGAAGTTAAAATCTATTTCTATTCTTCACAAATCTTCACAAAATTTTGAAAGAATTCAAGTGTGGAACAATTTGTTGGATTTGAAGCGTTAGATAGATGAATGCAAATATACGAAAATAAAGAACACAGAGAATTTTATGGATGTTCGGAGATAAAAATCACACCTCACCCCTTCTTATTCAACATGAAGGATATTCACTAGAAGTCTTTAAATTGTATAACACCTACACAAACCCTTTCAGAAACCCAAGACTTAATTGTTCGTCTGTTCTGAACTCCTAGCACACACACTGCTAAATAAAACACCCTTTGTTCAACTTACAACACACTATTAATGACTATCAGGTAGTCCAGTAAATTATCTCTCAGCTTCACTTAGTGAATTACATAATACGTCTAAGACAACCTGCTTCAGACCGTGTCTGAAGAAGCAAAGTTTTTTAGATTTGTGCATGCACAAAACATATAGACATCTTAGTATTATTATAACTAAGTTTATCATAAATCATCAAAATAATTTCCGCATTGAATAAACTTATTTCTTTAGTTTATTTTAGTCAATTAGATTTGACTCCACAATCTCTCTTTTTGATGATGATAAAATTAGTTGAAAGATCGGGAAAAAGAACATATCCATAAATAACAAAAGTTTATATATTAGAAAAAATTAGGAAAGATTCGATTTTACATTTTAGCAAAGATTGCCCATAAAAATAAAAGTTGGGTCTTTCTAGACTAGGTCTTTCCTATCCACCTCTACTCTTGATGAAGAATGTTTTTGCCTGATCTTCACCCTGGACACCGGGCCACTTCTTTCCCCCTTTTTGACATCATCGGGAAGGACAAAGTCCTAATATGATCTTTGAGCTCTTTGAAGCACCCGATTTCTTCTCTTAAGCTTTAGTCTACCTACCTTAAGAAAATAGTTAAGGACTTTTTGATAGTCCAAGACTCTAGACGACTTAATGAGGACCCCATGTCTAACATTTGAAAGGAGAAAAGAGAGCAGCATGCTAAGCGAACCAACATACCCAAATGGCTTCCTTGGAGAAGAGATCATCTCCACCAAGTTTTTGAAGAGGATTTTCGACCAGTTGATTGTTGTTCCCCTGGTTATAGCAACCATTATCTCAAATACCCTTTTCTAGTAGGAATTATAAGTACCCTTAGCCAAGATTGATTTAGAGATGATGTCGTTGAGGATGGAGAACTCAACTTTTAGAGAAGACTTCAGTCTGTGAGTATCGATAGGGAAGAGATGCCCCTCAAAAGATATATCTGAGAAGACAAGCCTCATCTCAAATAAAACTTTATTAGAAGAGGTAGGGAACTCAGATAACCCTTCTATTGGGTCAAATTATTTTGACTAAGTGTTGAAATAATTTAACCACTGATATTTTGATGATGAAATAACTTATAAGTTTTGATACAGGTGTATTGAGATAATATGTTATAAGACTTGGATCTAATGAGGGTCATTAGACTGTTTTTGGCTTTCATTGTATAAAATTAGACTTACAGTCTAATTCATCGGAGTTAGACGTGTAAAGAATTAGACGGATGATCTAATAAATACACGGAATTAGACGTAAGTCTAATAGAATTAGACATACAGTCTAACTCATCAGAGTTAGACGTGTAGTCTAATAGACGTGTAAAGAATTAGACGGATGGTCTAATGAATACACGGAATTAGACATAAGTCTAATAGAATTAGACGTACAGTCTAACTCATCGGAGTTAGACGTGTAGTCTAGTAGATGTGTAAAGAATTAGACGGATGG
Organism: Impatiens glandulifera; assembly: GCF_907164915.1. Lineage (NCBI taxonomy): Eukaryota > Viridiplantae > Streptophyta > Magnoliopsida > Ericales > Balsaminaceae > Impatiens > Impatiens glandulifera. Next base: position 24,504,611 of record NC_061865.1, read on the forward strand.
TCTATTGAATACATGGAATTAGACGTAAGTCTAATAGAATTAGACGTACAGTCTAACTCATCGGAGTTAAAAGTGTAGTCTAATATATTTGTAATCAGACGGGTAGTCTAATTGATATTCGGAATTAGACGTACAGTCTAACTCATCGGAGTTAGATGTGTAGTCTAATATATTTGTAATTAGACGGGTAGTCTAATTGATATTCGGAATTGGACGTACAGTCTAACTCATCGGAGTTAGACGTGTAGTCTAATATATTTGTAATTAGACATGTGGTCTAATTAGTGAAAGTTAGACGTGAGTCTAACTCCTTCAGACAAGTCTGAGGTAGAACCGGAATTAGACGTGCAGTCTAATGGTTATTGGATAATTAGTCGTGTAGTCTAATTAGTGAAAGTTAGACGTGAGTATAACTCCTTCAGACAAGTCTAAGGTAGAACCAGAATTAGACGTGCAGTCTAATGGTTATTGGATAATTAGACGTGTAGTCTAATTAGTGAAAATTAGACGTGAGTCTAACTCCTTCAGACAATTCTGAGGTAGAACCAGAATTAGACGTGTAGTCTAATGGTTATTGGATAATTAGACGTGTAGTCTAATTAGTGAAAGTTAAACGTGAGTCTAACTCCTTCAGACAAGTCTAAGGTAGAACCGGAATTAGACGTGCAGTCTAATGGTTATTGTAATTAGACGCGAGTCGAATTCTATTAGACCAGGCGGTTTAATAGACGTTTTTCTATTAGAAGGAGATGACTTATTTCATTAGACTGATTTTCACAATCCGTCTAACTGAAATACGTCTAATGCTCAGTTTAAGTAGTACGCTTGAATCTAGCATTTCACCTACCCACGTGCTATAGATGTACCCTACTTCTGCTCCACTTTCTAGTGAAGATTAGTATAGAAGCTATACGCATTCAATCAAGGAATGCCACGTAAGAGAATTTTCCTCAAATTACTTGTTTTGCAAGTACATCTCTGATGGAATATTCGACGCACTACTAGTTTTGTATGGCCACGATCCTTGTGCTCAGAACCTGCTGTGTACAATGGAGGCTTTCCAATGGAAGAGTGCCACGTATCATTCTTGAAGTTTCGATCGTTAGCTCCTGCTTAGTATTTAACCAATCCTAAGGACAACGGACAATCGGCCCAACGAACAAGCGAAAACAACGAACAAGCAATCTGATTTTGCAGAGAGAGAAACTACTCAATAATCTTACTTACTGAACTATGAAGCATCTTTCTGATTGTACCGTGTGTGAATCGAGAGAGAGAGCTAGAATCAAAACACCTTTAGCTGAGTGATATTCTTAATCTTGTAATTGAACAGAAAGTGTTATGTTCAATAGTGAGCTAAGTGTGTGTGTAAATTGTATTTGATTCGAATCATATTATAATGAATCCTTCTGGTGGTTGGAAGAAGGGGTGACGTAGGAGAGTTTCTCCGAACATCCATAAACAAACTGCTGTGTTCTTCTTTTCTGTCATCTTTTCATATTTCATCTTGTGCTTCAAACCTAAGTAAACAATTCCTCCTTGAATCCGTTTCAAGTGTTTACACAAGTTTGCGTAGAATAGAAAGCGAATTAAATCCCTAATAAGATTTCTTTCAAACTGTTTTTCATAAGCCTTCATCCTTAGCCAGACCCCCGTCTCTATCGATAAAGCCGATCCTATCAATTGGTATTAGAGCCTTGTTTCTATTCTCAAGCATCAAGAACCCAAAGCATGTCTTGCATCAATGAAATTCCTCTTCTATCAAAGGACAACTACGATTGTTGGATGATAAGAATGCAAGCTCACTTGGCGGCTATTGACTATGATATGTGGAGTGTCATCACCGATGGCCCCATAAAGATTTCAAAGCCAAGAAGTGTGTGGACCACTGAAGATAAGATGACCAATAACCTGGATAATGTTGCTAAGAAAATTCTGTTCCAGTCACTCAACATGAATATGTTCTGTGAGATCAAGTCCACTGTAAAAGAGATATGAGATAAGCTCAACCAGATCCACGGTGTGAATTCTCAAGGAAAGAAGAATCAGAAAGCATTCATTTGCAGTCAAAACAAGTCCAGATGGGCTGACAACGATACATAGGAGCCTCCTGCCGAAAAAGAGAATGAAGCTGTAACATATCTGATGGCAGATGACCAATCTAAGGTAAATGATATCTCTGCACCAAAATTTACAAACGATGAGTTAACTAATGCAATCAATGAAATGGCCATTGAGTACAAGAAGTTAACTAACTGTTTTTATGAAATGAAAGTTAAATATGAATCAACTGTTCTTTCTCCAAACCAAGAATTTGAACCAAACGTTTTTTATGAAAACTTAACAGAGATCTCATCTGAGAATGAGATGCTCAAAGAACAGATTCAAACTCTTTCATCCGAAAATAAGAGACTAAGCTATATTGTCAGTGCATGAACAAGATCAGGAGATGCTGTCAAATATCAGATCAGCATGTTGAAACCTGCTAGATCTAGATCCGGTTTGGGATATAATATTATGATCCTAATTTGTCATGCAAAAAGTCAAAACCAAATGACAAACTTAAGCCAATAAGTTTTGTCAATGGAAGTATGACTGATAGTGAATCTGATCCTCTTCATGAAGAAGTTGTTCTAAAAAATGAAATAGTTTATGTTCCACCAACTGTTAGATGGCTTAACAATAAGCTAGAAAAGGCTAATAAATCTGGTAATTCAAAATCTGACTCTAAGTCAAGAAGTTTTAAAAGAAAACCTTCTTCAAAAATTAAAGGATCAGTGGCTAGCAGAAAGTCGTCTGCTAAGTCAAAAACATACGCATTAATCACAACACAAAATGGGAAGTCCATCATAATAACTCAAATATGTATTCCTAAGGGACTGATTGACCGATGACCCAATTGAAGGTGGGTACCAAAAGATTGTAAATATGTATTTATGTAGGTACAAATAAATGAAGGACTGGAGGAATCTGTATGGTATCTTGATAGCGGATGTTCCAGGAATATGACAGGAAACAGACGGCTTCTCACTGATATATCAGACTGCTCTGGACCTAAGATCACATTTGGTGACAACAAGAAGGGTAAGACCATGGGTAAGGGTAAGATTATCTATGGTAACCTAACTATTAATGACGTATTACTTGTTGACAATCTGTGTTATAACTTAATCAACATTAGTCAACTATGTGATAATGGTTTGTCAGTAGACTTTCAAACCCATGCATGTTTTGTTAAAGACCAAGATGAAAACATTTTATTAACTGGAAGTAGAGTAGGAAACTCATATAAAATGAATTGGCAAAAAGAGACATCTGACCCTATGTGCATGATTGCCAAGAATGACCAGAAATGGTTATGGCATAAACGTTTGAACCATTTGAATTTTAAAACCATCAACAATATTTGTTCAAACAATTTAGTTATTGGTTTACCCAAACTTCAGTTTTCAAAGGACAAGATATGCACTGCTTGCTAGTTAGGCAAACATGACAGAACATCGTTCAAAAGCAAAGGGAAATCACAATCCACCCGTATTCTAGAACTTTTGCATATGGATCTTTTTTGTCCAATTCCTGTAAAGAGTATAGGAGGAATGAGATTTGCCTTAATTGTTATCGATGACTTTTCACGTTTTACATGGATTGCATTTTACAATCAAAAGATAAAACTGTTGAAAACTTGATTAGGATATTTAAAGGGATTCAGAATCAGAAATCTTTAAATATCACATGCATCAGAAGTGATTAGGGAACTGAATTTACTAACAGATACCTATCATCTTATCTTGAGGAGACTGGAATTAGGCACGAGTTGTCTAGTGCCAGAACTCCACAGCAAAACGGCATTGCTGAGAGAAGAGTGAGAACTCTGAAGGAAGAAGCGAGGTCTATGCTTGCTGAATCAGATGTTCCTCAGAGGTTTTGGGCGGAAGCCATTAGTACTGCTTGCTATATACACAAAATCGGTCAATAATTAACCAACGTTTTGATCAAACTCCCTATGAATTGTATTATGGGAGAATTCCCACAGTTTCTTACTTTAAGATATTTGGGTGTAAATGTTTTATCAATCACAATGGAAAAGTTTATTTGACTACTTTTGATGCTAAAGCAGATGAGGGATTCATGTTAGGATACTCATCAGTAAGCAAGGCTTACAGAGTATACAACAAAAGAACACAGACTGTTGAAGAATCCCTTCATGTAGTTTTTGATGAGCATGTTGAGAGCAAATCCAATGATCCCATTGATCTTATTGATAGACTGCAAGCGGCTAGTCTTGAGTCTGTAAGTGAAGAAGAAGAAACCTTGGACAAGCGAATGGCTCTATCTGATCCTGTGGCTGATCCGGTTGAAGCTCAACCAGATGTGCAAACTCCTATTCAACAAGAAGTTGAGAGTTTGGATGTCGCGGTGTCACCGGTTCAGATGACCAATCCCCTTGGTTCCAACTTCAGATGAAACAGAAATCATCCACCAGAACTGATAATCGGAAATCCTTTTTCTCCTCGAAGGACAAGAAGTCAACTGATGGATGAAATGGCCAATTCTGCATTTATTTCTGAAATTGAACCAAAGAAGATTGGTGAAGCTATAGTTAATCCAGATTGGATCAATGCTATGCAAGAGGGGTTAAATAAATTTGATAGAAATAAAGTGTGGTATCTTACTCCTAGACCAATTGACAAGTCAGTCATAGGAACAAGATGGGTATTTAGAAACAAGCTTAATGAAGATGGCTTAGTCATTAGAAACAAAGCTCGTTTAGTTGCTCAAGGATACAGACAAGAGGAAGGTATTGATTTTGATGAGTCTTTTGCACCGGTTGCAAGACTAGAGGCAATCAGAATCTTCCTAGCATATGCATCATTTAAGAATTTTAAAGTCTTTCAAATGGATGTAAAAAGTGAATTCTTAAATGGAAAATTAAGTGAAGAAGTATATGTTGAACAACCCCCTGGTTTCGTAGATCATGTTTTGCCAAATCATGTTTATAGGCTTAACAAAGCATTGTATGGTCTAAAACAAGCTCCTAGAGCTTGGTATGACACTTTAACTAATTTCTTGTTTGATCATGATTTTGTTGTTAGAACAGTGGATAAAACCTTGTTTAGATTTACTAAAGATTCTCACATACTACTCGTTCAGATATATGTTGATGACATTATTTTTGGGTCAACAAACCCCAAACTGTGTGAGAAATTTCCCAAGCTGATGCAGGATAGGTTTGAAATGAGCATGATGGGAGAACTTACATTCTTCCTTGGGCTTCAGATCCGTCAGCTAGAAAACGGAACTCTCATCAACCAGGCCAAATACACCAAAGAATTGTTAAAGAAGTTTGGTTTAGAGAATTGTTCTGCATCAGCTACTCCAATGAGTTCTTCAGTTAAATTGGATAAAGATGAAGGTGGCCAAAGTGTCGATGTAACAGCATATAGAGGACTCATCGGTTCTTTGCTATATGTAACTTCTATAAGGCCATACATTCAATTTGTTGTTGGTGTTTGTGGCAGATTTCAGACTAATCCTAAACTCTCTCATTTTACTGCTGCTAAACGTATTCTTAAATACTTAAAGGGAACTCAAAATGTGGGACTGTGGTATCCGAAGGATTCCAGTTTCAATTTAATTAGTTTCTCAGATGTAGATTATGCAGGATGCAAAATTGATAGAAAAAGCACAAGTGGAACTTGCAAGTTCCTTGGAGATCGTCTAATCACATGGTTCAGTAAGAAGCAGACGTCGGTCACCACGTCTACAGCAGAAGAAGAGTATCTTGCAGCTGGTAGTTGTTGCTCTCAAGTTTTGTGGATTCAACAACAGGTCAGAGACTATGGAATTGAGGCTGATGAATCTCCAATTTTCTACGACAACACAAGTGCTATTGCAATCTCCTACAACAAAGTTCTGCATTCTCGGACAAAGCACATTGAAATTAGGCATCATTTCATCCGAGAACACGTCAATCAGAAGCAAGTTTGTCTTGAACATGTTCCTACAGATTAACAAACTGCGGATATTTTCACGAAACCTCTATCGGAAGCTAAGTTTTCTCATTTTAGAAACATGCTAGGTCTTGTTGATCTTGATTGACGAAATTACGTGCATAAATTGAGGGGGAACTTATTGTTCAAAACGCAACTGAACAGATATGAAAGACGAAGGTCTTAATTTGTCCTAAGGATTCAGAGTTTTAAGAAGCACAGCTACTTAGACTCTCATCTACCTTAGCAGTTTCACCTTTATATGAAATCATTGTCTTGGTTATTTTAACTTGCTTGGTTAGACGGATGCTTCTATTAGACGGACACGTCTAATAGACATTAGATGTTTTATGTCATGAGCAAGAGGATGCTCACGTCTAATAAGACACACGTGTCTTACGTGATGTTATAGCATAATTAGACGTACACGTCTAATAGACTGATTTTCAAAAAGAAGTTGAAAATATGAAAAGGAAAATAAAACGTCTAACTACTGATGTAATTAGACTCTTCATCTTCTGGCTGTTCAGACATCTGTCTTTTAATGATTTATGTTTAAGCCTTCTTTCCCGTCGAAAAATAAATCAGTCATTCCTTAAAAGAATTGAAGACACATGTCTCTCAATATGCAAGGAATGACTAATATTTATGACAACTTTTGCTTGTACACTTAGTATTAAACGTTCTGTTTCATGCTAACATTAAATGCTGTGTTTATTGGGAACTGTCTTTTGAAGTTCTTGACGGTAGGAACAATCATTAGTTTTCTTCTATATGATTAAAACCTTGATATTGATAGGATCATTCTCTCTAAAAGATAGAAGATCCTTGAAATCAATCTCCCTCTTCCTCTCTTTAGAAGTCGAATCGTTCAAACCCTTGTTCATCAAATCATAATGCTGCCTTTTCGACCAAAATCGATTCAAGTGGATTTTTAATCCGTATCCACTCTACAATCTCCGGGTATGCATAGGATGTTCGAATCGTTAAAAACTTTTGGGCTGAGAAGATTCCTCACCCCTCATAAAACCTATCACGAACAGCTAGTTAACGAATTCTTCGAAACCGCTAGCTTCTATCAAGACAGTGTTATTGCTGGAGCAGTAATGGGCCAGATGGTCTGTATTTCAGAAGAATCTTTCGGTGTATTTTTCCATCTCCCAAAAGAAGATATTGATGATTTCTCGACCACTCCTCCTAACCTAATGATTACAATGATGAAAGTCTTTTCCGATTCCCCTGAAGTAGATATTCATGGAAAGAAAAACCTCCTGAAGGTAGAATATGCTCTCTTAAGCGATATCATATCGAAATCCCTTCTGTCTAAAGAAACTTCTTACAAGTATTGTATGAAAGTCTTTTAGATAATCGTGGCTATCACCAGGGGTGTTCCTGTGAACTGGACAAGCTTTCTCTTTGGGAATCTTGTCAAAATGGTTGTTGCTCGGAAGAAGATTTTTGGATTTGATGGTCCACTCAGCTCTCTTCTTTGTTTTCTCATGAACGAACCCGGTAAGGGCTTTCCCCTTCCTTCTAAGATCCTAAACTACCAGAAAGTGGTAGATTACATTCAAAGGGTGGAAACGCTCAAGTCTAAGAAAAGGAAAAGTGAAGACTCTAACTCCCCTCTAACTGCAGTCTTAGAGATCTCTTAGGTTGATGTCTATCCTTTCCAGAAGTCATGACCAGGAAGAAGAAGAAGACTAGTGATTAAATGTCTTCTTGAAGTTATTTTTGAATATTTTCATGAGGTTTTTGGTAAACTTATTTTTGTTACATTGAACAATGTTTTGAGTGTTTCTTTCTGAAAACACTTATATGTGATTAACTTGGATGTTTTTGAATGATTTACTTTTATGCTTTCTGCTTATTTGTATGATGAATGCATGTTTTGATATATGTATGTAGGTCTGCAATTTCTTCATCAAAAAGGGGGAAATTGTTGGGTCAAATTATTTTGACTAAGTGTTGAAATAATTTAACCACTGATATTTTGGTGATGAAATAACTTATGAGTTTTGATACAGGTGTATTGAGACAATATGTTATAAGACTTGGATCTAATGAAGGTCATTAGACTGTTTTTGGCTTTCATTGCATAAAATTAGACTTACAGTCTAACTCAACGGAGTTAGACGTGTAGTCTAATTAGACGTGTAAAGAATTAGACGGATGGTCTAATGAATAAACGGAATTAGACTTACAGTCTAACTCATCGGAGTTAGACGTGTAGTCTAATAGACGTGTAAAGAATTAGATGAGTGGTCTAATGAATACACGAAATTAGACGTAAGTCTAATAGAATTTGACGTATAGTCTAACTCATCGGAGTTAGACGTGTAGTCTAATAGACGTGTAAAGAATTAGACGGATGGTCTATTGAATACACGGAATTAGACGTAAGTCTAATAGAATTAGACGTACAGTCTAATTCATCGGAGTTAGACGTGTAGTCTAATATATTTGTAATTAGACGGGTAGTCTAATTGATATTCGGAATTAGACGTACAGTCTAACTCATCGGAGTTAGACGTATAGTCTAATATATTTGTAATTAGACGGGTAGTCTAATTGATATTCGGAATTAGACGTACAGTCTAACTCATCGGAGTTAGACGTGTAGTCTAATATATTTGTAATTAGACGTGTGGTCTAATTAGTGAAAGTTAGACGTGAGTCTAACTCCTTTAAACAAGTCTGAGGTAGAACCGGAATTAGACGTGCAGTCTAATGGTTATTTGATAATTAGACGTGTAGTCTAATTAGTGAAAGTTAGACGTGAGTCTAACTCCTTTAGAGAAGTCTGAGGTAGAACCGGAATTAGACGTGCAGTCTAATGGTTATTGAATAATTAGACGTGTAGTCTAATTAGTGAAAGTTAGACGTGAGTCTAACTCCTTTAGACAAGTCTGAGGTAGAACCGGAATTAAACGTGCATTCTAATGGTTATTGAATAATTAGACTAGTCTAATTAGTGAAAGTTAGACGTGAGTCTAACTCCTTCAGACAAGTCTGAGGTAGAACCGGAATTAGACGTGCAGTCTAATGGTTATTGGATAATTAGACGTGAGTCTAACTCCTTCATACAAGTCTGAGGTAGAACCAGAATTAGACGTGCAGTCTAATGGTTATTGGATAATTAGACGTGTAGTCTAATTAGTGAGAGTTAAACGTGAGTCTAACTCCTTCAGACAAGTCTGAGGTAGAACCGGAATTAGACGTGCAGTCTAATGGTTATTGTAATTAGACGCGAGTCTAATTCTATTAGACCAGGCGGTCTAATAGACGTTTTTCTATTAGAAGGAGATGACTTATTTCATTAAATTGATTTTCACAATCCGTCTAACTGAAATACGTCTAATGCTTAGTTTAAGTAGTACGCTTGAATCTAGCATTTCACCTACCTACATGCTATAGCTTTACCCTACTTCTGCTCCACTTTCTAGTGAAGATTAGTACAACAACTATACGCATCCAATCAAGGAATGCCACGTAAGAGAATTTTCCTCAAATTACTTGTTTTGCAGGCACATCTCTGATGGAATATTCGGCGCACTACCAGTTCTGTACGGCCACGATCCTTATGATTAGAACCTACTGTGTACAATGGACCAATTGAAGAGTGACACGTATCATTCTTGAAGTTTCGACCGTTAGCTCCTACTCAGTATTTAACCAATCCTAAGGACAACGTACAATCGGCCCAACGAACAAGCGAATACAACGAACAAGCAATCTGATTTTGCAAAGAGAGAAACTACTCAATCATCTTGCTTACTGAACTGTGAAGCTTCTTTCTGATAGTACTGTATGTGAATCGAGAGAGAGAGCTAGAATAAAAACATCTTTAGCTGAGTGATATTCTTCATCTTGTAATTGAACAGAAAGTGTTATGTTCAATAGTGAGCTAAGTGTGTGTGTAAACTGTATTTAATTCGAATCATATTATAGTGAATCCTTCCGGTGGTTGGAAGAAGGGGTGACGTAGGAGAGTTTCTCCGAACATCTATAAACAAAATGTTGTGTTCTTCTTTTCTGTCATCTTTTCATATTTCATCTTGTGTTTCAAACCCAAGTAAACAATTCCGCCTTGAATCTGTTTCAAGTGTTTACACAAGGTTGCGTAGAATAGAAAGCGAATTAAATCCCTAACGGGATTTCTTTCAAACTATTTTTTATAAGCCTTCATCCTTAGCTAGACCCCCATCTCTATCGATAAAGTCGATCCTATCACCATCCTATGGGAGCCTAAAAAATAGAACAAAAGTTTCCTCACTGAAGTAGACATTTTCTCCATTAATTTTTGCCAGGATAAGCTTATTATCGATTATCCTTGTAGACCTAAAGAATTCACGAACCTCCGGTTCTTGAATGATGATAGAAGCCCCAAGAAACTTTTCCAAACCCGAAGCTTTAAGAGTTTCAAATATCGTGACCATTTCTAGAATCAACAAAGAGGACACATAATCGAAGTTCACTTGAAGAGTAGATGGTGCAAGAGAGACCATTTCTTGACTTAAGAACGAGTATTAGGATTGCTAAAGGATTTAGACACCTAAGAATCACAAGGGTTTTTCTTAGTGAGAGAAAGCAAGTATTCAGAATCATAGAGAAAATAGTAAGTCTGTTTAGATGTACTAGTTACTCTTTATAGAGTATGAATGACACATGACTATGAAAGTCATCATTAAACGAGAACCGTCATTTAATGTAGAAACGTATTCCCAATAAAATCATAATTAAAAGACGTCAATTAAAAGCCATCATAAAAACTATCATAATTTTAGACGATGAAAAGAAGCGATCCTTCAGATATATTAGTCATCTTTTTAACATTTAAATACACGTGTCTTCAAGTTATTAAAGATATGACTTTTCAATTTTGGACGGGAAAAGTATATGGACAGCTCGTGAGAAGATAAACAGATGTTCCATTCGTCTGAAGATAAAACATCCAAAGACATAAGTAGTTAGACGTCTAATATGTCATCCTCATTTCTTGCATCTAAGTTGGGTAGACGTCTAATTAGACAATGTCTAACTGCGCTCCTCTACAGACATCTAACATGTGTCTGTTCAGACGACGTTTAACCACGAACGTCTAAAGACGCTTCAGATGTTTGTCTTATACATAGACGTATAACCAATCTTAAGGCGCAAATTGCTTAAGCAAAAATTCGTCCAAGTATATAGCTCCTTTAGACGACTGATCTTATTAGATTGATTGAGACCTCCGTCTACACACGTCTGTCCAGTCATTTTAAATAACAAATTACCCCTCAATTTATGCATGTTCAACTAACAAATTAACTGAGATCAACAAAAGTAAAAAAGTAATGTCTACCTCCAAGAGCTGGGGTCTTAGAAGGTCCCCAAACATCTGAGTGCAAATAGTCCAAAATACTCTTGGAGTCATGGATAGCAGTGCCAAGTTTTACTTGCCTTAGTTTTCCCAGAATACAATGTTCACTTAAATCTAATTTACAAACTTTTGTACCTTCAGCAATCCTTGCTTGACAAGAGTTTGCATAGATTTCTCACCAGCCCAATCGCATATGCAATAACTATGTTGCCTCCGATTCCTTACTACTGCCCGAACTTGATACCGTTACTACTATCCCATTAATTGTACAACCTTGATAGTAGTACATATTATTGTTTTTTCTCATGCCTTTCAACATCACTAGTGCTCTAAATATTACTTTAAGAATTCCATTTTCCATCCTCACATGTAAGTCTTTTGACTCCAAATCCCTCAATAAAATGAGATTCTTTTTCATATTCGGTATATACCGAACATCTCTGACAATTATGGTGGATCCATCCTCATTTCTCAGCTTGATTGAACCTATCTCTTTTATTTTACATGTATGATCATTTCCCATGTAAACAACTCCACCATCTAGTTTTTTGAAGTTAAACAAACATTCTCGAACTCGTGTCTTATGATAAGTGCAGGCTGAGTCTAATATCCACGCATTAGGATTTGATGTTGTGTGTGACATCGTCAAAGAGAAGTCTGAATCTACATCGATTTTGTTTTCTGCAACATTTGCATCTTTAGAACCATTCCCTCTCTTCTATAACTTTGGACAATTTTTCTTTCAATGTCCTTTCTCACGACAGAAAGCACATTCATCTTTGGCAACTCTTCTTTTGGATCTTCCTCCTTTCCCTTTTGATTTGCTTTGTTGACGGCCCATGACCATCAATGCTTTATCTGCTGTAGCTATTTTGGTTTTCTTTTTGTCCTGCTTTCTCAATTCATGAGTATATAAAGCAGAACTTACAACATCAAAAGAAACATTTCCCTTCCCATGAAGTAACGTTGTTTTAAAGTGTTCAAATTTATTAGGAAGGGACGATAGCAACATCAAAACAAGATCTTCATCCTCAAACTTAACATCAAAGTTTAACAGATCTGCTACTAACTGATTAAACTTAATAATATGTTCATTCATAGTAGTACCCAATTGGTAATCAAATCGGAATAACCACTTCTTCATAAGGAGCTTATTCTGACCACTCTTCTTCAGAAATTTGTCTTCCAATGCTTGCCACAGTTTCTGTGCAGAAGCTTCGTTCTTCAGAACATACTTATGCTCTCTAGACAGGCATGATCGAATTGTTCCTCACGCCAATCGATTCATGATACTCCACTCTTTTACTTCTATACCATCTGTCTTTCCAACCTCAATAGAAACATCTAGACCCTACTGAAAAAGACAATATAGAACCTCACCTTGCCACATGCCGAAATGCTCAATTCCATCAAATATTTCCACCACAAACTTCAAATTTGACATCGGTGTCCTCGTCCATGATGACGAAGGAGTTGATGCCCCTTTTGAAGACTCAACCGCCATGTCAAGGACAAACCTTCGACTCTAATACCACTTGTTGGGAAAAACCCTGACAGAAATACAATAGAAGAAAACAACCGAAAGAACACACTAATAGAATTTGATAACGGAGTTCAGTCAAAATGTTGCCTACGTCTCCGAACACTAAGGCTATCAATTAATAAGAAGAAGAGATGTAAATATTGGGTGCAATAAACCAAAGAGGGGAGAGTTTATTTTATACCCTAAGAAACTTCCCTAACTCCCATCATCTTCCGATGTAGGATTTATACTAATTGTGAATATAGTTTTTTATATATACTAAGAAACTTCTTTCACTCCCATCATCTTCCGATGTGGGATTCTAATTGTGCCAAAAATAACAAGAAGGGGTAATTTGAGATGATTTTAACCTCCGATGAACTTATCTCTAATTTTATTCCAGCAACTGACCACCTTATCTAGGGAAGGATAAGGCTTGAGGATAATGGAGAAGTGTAGGCGTTGATGAGGGGAGCACGTGGCCAAAATTTGGAGCGATAAGTTTGCCCGTAGCGTGCGTTGTCCCTTCTAGAAGGGTTGCTCCGGCGAGGTCGCGATTCCGGCGAGCCTTGCGTCCTAGAAAAGGAGATGAAATAAACGACGTCGTTTTAAGTGATGAAATGCCACCGAGTTCCGTTTGTTTCGTCCGTGGACTAACGTGGTTAGTCTGTCCCGTTAATTGATCAAGTGTGGACACGCGCGCGCTTGATACGTTGTAGCGGGGGTGTGGCGCATTCTAGGCTATTGGATGAGATCTGGGCGCTAATCTGATGGTCCAGAATCATGCTGCAAAGATTCAACAAAATTTCTACTTCACAGGATTATTCAATTTTATTTTTATTTCAAAGGTTATTAAAAATCGATTTTTAATCCCTTTTAAATCTAGTTCTTCACCAAAAATTTCACAAAAATATTTCTAGAATCATTATAACAATTATGATCATTATTTATTTTTTTTGGTATTTTTGAGAATTTTGGGGTATTTTATTCAATTGCATTAAGTAATAAATTAAACATAATTCATGATTAAATCACAAAATTAAATATTTTCACCTTTTTTTTTTGTCTATTTTGGGTAAAATAAATACAATATTTTATCCTCAAATTATTTTTGAAATTTTGAATAATTTCCTTAATTATGGTTTAATTATCACAATAATTAACCTTAATTAGTTTTTAATTTTTCTTTAAGTTATTTTGAATATAAAAATTCAAAATATTATTTTAATATTATTTAAAATAATAATATTATTTGAAAATAGGGTAAATCAAATTTTCATGTTTAAAATATTGTTCCTAGAACTCGCAGGAGCGTTTAAGAGTTATGGAAAGATATTGTATCGAATTGCAGCGCCCTCACGGGAACGTGGACAAGAATTCCAAGCACGGAGCAGAACTGGAATATCTGTAGTAACTGGAATTTACCATTTTTTAAACTCACTAGAATTGATAGCATTATAATCAGATAATTCATTTACGTTTTTAGCTTTTTAGCTTTTATTCAGAATGTTACGACTTCAAAATCATTCTAGACCTGTCTAGTATGATCTCTTAAACTCGTGGTTTTTTTCCAATTTTTGGGAATTTTTTATGAAATGACACTAATTCATTTTTCTTTAAAAAAAATGTCTTACGTTCATCAAATTCGGTGTTTAAATTAAAATATAAAGTCTTATTAGCTTAGTTGGTTAAATGATTGTATTTTTTTAGGTTGCAAGTTTGAAACATACCTATAACATTTTTAATTTAATTGTTAACAGTTTCAAATTTATAAGGGTCAACCTACAATCCGACCCAAATATCCATTTACTTTTACATATATATCCAAATTAACCACATATCTTAAATTAATCAAATTCAAATTAAGTATTATTATATATAGATTAGTTAGTTAAAAAATTGAACTTATATTGTAAAAAATGTAGCACGTTCATAAAATTTAGTGTTGAATTTAAAATATAAAATTTTATTAGTTTAGTTGGTTAAAGAGTTATACTTATTTTGTTAGGTTACTAGTTCAAAACATACCTATAACATTTTTAATTTTATATTTAATAATATAATAAAAATGATAGAAAGAATTGGAGTAAGGAAATGAAAAACAAAATGACGGTCAATATAATTTTTCCACTAATTTTTCTCCCTCTATCGTATCTTTTTTTATATATTATTGTAATTTTATTAAATTTATAATAATAAATTAACTTTTTCGTATTTTTTTTAAAACTAACTTATTAAATAAATTCGTTTTTGAAATATACTTAAATTAAATAAATTTTAATATATTAAATCAAAGAATTAAAAATTGTACGTGAAATAATTTAAATTATAAAATTATATATAAATAAAATAAATAAATTCATATATTATATTAGTGATTTATAATTTTTTCTATTCAGTTCTAATTGCTTATTTAACTAGACTAAAGCGATTTATAATTTTTTTCTAAAAATAAAAATATTATAATTAATTAAATATATAATTATAAATAAATGATTATATAAGTACCCTGGTTGTCATTCTAAAAAAACGCAAAACCCTAGTCGTTTTCTCCGCCGCAACCTTCTTCTTCACATCTCTATCTATTTTCCTTATCTTCTATTATTTATCTTATAAGTTAATTTTTATTCTCTTTATCTTCTTTTATCAGGCCGTTGATTGATTCTATTTTCCTTATCTTCTATTATTTATTTTATAAGTTAATTTTTATTCTCTTTATCTTCTTTTATCAGGCATTTGATTGATTGATCTCGTTTGTTTCTTAGTCATGTATTTGAAGCATACCTCTTGCAAACTCTCTCAGATAAGCTATTTTGTTTGTTTTCATTAATGCATGTGAACTATCATTACAGATCTGTAAGATGTGTAGACAGTGGCGGACCTATCGGGGACAAATAACGTAGCATTTTTTTGACGATCAAATAAATGCATTTTTTAATTAAAATTTTACTTGGTAATTACATAAAAATACTAACAAACACAATTACAAAATACTAATAAGCACAATTACTAAATTATTCTTGTCCATGAGTCGGTACAAAAGAAGACAAATTTATTCTTCGAGGTTCCATTTGTTGAAAGTATTGCAATATTGGCTCATTTTCAATTGTTGAAAAAATATATTTCTCAACATATACAACTAAACTATCATTCATCCATTCATCTCCCATTCGATTACGCAAATTAGTCTTCACGGTCTTCATTGCGGAAAAAACTCTTTCAACAGATGTAGTTGCAACTGGTAAAACTAAAGCCAACTCTATCAATTGATAAACCAATGGAAAGACTATATGTTTTTTCTGTTATAACCAATTTCTGAGTAAAAATTCCCAAATCTTCAATTGAAAAAAATTGAGGATCATCCCGCAAATTAATTAAGTAAGCCTGAAGTTGTTGTTCCAAAAATAAATAATCACTGCCTGTGAAATCTTGGAATAAAGTTTGGCAAGAAGAATGAGTTTACGAATATCAAATTTGGAGAATGAATTTCTGTGATGAAGACATGATATGCAATCAAGTAATTCTGTATTAACTTCTGAAAAACGATTATTCATTTCTTGCATAATCAAGTCAACAACCTAGCATGAAATAATAAATAATAACTATTAGTAGATAATAGATAATATATAATAACTATTAATAAATAAGAAATAATATTTATTATACCTGACAAAAGATTTCCACACGATAATAATGAAGATTAGTGAAGAGTTCCCCTTTTTCTCTTCGCCTACCATTGCTATCAATTATCATATGCTCATTTATATCAAGTATTGAGAGTGTAATTGAGAAAAACTGTTAACTTGGTCCAAAATATCATGCCATCCATCTTCTCTAAATTTTTGTAATTGATTTTTCGAACTCGCAATCAATGACATGGCTTGAACTATATTTCGATCTCCTCTTTGTAGACAAAGTGATAACTCACTTGTAATTCTCAATAATTTTTTTTTATCAAATGTAACACAAAAACAAATTTATAAAAAAACTAACTATATGAAAAATATACAAATCTAATTTAATAGGTTTCATCCTAATTTTATGAGAATATAAAAAAAATAAAAAATATTAATAAGAACAAAAATACAAAAACGTGATAAACATATATTATCAAGTGAATAGACATTCGAGATTACGATTATAGAATGTTAATGCATATAAAAATAATATATCAAATTCTTTATTTAAATACTGAACAAAACCAATGTAACTATTTTAACTTATTTATTAATATTAATTTATATTTTCTTATAAATTTTTGAAATAGTTTAAAATTAAGAAATATAAAAACTTATTATTATTTTAATTTTTATATTTATCCTTGTAAGTAACTTGTATTATTATATTGAAATAAATAAAAAATAATGTATAATTATTATATAAATATAATTTTAAAATAAATAATATTATTATATAATTTACATTATTTTATATAAATAAATCTTATTTATATATTAATTAAAATTTATGTATTATTATAAATATTTATATATTAGAAAATATTGTTAGTATAAAATAAAATATTAATAATAATTATTTTAATAAAATTAAAATAATTATGAATTAGTTTATAAATAAATTATATTTTAAAATAAATTAAAGGTGAGGCCAGGGTTTGATCACCTAACCTCAGGTTCATCGTTCAACTTCAAAGCCAACTAGACTATAAAAACAAATTATTTTAAGGTTTTAGGAGGCCCGGCCCCTTTAGGTCCGCCACTGTGTGTAGATCTGTATGTGTAAGATTATAGACTAAATCTTATAGATCTGGTCAAATTGTTTATTTTTATGATTTACTAAACTTTTGTTTATGGATGGTTTAACGATTACTTATTTGACTTATTAATGAAGTTTTTTTTAAATGATTACATATTTTAAATTTTACTTGGCCATTTGAAATGTTATATTTTGTGATTCTATCTACTTCCTTATCAATGAAAAAATATCTCTCTGATTTCATAGGCATAAGGTATCATTTAAAGATATTGAAAGTGATAAATAATTGATTAGGTTATAAAAGTAAGATTATTATTATTATATATATATAAATAATATAATACAAAATAAATAATAAATATTATTTTAAATTTAATATTACCATCTCCCTAGTATTGTATTAAAAATTTATAATTATTAAAAAAATTAATAAGTAAAGTTTAATTTATCATGAACTAAGTAATATATATTTATTATTATTATTTTACAATTTTGACCTTTCTAATGGAATATCCAATTGTTTAATCTTTGGTATATATAGAGAGTTTTTTTTTTAATATTTAAAAAAAGTATATTAGATAAAAAAAAAGGGTAGATTATTATTATAGATTTGTTTAAGATATTTTATTTGAAATGAATTGATAATTAAAATGACAATATAGGTATAATGTTCTTTTATTCTTGAATTTATTGTTACTCTATTAATTTGTTGTATGGCAGGTTTAGTAGGCAGAATGATATGAGAAAACCAAATATCTGATAAGCTGACAGATTTATTAAATCTGTAAGTTAGATCTTTTTGTCAAATTTCCATCTGTGACACTTCTGAAAAATCATATAAATTTGTGAAAAAAAAGTTACAGATGCTACTTACTTTTGAGTTTGGAAATAATACCAACGTAAGAACGTAGAATGTCTTCCATCCATGTTATTAAGAAAGTGAGTCATGATATCATTATTTTCCGGTCTTCTTTGTTTTGAAATCTCTTGAGATCGCTTTCAAACTTCACGAAACGGAAATTCATAGTGAAGATTGTTATTAAACTAAGAAGGCCTGAAAATAATGAATTGGTTACTCACTTCTTTGCTAACATGGATGATGAAAGACATTTATTTTAATTTCTAAACAAACATTGTATGTTTCTGGACTAATGGAAGATGATGTTTCCAAGGTTATTAATATGTCATCTCGATCACGGAGAATTGTGATATTTTACCATAATGGAGTGTCTTGCTCATAATATCCTAATTAAGATGTACAATGATATTATTAGTAGGTCAAAAAATCTCAATTGAGATCATCAAGTCTCCAGATGTTCTAGATGCAGCTATGAATATTGGCTTTTATACAACTTTAAGCTGGCATGATTTTGATCCAGCCGAGCTTTACAAACTATTTGAGATGATTGTGGTGGAACCGTGCTGAATTATCTGAAATCCTTTCCTCTTCAGAAAAGGTTCTTGTCAGTAAGATCCTTAACATTGATCAAAACAAGATTGATCAACTCAGGAAAGCTCTTATGGAGCGTTTTGCCGAGCTGCTATACTGAAAAGGCTGGTTAAAATAATGCAGCTCAGAATCAACTATACAATCAAAAACTTGTAAATTGAAAGGTATATTTGGAGACTAGTGTTTATCTTGTTTTCAAATGAATAACAAAGAAAAGTGACCGGGTTTGAAAAGTTCATCACATCAAAAAAGAAGCCCATGAAACTATACAATCAAGGAGCAACGGAGCTGAGCTAGAGTTATTGTTCATCTTAGAGTGTGAATTATTATAACTGATTTTATATTTTTTATTAATTTTTTTTGATTTTGAGTTATGAAAGGTGAATATTTTACAAGAGGCTGACAATAGACTATTTAGCCATTATATTCAGACGCAGCTATAGTCGAGTGGTTCTTGGGCTTCAACACCAGCTATATGCAGCTAAAAAATGCTGTAAATCATGTTAACGATTCGAATCAAAATTTTTTATATACGTGCATACATGTTTTAAATTTCCCATAGATAGACTGAAAATGAAAATCACATCATCAACAACAATTCAAATAACAAGTTCATGACTTTGACTTTAACAAGTGAATTATAAAAACAAACATATTAAACTCTTATCTCGCTTTAAATTTTTTAAAAGAAGTGACATCCTTGTATGATATCTTCCAATCCCGAAAAAGATTTCATTCGCGTTCGCCTTTGGGGATCCTCATCCATGTCCTCATAAGTGCCCCGCAATCAAATACAATATCACTCCAAACTTGGTCAATACTTCGATGCACTCTTCCGAACACCCGTGCGTTACTTTCGGCCCAAACATGATACACCATAGAGGCAAAATTGTACTTAAAAATGTTTACTGGAAATTTATTTGCCTTAGTTCTATCTTGGGCAGCAACTATAATCTCCTCCCACGCTTCCGACATCGCCGAAGTGAACTTATTCCACACATACCTTGTAAACGGACAGCCCCCGAGTTAGTGATCAATCGTCTCCATATTTCCATCACAATGTAAGCAACTAGCATCCGGAATATCCATGTAAGCTTGAATTCGATCCCGAGTGCTAAGTCTTCTACAGAAAGCCAACCAAAGAATGAAACGATGCATCAGGATGACTTTAGAAGACCAAACAAGATCTGCCCAATTAACAACTTGACCTCTTTCCCTTATGACTTTAACTTTCCATCCTCTTCGGCATTCCATAAATGAACATCAGTCCTATCGTTCAATTGGATTCCACTCAATTGATCAAGTACTCTTCTTCCCTTCGGAGCCCGCCTAATAATAGAATTCCAAATCCCACCGTGTATATCTTTAATCGTGGAAGCCACATAATCTCTCCTAATCCTCATCCTTCAAAACTCTTCTCAATCAATAAGTGGCTGACTCTCAAATCACGGATCATGCCAAAAGAGAGTACCTAGTCCATCCCCGAGTCGAGTGTCAAAGATTGAAGCAACACTGTTTTTCAATTTCAGAATCTTCTTTAAAGAACATGTCATTTCATCCTTCACTTTGCTTGTCCGTATATAATTTCGTTTTTCATGACCTCGAGTGAACCTATTTAACCCACAATGACTCTTTCATTCCTTGGATCACCCATAAGTGCTTATATGTGACAACTTTGTTCCACTCCACGCAATTCCTCAAACTGATTCCCCCTTCGCTTTTAGGCATGCATACATCAGTCCAATTAACCTTCTTACCCCCGCGGCCTTGGCTGCCCCAAATAAAATTACGTATCAAGGTCTCAAGATCTTTCATAAGAATTATAACCTTCTTTGGGAGGACAATCTGTTAAGACCAATAGTCAATGAATCCCATAACAATGCTCTCCACCAATTCAATTATGCCCGCATAAGAAAGCTTCTTCACCGCCCATCCCATGATAACGTTCTTGACTTTTCTAATGAGTAGTCTACAATGAACAATCTGAATTTGTCTAGCCGTGAGTGGAATCCCCAAATACCGAACCGGAAATAAACACTCATTAATATCCATAATGTTTTTAATTGCACCTTTGTATCATCATCAACACCACCGTAAAATACCGAACTCTTATCCTCGTTAATCATTAAACCTGTAATATCAAAAAATAAATTAAGTGCATCTTCAATAGTGTTAATAATATCAACATCATCGTGCGCAAGTAAAAATAGTTCATCCGCGAAACATAGATGTGTAATCCTCTCCTCCTCCAAGAAATGGTGAAATTTGTAATGGCAGTTCTTTCGGAATATTGTTAAGACACTCTGAAAGACCTCCATGATCAATACGAAGATAAAAGAAGAGAGAGGGTCCCCCTGCCTCACTTCGTTTTCACCCTTAAAGTAGCCACCATGTACGCCAGGTCAATTGAGATTTGATAATTGGTTTGGTCGAGGGATAAAAGGTGTGTGAGGTCACGATATGATATGTGAATTGTGATTTGGTGGTTGGTTTGGAGGAGGGATAAGAGGTGTGTGAGGTCATGATATGAGAGGTGAATGACTTACAACTTCAAGTAAGTTCTCTAGATTAATCTCAAGATTTATATTGCATATTACATAAGGGGTAAGGGGTGTTTAAAAAAATGTGAGGTCACGAAGATGATAGGTTGATTGTAATTTGATTGTTGGTTTGGTCGAGAGATAAGATATGTGTGATGTCATGATATGAGGGTGAATTGTGATTTGGTGGTTGGTTTGGTGGAAGGATAAGAGGTGTGTGAGGTCACGATATGAGAGTGAATTGGGATTGGTTGTTTGTTTGTCGAATTGGGTTAGAAGAGGCCGTGATAAGGGATTAAAATGGTTGTAATAGTGTGTAAAGTAGCCTAGCATTACTTTAGATAAGAGCGAAATGAATGACTTACAACTTCAAGTAAGTTCTCTTGATCGAACACAAGAATCACATATTATATTTCTTATGTCTTTGTGTAGTCCTCATTAACTCATTTGTGTAAAAGTGTATAAAGAAGTCTAGCGTTAATTAGCAAAATTGATAACTTACAATTCAAGTAAGTTCTCGGGATCGATCTATCATGACTAACAAAATAAAGAGTGTAATTGATTTGAATCCTACTAAGAAGAAATTTGTCTTTCATAATGGAAGAAGCATAAGATATGTCTCCCGTTTCAAATGAGTTAGTGAGGACTACATAAAGACAAAGACAATATGCAATGTCAATTTTAAGATCTAGAAATCTTATGACATGGTGAGATGTGACAGTTTTCGTGGTGCTCTAAAGTGATATTGGTGGTTAAAAATATAAGAATATATGAATTGAGATGTGTATTTGACCTTAGTATAAAAATGTGAGTTATGATGAGAGATTGTTTGGATTGTGGTGGTTTACCGAATTGGTGGGGTCAAAGATGTTGCAAATTAGCCTAGCATTACTTTATATTAGAGTTAAGTGAATGACTTACAACTTCAAATACCCCAAAAGATAAATAAGTATATATTATACTTTATTTCAAAGGTTTCTTGGTTTCTTTCCACTATCCCACAATTACTTAATTTATAATACAATTTAGATTAAAGTACTAATATACATTAATTTTATATCACAATTTAGATTAGTCATATTTTACCTTCTTAATTACTCCATAATTTGACATTTTTTTTACATTTATCTCTAGTCAAACTTTCATATATCTTTTAACATTTTTTTCTTTCACAATATTATCGGTAATCTCTCTATATATAATGATGTTTAATTTTGAAAGTGTTCGGATTTTCGGGTCGAGAGCTATGCTTAATTTGGATATATATGTGAGAGTAAATGGATATTTGGGTCGGATTGTGGGTTGACCTGCCCATAAAATTAAAATGGTTAAAAATAAAATTAGAAATGCTATAGATATATTTCGAACTCGCAACCTAACAAAACAAGTACAACTCTTTAACCAACTAGCCTAATAACAATTTATATTTTAAATTCAACACTAAATTTGATTAACGCGAGACATTTTCAACAAACTAATATATATGTATATAATGATGCTTAATTTTGAAAGTGTCCAGATTGCCGGGTCGAGAGCTGTGGTTAATTTGGATATATATATGTGACAGTAAATGGATATTTGGGTCGGATTCTGGGTTGACTCGTCCATAAACTTAAAACGGTTAAACATAAAATTAAAACTACTATAAGTATGTTTCGAACTCGCAACCTAAAATAATAAGTACAATTCTTAAACCAACTAGGCTAATAACAATTTATAATTTTAATTCAACACTAAATTTGATTAACGCGATGCATTTTTAACTAACTAATATATATATATATATTTATATATATATATATAAACTAAGCACATATATATATATATGTGAGAGTAAATAGATATTTGGGTCGGATTCTAGGTTGACCCGCCCATAAACTTAAAACGGTTAAAAATAAAATTAAAAATGCTATAGGTATGTTTCAAACTCGCAACCTAACAAAACAAGTATAACTATTTAACCAACTAGGTTAATAACAATTTATAATTTAAATTCAACACTAAATTTGATGAACGCGAGACAATTTTAACTAACTAATATATATATATATATATATATATATATATATATATATATATAATGATACTTAATTTTGAAAGTGTCGAGATTGTCGGGTCGACAATTTTAACTAACTAATATATATATATATATATATATATGTGTGTGTGTGTGTGTGTGTGAGAGTAAATAAATATTTGGGTTGGATTCTGGGTTGCCCCGCCCATAAACTTAAAACGGTTAAAAATAAAATAAAAAATGTTATAGGTATGTTTCAACTCGCAACCTAACAAAACAAGTACAAATCTTTAACCAGCTAGGCTAATAACATTTTATTATTTAAATTCAACACTAAATTTGATGAACGTGAGACATTTTTTACTAACTAATATATATGTATGTAATGATGCTTAATTTTGAAAGTGTCTGGATTGTCGGGTTGAGGGTTGTGGTTAATTTGGATATATATGTGAAAGTAATGGAAATTTGGGTCGGATTTTGGGTTGACCCACCCATAAAATTATAATGGTTAAAAATAAAATAAAAAATGCTATAAGTATGTTTCGAACTCACAACCTAACAAAACAAATACAACTCTGTAACCAACTAGGCTAATAACAGTTTATATTTTAAATTCAACACTAAATTTAATGAATGTGAGATATTTTTAACTAACTAATCTATATATATATAATGATGATTAATTTTGAAAGTGTCCGGATTACCGGGTTGAGAGTTGTGCTTAATTTGGATATATATGTGAGAGTAAATGGATATTTGGGTTGGATTCTGGGTTGACCCGCCCATAAATTTTAAACGGTTAAAAATAATATTTAAAATGCTATAGATATGTTTAAAACTCGCAACCTAACAAAACAAGTACAAGTCTTTAACCAACTATGATAATAACACTTAATATTTTAAATTCAACACCAAATTTTATGAACGCGAGAAATTTTCAACTAACTAATCTATATATATATATATATATATATATATATATATATATAATGATGCTTAATTTTGAAAGTGTCCGGATTGATGGTCGAGAGATGTGGTTAATTTGAATATATGTGTGAGAGTAAATAGATATTTGGGTCGGATTCTAGGTTGACCCGTTCATAACCTTAAAACGGTTAAAAATAAAATTAAAAATGTTATAAGTATGTTTCTAACTCGCAATCTAACAAAAACAAGTAGAACTCTATAACCAACTAGGCTAATGACACTTTACATTTTAAATTCAACACTAAATTTGATGAACGCTAGACATTTTTAACTAACTAATCTATATATATATATAATGATACTTAATTTTGAAAGTGTTTGGATTTCCGTGTTGAGAGCTGTGGTTAATTTGGATATATATGTGAGAGTAAATGGATATTTTGTTCGGATTCTAGGTTGACCCGCTCATAAACTTAAAACGGTTAAAAATAAAATTAAAAATGCTATAGGTATATTTCGAACTCGCAACTTAACAATACAAGCACAACTCTTTAAAATACTAGACTAATGACACTTTATGTTTTAAATTCAACACTAAATTTTATGAACGCGATACATTTTTAACTAACTAATATATATATATATATAATGATGCTTAATTTTGAAAGTGTCCAGATTTCCGTGTCGAAAGCAGTGGTTAATTTGGATATATATGTGAGAGTAAATGGATATTTGGGTCGGATTCTGAGTTGACCCGTCCATAAACTTAAAACGGTTAAAAATAAAATTAAAAATGCTATAGGTATATTTCGAACTCGCAACTTAACAAAACAAGTACAACTTTTTAACCAACTAGGCTAATAATAATTTATATTTTAAATTCAACACTAAATTTGATGAACGCGAGACATTTTTAACTAAATAATCTATATATATATATATAATGATGCTTAATTTTGAATGTGTCTGGATTGCCGGTTCGAGAGCTGTGATTAATTTGGATATATATGTGAGAGTAAATAGATATTTGGGTCAGATTCTGGGTTGACCCGCCCAAAAACTTAAAACGGTTAAAAATAAAATTAAAAATGCTATAGATATGTTTCGAACTTGCAACCTAACCAAACAAGTACAACTTTTTAACCAGCCATGCTAATAACATTTTATATTTTAAATTCAACATTAAATTTGATGAACGCGAGACATTTTTAACTAACTAATTTATATATATATATATATAATGATGCTTAATTTTGAAAGTGTCCAAATTGTCGGGTCGAGAGTTGTGGTTAATTTGGATATATATGTGAGAGTAATGGATATTTGGGTCGGATTCTGGGTTCACCCGCCATAAACTTAAAACGGTTAAAAATAAAATAAAAAATTCTATAGGTATGTTTTGAACTCACAACCTAATAAAATAAGTAAAACTCTTTAACCAACTAGACTAATAATACTTTATATGTTAATTTCAATACCAAATTTGATGAACGTGGGATGTTATAACAATATATTATTATCCGTGTGCATCGCACGGGGATTTCCTAGTTCCTTCTTTTATTATTGTTGTCTTGTGGCGGCTCACATCATTTCTAGTTTTAATATAAAAATAGTTTTGTGAATGTCTAAAATCTTAATTAGTTGTAATTGAGTTTTGAATATCCTTTGGATTGGAGACAAGTATAAATTTCTAAGATCCGACTAGGGACAAGTACTTAATACCCATCGAGTATCTCTCGATTTTCATCTGATACTCAGATTTTCATCTAAGGGAGATCTTGATAATGGACTATAGTAGCTGAATAGGGGTGCGCCCGATCTTTTATTAATTATGCGGCTTAATAACCCGTTCTAATCCTAAACTTCTGTTTCGCGAAAATGGCGAAGAAAAGAGAAATTTAGCTTCGTTTTGTTTTGTGTCTTGTGTTTTCATGTCCTCTTTCTTTCTTCGGCCCCCATTATTTCTTCTGCTCAATTCAGTCCTCCGCTTCTTCGTTTTGTATTTAATTTGACCCATAATCTTTCCTGCATGCTTGTATTGGGCCATCGAGCTTTGGTCTCGGGCAGGCTTCAGCTATATTTTAAATAATTAATTTAACATTTTATTAATAGATAACAAATTAGATATGAAATCATGAACAATAAAATTGTTGTCAAAGTTGATATCATGTATTAAAATAATGGGAGGGATAATTATCCCATGGACTGGAAAAATATAATAAAGATAAATATTTTTTAAACTATAAAATTATATTTTTTAAACTAACTTTCTCAAATGGGACAGAAGAGGAACAGTCAATGGAACAAATGATCACCCCAAAATAATAATACAAATTTAAATCGATTATTTTCTTAATAACCTTTCAATCATAGTTATAAAATCTGACCAGATCATTAACCCGGTGAAAGGATTGGGTCACTAAGTTATTGGTTTAACAGTGGATCAACAGGTTCAAATAATGAGTTTTTATATAATAATAAAATAATACAAAAATAGTATAAATTCATTAAATTGTTTATACAATAATAGTCAAAATAGAGATTAAAATTCAAAATATTATTTATAATGTCAATTTTTTCTACTCCAATTTGCATATACATTTCATTCTCTTCATCTCTCAAATTTTGTCTCTGGTACTCACTTGTTTCGTGTTTAATTCTTTTTTTTTTAACTTCTAAAAAATTTTGCATTCCATATCTCCCTTGTGCACTTTAGTACAAACGACAATCTCGCCTTTGACACCTGCGAAATATTGTTTAAACCGATGAATACCTATACCATTTATTAATGTTTTGTAATAGAGACAAATAAATCTCTTTTTATTCTTGTTATTTACATAGTCCTCTCTAAAATGAGCCATGCATGATTAAATTTTCCTCTTACATTGTACACTTGAAGAATTTGGTGTTGCATCTTGGGGTTTCTCCAATAGAATCCATAATCAAACTACACATAAAAAACATAAAAAGATAATCCATAGACCTAATAATCATTATATGAAGTATGAACCTCAAAATAATATCAAACTACTGTCATTAACTATATGAGTATGAACCTCATATAGTTCTTAAGGTAGAATTTGGTGGGGTGCATATACGAAGGGATGTCTTAATTCCTCGGTTCGTGAAATTTGGGATGGAGAATGGAATGCACTTCTGAGGCATATTCCAGAATGTGTAAGGATTCTCAACTTCATACAAATGATGCACTTTAATGACACTATCGACTCACGAGTTTGGAAAGTGGAAAGAGATGGAAAGTTCAATTCTAACCTAGCTTGGGAGTCTATTCGCGAGAGGGGAAACGATGTGGGCTGGTCTCGTGTTGTATGGTCCTCCAAAATCATTCTGAGACATCAATTCGTGTTGTGGTTGTTGTTTAGAAAGAGACTTTCAATTAGGAATCGTCTTAAGCATTTTATGGATATTTCGGACTCTAAATGCCTACTTTGTGATGAAAATGAAGAGACGATGAATAATTTATTTGGCGGATGTCCGTTTACAATCGAGTTATGGAGGTTGTTTACAAAAGCTATGGAGTTAACTTTTGTCACCTCAGATTGGATTGATATCAAGGAGGTGGCCCTTTTGAAAGCTAAAGTTAATCTATTTCATTCAAATATATTTAAATGTGGTTTTACTTCTATAGTTTACCATATTTGGATGGAAAAAAACTCAAGAGTCTTCACGAGGGTGAGATGTAGTGTTGATGACGTTTGTAAGAGCATTAATTTTGATGAAAATTCTCTTGTTCGTACTTGGAGACGAATTCCCAAAAGCGAGTAAAATTGGTGTTTATGTCAAAATTGGGGCATTAATTATGATGAAGTCACACGATCTAGCAACTTCAAAGTGAGATTATAAACTTATTATTGTTTGTTTGAAAAATTGTAATTCATTTGTTTGAATGTTTTGTTTGTGTTTATTCATTTAGTTTGTAATTCTGCTTTTTTAAAATTAGAGCAATTGTTTTTTTTCTCTAATTCATGAACTCATGTATGTTTTTTTCCCTTTATTGGGGCTTTTTATTTAAATGACATTATGTCATTTTCCCAAAAAAATTATATGAAGTATGAACCTCAAAAATAAGCCAAATTTTGACAAAATATAATGACAATAATATAAAAGAAGTTAAAATAAAAGAAACTTAAATGAATTATGCGAGGGGCAATGTTTCAAATTAAACTATAACCTCCGATTTTTAGATAACTATGCTTATCTGGAGAAGAAACTAAATTTAATTTATGACTTACAATTAGAGTCGTCAATTTGGGTTAGGCCTGTTGGGTTGGCCCGCCCCGCCAAATAATTTAGACGGATTGGGTTGAAATATTAGCAACCCATTTGGAAGTGGTCATACACGGGCAATCCTACTCAGGTCGCGGGCCTAGGCGGGTCGGGCTTGGGTTGGCCCGTAGGTTGACAAAAAAATCTAATATGATTTATAGCCTTATATGCATATACCGCATAACCCTAGTTTTTTTTCTCTCCCAAGCAGCACTGCAGCAGTCAGCTACTTATTTGTTCCTCCTTTCTTCTATTCGTTCTCGCCTTCAAGGGTTCGTGGATTCAAACTTGGTTCCAGTTCCAGAAGTTTCACACTAAGAGTCTGAAACTTAATATTCGATTAAATAACATATTCATTTTCGAAATGGACTCCTCTCAAAATTAAGATATTAATTTGAATGTTGATGTATTTGAAAGTGTTAAGCATGATGAAGGGTCATCTAAAAAGTCTAGGGAATATTATGATATTAGTATGTATTTTAAGAAAATGAAGGGTATCGATAATATTGAAAAAGTTGGATGTAATGGATGCAAAAAACAGTATAAATGTGGGGTAAACATTACGGGACTTCTACATTGTGGCGTCATGTTAAAATTTGCAACAAATTGAAGTTTCGCGACGTAGGACAAATGATTCTTGATCAAGACTCTTGTTTGGTGTGTATGATGACTATTTGATCATGTTCTTGAACTCTTATTTTCTAGAACTATTAATGATTTTTATTTATTTTTATTTGTAGTGAGACAAACTGCGGGCTGGCCTGCCTAACTCGCAATCCATCTTAGGTTGGGTTGGGAATTTTTAGACCGCCAGGATGGTGGCCGGCCCATCGTCGACCCGTCAAACGATGGGTTTTGGTGGGTAGGTCCGCCCCACCATGGATTGGCCCTTTTGACCACTCTACTTACAATGTCACCTTAAATTGTTTTATTAGTCGGGTAAAAACATAATTAGACAGTTCAAATAGGAGGAGGAGCTTAAGGTGAATACAATAGTTTGTCATTCTCAATGTCTAGAACTAAAAATTTGTAATCTACCCACATGAATCTAGAAATAGGTAAATCCAATTGGAACCAAAAAACGGGAAGAGGGGAACCGAGAGTGATAAGTGAGAAAGAAAAGAAATGATTTTTTATAAAAAAAAAAATAGGATAAACACGCTAGGTTAATTAGGGCTGCCAGATTTCCGGTCCAACCGGCGAATTGAACGAGTTTAACTGGGTTAATTGCATTTCTGATTTTTTTTCATCAACCGATCTAATTTGAGGACCGGTTAATCGGGTTTGCTGGTTTGACCGACGGGTCGAGCCATATCGGGTTTCAAAACTGTGCTTTAAATAGTTTAAAATTAACTACCAAAATAATGTTAAGAGCTATAAAATATTTTTTTAATTTGGTTATATGTATAATTATTAATTAGTTGCGATTTAAATTTAAATATTATTTAATTAGTTTCTGTTAAAGTAGAATGGTAAGTATTATATATATAGTTTTAAATAATTTAACTGTATTAATAATACTATTTAATAACAAAATAAAATAATAACATAGTTAGATAAAAGTATACATTTATTTGTATATAATCAATTAATATTTTAAAAGATAATATAAAATATAAAAGTCTCATTAAATAATGATAATATATTATTAAAAAAATGAAAATAATAATGATAAAAAAAAGTTAAATAAAATAAAAGTTAATATTATCACTTTAATTGAAATAATTAAAGAATACTTATTTTTTTATCTTTATATTATATTCTTATATTTTATATAAACATAAGGTGAGAGACAAGTTTTTTTTGTTTTTTTGAAAAAAATGTGAAACCGATTAAGTACGTAACCCACGGACTTAATTCAAAATCTTAGGGTTAATATCCACCTCTTATTGTCGTTAGACTAAAAGAGAGGATAAGTGACAATTTATTTTGTTTGTGCTTAGATTAAAAAAAATCTGTATATTTTTTTATTCATTATTCAAATATAAATTAATGTAATATTTTGGTTAATATGATATTTTAATTTTTATAATAAGAATAATACTCTTAGTTTATAATAGAACTTAGTTTATAATAGAACGTTTGATGCCTAATAATTGTAAATTGAAAAAATAATTTGACGTTGTATGATTTGTTTGCTTAGCTTGTTTTACTTAGTTATTAAACTAAAACAAGATCTTATATAAAATTCAAGACATGTTTGAATCTTTTATATTGAAATTTTAATTTTTATAAATTTGTTATACTATTTAGACTTCAATTTTTTTTTATTGTTTACAAATTAATATTTTATATGTAACTACTTGTTTGAATAAGAATTAATTATTTATCCAAAAAAACTTTGTATATTTTATATTCTATAATTTATACCATATCAATATTATATAGACCCTTCATATTAGGGGTAAGTAATCGTCCTCATAAGTTTTGACTCGTTCATAATTTTCTGTACCGACCCTTAACTAGTTTAGTTGACAATTAGATAATAAAAGACAGACAAATTAATTGACCAATGGACAATTTATATACAAATTTGAATATAATTTTTTTTATTATATCTCTTTCTACCATAATAGTAACGATAAAAATGATTTTTTTTTGTGTTAAGGGTGTGAATTTTAACAAGCATATATTTAATTTTTTTTAAACTTATTGAATTATTTATATTCTAACAAATTTTCTTTTAAATTAAATCGTCGTTTTATTATATAATTTATAAGAATTTTAATTACAAAAATATTTCTAAATTAATTTTTTCCATTTATTAGTTTATTATATTATATATATATATTTATTTATTTGTTAATTCTTCGACTATCAAAATCGACATTCAAAATCTGATAAACCAACTAAACCAATCTTATAATCGTCAACAAAAGGATAAAAAAAATTTAAAAAACCAACATTAACTGTTGGAATGAATTTTTTGAGAAATAAACGACTAAATCAAACCTCTTCCCCACCCTAATTCATACCATATAAATTGTTAATATAAAGGATTTTTAATAGAAATCAAACTTCTCTAATATATGTCAATTGAGGTAATTAATAATTTTACTTTAAACAAATTCCATTTATATTATTATTTCATTTTATTAATTTTAAAAATGTCCCTTCCACAATATTTAAAGTGAAAATCGAAACCATTAGTCAATTAAATCTATAACATTTTAAGCACTTACTTTGACAATTTGAGTTATCGTAATGGGTTAACTATGCAAATTAACAACCCAAAACAAGCCTTTTAATAAAAGGCAATCAAATAAAAAGATCTAGATCTTTCGTATATGCTATATCATATGTAGCTTGCTTGAACAATTTTCTTTGCCAAGTACTTACCCAAGAAATCAAATCCATGGAAATAGAGAGCTTCAATCTCTGCTCTTTGACCCCTCTCAACCATCATTTCAACTTCTTCTCTATACTTCTCCTACAATTAGTTAACTGACTTCTCATCAATAACCTGTTTATATTAAGCCCGACAAACTAAAATTTGGCCTTCAATTTTAAACCTGTAAAATCCTTGGATCCCCAAGGACAACAAGCTTTTCGCTATTTGAAGGTCCCGTGGTTTGAGAGGAATGAAAGATTGTTCCGGTATGAGTTCCAAATCATCTCTTCGAATTCCTAGCCATTTAACATTGCAAGCTGCCATAAAGATAGTTAGTCCAATTTCATTCAACTTTAAACATCAAAAGAACTAAAGAATGCACCATATTTATATGCCTCCAGTCCCATTCCAATGCTTCCATATTTGAATGTACATAAAACTGCCAGTCCTGCTGGATTCCTTGAATGTCAACATACAAATATAAATGTATGGAATTTATGTGACAACGAACTCAGTATTATATAATGTCCTACCAGTCAACCAGGCCAAGAATAGGCAACTCTGGATAAGCACGTCTCAAACGGTGCAGGAAGAATCTATATTCGACAATAAAAACTATAAATTTACACAAACTTATAAAACGGTAGAAAATACAGTAAATAATGACATAAAATATATTTAGTTAAATTTGGTCAACAATACTTTTACTCGGAGTAGCCCATTCTATAGATTTTAATAGAACAATTATCTAAATAACTCAATGTTTGTACATCCACAAATACCAAGTTAAAAAGAAAATACACAAGTCATAATAAATCAACCATATCTTCACTTTCGCTCAAGCCCTTCTAAAATCATTTCCTTAAAGCAGGAGTGAACACAGCCCAATTGATAAAAGAATTTAATGAAGAAAAAATAAACCTATGTGCCCCCAAACGATATCAAATTATGCAAATTTACATTCATATAAAGGAAAAAATCAAATCATTTACCATTAACTTATTTCATTTTGAAGCAAATTAATCTCATTTTTGTTCATTAACTTATCACTTCTATCTCATTTTTGCCTGTAATATTTTGTCTTAAATCGCACTGTTATTTTATGTCCTTTAATCATCAATGTGTTAGTGCATGTTGAATAAAGTATTACTTAATGATCAAATTGCATATAGACAAACTAACAGCATAAAAATTCAGCTGATTTGAACTCAACTGAAATATATAATATTTCTCTTTAATCGGCATAAGGTAAAATCAACTCTAAGTATGAAATACAATCCATAGGATATTATTACCTTGTAGCAATGTCTGGGTAGCCTTTGCCTGTGATGAGGATGCTTGGTATCTGATTAAAAACACAGTCTTCAACTAGCCTCTGGAATATGGCGTGCTAAGGATTCCATTGAACTGGCAGGAATTAGTATATATATATATATAACAAACCATTTTGAGTACATAAATGAAATATGGAATCAATATGTTTGTTTACTTACCTTCTCCACCACAATGATGTAGCGAGCATCGGTTTTTGCAACCAATTTCTCTAACAAAGCCAAGTCTCCTGTAATAGCATAACCTGATGATCCACATGCAGCACATTCCACAACCTCTTGATTTAGCTCCTAGTTGCAGAAAGATAGTAAAACATTCAGTTGAACAATTATGAGTATCTAAGTTCGTAGTAAGGGAATGAATATATAACCTAGAACTCAAACAAAATAACGGAAGAGAAAGATCTGAGATTGCAGAAGTCGGAGAACTCAATATCTTCAGGAAATTGTGTACGGCCACTTCAATCCTTTCCCTAACCTGAATAGAAATCATACATTTCCATCATTACAGAAACCATATCCGTATGAATGCATATATATATCATCTTATCTTTACAGAAAGCATATCCGTACGAATGCATATATATCATTGGTTACCTCGGCAGGAGGAAGTATATCGGCATAACTAAGTTGCTCATCATAGAAGAACGTGAGGGAAGAAGAAGAAGAAGAAGTAGAGAGATCTTCCATTTTTTTTTGTTAGATAGAAATGAAGAAAATTTGATTTATTTACATCCAAATAATTTATTCTTATAACATATATTTTTGTTGTCACAATTAAAATTTTATCACTATTAAAAAACTTATTTTAAATTTACAATCTTTTTTTCAATAATCGTGCTTCAATTATTTGGTACCATTTGTGTATAATCTTAGATGTTTCCATGTTGAGTAAAATTATCATAATAATATAGCGCATAACTAAAAATTAAATCGAGAAAACTAAACAATATAAACAAAATATTGAAAAATTTAACCAAAATATAAAACCACTCTGTCTAAAAGAAATCCCTCATAAGAAATAGATGAACATTTTTGTAACTCAGTCTCATGGTTCAAAATGGAGACAAAAGAACCCTACACGACGAATCACTAGTTTGTATGAACTCTTCGACTTAACGAGTTGATCTATCAAGGAAAATTAAGTCTGAGGAGTAGATGGAAGTTTAATTAAAAAATATTAATTATTCGTAAAGGTTAAAATTGTTCAACCAAACTTCGATCTGATTTCCATTTTTCCATTGAGAGGGTGAAAGATTTGAGAGTATGATTTAATTAAAGCATTTTCACAATGAATATGACAAGAATGAATTTGACATTTCATTACTTGCTTTAGGCTCTTGACCTTTCAGTACTTGTTTTAAGTTTTGTCGTTTTCATTACCTAATTATAGAAGTGCTCGTGACAAAAAAAAATTCGAGATTTATTAAACAATTTTCCTTACAAAAATAAATTCAATGTTTTATTATTACACATTTTATCTACAAAAATAAAAATAAAAAATTACCCACTCGTATTATTCAATCAAAGTTAAAAAGTTTTGGATTGTGGTTAAATTCAAATCCATTAATATTAATTGTTCATATATATATACCTCAATTTAATATGTTTAGTTACTATCATTATTTAAGTGTTTTGATGAATTTATAAAATTATAATATTAAAAGATAAAATTATGAAATTTACTTTGTCAATTTTAAAACATTCTCTTGAAGTTTATTAATATTTATAATTTGGATATTTAAATTTTTTTATATATTTATTTCAAACATTTAATTTGGTCTTTTAACTTAATTTAAGTGAATTTTTATATTTAATTTTTATATAATTTATTTATATGTTTAATTTTTTGTTTTTATCCTTTATATTTTTACTAATATTTTTTACGTATCATAAATTTATAATAACGAATAATATTGATAAAAAACTAAAAAATGATAAAAATAATTTCATAGTAATTAAATATACAACATAAATTGTGAAAATTAACGTCAAACAATAAAAATAGAATTAATAATATGATAAATTAGAATAATTTTTTCAATATTATTGAAATAGTGCGAAAATGCACAAATTGTGAATGAATCTGGTTGATCGGTTGTGAATAGATCTGATTAATATTCTTCAATATTTTTTTTTGATAAAGTCTGTACCTTATCAACTTCAATAAATGCTTGAATATTTGGATTTTTATGGAACTCGAATTTTGGAATAAAATTTTGTTTTCTTCCATAATTTCTTTTAGTGCATGGTTTTTGTCTTTGAATACATGGGTCTGGTTTTTCATATTCAAATGATATTTGATTTGTTCGTTTGTCTTTCTCATTTCTTCAAGAAATCATTCGCTTGTTTCATGCATTGTGTTTATCATCGATGATGTATTATTACCAAAAAAAAAAAATATCAATTTTGCTTGCTTCACCTCGATAGGTCTTTATAATTGAGAACCAATGAATTGTTTAAGTTTATAAACAAATGAGGAGATACCAGGGGATGCTAGTCCGACATACTCAGGAGTTGGACTTTCTGACTCGGAAGAACGATAGTTGCAAGATTGTTTTCTTCTGCTAGTTGTGGAACAATCTTTAAATTTTTCGAAAATTTTAACAATGTCACACACGTGATCAAACTTCCAACCTACTTTAAATTTATTATCTTTCGTGAACAACACTTTACTTTTGAACATATGCCGAGTTTAAATAATTAATTACAACTTGTTTGAATAAAATTTTGAAAATGAAATCAAATAATGTCTTAATACTCACAATATCTCCATTTGAAGCACCGCTTTAATGCATATCTTCAATTGCTTTTATACATGCATGTAGTCTTGCTGCTTTTTGGATAGTATCAAGTCGCGTTTGCATAAATCTCTTAGTACGAATCTACCATTGCTCTAATATTTCTTTGTTAAAAGGTTCTTTTATATGAGACCATAATCAGTCACTTGATTGGTACACTCTAAGAATTGGATCTTCAAAAATTTCTATATAAATCCGATATAAGTTTATCACATATAACACGAAATGACTACACACTACAAAGTTTATCACAATTATCAAAATAAAATGACTATACAGTGCAAAGTTTATCACGTTTACGTCTATTTTGTGTGTAAGGAGTACTTTTTTAATAATGTTCTCGTTTAGTGTAATTTGCGTTTATTTAATGATGTTTAATTTTTTTTAAATGTTTGTTTTGATGTAATTTTGTTTTACTCGTGTAGTGTAATTTGTATTTATTTAATAATGTTTAATTTGTTTTCATGTATAAAAATTA
Source organism: Impatiens glandulifera (assembly GCF_907164915.1). NCBI lineage: Eukaryota > Viridiplantae > Streptophyta > Magnoliopsida > Ericales > Balsaminaceae > Impatiens > Impatiens glandulifera. Next base: position 24,541,366 of record NC_061865.1, read on the forward strand.
TTGATCTATAATTAATTTTATCATAATTTTCTTTAATGGGTGTGAGTTTGAAAAAATATTAAGGTTTAATTTGTAAAGTTGATAAATATATAGGTACTTATTTAAAATATTAAAAAGTTGGTATAATAAAAAATATTCCTAAAATATTCTTTTGAGTTTGAATAAGAGTTTTTAAGTTGAAAATGAATTACTGTTTGATTTGATATTTAATATAGAGTTTGAAAATAATTTTTTAGAATATAAATGGTCTAAATTTTAACCAAATTTTGTTAGAAAGAAATGAAGAAAATTTAATCTATGTACTTTCAATAATTTAGAATCTTATAACATATATTTTGTTGTTTATATCACTATTATTAAACTTATTTTGAATTACCATAAAAAACTTTTAATAATTGTCCTTCAATAATTTGTTCACATATACTCTTTTTTTTTTCTACCATTTGTGTATAATTTTATATGCATTCGTGTTAGAGAAAACTTAATATAATAATATGGAGGAATAAATAAAAAATAGGTCGACAAAATCTAAATCAAGTATAGAAAGAATTTAACCAAAATGTACTGAATTTCTTTCTCATGTCCAAAAAAATCCCTCATACAAAAAATACGAGCATTTTCGTAACTCCTTCAAATGATTCAAAGTGGAGACAAAAGAACCATACATGGTGAATCACTAGTTTGTAAATGTGACATCTACAAATAGAGGAGATGACGAGTTGATCTGTCAATGATAACTATATTCGAGGAATATGTTTTGATAACAAATTTTCTTTTAAGGTTGAAATTGTTCAACCAAACTTAAATTGGCCTTCCATATATATTCCCATTACTTGGTAATTAGAGAGTATGATTTGGTTAAAGCATTTAACAATGAATATAATAAGTATGAACTTGACCTTTCATTACATACTTTAGGTTCAATTTACCTTTCAATACTTGTTTTAGGTTTTTTCGTTTCCATGACCTAATTATAGAAGTTCTCATGACAGAAATTTTTGTCGAGATTTATTAAACTTTTTTCCATGATAGTAATTAAACTCAATTTTTATTGTTAGACACTTTGTCTACGATAATACAAAATTGTATCCACAATAGGGTATTATTCAATAAAAATTTTGCATTGCATTGTGACTAAGTTCAAATCCATTAATATTAATTGTTCTATCAGACATATATCTCAATTTAAGACATTTTAGTTATAGTCATTCTTTAACTATTTTGATGAATTTATAAAATTAGAATATTAAAAGATAAAATTATAAATTTGTTTGTCTATTTTTTTATAAATAAATGGTATCAAATTTTGTAGAGAATATTATATATAATTGTATGAGATATTTTTTAAACAATCAAACAAATTTTAGAAAGAAAGATTAATATAAAATTAATCTAGTGTGTATTAAATAAATATAGTATTAAATTAAAATAAATAAATTTTTAAATTTTAAGTGAATGCAATTTATAAATTACACCTTTATTATGTTTCAAATATTCATCTTGCTACTCAAATATAATTCAATATGATTTTGCCCCTTAATTACTTTATTTTGAGTCATAGGAGGCTATTTTATCACATGAGTCACTAAGATTTAATTCAAACAACTCAACATTTCATCATCAATTAAATATTTCATCAAATTATCAATAAAAGACTCTTATGTTTAATTTCTTCTTTTACAACATTTTAATATAATTAAAATGCTACAGATATTATATCAAATAAGTTGTAATAAACTAGAATTAAATTTCTTCAAAAATACAATATTGTTTTTTAAAGAAAATGTCAGTTTCTACACTAAATTCAATTTCGATTAACCATTATAAGACTACAAATATAGTTAAAAATGAATATTTCAATTTGCATAGTTAGTGTATGGAAGAATTAACAAAAATAATAGGATCAAAATTATGAATAAAATAAAGAACTAGTTAATTGGGAATGTAACTAAAACTAATCTAAAATTACAAATCATAACAATACTCTATAACACAAAGTATTCAATAATTAATAAAGTTAATTAACTAAATGTGCTGCTCATAGGTTGGAATTTGACAATAGTAAAGTTTGTTTGGTCTTTTTATATAAAAGAAAGTAAAAAAAAAATTATAAAAAATTCTAAAGTAACACTTGTTCTTAAAAATTACTCACGTATTTACAAATTTTTTCAAAATAAGATAAATATCTTTTAAGTAAAAAAACATATAGTTTAATGTAATTTGAATTTGTATAGTGTATGGGACAAAATTTTTGGTAAAGAATCAAATAAAGGACTAATTAATTAAAAATGCAAATATGATATCAATTTTAGGGTTTAATGTATCTACTAGTTTTTCATATAAGTAATTAAATTTACCTACAGAATTGGCCTTTCTCTAAGAGTCTAAATCTCTATATTATTGATACAAAGGCTTAAAAAATAAAGATAAATATTGTATCAATAAAGTTTGTGTACTAGATAAAGTTAACTAATTAATTAGGCCTCATTATTTAATCAAAAGTTCAAATGTTGCCTTATCTATATAATAAAAAAAATATATTTTTTTCTTTTTTTATAAATAAAAAATCAAAAATTAACATTTGTTTTGAAATTTAGTAGGTTGTTTATTATTTTTTTTATGATAATAAGTTTCTTTAAATAAAGTTATATAAATTTAGGTAATCTTTTTAATAATAAAGTTTCTAGAATTTGTAATATAAATAGATAAATCTCCGTCACAATTTTATATTTGTGATTTGTGAGTTAATAGAATGAGTAAATATGAGTTTCTTGAGAAGGGCTTCATGAACTTAGATGAAGATTTTCTCGAAGAGCACTTTGGCAATCATGTCGAGGAACCGACAAAACTGGAAGCAATTGATGAAACTTCAATTGTATATGTCCAAGTAAAGGAATCCAATAAAATTGTATTCAATGCAAAAGAGTTCGATGCAAATATACTTCCATCCCTCTCTCCCACCCAAAGGGAAGCTCTCACTGGAAAAGATGGTCCTCACCAAATCAACGTGCCATGGTTCGAAGTGGGGACAGATGAATCATACATGACGACTCTAGTATTTAGGGGTGACTTCTACTACGTGGAGGATATTGATGAGCTAATCCTCCATGGAAAGATTAATCAAGAGAAGGAACTTGAAGCTTGGATAAGCAAAGGTCGATTGATTTTTCGGGGGGAGTCGTGATAAAGGAATGACTAACAGAGAATTACCTATAACTGTTAGTTATGTAATTTGATGTTCTCTAATAAAATAAATGTATTCTCAAAATTTTAATTTTCATATTAAGAAATTATAATTTTGTTTATTAATCATTTTATAAAATAAATAAAGTATACAAGTGATGGTGATTTGAGAAACACAAATTCATCCGATGTCATAAAAAGAAATAAAACAAATCCATCTAATCAAATCTAAAAAGCAAAACATGAACTTCTAATGTTTATAGTATATTTAGTTCAAATTTTTTAAAAAGTCTTGTTATTGCTATGGATGAACATTTGATTTCTTTCATCCCAAATAATTGAGATATAGTATACCTATATTTTTTTATGATATAAATATGAGTTAAAATTTTATCCATATTATTAAACTCATTTCAATTTATGATTAAAAAGTATTTAAACCACCACTCTTTAATAATTTTTTGACCTATATTTATTGGATGAATATTAAAATTGATCTATAATCGTCCACACATATATGTCAAGGAAATATATGTCAAAATAATGATGGCAGGACAATAATTAATAGAAAATATACATATAATTATTTAATGAATATTACCATAATTTAATGACTCCAATCCTAACTAATTGTCAAATACAATTATTGTATAATTATGATTTTCAAATTATTTTATTAATTTATTTTTCTCCTGCAAAGACATATTTGGTATCGTAGGGCATATAGTACAATGAATAAATGTGAAAAAAAGAATTTTTTTTGAAACATGTTTGCAATTAGTTTCATGTGAGATAATAGCAATTCATTAATTTTTTAAATATGACTTAATCTCAATGTTCATGGGTAGACTTAAATATCGGTTAAGTAGAGGTAATTTCAGTTAGAAATTTTGTCTTAAAATAATATAAATATATTTATGAATGATGTTACAAATAAATAAAAATAAAATAAGATATATGGATGAACAATATCACCTAATTTGATGGTTGATTCGAGACATTTGTGTAGCACATTTCCCTTAAAACAGTTACATCGTTTCCCTTTGTGCTGGAACTTATCGCAGATGACTGTGTCACAGCGTATAACGAATCTAGTAGTGATTCAGCACTGGAATCACTACGCAACAAACTTGACAAAGTACCTAAATCAATCACCGATTTTCAACAGATATACGAGTCATGAACTAAAAGAACACTCGGTTGAGTGGAAACTCGAAGAACACTCAGTAGAGTGAAGAACTCAAAGACACTCAAGAAAACAAAGAAAAAAACTTTTCGAATTATAAAAAGATAATAAAATGAGTGAAGAAAAGATATGAGATATTTTTCAAAGTTCCAACATGAAGGGGATATTTATAAATTGAAATTAAACCATGTCAATAAATTTATTTATCAATCCAACGAATGATAATTCATCCAACGGTTGCCATTCCTAGACTCTTGACATTTCAAGACTCTTGGAATTCGATCTTATCCATTGACATTCGATCTTATTAAGAAGAAATTTGTCTTTCATAATAGAAGAAGCATAAAATATGTCTCCCATTTCAAATAAGTTAGTGAGGACCACACAAAGACAGAGATAATATGCAATGTCACTTTTAAGAGCTAGAAATCTTATGACATTGTGAGATGTGACAGTTTTCGTGGTGCTCTAAAGTGATATTGGTGGTTAAAAATATAAGAATATATGAATTGAGATATGTATTTGACCGTAGTATGAAAATGTGAAGTATGATGAGAGATTGTTTGGATTCTAGTGGTTTACCGAATTGGGGTCAAAGAGGTCGCGAAAAGGGATTAAAATGCTGGTAATAGTGTGTAAAGTAGCCTAGCATTACTTTAGATTAGAATTAAGTGAATGACTTGCAACTTCAAATAAATTCTCTAGATCGATCTATCATGACTAACAAAATAAAGGGTGTAATTAATTTGATTTCAAGAAATATGTCTTTCTTAATAGAAGAAGCATATGATATGTCTCTCATTTTAAATGTGTTGGTTACTCAAAGAAAATCAATATGCAATGTAAATCTTGAGATCTAGAAAATTTATGGCGTGGTGAGATGGAACATTTTTCGTGGTGCTCTAAAGTGATATTGATGTTAAAATATAAAAATATGTGAATTGAGATGTATATTTTATCGAAGTATGAAAGTATGAGGTATGAGATGAGAGATGTTTGAATTGTGGTGGATTTCCGAATTGGGGTAAAAGATGTCGCAATAATGATATGAGATAGTTGTGATGCAAAATCCTTGATGTGAGGTCTAAAGATTAGTAATATGAGAGGTGCATTAGGAAACAAAGAATATTGATGATTAAATATGTGAATTTATTGGTTGGTTGACCAAAGTGTGAAAGTGAGGTTCATTAGGAAACAAAGTATATTGGTGGTTAAATATGTTACGATGATGATGATTACACTAGTGATGATGATAGAGGAATGAATATCGTATAATTCAACGTATACATATGTTATATTTTATATTCAATTTGTTATATACGATAATTTTCAAGGTAAAAACTTTTTAGAGTTACTTTAAAACTGAGATTGTTTATTTTTAAAAAAATTTAGATAAACGATCCAGACTAATAAAATGATAATCAAACTGATGATGACGAGTACGAAGAAAATGTAAAATTTATCCATCCTTCCAAACACAATGGTTTGTCTAATAAACATAATAGAGTTAACTAAAAAAACAAAATAAAGAATATAAATTAAATATCTTATAATCTTCCTTCTTATAAATTGTCTTGACTCTTTATCTTTGTCGTCTTTCTCTTCAATTTTTTTTTTGTCTAGTTTGTTTCTTTCCATCATCCAACATATTATAAGATAATATATATTATATAAATAAGGTTTTTCATTATACCATTTAGTCCCCACTTATGTATTACATAAGAATTTTTTATAATCCAGAATTTGTTTACTTCTTAATTTCTCTTAATCCCTGCCAAAATCAACAATAGTTTGTTCCAAATTTATCAAGATATTTGATTTTATATATTTCCGGTAATATTTAAAGAATAATAATTAATTTTACCTGTTTTATCTTTTTTATAATCCAGAATTTGTTTACTTCTTAATTTCTCTTAATCCCTGCCAAAATCAACAATAGTTTGTTCCAAATTTATCAAGATATTTGATTTTATATATTTCCGGTAATATTTAAAGAATAATAATTAATTTTACCTGTTTATCTTATCTATACAGCTGCATTAATTGCCTCACAACAATATGTGAAATTAATTTACAAAAGTTATAACATAATATATATTTATATAAATTTTTATATTTTTATTAAATTAATAAAACCTTACTAGTTATGAACAAAAGTAACAAAATCTCAATCATATCCTTCCTTTTGTTCTTCTGTACAATTACACTCCTGAAAATAAATGTTATAAACAAATACAAATTATTTTATTTTTTTTAACTTATTATCAATAAAATTAAATAAATGATTTCAAAGAAAAATTATATTATTATTCTCATCCTTTTTTTTATTCTAGTACCCCAACTAAAATTAATTTTCATGTTAATAAATAATTGTGTACTTTCTATTAACCTATTAACCAAAAGAAACGTAAATATTTTTAAATATATATATACATATATATATATATATTTATTGATGTAAGAAAAAAAATTATTGATAAATAAACAGTGAAGTTCTTAATATTTTGTGATAATAAAAATACAAATTTTATATTACTTATTAATTTGGTACAAAAAAAATTATAAAATCATTTACATTACATGTTAATGTTTTATTAACTTGTATTAAAATCTAAAATTGTTTCAAAAATCAAAATTGAAAAATGTCTCAAACTAAGTTTTATTATCATTTTCTTAACCTAGAATGAGAAAAAAATAGCAGTATATGAGTTTTTTTATAAGTCTATAACTAACCTTGTATTGCAGATGAGACGAATAGTTTTTCAATGATTAGTATGCTTAAAATATTATGTTAAATGTCGATTACATTGTGTAAGAAATTAAGCATATATGTGATATTCACTTGAGGAAAGTTCACAGGCCGACAAAGTAATGTTCGAAATGAGAATGATGAGAACGAAGTGTGATCGATGATCTTTGGGTCTCACTAACTTATAAATGGATGTTCTTGAATAATAATAATGAATTTTTCTTTCAACCATGATCACTAGATAAAGAAAAAGCTGCACATGATACCGATGCATGATTTGTTAGTAGTTAAGAAATCAATATAATAAAAGACAATCATAAGAAAAAAATATACATACATTCTTCTTGTTCAGTTTACTGATGATAAAAAACATGGTTGTTTTTTCGAGAAGAATAATAATAATAATATAAGAAAAAAACCAGGAATGTAAGTAGTTACATATCTAGGGTAAAATATATAAGTAATTTTGGCATGAATTTTGGATCATTCATTCTTCATGTCTATAATTTATTGGGCTTTATGTTTTTCTAATTTAATTTTAGAGATCTTATTAACTAACTATTAGTTTGATTAATTACATTTTTTTAAATCTTTCATTGCATTTGGATGTATATAAATAATCTCACGGTGGTATATTTCACTACTTATTCAGTTTTTTCATCATTTAAAAGTTAAATAGCAGCTAACTATCTATTTATAAACATTAAGCTATATAAATATATTTAATTCTAATAACAAAGATCCCTCGTTTTAAAATAATTTTATAATAATTTGATAATTAAAAAATTAATATATATCATTAATCTTAACAATAAACCCTAATGAATATATATTAATTATAAAAAAATTAATTTGAATAGAAAAAACTAATTATGTATTCTAATCTTTGATAAGATATATGAACAATTAAATTTGTAGAAATTAGTGTTTTTTTGAATAATTAAAATCCATATGTTGTTTGGTTAAGATATATTAAATATATAAATATTTTAATTATTAATTTTGTTCATAAATTATCTTTAATAAAAAATATAGTACAAAAAGTATTTGTTTTTTTTTCAAGTCTTTCATTGATTGTATGATACTCTCATCAATTTGTTGACACATAAAATGTGTGTTCTTTATAAAAGGAAAGGACAATTTTTTTTTATAAAAGGAAAGGACAATTCTTTTAATAACACTTGTAAATTTTTAGTTAAATAATAATATCCAATTAATCAATGTATAAATTTGTGAAGAAGGGATTAATAATAAAAAAATATATTAGGATAATTTTTATATTTTATTTTTGGTTCATTCTTAATATGACACCCATGATATATATAAGTAGAGTAAGGACACTTTTATCTTATTATTAAATCATACCATATATTAACTTTGAATTGTAAAACAAATAATATACTTAACATTTTAAAAAATATACAATTTATTTATTTATTATTTTTAATAATAATGATAAAGAAAATGTTGTTTTCAAAATTAATTATTAATTTCTTTTAAAAAGTGATTTGTTATAATAAAAATTTATATTGATCTTGCAAGTAATTTATATAATTTTTTTAAAAATGATTATATTAATCTTGCAAGTAATTGCTAAACATGTTTCGTTTTCTAAGAAAAAATATTATTACAACAATTGTTAGTAAGATTATTTTTTTTATTTAAATATAAATTGATATAAATCACTATATAAAATATAATAATTAGGTAAGAAACATATAAGTTAATAAAAAAAATGTAATACTAGAAAATCAAATTTTGAAAGTTTAAGTGAAAACCATTTTTAGAAAGTGACACATACAATCATAAATTAAAACATATTACACAGTATATGTAAATTAATTGATTAAAAAAATTATTATTTGAAATTTATTTAAAATAATTTTTATTTATTTAAAATTTAAATTTAATAAAATAAATAAAAATATGTTAGTATTTTAATTAATAAATTATATTATATATATTTAATTTATAAAAAAAAAATCAAAATACCCCATGCAAGCAAGCACCATTAACTATATCAAATCAGATAAAACAAAATTATGGCCCAGATAGCACAAATTATTAATTACTCATATCTTAATTTATCTATTTTCTCTTAATCATAAATGTAAATCAAACTAAAGAATTATATATTTAAAGTTAAAATATAATATAAAAGTAACAAATATTAATAATGTATAATTAAGATATTATATTGATATATATGCAATGCAATTAATTAATTAATCTTGAAGTTTAATAATCTTTATGTAAAATATATAATTACTTTTCTATATATATATATGTTTACATTTTCCTCAGAGTCATTTATTATTCTTTTTCTTTACCCTCCCTATGTCATATTATTAACTTTTTTACTTATATATTTATTACCTTTTCCATTCTCTACTCTTATGCATCTAAATTTTAATTTAGCTATTCATTATTTTCTTTATTACTTAAAAAAATAAAAAATATTGAATTTCTCGGTCCTGGATTAGGAATCCTCGGTCGGGGTGCGAGATTCATTAGTCGAGGTGTAGGAGGTCTTCGGTCGGGTGTGAGATTTCTCGGTCGGGGTGTGAGGAGAGCTCTCGGTTATGTATGATATTTCTCGGTCAAGGTGCGAGGAGCTTTCCATCCTAAGATGAATTTTCTCGGTCTAGATTAGAAATTCTCTGTCAAGTTTAGGGAAGGGTTCAATTTTCTCGGTCGGAAATCGAACCGAAAATTGAACTCAGGTTGAGCCCTCAGTTGGACATCAATAACATAAAACTACAAGTTTGATGATTTCGACTAGGGCCTTGGTCTTTTGATCCAAGGGCATGGGGAGCTTTGTATAGTCCCTATGATATTTTATAATATCATCGCGATGCATCATTCGATCAGGATGATGTCTCACTTAACTCAAATAATATTGATTAAAAATCGTGTTTATGAGCTTTAATGTTTAAAGATGTGTAAGGAGCTAACCAATAGCTTCCTTATACTTCATATGGTTGAATAAAACCAAAACATGAACACTAATTATTCATTTTAACCAATTCAAGAACTGAAAATTTTATTTTTTTATAAAAAATAGATTTTATCAAACATGATCGTGATGACGTGGAATTGGCTTGAATATGTTTCTAACATTCTTAGAAACGTACTGAAAATATTTGTGAGTTGTTGTTCTTGAGTAATAGAAACCCGATTTTGATAAATTTCAAAATTAAATTTGAGTATTTCTGATTTAGGTTAATTGATTCAGTTTTGTGTCGATAGAAAGCTTATAAATGATTATAGGGTCATTTTCCAATCAAAAAATCAGATAAGCAAGTTGTATATGAAACTGGTCAAACTGAAATATAAAAAAATTAATTTAAACATGTTAATCAAATTACAGTATGTTTGTAAGATTACTATGAGTTAGAGAACACTCTTGAACACTTTAAGAAGCTTTCTGAATGTCAGATTTGAGTTCTACAGCCTTACACAAAATTTCTAAAATTCTAAAAAAGCTTGAAAATCTATAATGACAGATTTCTCTTGAGATTGATTGAGGGATTATGATTGGATTCATTGCCTTCAGTTTGCCGAGGGGAAACTATATATAGTCTCCCAAGTCAGTTGATCAACAAAGTGACTTCAACTTAGTCAAAAGGTCATTATTGGTCTTTTATTTGTTCTTCAGCCAATTGTCCGTATATACAATGATATTGCCCTAGGTTGTAGGTAAAATGATCACCGGAGTAGGGTGATTATTTCAACGTTTAAATGGAGTCAAATGGTGGAGAAATGACAAAGTTCCATCTTTGAGAAATCAAAGATGAAAATTGTTCTTATCTAATTCGTTGTTGCGAGGAAGAAGATAAAGTAGGCCGAAAATGGCATCGTTTCCTCCTTCAGCATTTGATCGCCAATGAGAGGCCAAAACGACATTGTTTCGAGCCTAAGAGCGGATGTTGGGCAATTCATTAGCACTTTGTTGGCGATGAGTGATTCGTGTGCATCTGGATTGAGGTCGTTGGAGGCGTTTGTCTACTAATTCACTATTGCGCGGAAGCGTAGTTGGCTACGCGCAATGTTCATGGGCATCGGATGGAGCATGGGTGCTCATCTCATGGCTGTAACGTCTGCTACATTGAATCTTCTGGATTTCAGTTGTAGTAGATTATGTCCCATCTTCAGCTTATTAGACGTGCAGTCTAACTAACGGAGTTAGACGTGCATTCTAACACACGGAGTTAGACGTGCAGTCTAACTGGTTGAGTTAGACATGCAGTCTAACTAGCGGAGTTAGACGTGCAGTCTAACTAGTTGAGTTAGACGTGCAGTCTAACTAGTGGAGTTAGACGTGCAATCTAAATGGTTGAGTTAAACGTGCAATCTAACACACGGAGTTAGACGTGCAGTTTAACTAGCGAAGTTAGACGTGCAGTCTAACTAGTTGAGTTAGACATGCAGTCTAACACACAGAGTTAGACGTGCAGTCTAACCAGGTTAATTAGACGTGTAGTCTAATGGAAAGAGAAAGTTAGACATGCAGTCTAACTCCTTCAGACTAGTCTGAAGTGGAACCGTAATTAGACGTGGAGTCTAATGGAATGTGAAAGTTAGACGTGCAGTCTAACTGGTGAGAGTTAGATGTGCAGTCTACCTGGTGAGAGTTAGACGTGCAGTCTAACTGGTGAGAGTTAGATGTGCAGTCTAACTGGTGAAAATTAGACGTGCAGTCTAACTACTTTAGATTAGTCTGAAGTGATTGTAATTAGACGTGAAGTCTGATTCCATTAGACTCGGTGGTCTAATGGATCCTGTTATTAGACGGGGACGTCTGATTTCATTAGACGAGGTCGTCTAATTGAAATACGTCTAATGCCATGTGTTAGATAAAATTAGACCGGTTCACATAAACCTAACTTAAATAAATATTCCATGCAGGAACAAGGAACCGGACCAACAAAAGAACCGGCTAAAAAAAACTAGCCGGTCAAGCAATTAAACCGACCAGGAACACTTGGAATATAACCGCACAAATAAAGATTCGGCCAAATTTTAAAACCGGAAACATCAGACAGCCGACCAGCCACAAGGCAGAGGAATAACCGGAAGAAGTCCGGTTATATCACCCATACCAGAAGCCATCCGGTTAAGTCGAATGACCGACCAGTACAAGAAGACAATTCGGGTATCTGTTGAGAATGATACCAAAAGAACAGACTGAACACTTCCATATTCATACAAGTCTGAGGAAAGTCTGCAGGCTGCAGAAGACAGTCCTACAGGATCTTTCCACTTCGGGATAAGTCATAAAGGAGATCTTCCAAGTACAGACAACTATCTAACAGACAACTGTCTAACAGACAGTGTCTATATTGAGTAAAAGACAAACCTAGCAGGTTTGTCTTACATACCGGAAGAACAGACTGCCAGGTCTCAGATTGACCGACAAGTATGAGGTTGACCGTCAGGTCTGAAAAGATGACCGCAGGGTCTGAATCACTGTATCACTGAACCTCTGCACCCCTGCTCAGCCAATCAGATTCAAGGTAGTGAAATATGATCGTTGGCATATTTCACTTATAAAAGGGGTAGTTGAAGAAGAGTAAATGTGTGACAAGAAACAAGCAATATACAGTGAGACAAGTGAGAAATTCTAAGAGCATTCCACTCTACAAATGATAAGACTGTGTTGTTCTAAGAAAGCCTAAGTGCAAAAGTTAAAGTGTGTGTCTTACAATTTCGGTGTAAATTGTAAGGGTGTCATCGAGCATGAATAAGTCTCGATCGGATTGTACTTGTATTCCATAGTGAATATCCTTCTCGCGGTTTCGAGAGGAAGGGGTGATGTAGGAGCTTTATCTCCGAACATCCATAAAATCTGTTTTGTCATTTACTTTCTGCCGGTTCCATTATCTAACCGATCCGTACCACTATAACCGACTTAACTCTATCCAAGCCGAATCACCAGGTTACCGAAACCGACCCATCAATTTCTAAACCCTCATCATCCGAAACCGGTTCTGCCTATTATACAAGTGTGCCGCTTCAACCTGAAAGCAAACCTCTTCCGCGCTTGAACTTAGTTCAAGGGTTTGTGACAGGTTGTGTAGTATTGAAACCCCGGTGTTAATCTCTAACCGGATTAATCACCACCCTCCGAGTAAGAACCGCTAACCGGTCCAACCCCGGTCCTCCAGCGGCTACCTAGATCCTAACAATTGGTATCAGAGCAGTTAGTTTCAATACTCAAGCAAGCATGTTTCAGGATAGACCTCCAATTCTAGAAGGTGATGACTTTGCCAACTGGAAGGCACGCATGCACCTGCATTTAATCACCTTGGATGATGAAATGGAGTCCATTCTGACAGAAGGACCGATATTCATTGATAAGGACAGAAAGGAATGGACGGCTGAAGATAGGAGGAGAAACAACCTGGATAACCATGCTAGAAACCGGATCTCCAACAGTGTGGACAGAAACACATACTGCAAGATCAGAGACTGCAAAACCGCGAAGGAGACATGGAACACGGTTATCCAGATCTTTGAGGGTAATGAAAGAACAAAGGAAAACAAGATAATGGTGGCTACACAGAAGTTTGAAAGCATCAAAATGAAACCGGGAGAAACAATGAAGGAGTACAGTGACCGGTTCACTGGTGTGTTAGATGAGCTAGCAACTCTTGGCAAGAGGTATGACAACAAGGAGGTCATTATGAAAAGCTTTGAGATCTCTTCCAAGTGCTTGGGACATAAAGACAATGGTGATGAGGGAATAAAAAAGCCTACGTAAGATGAAACTATACGATGTATTCGAAGATCTTAAGGCATATGAGTTTGAAATGAAATCTAGAACTGAAGAAGAGGTTTCGGCCTCAACCTCAACCAGAGCATTGATCACACCCATAGAACCGGTTGCTCCTGCTCCAGCACCGATCAGAACCGCCGAACAGTTCACCGAGGATGCCATGGCAATGCTTGCACAGAAGTTTGGGAGGTTCATGAAAAGAAGCCAACCGACAAACAACTACTATGGTGATAAATCCAACATAAGGTGTTATAACTGCAACTGTTTGGGACATTTTAAGTGGGAATGCAGGAAACCGAGGAGGGATACCCAGAAACAAGATAACCAAGATAACCGAAACAATTATCAACAAACCGGTGAAGGAAATGAGGTACCTAAAGCACTGATAGCCGATGATGGAGGAAGCTTATGGGCTCACAGTGATAGTGATGATGAACTCACATGTCTCATGGCAAACGAGGAACATGTATTTGACTCTCCTTGTGAAGAATTTACTAAAGATGAGTTATATAATGCATTGAATGACATGGTAGAAGAGTATAAGAACCTACTAGCCATGCTACCTAAGCACCTCAACATTAGAACCGATCCCTTAGTACCCATTCCTACAGAACTAGAAGTACCCATTATAACCGAACCGGAGATCATAAAACCTGATGAAACCTCCACCTTAGAAACCAAATTAGAACCTGAACCACCACTTAGTACCGAACAGCCTAGTGAACCGGCTAGAGACCTAACCGAGGAAGAAAATGCCCGACTCCAATACAAGATGACTGCATATAAGAGATCTAGTGATATAGTAAAGAAAATGTGTAGTCATTATAGACATCCCCGCTGCAAGTTCGGCCTAGGATTCATAGAGGATAGCTCCAAAGACCGAAAACCCGTAGAGAAAGTAAGGTTTACAAGAAGTAACCTCCCCCTTATAAGGTTCCTTAAAAGCTCCTGGACCGCTGAAGAAGAGTTGACCGCATACTATAGGGAAGAAAAGCTAAAATACGACTATGTTGGTCCAACTGACTCTGAGAAATGGCTTGACCTTGTGAAGAGAAAAGCCGAAATCCTCAAATATATGAAAACCTATCCTGAACCGCATAAGTCAAACCAAAGATCACCAAACCAAAGATCACCACCATTTAAGACCTATGTAGAAAAACCGAGATACACAAGACCGAGTGCCAAAAGGACAGTTAAAACCCTAGCAAAGAAGACTGTCCGGTTTGTCAAGGTTTGGATACCCAAGGGACTAATCGCATGTGGACCCAAGTAAATGTGGGTACCAAACAGTTGTAAATATGTATATTTTGCAGGATCCAAAGAAACGGCTAGGAAACTCTGAATGGTTCTTAGACAGCGGTTGTTCCAGGCACATGACCGGAAACAACAATCTGCTAACCGACATCAGAATAGAAACCGGTGCTCTAATCACCTTCGGTGATAACTCAAAAGGTAGAACTGTGGGCAAGGGTAAGATTGTTCATGGTAACCTAACTATCGATAATGTACTTTTAGTTGAAAACCTACGCTTTAACCTGCTTAGTATCAGTCAGATGTGTGATGCTGGATACACGGTAGAATTTCTTAAACATGCATGCTTAGTTAAGAACTCTCAAGGTATCGTACTACTAACCGGAAATAGGATAGGTAATATCTACAAGGTAGACTGGAAAACTAAAGTAGAATATCCTATATGCATGATAGCTAAGACTGATCAAACTTGGTTATGGCATAAAAGACTAAACCACCTAAACATGAAAACCTTAAACTACATTCGCGGTAAAAAGTTAGTTGAAGGTATCCCTGATATAGTATTCAATCAGGATAAGGTCTGCTCAGCATGTCAAATGGGTAAACAAACTAGGTCAACCTTTAAGAGTAAAGGAAATATACAATCTAGCCGATGTTTAGATCTTCTTCACATGGATTTATTTGGACCGATTCAGGTTGTTAGCCTAGGAGGTATGCTTTACACCATGGTAGTTATTGTTGATTATTCTAGATTTACATGGGTAATATTTCTACCATCTAAACGTGAAACCACATCAAACCTGATTACACTTCTTAAGCGCCTGCAAAATGAAAAATCAACTCGCATTAATAGCATTTGAAGTGATCGAGGTACCGAATTTACCAATAGTACATTAACCGCATATCTTGATGAATCCGGCATTAGACACGATTTGTCTAGTGCTAGGACTCCTCAACAAAATGGCCTGGCCGAGAGAAGAAACCGGACTCTCAAGGAAGCCGCACGGTCCATGATAGCCGATTCGGGCATTGCTCAGAAATTTTGGGCTGAGGCTATCAACACTGCATGTTATACACAAAATCGGTCCCTGATTAACAAGTTTCATAACAAAACACCTTATGAGGTTTATTTTAACAGGGTTCCCAAACTTAAATACCTCAAGATTTTTGGTTGTAAGTGTTATATACATATAAATGGTAAAACCCAACTCACTGCTTTTGATGCAAAAACCGATACCGGGATCATGCTAGCTTATTCAGCAGTGAGTAAGGCATATAGAGTGTATAATAATAGAACATCAACCATGGAGGAAACAATTCACGTTGTTTTCGATGAATCGGTTGAAAGTAATACTGCATCATGCTTTGATCTACACAACAGATTGGTAAACAACAATATCCATTCTGATAGTGAAGATGAGATTCCGGTCTTCAGGCGGTTTGTCCATGACCAAATGGGTAACATTGAAACCCAGCCGGATCAAGCTGTCCCACAATAGGAAGCTGACACTTCGGTCCAATCCGAGGAAGTCGATCGGTCTGACAATCCTGTTCAGCCTACCGATATGTCTAGCCTTGATCAAGTAAACGGTAATTTGGTAGAAATCCCTGAACTGAACCTCAGAAGAAACATTAAACATCCTCCTGAGCAAATTATAGGTGACCCTTCAGAACCTGTTCGAACTAGGGGTCAACTTCTGGAAGGATACTTTAATTCCGCGTTTATATCCCAGATTGAGCCGAAAAGAATAGATGAAGCATTGTCAGATCCGGATTGGATCTTGGGAATGCAAGAAGAGCTAAACCAGTTCGAGAGTAGTAAAGTCTGGTACCTAGTCCCTAGACCGAAAGATCAATCGGTCATAGGAACAAGATGGGTATTTAGAAACAAACTCAATGAGAACGGTTTGGTCACGAGGAACAAAGCCAGATTAGTGGCTCAAGGTTACAAACAGGAAGAAGGCATTGATTTTGAAGAATCATTTGCTCATGTGGCCAGGATTGAAGCCATTAGGATTTTTCTAGCCTTTGCTGCTTTCAAAAACTTTAAGGTTTTTCAAATGGATGTTAAGAGTGCATTTTTAAATGGTGACCTACGTGAAGAGGTGTATGTTGAACAACCACCCGGTTTCAAAAGCGCTGCATTTCCAAACCATGTATACCGGTTAAATAAAGCTTTATACGGTCTAAAGCAAGCACCTAGAGCCTGGTATGATACACTAACCGCATTTCTGTTACAACATTATTTCACCATCGGTTCGGTGGATAAAACGTTGTTTAAATTTGAAAAGAAGGAACATATCCTACTTGTTCAAATATATGTAGATGATATCATTTTCGGTTCCACCGATCCTAAGCTATGTGATAATTCTCAAAAATGATGACTGACAAGTTTGAAATGAGTATGATGGGAGAATTAAGTTTCTTCGTAGGACTTCAGGTTAAACAACTCAAAGAAGGAACTTTCATAAGCCAACCTAAGTACACCAAGGAGCTTCTAAAGAAGTTTGGAATGGACACATGCTCCTCAGCGGCTACTCCAATGAGCTCATCGATTAAATTGGACAGGGATGATGAGGGCCAATCGGTAGACCAGATCGCATACCGGGGCATGATCGGTTCTCTCCTATACTTGACAGCGAGTAGACCGGACATTCTGTTTGCAGTCGGTGTGTGTGGGAGATTCCAAGCAAATCCAAAACAATCCCACTACACAGCCGCAAAGAGGATACTGAAGTATCTAAAGGGCACACCTGATGTCGGTTTGTGGTATCCAAAGGACTCGTCCTTTAATCTAACAAGTTACTCAGATGCAGACTATGCAGGTTGTAAGATCGACAGAAAAAGTACCAGCGGAACATGTTAGTTCCTAGGTGACCGGCTTGTTTCATGGCATAGCAAGAAACAGACATCGGTGGCCACATCGACCGCAGAAGCTGAATACCTGGCGGCAGGAAGCTGTTGTTCACAACTCTTCTGGATACAACAACAGCTGAAGGACTTCGGTGTCACTGCCGAAGAGTCCCCGATCTTCTGTGACAACACGAGTGCCATAGCAATTACTTACAATCCGGTTCTCCATTCTAGGACCAAGCATATTGACATACGGCACCACTTCATCCGGGAACATGTCACGCTGAAGCATATCCGGCTGAAATACGTACCGACTGATCAACAAGTAGTCGATATCTTCACGAAGCCTCTACAGGAAGCTAAGTTCTCTCAATTCAGACTTACTCTCGGCTTAACCGACATTAGTCAGATCCTTCCTAAGGATGCTTAAAGGGAAACCGGTTCGGACAGATAAAACCGGTAGTTCCTCCTAAACTGTTGGACTTCAAATTTTCAAGATACCTATGGAAGAACAGCCCAATTCATCAGATAGAGTAAACCGACCGGCTACTTGGTGCATGCACCAAATAACTGCATCGGGATGAACAACTGATAACTGACCGGTTTGGAAGCAGGTTATCCTAGATTATTTGAGTTCCAAACAGAAGTGGAATAATTATCAGTGTTTAAAGATATCTGTTCTGAAACATTACCTTTTCAAAGTAAAATGGTCGCACCTAAAAAGACGTGAAGATTTGATGATATCTTTCACAGTCCAGGCGTATGACCAACACCCTATACTACAAACATGCCTAATTCATGCAATACATATTTATCCTGTAGTTAATAGATATCATCCCATTTAATACCTGGACAATAGGATATTCCCCAAACTAGTATTTAAGTGAAGCGAACATTCACCAAAACACTCACAAGACAAAAGACCACTCTCTCACTAAGGCAAAAATGTCTCAGTTCCCCAACATTCTTCAGGTTGATTTTCAATCATGTTCAAGCACAGAGCACTATGAGGTGTATAAGATGATCAAATCCCTGGAAGACACCGGTCTTCGGTACTTCCTGGACGACAAGCACACCATATATCCTGAATCAATACTAGAATTCTTCTATCACGCAAGGGTATTCAGAGGGACCCCCCACTTTGAAACTCACATCCAAACTAAGGTGGGAGGTATCGTCTTTGATTTCACCGAAAGAGACTTTGCGCGGTGCTTTAGCCTGCCAAAGCAAGGGTTGACAGATCTCGATGTTCCGGCTAACATAAAGGCCGAGATCTCCCTCACCCTCGCACGGTCTGACGAACCGGTTGAGGATCACGGTACTAAATCACACTTGAGAGCTGAATATCAGCTTCTCAATGATGTGATCGGTAGGAGCATCTTCGGGAGAGATGTCACAAATACCTACTGTAACTCGACTTTCAACATAATGGCGGCTATAATCACCGGTACACCGGTGAACTGGTCCAAGGTGCTGTTTGACGTCCTCATCTAGATGGTTGGTATCCGATCAATCGGCTTCATTCCCCAACTAAGCTGCCTTCTTGTGGAGCTTGGCGTTCCGACCTGTCCCGGAGAAGGTCTGAACCAAGCCCAAGTGCTGACCAAGGAGATAACCGACTCTTTCTATGAGCGGTTTGAGAGGGCCTGGAGGAGAAGGAACCGCCGTAACAACCCTACCGGTGTCGTCAACTCCCACGCACACTAAATCACTCCTTCCTGCACTCGGTCATTTTGCTGCACGTACCGGGTGTATCTTTATCCAACATCATGATCACTTCGGCTTCTATCATGTTTCTCTTCGGTGTTATCTTTGTTCCCTATTCGGTTCTATATGTGCCTTCTTCGGCCTTATCTATGTTATTCTCGGTCTCCTTTGATTAATCTCTTTTGTGTTGGTGCATTAATTGAAAAGTAATATTTAATTAATGAAGTAACCCCCAACCACCTGAATAATTACTATCCAACTAATTTAGTTATTCCTCAACTAATACCTACCTCGGACTCCACAATCAGCCTCTTCCCAATGAACCTTGGAAACATAAAGATTCTCTTTTCTAATAAAACAAAACTGATAATCAATGGCCACATCTTCCCTCCAAAAACCGACCCTATATAAAGGGCCATCCCTCACTCAACTCAACACATCCTAATACATAAAACACCTCTGAAATCTGTTGAAATTCTATCTCTCTCAAAACCGTAATCATGCCGAGCCGAACCTTGGGAAATTTTTTAAGCATCGATTTCGATTCATGCATGGAGGAATGGGACGGGCTGCACGCAAAGGAACTCATGTTCGAATCCCTCATTCTTACCGGCCTTCGACCGTTCTTCGAAGAATCCGGTCCGATTCTGATTGAGGACGTTAAGACGTTCTTCAGAAGCGCCTGCATCAGGGGCAATTACATTGTCTCTACGGTAAGGGACCACACATTCTGGCTCGATGAAGCCGAATTTGCCACTCTATTCAACCTGCCCACAAAAGGGTTCTCTGATTTTCTACCTTTGAAGGGGCTTGACGAATTCTATTACGCACTCCTCTTTTCTGGAACCATGGAACCAGTAGAAGACCATGGGCCCAAAAACCGTCTGGGGACACACGCTCAACTTCTTCTTGAGATCGTCACTCGGTCCATTCTTTGTCAGTCCCCTAATCAGCGATACTCAAAGAACACCTACAACATGATGACCAACATCTTTAGCAAAAAGGCCATCAACTGGTCCACGGTCATCTTCCAACGTCTGAAATCCATGGTGATAACCAAGAAAGGTCTTGGTTATGCACCTCACATCAGCAAACTAATTCTCACATACCGGCCAGAGTTTGGACCGGGCACACCGGCCTCCTCTTCGAACATTCTTGACAAGGATTCGGTGGAGGAAAGGATTTCCAGAATGTTTCTTCCACAAGTTGTACTTTTCCATTGTTTATGTATGCTTATCCCAATACCGATTTATCTGTCGGTCTCCTTTCTGCAATGTTTCTTGAATACAATCTTATTTCAGTTTAAATGACCGAGTTATCTTAACATTTTAAATATCTAAGTAACTGATTAACATTATCAAAATAACCGCACACTTATCCGGTTTCAAAGAAAAACCGCTTCAACTCAAAAGATTGCAAAACTCTGCTCACTCTAAATAACCGGTTAAATTTAGAAATTTCCCGCCCAATGTTGATGTGACGGTTGGGCTTCCAAACCGCATCTATAAAAGGGACTCTCGGCCATTCTATCTCATTCTCACACGAATCTGCTTTCTCTCTCTAAAGCTTTCAAACTCTCTCAAAACGGTTATTTGCTCTCAAACTCCTCAAACCTTCTAAGATGGGGCGCAACTCGGTCTTGTTCAAACACTTAACTCAAGTGGATTTCGAGGAAATCCGACGGAAGGGAACGCCTCCGGCAGTAGAAGTCATTGACCGGGTAGCTGAAGCCGGTCTGGAATATTTTCTTGGCGGTCCTCATGTTCTCTACAAAGATGCGGTCGAGGAATTTTTCAACACCGCAACTATCTGTGATGACAAAATCACTGCAACTGTAGGTGGTACTGAAATAGAGCTCACCGAGGCATCGGTGGCGAAGTTCGAAGAGGTGGGATCGGAGGACACCTTAACACCGCTGGTGTTGGAAAGGCTTGAAAAAGCCAAAGGAGACCTCATTCAAGAAATTGACCGGCTGGAGGCAACGTACGGTCAAAGGGAAATACCGGTTTATACAGCTCCCCGGATCGATACGAGTCCAGCTCACTGTCCGACACCTCCAAGGGAGAATCCGGCAACAGAGGATTCCGATGAAAGGACAACCGGAATTATCTGAACCGGAAATCTCTGAACCAGAAGTCTCCGAACCGGCCGTCACAAAAGAATGGGTTGAAAGCCGCTTTCAAGAGTTTGAAGACTCCGAGGTCTTTCCTTTGAAGGAGAAATTCCAAAGAACCGTTTGCTCTGCACTCAAGTTCGCCAACACCACAAGGCAACTTTTGGAGAGAATAGAAGACCGGTTCTCAGAAATCGACGATGATCAACGGAAAGAAGCGGTTCTGCGGTGCAACCATCTTAGGAGAACCTTGATTTTGGAAGATACGACTTCCGTGATAAAAGAGGACTTTGACCGGCTTGAAAGAGAGACCGATCAACGA
Organism: Impatiens glandulifera; assembly: GCF_907164915.1. NCBI lineage: Eukaryota > Viridiplantae > Streptophyta > Magnoliopsida > Ericales > Balsaminaceae > Impatiens > Impatiens glandulifera. The sequence continues at coordinate 24,563,508 of NC_061865.1, forward strand.
TTGACGGAGGTTGCTGGGGACCTAGTCGGTACAACACTCGGACGGGTCTCCGAACTTGAGAAGAAAAATGAGGGTCTCGAGGCGGATGCCCGAGCGGCTAAGAAGGTCCAGGATGAGCTGGACGCCGAAGCAAGAAAAGAAAAGGAGCCACCGCAACTTACCGAGGAGGAAGAAGCCGAACGAATTCGAAGGGCAGGGGCTATGTTCCCGGGATTTGCAAAGACGGCAGCCGCTCAAGCTGCGAAGGATGCTGCGCGGTTAGAAAGGGAAAGTCAGAGGCTAGAAGGCTATGCAGCCGCTAACAAAAAGAAGAAGGAAACCTCTGCATCTTCAATATCGGCGAAACGGAAAAGAGAATCCTCGAAGAAAGCTCAAGTGGCCGACCTGCTGAATGTGGTAACTGAAACGGTTATCGAGAGTATACCGAATCAGGCCACTCACGTCGAAGAAGAGGTTGAAGTGCACATAAATCGGCGACCCACAAAACAACGAGCCTCCGGATCGGCCAGTCGACCGCAACCAGCGAAGAAAAAGTGGAAGATATATGACTTCTCAGACTCGGAATAGGGGCTCTCTTTCCTTTACCTATACTTGTCTTAGTATTCCTATATATTATTTTCGGTTATCTATCATATATATAAAGCTATTTTTGAAATCGGCCATCTTTTGCATCTCTACTTAGTTTTGATAATTTTAAATAAAATAATCAAAAAGGGAGAAATTGATAAGATAAAAGATAATTTTAAACCGAAAATTTTTCTCCAAATTTCTCCAAATTTTTCGAAAAATTCTCCTAAGTCAGTTTCAAAAATCCGAACAAACAAAACAACCGGCCTACGTTTGCAAACTTACATGATTTTGATAATTTTAAATAAAATAATCAAAAATGGAGAAATTGTTAGATAAAATTAGACCGGTTCACATAAACCTAACTTAAATAAATATTCCATGCAGGAACAAGGAACCGGACCAACAAAAGAATCGGCTAAAGAAAACTAGCCGGTCAAGCAATTAAACCGACCAGGAACACTTGGAATATAACCGCACAAAGAAAGAGTCGGCCAAAGTTTAAAACCGGAAACATCAGACAGCCGACCAGCCACAAGGCAGAGGAAAAACCGGAAGAAGTCCGGTTATATCACCCATACCGGAAGCCATCCAGTTAAGTCGAATGACCGACCAGTACAAGAAGACAATTCGAGTATCTGTTGAGAATGATACCAAAAGAACAGACTGAACACTTCCATATTCATACAAGTCTAAGGAAAGTCTGCAGGCTGCAGAAGACAGTCCTACAGGATCTTTCCACTTCGGGATAAGTCAGAAAGGAGATCTTCCAAGTACAGACAACTGTCTAACAGACAGTGTCTACATCGAGTAAAAGACAAACCTAGTAGGTTTGTCTTACATACCGGAAGAATAGACTGTCAGGTCTCAGATTGACCGACAAGTTTGAGGTTGACCGTCAGGTCTGAAAAGATGACCGCAGGGTCTGAATCACTGAACCTCTGCACCCCTGCTCAGCCAATCAGATTCAAGGTAGTGAAATATGACCGTTGGCATATTTCACCTATAAAAGGGGCAGTTGAAGAAGAGTAAATGTGTGACAAGAAACAAGCAATATACAGTGAGACAAGTGAGAAATTCTAAGAGCATTCCACTCTACAAGTGATAAGACTGTGTTGTTCTAAGAAAGCCTAAGTGCAAAAGTTAAAGTGTGTGTCTTACAATTTCGGTGTAAATTGTAAGGGTGTCATCGAGCAGGAATAAGTCTCGATCGGATTGTACTTGTATTCCTTAGTGAATATCCTTCTCGCGGTTTCGAGAGGAAGGGGTGACGTAGGAGCTTTATCTCCGAACATCCATAAAATCTGTTTTGTCATTTACTTTTTGCCGGTTCCATTATCTAACCGATCCGTACCACTATAACCGACTTAACTCTATCCAAGCCGAATCACCAGGTTACCGAAACCGACCCATCAATTTCTAAACCCTCATCATCCGAAACCGGTTCTGCCTATTATACAAGTGTGCCGCTTCAACCTGAAAGCAAACCTCTTCCGCGCTTGAACTTAGTTCAAGGGTTTGTGACAGGTTGTGTAGTATTGAAACCCCGGTGTTAATCTCTAACCGGATTAATCACCACCCTCCGAGTAAGAACCGCTAACCGGTCCAACCCCGGTCCTCCAGCGGCTACCTAGATCTTAACACCATGCTTAAGCAGTTTCTTGAAGCTAACACCCGCCTACCCACGTGCTCTAGCTGTATGCTACTCCTGCTCCATTTTCTAGTGAAGATCAGTACGACAGCAAGCTGCAACCAATCAACCAATGCCACGTAAGCAAATATCCTTCACATTACTTGTTTTGTAGGTACATCTCTAAAGAATATTCGACACACTACCTGTTGTGTACGGTCACGATCCTTATATTCAGAGTCTGTTGTGTACTATGGAGGCGTCCCAATGGAAGCTCGCCATGTGTCATTGTGAAGATTCGACCGTTAGTACCTCTTCCTTATTTAAAGAATCTCAAGGACAACGAACGAACTGCCAGAACTTTGAGTGAACAAGCCGAACAATCAATCTATCATTTTTGATACTCGGATTATTGAAACTGTTAGCTGCTTTCTTGCTTTATTGTGTGTTAATCAAGAGAGAGTTAGAATCAAAGCATCGTTTTAGCTGAGTGATATTCTTCATCATATTGTAAGTTGAACAGAGTCTGTTCTGTTCAATGGTGAGTTATTCGTGCAAACTGTATTTGATTCAAAGCATATTATAGTGAATCCTTCCGGTGGTTGGAAGAAGGGGTGACGTAGGAGAGTTTTCTCCGAACATCCATAAACAAACTACTGTGTTGTTACTTTCTGTCATCTTCTCATTGTTGATCCTAAGCTTCAAACCTAAATAAACATTTCTGCACTTGTTTCTGTTTCAAGTGTTTACAAGGGTTTGCGTAGAATAGAAAGTAAATTAAATCCTTAACAAGATTTCTTTCAAACCGTTTTTCCTAAGCCTTCATTAATCGCCAGACCCCCGTCTCTATTGATTAAGCCGATCCTATCATAGAGGGTGATTGATACCTTATTAAGGATTGGAGAACACTCCCTAATCCTTAGGGAATCTTTCAAAATGCTCAGATCTAAGCTTCAAGGCCTCAAATAGAAAATTCGAAAAATCCGAAAGCTTAGAGCTTTAATGGCGGATTTTGATTTTCTTCTATCCGAGGATTGTGTGTTGGTTCATTGGTTTCAGAATGACTTAGGGAAGCTATTTATAGTATCCCTAAGTTGGTTGGAGGATCCAAGAGGGATGAATCATCCAAAACCATTAATGGCGTTTTGGTTATTCTTAAGTCAACTTTTCGGAGTAGGTAGAGACAAAGCCTATTGTTGTAGAGGAAATGATCATTGTCGTAGGTGATCATTTCAAAATTTAAGTTCATTTGGTGGATCAATGTTTGAGTTCCCATCACGGATCTATTTCCTTATCCACACGACGGTCGCGCCGATGAAGAAGATCGGAGGCATTTCGTTATCGATTCCATCAAGACGGAGTTTTGTTAGTGATCAGGTGGACGAAACTAACGTTCAGTTGATCCAGTGTGACCCAGGTGCACGCTCTCTCCACTACAACGGGCTATGCAGAGCGCTCTAGCGCGTTGGATCTGATTCGTGCATCCATTCAATGGACAAAGCTTATTTTATAATTGATTCACCTGTTTTCGGCCACATAGGATTACAAATATTTGTTTTTATAAAAACCTTAAGGGTTTATTTAAAATTGATTTTTCTTTCACCCTTTTAGCTTTAATTTTGATCATTTTAAATACACAAAATATTAAAATAAATATGGAAAATATTTTACCAATTTTTTTTTTGTTGTATATTTTTAAGATTTAAATAAATAATTCTTTTTAAATAAGATATAACAATTTATCAAAATTATTTTTTTTCCTCTAATTTTTATAAAATTAACACTTCTTTGGTTTTCATTCATAAGAGATCTCCATGATATTGTGCTTTCCTTTTCTATCAACAACTGCCATTTTCATTGGCAAGTGACTCCTATGATGCACTTAAATTCTAATTCTAGCAAATGACAAGTGTTCTCCTCCTTCAGTTATTGGGTCCATATATAATTGTTTCCCAATTGTACCTACAAAATGACTAATTGCTTCAACATTGTACATGTGGGATGAAATGTTCCAAAGTTTGAACCAAATTTGGGTTGTTTCCTTTGGTTTGCTTTGTAGATTCATCTCTTCTAACCACTTTTTCAGCTTCATGCAATTTGATCCTATGTAAGTATGCCCTTTCTCCAATATTTCTTTCAGATTTGAGCCATTTTTGAACCGCAGGAAGTAGAGGTCGTGTATGTTTTGTAGGAAGTAGAGGTCGTGTATGTTTGTAGAAACATTTTTAAGCCCTTTTCTCCCCACTATTTAATTGAAGCTTCTTTGGTAGTTGGGAATGATACTCTATTTTTCCCAATGAAGTTTCCAACCACCACAAACTTCCAATCTTCAATACATTTCTCATATATTTTAAAAGGCAATTTGAATTCAAAAGAAGAGTTGAGTATCTCTACCTTTGTTTGGATATCCCACAAATAGAGTTTTCATTTGTAGGCATGGCCTTCAGATTTCTTTTCTACTTTATTCTTTCATACCTCGTTGACTTTTCATGTTGAATTACTCCTGATAGTGTAAGTCTTGGATTTAGAAGCATTCCTCATCTCCTTCATTGCATTAACTGACCATTTAACTATCTCCTCATATTCTGCTTTTTTTTAACAAATTTTAGTCCTGGAAATAATGAATATTGAGTTGGACTATTATTTGTTGAAATTTCTCTTTACTGATTGTGATTTCTCCCTTCTTAACATGCATCAGGAGTTTGATAATCTGGTTTTAAGACCGAACATGTTGACTCTTTCATTATAACCAACCTCCCATACTCCCTCTTTGTTGTCCTGTTTTCCTGCATTCTATTTTACAAAAATTTATGCAGGATCTGTTGATTTTACATTGCTTTCCTCATTCTTTTCTTGGATAACTTCATCAACTATCCTCTCAATCTCTTTTCCTGCAACATTCTTAATTTTTCCAAAATAAACTCTCTTACTTGTTTAGATTTATTACTTTTGTTCTTCTCCTTCCCCATGATGACAAAAATAGAATAATAGAACAAATAAACCCTAAGAGATGATCAAAGATAAACTACAATCGAGGAAAAATTCTAGCGGTGCAAACAAATGCACAAGAAACCCTAGATTAGAAACACTTAATGGCTGACTTACGGCGTATGACTATATCGTGCCGCAAATGCCGTGTTGTCTGTGCCGATTGCGCTTCCTTTAATCAATGGTGATTACGACGTTGATTTGATGACTTACGACGCAAAACAAATCGTGCCACCCGAACACTATTATATTATGTATTATTATATTAGTCAATATTTTTAATATATTGAATTATATAATTTTATATATATTAAATAAAAAATAATTAAAATAAATACTAATATTTTTTTAAGATTGTATATTAAATTATTAATTTATAATTGGTAATATGATCCATGAGAAAAAAAGTTTATTTTAATTGTAGTTCTAAAAAAATAGAAAACATAATACAACTATATATATTGCAATAATTTAATTAAAATTTAGAAAGTGTAATTCCGGAAATTCCTTGTCTGAAAAAGTTCGAAATTCTAGAAATTTTAACCTCGTTTTGTGTGTCAATTTTTTTCAATAAAACATTATTTAAAAAGATTTATAAAATTATGTTTTTGATAATAATTAATTTTTGTGATCAATTTAAATAATATTTTTAAATTTAAAATAATCAAATTATAATTTTATTTTAAAAAATTTCTGTATTTTAAATTAATTTAAAATAATTAATTAAAAAAATTATTTATTTGATGAAAGAATGGTTAATTGATTTTTAATTTAAAATCAATAAATATTTTGTTTACGTATATAAAAACTTATATTTGATTAGAGATATTTTTAAATTTGGCTTTTAGTGATACTCAGGAAAGATTTTCAGTACCCCCAACCCACGTTAAAAACTGTTTACTTTATAAAATTGTGGTTTTGAAAAAATAGTTGTATTACGATTTTACTTAACCAATTATACTTCAAGTCCTAAGCATGCATAAAACATTAGAATTCAAAAATAAATCAAAATAGGGCCTTTATCAAAATATTTATTTATAAAAATATTTTAAAATTGTTTTCTAATTTTTTTTTGTTATTTAGAAAATGGTTTAGACTTTTAATTTAAAAACAAACAATTTTTAAAATTAAAATTTCAAACAAATGAACCCTAGGACAATTCCTCTCGATCGAGGCTAAGACCTCTCGGTTGGAGCTAGAAATTTTCGGTCGAATACAGAGGAGTCCTTAGTCGAGGCTAATATCTCTCGGTCCGATGTCGGAGCTTTAAATCGGGACTATAAATCCTCGGTCGGGTGTAGAAGATTCCTCAATTGAGGCTAAGACCTCTTGGTTTGATAGGAGGATCTCTCGGTCGAGGTGCGGGGAGTTCTTTGTCGGGGCTAGAAATCCTTAGTCGAGAACCATGCAACACTTATTTTCTCGATCAGGTGCAGGGGAGGGTTGGATTTTCTCGATCGGAAATTGAACCCTGGTCGAACCCTCGGTCGAATGTTAAGAACATCAAAGTGCAGGTTTGATGTTTTTGACTAGGGTCTTAATCATTGATCTAAAGGCATGAGGAGGTTCGTTTAGTCCCGATGATCATATATAATATCATCCCGGTGCATCATTCGATCGAGATGATGTTCCATTTGTTCAAACAATTTCTTGAATAAAACTTGTGTTTTTGATTTTAAGAGTTTAATAGGCTATAAGGAACTTGTCAATAGTTTCTTTATACATTATATGATAGAATGAAATCAAAACATGAACACTCCTATTCATTTTATGACTTGGTATTAATTTTAATTATTTTAAATTTTATTTATTCAAAATAATTTTTTTTAGTATAAAGATAACAATTAAATTAACAAATATAAATATCTAAATTTTTTAGTATTTAAAATTTTAAAATTTTAAATTTTGTTCAATATTATCTAAAACTTATATTATAAAATAATACATTAACACCATTATACACTTGTATATTAATTATATTAATTAATAAATTCAATATATTGAATTATATAATTTAATATGATAAATATTAAATAAAAATAAATATTATATTTTTTAATTTATATATAAAATTATAATATTTTAAGTATATATATATATATATATATATATATATATATATATATATATATAAATAAATAAATAAATGAGAGACTGAATACATATTTTTATTTTTAATTATTAATTGTTATTTTTTATATTTTATAATTAGTTTATATATAATTATATTTTTGTTTTATATATTTAAAATTAATCTAAGGAAAGAGAAATAGTCTTCAATTTGAAAATATGTTATACTTGTAATAATATAATAAAAATAATAGAGAGAATTGGAGGGAGGAAATTAAAAAGAAAATGACGGTCAATATGATTTTTCTTTCTTCCCTTTTACTAAATTTATTCGTTATTGGCTAAAAAATGAGAAAAGATTGCACATTATTTATTCTCTGGCCTATTCCACTAATTTTTCTCATTTTTATCATATTTTTTTATTTATTATAGTAATTTATTAAATTTATAATAATAAATTGACTTTTTTTGTATTTTTCTAAAAATAACTTATTAAAAAAAATCATTTTTGAAATATACTTAAATTTATTAAATTTTAATATATTAAATCAAAAAATTAAAAATTATATGTGAAATAATTTAAAATATAAAATTATATATAAATAAAATAAATAAATAAATTCATATATTATATTAGGAGAGAGAAGATGTACGCATGCAAATTAATGAATACATGTCGGTTTTGAAGATGGTCCTATTGAGGGAGAGATACAATATGTGACTATTAAAATATATTTTTTTAAATAAAAAAATTAAATCAGGTTGCTAACTAAAATAAAAATGATTTTATATAATAATATTAATAATAAAAAAATAAAATATATAATTCTTGATAACAAAAAAAGAATGTCCTTAAAAAGTACTTTTTTTTTAATAATAAAATACTTTTCTTTTAATAATTAAATATGATTAATCATATATTCTTATATTGTTATTAAGTGATTTATAATTTTTAATAATTAAACTTATTAATAGCACTAATTCATTTTCAATTACTTATTTTATTTAATTAGACTATGTAGTGATTTATAATTTTTCTTTTTAGTTCTAATTGCTTATTTAACTAGACTAATTTTTTTTTTCTAAAAATAAAAATATTATAAATAATTAAATATATAATTATAAATAAATGATTATATAAGTACTGGTTATCATTCTAAAGAAACGCAAAACCCTAATCATTTTCTCTGCCGCACTCTTCTTCTTCATATCTTTATCTATTTTCCTTATCTTTTCTTATTTATCTTATAAGTTAATTTTTATTCTTTTATGTTCTTTTATCGCCATTGATTGATCTCGTTTGTTTCTTAGTCACATAAAACTTTTGATTTGATATATTTGCAGATAATCTCTTTTGATTTGATATATTTTTTGATTTGATATATTTGCAGATAATAAGCACTCTTGCAAACTCTATCAGATAAGCTATTTTATTTTGTTTTTCTTAATGCATGTGAACTATCATTACAGATATGTAATCATTACATAAGATTATAGACTAAAACTCTCTATAATCTTACAGATCTATCTTACAGATCTGAAGTCAAATTGTTTATTTTTATGATTTACTATACTTTTGTTTATGGTTGGTTGGTTTTACGATTACTTATTTGACTTATTAATAAATTTTTTTTTTAAATGATTACATATTTCAAATTTTACTTGCCATTTGAATGGTTATATTTTGAGATTCTATCTACTTCCTTATCAATGAAAAAATATCTCTCATATTTCATAGGCATAAGGTTATTTTAAAAAAAAAATTAGGTGATATATAATATAATATATAGGTTTTATTCTTGAATTTATTGCTACTCTATTTGTTTTGTTGTATGGCAAGTTTAGTAGGCAGAATGATGGGAGAAAACCAAATATCTGATAAGCAGCTTTATTTGTAGATCTTTTTGTCAAATTTCCATTTGTGACATTTCTGAAAAAACATATAAATTTGTGGAAATAATACTTACTTTTGAGTTTGGAAATAATACCAACGTAACAACGTAGAATGTCTTCCATCCATGTTATTAAGAAAGTGAGTCGTGATATCATTATTTTCCGGTCTTCTTTGTTTTGAAATCTCTTTGCGATCGCTTTCAAACTTCACTAAACGAAAATTCATAGTGAAGATTGTTATTAAACTAAGAAGGCCTGAAAATAATGAGTTCGTGACTCACTTCCTTGCTAACATGGATGATGAAAGACATTTATTTTAATTTCTAAACAAACATTGTATGTTTCTGGAGTAATGGAAGATGATGTTTCCAAGGTTATTAATATGTCATCAGAGAATTGTGATTTTTTACCATAATGGAGTGTCTTGGTCATAATATCCTAAGATGTACAATGATGAGTTATCTATTCCGACTTGGAGATATTATTAGTAGGTCAAAACATCTCAATTGAGATCATCAAGTCTCCAGATGTTCTAGATGCAGCTATGAATATTGGCTTTTCTGCATGATTTTGATCCAGCCGAGCTTTACAATCTGTTTGAGATGAGGTCGAGCTTTACAATTTGTTTGAGATGATTGTGGTGGAACCGTGCTGCAATTATCTGAAATCCTTTCCTTTTCAGAAAAGGTTCTTGTCAGTAAGATCATTAACATTGATCAAAACAAGATTGATCAACTCAGGAAAGCTCTTATGGAGCGTTTTGCCGAGCTGCTATACTAGAAAAGGCTGGTGAAAATAATGCAGCTCAGAATCAGGCTGGTTATTGATATCAACAACTTGTAAATTGAAAGGTATATTTTGAGACTAGTGTTTATCTTGTTTTCAAATGAATAACAAAGAAAAGTGACCGGGTTTAAAAAGTTATCACATCAAAAAAGAAGCCCATGAAACTATACAATCAAGGAGGAAGAATTATTGTTCATCTTAGTGTGTGAATTGTTATAACTGATTTTATATTTATTATTTTATTTTTTTGTTGTTAATTTTGAGTTATGAAAGTTGAATATTTAACAAGAGGCTGACAACCAAGATATCACGTTCTACTTTATTAAGTTTCAAAACAAATACACATAGATGTTTAGTCAAATTGGAAGGCAAGCACTTAATTATCAAACTGTCATTTTATCAACACTATCTATCCAAACATACACTAAAGTCATATACAAACCATTAGACTCTTAGAATTATGCACATCGGGTTAAAATTGAAATCAAACACATATAACATTGTTGTGCACTCAAGAACTCAATAACAGACCCTCAACATTTGGAAATACCCCTAATGATTTAATTTTTATTTTTTTGAAAAACGACTTATCGGCATTTTATTAAAAAATCCCAAAAAAGGAGAATAATATGTTCCGTCTATCTTTCTAACAACCTATAAAGATAAAACCATAGTTTAAAAGAAAAAAAAAACAAACAATCCAAATAACAAGTTCATGACTTTAACAAGTGAATTATAAAAAAAAACATATTAAACTCTTATCTCGCTTTAAATTTTTTAAAAGAAGTGACTTCCTCGTATGATATCTTCCAATCCCAAAAAAGATTCCATGCGCCTTCGCCTTCGGGGATCCTCCTCCATGTCCTCATAAATTCCCCGCAATCAAATACAATATCACTCCAAACTTGGTCAATATTTCGACGCACTCTTCCGAACAGCAGTGCGTTACTTTCGGCCCAAACATGATACACGACAGAGGCAAAATTGTACTTAAAAATGTTTGCTGGAAATTTATTTGCCTTAGTTCTATCTTGGGCAGCAACTATAATTTCCTCCCACGCCTCCGACATCGCCGAAGTGAACTTATTCCACACATGCTTTGTAAACGGACAACCCCCGAGTAAGTGATCAATCGACTCCACATTTCCATCACAAAGTAAGAAACTAACATCTGGAATGTCCATGTAAACTTGAATTCGATCCCGAGTGCTAAGTCTTCTATGGAAAGCCAACCAAAGAATGAAACGATGCATCAGGATGAATTTAGAAGACCAAACAAGAGCTTCTCAATTAACAACTTGACCTCTTTCCCTTATGACATTCCAAATCTTGTTAGACTTTAACTTTCCATCCTCTTCGGCATTCCACAAATGAACATCAGCCCTATTGTTCAATTGGATACCACTCAAATGATCAAATACTCTTCTTCCCTTCGGTGTCCGCCTAATAATAGAATTCCAAATCCCAACGTGTATATCTTTAACTGTGGCAGCCACATAATCTCTCCTAATCCTCATCCCTCAAAACTCTTCTCTATCAATAAGTGACGACTCTCAAACCACGGATCATGCCAAAAGAGAGTACCTCATCCATCCCCGAGTCGAGTGTCAAAGATTGAAGCAACACTGTTTTTCAATTTCAGAATCTTCTTTAAAGACCATGACATTTCATCCTTCACTTTGCTTGTCCATATATAAGTTCGCTTTTCATGAACCTTGAGTGAACCTATTTAATCCACAGCGACTCTTTCTTTCTTTGGATCGCCCATAAGTGCTTATATGTGACAACTTTGTTCCACTTCATGCAATTCCTCAAACTGATTACCCCTTCACTTTTTGGCATGCATACATCGGTCTAATTAACCTTCTTACCCCCGCGGCCTTAGCTGCCCCAAATAAAATTATGTATCAAGGTCTCAAGCTCTTTCATAAGAATCATAACTTTCTTCGAGAGGACAATCTGTTGAGACCAATAGCCAATGAATCCCATAACAATGTTATCCACCAATTCAATTATGCCCGCATAAGAAAGCTTTTTCACCGCCCATCCCATGATAACGTTCTTGACTTTCCTAATGAGCGGTCTACAATGAACAATCTGAATTTGTCTAGCCGTTAATGGAATCCCCAAATACTGAATCGGAAATAAACACTCGTTAATGCCTATATTGTTTTGAATTTGCACCTTTGTATCATCATCATCACCTCCGTAAAATACCGAAATCTTATCCTCGTTAATCATTAAACCTGTAATATCAAAAAAGTAATTAAGTGCACCTTCAATAGTGTTAATAGTATCAACATCAGCGTGCGCAAGTAAAAATAGGTGATCCGCAAAACATAGATGTGTAATCCTCTCCTCCTCGCAGAAATGGTGAAATATTGTTAAGACACTCTAAAAGACCTCCATGATCAATACGAAGATAAAAGAAGAGAGAGGGTCCCCCTGCCTCACTCTATTTTCACCCTTAAAGTAGCCACCATGTACGCCAGGTCAATTGAGATTTGATAATTGGTTTGGTCGAGGGATAAAAGGTGTGTGAGGTCACGATATGATATGTGAATTGTGATTTGGTGGTTGGTTTGGAGGAGGGATAAGAGATGTGTGAGGTCACGATATGAGAGGTGAATGATTTACAACTTCAAGTAAATTCTCTAGATTAATCTCAAGATTGATATTGCATATTGCATAAGGGGTAAGGGGTGTGTGAAAAAATGTGAGGTCACAAAGATGATAGGTCGATTGTGAATTGATTGTTGGTTTGGTCGAGAGATAAGATATGTGTGAGATCACGATATGAGGATGAATTGTGATTTGGTGGTTGGTTTGGTGGAGGGATAAGAGGTGTGTGAGGTCACGATATGAGAGTGAATTGTGATTGGTTGTTGGTTTGTCGAATTGGGGTAGAAGAGGCCGCGATAAGGGATTAAAATGTTGGCAATAGTGTGTAAAGTAACCTAGCATTACTTTAGATAAGAGCGAAAGAAATGACTTACTACTTCAAGTAAGTTCTCTTAATTGATCACAAGAATCACATTGCATATTTCTTATCTCTTTGTGTAGTCCTCATTAACTCATTTGTGTAAAAGTGTATAAAGAAGTCTAGCGTTACTTAACAAAATTGATAACTTACAATTCAAGTAAGTTCTTGGGATCGATCTATCATGACTAACAAAATAAAGAGTGTAATTGATTTGAATCCTACTAAGAAGAAATTTGTCTTTCATAATGGAAGAAGCATAAGATATGTCTCCCGTTTCAAATGAGTTAGTGACGACTACACAAAGACAGAGACAATATGCAATGTCAATTTTAAGATCTAGAAATCTTATGACATGGTGAGATGTGACAGTTCTCGTGGTGCTCTAAAGTGATATTTGTAGTTAAAAATATAAGAATATATGAATTGAGATGTGTATTTGACTGTAGTATGAAAATGTGAGGTATGATGAGAGATTGTTTGGATTTTGGTGGTTTACCGAATTGGAGTCAAAGAGGTCGCGAATTAGCCTAGTATTACTTTAGATTAGAGTTAAGTGAATGACTTGCAACTTCAAATAAATTCTCTAGATCGATCTATCATGACTAATAAAATAAAGGGTGTAATTAATTTGATTTCTACTAACAAGAAATATGTTTTCCTTAATAGAAGAAGCGTATGATATGTCTCTCATTTTAAATGTGTTGGTTACACAAAGACGGTCAATATGGATTGTAAATCTTGAGATCTAGAAAATTTATGGCGTGGTGAGATGGGACATTTTTCGTGGTGCTCTAAAGTGATATTGATGTTAAAAATATGTGAATTAAGATCTATATTTGACCGAAGTATGAAAGTATGAGTATGAGATGAGAGATGTTTGGATTGTGGTGGTTCGCCGAATTGGGTTAAAATATGTTGCAATAATGATATGAGATGGTTGTGGTGCAAAATACTCGAAGTGAGGTATAGAGATTAGTAATATGAGAGGTGCATTAGAAAACAAAGAATATTGGTTATTAAATATGTGAATGTATTTGTTGGTTGACCAAAGTTTAAAAGTGAGGTTCATTAGGAAACAAAGTCTATTGGTTGTTAAATATGTTACGATGATGATGATGATTACGCCGGTGATGATAATAGAGAGATGAATATCGTATATTTCAATGTATACATATGTTGTATTTTATATTCAATTTGTTATATACGATAATTTTTAAAGTAAAAACTTTTTAGAGTTACTTTAAAACTGAAATAGTTTATTTTTGAATATTTTTAGATAAACAATCGAGAATTAATAACAATGATAATCAAACTGATGATCACGAGTATGAAGAAAATGTAAAATTTATTAATCCTTCCAAACGCAAAACGCAATGGATTGTACTAATAAACATAACAAAGTTAACTAAAAAAATAAAATAAAAAATATAAATATATCCAAAAATTGTTTACTTCTTAATTTCTCTTAATTCTTGCCAAAATCAACAATAGTTTGTTCCAAATTTATCAAGATATTTGATTTTATATATTTTCGGTAAAATTTAAAGAATAATAATTAATTTTACCTGTTTTATCTTATCTACACAGCTGCTGAATTAATTACCCAACAACAATCTGTGAAATTAATTTACAAAAGTTATAACATAATATATATTTATATAAATTTTTATTTTTTTATTAAATTAATAAAACCTTACTAGTTACGAACAAAAGTAACCAAATCTCCATCATATCCTTTTTTTTCTTCGGTACAATTACACTCCTGAAAATAAATGTTATAAATAAATATAAATTATTTTATTTTTTTAACTTATTATCAATAAAATTAAATAAATGATTTCAAAGAAAAATTATATTATTATTCTCATCCTTTTTTTTATTCTAGTACCCCAAACTAAAATTAATTTTCATGTTAATAAATAATTGTGTACTTGCTATTAACCAAAGGAAACATATAAATATTTATATATATATATATATATATATTTTGATATAAGATAAAAAAAAATTATTGATAAATAAACAGAGAAGTTCTTAATATTTTGTGATAATAAAAATACAAATTTTATATTATTTATTAATTTGGTACAAAAAAAAATTATAAAATCATTTACATTACTTGTTAATGTTTTATAAACCTCTATTAAAATCTAAAATTGTTTAAAAAATAAAAATTGAAAAATGTCTCAAACTAAGTTTTATTATCATTATCTTAATCTAGAATGAGAAGAAAATAACAGTCTATGGGTTCTTTTATAAGTCTATAACTAACCTTGTATTGCAGATGGGACGAATAGTTTTTCAATCATTAGTATGCTTAAAATATTATGTTAAATGTCGATTATATTGTGAAAGAAATTAAGCATACACATGATATTCACTTGAGGATAAAGTAGTGTTCTAAATGAGAATAATTAGAAAGTTCACAGGCCGACAAAGTAATGTTCGAAATGAGAATGATGAGAACGAAGTGTGATCGATGATCTTTGGGTCTCACTAACTTATAAATGGATGTTCTTGAATAATAATAATGCATTTTTCTTTCAACCATGATCACTAGCTAAAGAAAAAGATGCACATGATAATGTTAGTAGTTAAAAAATAAATATAATAAAAGACAATCATAAGAAAATAAATATACATACATTCTTCTTGTTCAGTTTACTATGATAAAAAAACATGTATTCTTTTTCGAGAAGAAGAATAGTAATAATATAAGAAAAAAACCAGGCATGTAAATAGTTATATATCTAGGGTCAAATATAAAGTACTTTTGGCATGAATTTCGGATCATTCATTCTTCATGTCTATAATTTGTTGGGCTTTATGTTTTTCTAATTTAATTTTAGAGATCTTATTAACTAATTATTAACTAACTATTAGTTTGATTAATTATATTTTTTTTAAATATTTCATTGCATTTGGATGCATATAAATAATCTCACGGTGGTATATTTCACTACTTATTCAGTTTTTTCATCATTTAAAAGTTAAATAGCAACTAACTATCTATTTTTAAACATTAAGCTATATAAATGTATTTAATTCTAATAACAAAGATCTCTCGGTTTAAAATAATTATATAATAATCTGATAATTAAAACATTAATATATATCATTAATCTTAACAATAAACCCTAATGAATATTTATTAATTATAAAAAATTTAATTTGAATAGAAAAAACTAAATATGTATTCTAAGCTTTGATAAGATATATGAACAATTAAATTTGTAGAAATTAGTGTTTTTTGAATAGTTAAAATCCATATGTTGTTTGGTTAGGATATATTAAATATATAAATATTTTAATTATTAATTTTGTTCATAAATTATCTTTAATAAAAAATATAGTACAAAAAATATTTATTCTTTTTTCAAGCCTTTCATTGATTGTATGATACTCTCATCATTTTGTTGACACATAAAATGTGTGTTCTTTATAAAAGGAAATGACAATTTTTTTTATAAAAGGAAAGGACAATTCTTTTAATAACACTTGTAAAAATTTAGTTAAATAATAATATCCAATTAATCAATGTATAAATTTGTGAATAAGGGATTAATAATAAAAAAATATATTAGGATAATTTTTATATTTTATTTTTGGTTCTTTCTTAATATGACAGTCATGATATATATAAGTAGAGTAAGGACACTTTTATTTTATTATTAAATCATACCATATATTAACTTTGAATTGTAAAACAAATAATATACTTAACATTTTAAAAAATATATACAATTTATTTATTTATTACTTTTAATAATATTGATAAAGAAAAAGTTGTTTTGAAATTAATTATTAATTTATTTTAAAAAGTGATTTGTTATAATAAAAAGTTATATTGATCTTGCAAGTAATTTATATATTGTTTTTAAAAAGGATTATATTAATCTTGCAAGTAATTGCTAAACATGTTTCGTTTTCTAGGAAAAAATATTATTACAACAATTGTTAGTAAGATTAATTTTTTTTATTTAAATATAAATTGATGTAAATCACTATATAAAATATATTAATTAGGTAAGAAATATATAAGTTAATAAAAAGAAAATTTAATACTAGAAAATCAAATTTTGAAAGTTTAAGTGAAAACCACATTTAGAAAGTGACACATACAATCATAAATTCTAACAGATTACACAGTATATGTAAATTAATTGATCAAAAAAATTATTATTTAAAATTTATTTAAAATAATTTTTATTTATTTAAAATTTAAATTTAATAAAATAAATAAAAATATGTTAGTAATTTAATTAATAAATTAAATATTTATGTAATATATATATATATTTAATTTATAAAAAAAATCAAAATACCCTATTCAAGCAAGCACCATTAACTATATCATATCAGATAAAACAAAATTATGGGCCTGAGTTAGCCCAGATAGCACAAATTATTAATTACTCATATCTTAATTTATATATTTTCTCTTAATCATAAATTTAAATCAAATTAAAGAATTATATATTTAAAGTCAAAATATAATATAAAAGTAACAAATATTAATAATGTATAATTAAGATATTATATTGATATGTATACGATGCAATTAATTAATTAATCTTGAAGTTTAATAATCTTTATGTAAAATATATAATTACTTTTCTATATATATATTTGTTTACATTTTCCTCTGAGTCATTTATTATTATTTTTCTTTACCCTCCCTGTGTCATATTATTAACTTTATTATTTATTTATTTATTTATTACCTTTCTGATTCTCTACTCTTTAGCATCTAAATTTTAATTTAGCTATACATTATTTTCTTTATTACTTAAAAAAATAAAAAATATTGAATTTCTTGGTCTTGGATTAGGAATCCTTAGTCTTGGTGCGAGATTCCTTAGTCGAGGTGTGGGAGGTCTTCGGTTGGGTGTGAGATTTCTCGGTCGAGGTGTGAGGAGAGCTCTCGGTCATGTGTGATATTTCTCGGTCAAGGTGCGAGGAACTTTAGGTCCTGAGCTGAATTTTCTCGGTCTAGATTAGAAATTCTCGGTCGAGTTTAAGGAAGGGTTCAATTTTCTCGGTCGAAAATCGAACTCAGGTTGAGCCCTCAGTTGGACATCCATAACATCAAACTAAAAGTTTGATGATTTCGACTAGGGACATAGTCTTTTGATCCAAGGGCATGGGAAGCTTTGTATAGTCCCTATGATATTTTATAATATCATCACGATGCATCATTCGATCGGGATGATGTCTCACTTAACTCAAACAATATTGATTAAAAACCGTGTTTATGAGCTTTAATGTTTAAAGATGTGTAAGGAGTTAACTAATAGCTTCCTTATACTTCATATGGTTGAATAAAACCAAAACATGAACACTAATTATTCATTTTAACCGATTCAAGAACTGAAAATTTTATTTTTTAGAAAAAAATAGTTTTTGATCAAACATGATCGGGATGACGTGGAATTGGCTTGAATATGTTTCTAATATCCTTAGAAACGTATTGAAAATATTTGTGAGTTGTTGTTCTTGAGTAATAGAAACCCGATTTTGATAAATTTCAAAATTAAATTTGAGTATTTCTGATTTAGGTTGATTGATTCAGTTTTGTTTCGATAGAAAGCTTATAAATGATTATAGGGTCGTTTTCCAATCAAAAATCAAATAAGCAAGTTTTATATGAAACTGGTCAAACTGAAATGTAAAAAAAATCAATTTAAACATGTAAATCAAATTACAGTATGTTTGTAAGATTACTATGAGTTAGAGAACACTCATGAACACTTTAAGAAGCTTTCTGAATGTCAGGTCTGAGTTCTTCAACCTTACACAAAATTTCCAAAATTTTAAAAAAGCTTGAAAATCTATAATGACAGATTTCTCTTGGGATTGATTGAGGGATTATGATTGGATTCATTGCTTTCAGTTTGCCCAAGGGAAGCTGTTTATAGCCTCCCAAGTCAGTTGATCAACAAAGTGACTTCAACTTAGTCAAAAGGTCATTAGTGGTCTTTTATTTATTCTTCAGCCAACTGTCCGTATATGCAATGATATTGCCCTAGGTTGTAGGTGAGATGATCACCGGAGTATGGTGATTATTTCAACGTTTAAACGGAGTCAAATGGTGGAGAAATGACAAAGTTCCATCTTTGAGAGATCAAATATGAAAATTGTTCTTATCTAGTTTGTCGTTGCGAGAAAGAAGACAAAGTAGGCCGAAAACGACATCGTCTCCTCCTACAGCATTTGAGCGCCGATGAGGGGCCAAAACGACATTGTTTCGAGCCTAAGCGCGGATGTTGGGCAATCCATTAGCGCTTTGTTGGCGATGGGTGATCCACGCACATTTGGATTGAGGTCGTTGGAGGCGTTTGTCTACTGATTCACTATTGCGTGGAAGCGTTGTTGGCTACGCGGAACGTTCATGGGCGTCGAATCGAACATGACTGCTCATCTCATGGATGTAAACATCTGCTACATTGAATCTTCTGGATTTCAGTTGTAGTAGATTATGTCCCATCTTCAGCCTTAAGGCTTATTAGACCTATTTGAAATTAATTTTTGTTTCATCTCTTTGGCTTTATTTACCGCATGCAAAGTATATTTAATAAACATGACATTTATTTTGCTTATTTATTTATTTATTTTTGTATATTCTTAGGGTTTAATAAATAATTTATTTGAGATCAAATAATACAACATTTATCCTAAATTATTTATGTTAATTTAGATTGATCTCTTAAAATTAATTTGAGATAAATTGAGTACAACATTCATCTCAAATTATTAATTTATTTTGTTAGGCTATTATTTTAATTAATTGGAGTTTAATTATCACAATATTTAATTTAATTAATTATTTAGTTATGTTTTAGTTATAATTTTATTTATTCAAAATAATTATTTAAAATTCATGAATTGAGTAGGTAAAATTTTAGTAATAAAAATGTAATAAAATAATAAATATAAAAATTAATTATAATAAAAATTATAAATCATATTTATTTAATTTAAACATTATTAATAATTATAATAAAATAAATAATAATAAAAATAATATATACAATAAATAATATTATTTATAATCTACTTAAAGTATAAAAAATTATAATAGTATTAATAATATCATTATATATATATATATATATATATATATATTATTTTTTAATTATAATATTGGATTATTTTTAAAATATATATAATATTAAAATTATTATATATAATAATAATATTAAAATTATTATATAATAATAAGTTTAATATAATTTTAATAAAAATATAATAAGAAATTAAAATTAAGTGATATAAGAAAATGATTACATTTAGGAACTAGTTACAATTTTATATTAAATATGGTATAAATATACAGCAGAAATTCTATAAAATAATACACTTGGGACTTGGGACGACCAAAATTTATTAATTAAAAGAGTTATTAATTAATCGATAAATTAATAATTATTAATTTATATATTAATTAATATTTTATTAATTTATAGTAAAATACTTAGTTTACAAACACCTTTAAACTTCCACTTAATTATTGTATACAATGCAAGTACGATATATCAGGTATATCAAATGAATGACCCAATTTTAAAGAAACCTTCAATCTCCCACCTTATAATGCTTCTTGTGTTCAATGTATCACTTTATGGACATTAAAAATATTTTCTATATAAACAAGATCAAAATACTTTAGGTAACTCAAAAAAATTTAGAAGAAATTATTGGAAGTAATAAAGATAATATCGATGAAAAGATGATGAAAGTTCTACAATGGAGCCCCTTCGTGAAACGAAGCTATTAAATCGGCAATCACATTGAACAATTTCTTGTTGAGCTATAAGAAAACAACACCAGAAGTTTTTTACCATGCTAAGGAAAATTAGAGACGAGATTTAAGGGGAAATTGATTTCAACAAAAAACAAAAGACAATTGAGTCATTTTTCAAGAAACCTCATAAATCATTAATGTAATATGGTATATATAAGGAATTATTAATTTATATTTTATATGGGGTCTAAAGAAATTATCAAAAATGTATTATCTTATAATTTTAGCGAATTATTAATTTAGCAACCTATCCCCGAGTCGGGACCGACCAAAAATATTATCTTAGAGAGTTTATTAAATAATCGAGTATTAATTTATCGAATTTCTATTGTATAGAAGTATAAATTCATATTTCTAGTAAAAACTTTATACAGATGATATTAAATACTTTTGCTAAAATATTGTTTCTATAGTTGTATTAACTATTAAATAATATGATAATCCAAAAGGATATATTTCAGAGAATGAATTGAATAATGGACTATGGTGTGTCTCGTACATTTGGGACATGTTGAATATAATGGTGGGGTTAAATGTCATCCGTTTTAAGTGTTTAATAAATTCAATGTCATTTTTTCGTACAAATAAAATAGAAAATTGCATTTGTCACCGATTTATTTAATTAAGTTAATTCGTTTTAATGATCATTTACGTATAATAATATTCAATTATCGTTATTGTTATCCGTAATTGTTTCAAGTTGTAATTTTTATTTGTTTCAAATTATTACACTTATTCACTAAATACTCAAGTATATTTGATTTTATTTATACAAGATAACTTATTTATGTAAATTAGTGTAACAACTTATTATATAATCACAATTTATTTGTGCTTAAATCAAACTAGCCTTATAATAGATGGGCCTAGGCAATAACATATGTTTTTTTTTAAAAAAAAAGGTATATATTTTTAATCATATATTTATTTTTTAACTCTCTTTTACTTGTCTTTTTTGCTAGGGAAAATTAAACCCCAAATGTTTTATCCATTGGAGGTATCCCCACTTTCTTTGTATTCATTTGGGAAGACTTCTTCAGTTTGAGTTATATAAATAATAAACACTAAACATATCAATTTACTCTAGTTCTAGTATATTATATGATCACTCAATGTATTAATCAAAATATTAAAATAATTTTAATTTTAATTTTTTATATTATCATTATATGTTATTATTTTTAAATATTTTTCTCAAAAAATCCACCTACTCAAAATCATCCCAATTATAATCAATTGTGATGTTCTCATTAATAATGTTAATGTCCAAAAGTGAGAATCTACATATATGTTTAAGAAATGCCAATTCTTCATGTTGTTATCTTTATGGTAAACTTGGTTTCATAATTAAGGTTATCTTTGAATATGATCCAAACCTTATGATAAATTTGTTTTCATTGAAATATTAAGAAAATTATTTTGAACATTCATTCTTTAATTGGTTACAAGTAAAACTGACAATTATAAAATTACGATGAACGATAGAAAATATCATTTTTTTCGAGAGCAAAAATCTTATGGGACAATTGCGTTGGAATTACGACCATCAACACGCTCATCACAATCGACATGATCAACACATTTGGCATGTTCGGCATAGTCGGAATGGTCACACAAAATTTAGTTGTTTGATTTGGTCGTAGGTTACGGGAAACGTGGTCACAGTCACGATCGTCGGCACATTCGACATAATCGGTATGATCAGCACGTCTGACACGTTCGTTTGAAAATTATTTGCTTGTGTCGCAAATCTAGGGTTAGAAAATCAGAAATATGGTCACTAGGATTGTTTGAGAACATGTCACTTGGGTCGTAATTGGTCTCGATCATTGATTGATTTCGATCGTTAGGGCGTTGGGTTGTGAAACAGGGTCACTAGTTCACTATTCTACGACCATTCATGGTCGTAGGTTATTCTCGGTTGTAAGTAATTTGGGTTTGGTTGAGTTGTCTGCATTCTTGCTTTCTTGTATTATCTAGTTGTTCTACTAAGATGGGGAGAAAGAATAGGAATAAGGAAAAAGAAGTGCATGACTTTGTGAAAATCGATTCAAGCAAGAAAACGATAGATAAAATAGAACATAAACATCTCTCTAAGAAAGCGAAAATGCAGAAATAGAGCTCTCAGAAGTGTAAGGAAAAAGTGCATAATGAAACTGAAAGGTTGAACTCTAAAATAAAAAATGATAGAATATGAAAGGTTGGATACAAAAAAAGGGCAAATCTCTACGGACTCAAGAATCAAATTACAAAATTTTTATTCCAAACAAAGAACAGAGAGATTCTACTTAGTAAAAAAACACATCATACTACTATCCAAGTCAATATTCACTATCTTCAGGATTATAACTTACTAAAATAAGATAAATACAAGAAGATAGTTAGCTGGTGTGTGGAAATAATGAGGGAGCTTATGAAGTGCCCCAAAACCAAGACCTACACTATCATAAGTAATTCCAACTTAAAAGTTAATGAAGTTTGGAAGAAAAATATAGGACAGAAAGCTGATGATCAGGAGAAATATAAAGGCAAAAACTTACCTAGTAGATTTTAAACCAAAAGATGAGATTCTTAAATCCCTTTCGAGTTTAAATTACCTATTGAAGTGTAAGAAAATGCATTAAAAATGGGAAAATATAGTTGTTTGGAACTACATAGGTATTGTAACCACCGAGAATCCCGTAGTAGCGCTCATGGTTGACACGTGGTATGTGGGCCAAGAGTTGCTCGAGGTTCGATGATTTCAACATTTGCTTAGACTAACCTGGAGTTATGTTTCTCAGTCGAGGTGTATGAACCTAGGGGTGTAAACGAGTCGAGTCGAGCCGAGTACCATACTACTCGAACTCGACTCAAAGTACATTATAAATACTCGAACGTGAACTCGATTGAGCACCAAAATTTATACTCGAATTTGACTTGATGACAATTCGAGCTACTCAAGCTCGAACTCAAAAACTCTAAAATTAAATTTTATTAATTAAAATTACATTTTACTACCACTATGTTAGGATCTAGGTAGCCGCTGGAGGACCGAGGGTTAGACCGGTTAGCGGTTCTCACTCGAAGGGTGGTGGTTAATCCGGTTAGAGATTAACACCGGGGTTTCAATACTACACAGCCTGTCACAAACCCTTGAACTAGGTTCAAGCGCGGAAGAGGTTTGCTTTCAGGTTGAAGCGGCACACTTGTATGATAGGCAGAATCGGTATTGTATAATGGAGGTTTGAGATTTTATGGGTCGGCTTCGGTAATCTGGAAATTCGGCTTGGATAGGGTTAAGTCGGTTATAGCGGTACGGATCTGTTAGATAATGAAACCAGCAGACAGTAAATAACAAGACAAATTTTATGGATGTTCGGAGATAAAGCTCCTATGTCACCCCTTCCTCTCGAAACCGCGAGAAGGATATTCACTAAGGAATACATGTACAATCCGATCGAGACTTATTTCCTGCTCAATAACACTCTTACAATTTACACCGAAATTGTAAAATACACTTTAACTTTAGCACTTAGGCTTTCTTAGAAAAACACAGTCTTATCACTTATAGAATAAATGCTCTTAGAGTTTCTCACTTGTCCCACTGTGTCGCACATTTACTCTTCTTCAATTGCCCCTTTTATAGGTGAAATATGCCAACGGTCATATTTCACTGCCTTGAATCTGAATGGCTGAGCAGAGGTGCAGTGATTTAGTGTTTCAGAGATTCAGACCTGCGGTCGTTTCCTTAGACCTGATGGTTAACCTCAGACTTGGCAGTCTGTTCTTCCGGTGTGTAAGACAAACCTGCTAGGTTTGTCTTTTACTCAATGTAGGCACTGTCTGTTGGACAGTTGTCTGTACTTGGAAGATCTTCATTCTGACTTATCCCGAAGTGGAAAGATCCGGTGGTACTATCTTCTGCAGCCTGCAGTCTTTCCTCAGACTTGTATGGATATGGAAATGTTCAGTCTGTTCCTTTGGTATCATTCTCAGCAGATACCCGAATTGTCTTCTTGTACTGGTCGGTCATTTGACTTAACCGAATGGCTTTTGATATGAGTGATGTAACCGGACTTCTTCCGGTTATTCCTTTGCCTTGTGGCCGGTCGGCTGTCTGATTTTTCCGTTTTTAAGCTTTGACCAATCCTTTCTTTGTGCGGTCATGTTCCAAGTATTCTTGGTCGGTTTAGTAGCTTGACCGACTAGTTTTCTTAGCTGGTTCTTTTGTTTATCCGGTCCGGTTCCTTGTTCCTGCATGGAAAGTTTATTTAAGTTAGGTTTATTTGAACCGGTCTGATTTTATCTAACAATTTCTCCCTTTTTGATTATTTTATTTAAAATTATCAAAATCATGTAAGTTTGCAACCGTAGGCCGGTTGTTTTATTTGTCCGGATTTTTGAAGCTGACTTGGGAGAATTTTTCGAAAAATTTTAAGAAAAATTTTGGAAAAGTCTTATCTTTTCCAATTGTTAGGATCTAGGTAGCCGTTGGAGGACCGGGGGTTGGACCGGTTAGCGGTTCTCACTCGAAGGGTGGTGGTTAAGGTAGCCGCTGGAGGACCGGGGGTTGGACCGGTTAGCGGTTCTCACTCGAAGGGTGGTGGTTAATCCGGTTAGAGATTAACACCGGGGTTTCAATACTACACAGCCTGTCACAAACCCTTGAACTAGGTTCAAGCGCGGAAGAGGTTTGCTTTCACAAACCCTTGTTTATCCGGTCCGGTTCCTTGTTCCTGCATGGAAAGTTTATTTAAGTTAGGTTTATTTGAACCGGTCTGATTTTATCTAACACACTATTATATCTCAAACATATTATAATATATATTTGATAAACTATACATATATAATAAAAATATTATTTTAAAATAACAAATATAAACACCATCAAATAATTTAAAGATAACAAATGTTCATTCAATCACAAACATCATTTAAAAATTACAAACGAAATTGAATATTTAGAATATGTTCATCACAAAAATAGTACAAGTTATAAAATAAAAAAAATTGTTGAATATTGAAAGATATTATCACAAATGTCATTAAGAAATTACAGAATGAAAAACGAAGTCATTAATCATAATCTTACAATAAAGTCTCACCAAAGTAAATTATAAAAATCTTGATTTACCTGAGAATAATCAAAATTAAGCTTTAAACCCTAAAACTATAAAGGGAAAAATTTTAATATAGAAAATTGGGGTCTTACATAAAACAAAGATGATTCTTGTTGCTTCATCGTTCAAGGAATTTGAAGCGCAATTTCTTTAATCTATGGCTCTTTGTGTACACAAGAAAATAAATTTAAATTTAAAAATTATTACAAATATTTAAATGTAAAATCTTACCTTTGTCTTTTTTTTTGCTCCTTGAAGGCACCTATACCAATCTCCTACATAAATTAATACTTGTACTATTTCTGGAACTAATGATGAACGATAAGCATCAATGACCCTCGCTTCAGCACTAAATGTTGATTCAAAAGACACCATGGTTATTGGAATTGCCAACATATCTCAAGCCATCTTCAACAATATCTTATATGTTAGCCTACTCACTTTTCACCATTCCAAGCAATCAAATTTATCTCGATTAACCTTTGGCTCAACACGTTTGTAGGGCGTAAACCTTAATTTGTCTTTATATATTCATCCATATCTTCTTGTGGTTGACCATCACCTCCAACTTGATTGCCACTATAATGTTCCCTTTCTTCAATATTGTTTGCAGTCACATAATCATCGTAGAGATCATATAAACTTTTTTAATCTCTCTAATTTTTTTCTTGGGCATCAGCATTCGAATATATTCTTGATAAGCAAAATTCAACACTTCAAATTTTCAACCTAGGATCCAAAATAGCTTTAATGGCCTACAATAAATTGTTCTCTCCCTAATATTTGTCAGATTTAGCTTTCATTCTTTGAATCATTGCTTGTACAAAACCATCCGCAACATTAAAATTTCTGTCTAACATCATTTTAATCTTTTTCACTTCTTGAAGGAACAAATTTGATATTGGATATTCACTTTTAGAAATAACTTGTGTAGAAGTCCAAAATATTGTAAATCTGAGCATACTTTCTCAACATATACCCAATCTTCTAAACTAGGACAAAAATCATAATATGGATCTCGATAAGCAAATTGTGGAAACACTGGTCAATATTTAAGTGCACAACTTAACATCTCAAATGTTGAATTCCACCTTGTTCGACAATCATGGATTAACTTTTTCCCAGGCAATTGCAATTGCTGCACTATTTTTGAAAAAGAATGATTCTTCCATCCGATCAATTAATATAATCCACAATTTCTCTTATCTTTCCAGTGATTTCAATAATCTCTCAACCCATCTTGAACCACAAGATTTAGAATGTGTGCACAACACCTCACATGAAAAAGTTTTCATTCGCATAACAACTTGTTAGCCCTTGAAAAATTGTCTTTCAATAAACGAATAGTTGATATTCTCCTAGAGGATATACAAACAATCAATCATACAACTATTTGCATCATCCAAGAGAAGACGACAGAAATATTTCATTTCATTTGTAGAACTTTTGATTCTTTATGCATAATATGGACTACTGTACATTTATATATATGTTACCATGTTTGAGTTTTGATGAATATTTTGTTGTTGCTTACTAATTTGATAGATAAAATATGTGATTTTGATTGAGAATAGCTTGATTTATTATGTGGTGGGTGACTTGATAGTTAAAATAACTGAAATGAGCATGGATAAACCAGAATGCTCAAATAGAAGCAAGAAAAGTAAGAAAAATGACTGATATTTAAATTCTTTTGATTAATGTCTTTGAAGTTTTAGAATATTTATGTCTTGTTAATATAGTGTTAGGATTTAGGTCGCGGCTAGAGGACTGGGGTTGGGCCGGTTAGCGCGTCTCACTCAAAGGGTGGTGATTAATCCGGTTAAAGATTAACACCGGGGTTTCAATACTACATAAACTGTCACAAACCCTTAAACTAGGTTCAAGCGCGTAAGAGGTTTGTTTTAGTTTGAAGCGGTACACTCACGAGATAGGCAGAACCGGTTCTGGATGATATAGGTTTGAGAATTGATGGGTCGGTTTTTGTAACCTGTTGATTCGGTTTAGATAGTGTAGGGTTAGGGCGGTGTAGATAGGTTAGAATAGTGTAGGTTAGAATGTAAAACCAGCAGAAAGTAAATAACAAGACAGGTTTTTATGGATGTTCGGAGATAAAACTCCTACGTCACCCCTTCCTCTCGAAACCGCGAGAAGGATATTCACTAAGGAATACAAACACAATCCGATCGAGACTTATTTCCTGCTCGATAACACCCTTACAATTTACACCGAAATTGTAAAATACACAATTCAACTTTAACACTTATGCTTTCTAGAGAGAGAACACACTCTTTTCACTTGTAGATTAAATTTTCACTATGTCTCACGTATATCACTTGTTCCGTATTGTGTCCCCCTTGAACTCTTCTTCAGTTGCTCCTTTTATAGGTGAAATATGCCAACGGTCATATTTCACTTCCTTGAATTTGATTGGCTGAGCAGAGGTTCAGTGTTTCAGACCTGGCGGTCAACTTTTCAGACCTGACGGTCTAATTTTCCAGTGTGTAAGACAAACCTGCTAGGTTTGTCTTTTACTCAATATGGTGATGGTCTGTTAGACAGTTGTCTGTACTTGGAAGATTGCATTTCTGATTTATCCTGAAGTGGAAAAATCTTGTAGGACGGTCTTCTGCAGCCTGCAGACTGTCCTCAGACTTGTATGAATATGGCAATGTTCAGTCTGTTTTTTGGTATCATTCTCAACAGATACCCGAAGTATCTTCTTATGCTGGTCGGTTATTTGTCTTAACCGGATGGCTTCTGGTTATTGCTTTGGCTTCTGGTCAGTTAATGACCGACTATCTGGTGTTTCCAGCCTTCGGTTTTGAGTTCTGGCCGATCCTTTCTTTGTGCGGTCATGTTCCGAATGTTCCTGGTCGGTTTACTATCTTGACCGGTTAATCTTCTTAATCGGTTCATTTGTTTGACCGGTCCGGTTCCTTGTTCCTGCATGGAAGGTTTATTTATGTTAAGTTCTGTGAACCGGTCTAATTTTATCTAACATATAGTTGTTATTTTTAAACATTTTATGGTTATGTTTTAATATATTAATGTCTTATGATTTTGGCTTACAACATTTTATTGTAATATTTATTCATAGTTTTAGTTTTATAAAATTTAATTATATCTTTAGTTTTATAAAAATTGCAAATTCTTAGATATTTTATCTTTGAAAATTATTACGAATAATGTTGTTGATGTCTTGTTTAGTAAATAATTTTCAACTTTCAACTACAATATATCACTAAATTGCTGTAATATTTGCAATATCAATAATATGTATTGTTGAGAAACCTATGACAGATCGAATGGTATATTTGGTAAATATTTTTCAACTATTGCATAGAAATTCCTTGTATTAGAGTGCAATAATTTTTACATTAATCCATGTTAATCGCCAAATTACTTTAATTTTTGTAATATCGATATTATGTATTGTTGTGAAACCCATTATAAATCGAATGTTGTCGTTAAGTGTAATGATATATCAATAATGAATTTTGATATATATATATATATATATATATATATAAACTTGATGAATAAAATTTAGAGATTTTAAATAAGAGTAATGATATATACAACCCCTTACACAACACCTTCATACAACACTTACCTCATTTGGAAAGAAAGAGAAAATATATCTTAAATAAATCATCAAATATACATGTCAAACTAACTTAGAAATTATATTTGTATAAAAACTTTTTAGGAACAAAAAATACAAAAACAATTTATTATAAAAATGTATTTTCTTTTGCAAAGATAAAATTATATAACTTAAACTTGAACGTGATACATTGAAAATACTTTTTTATTTTTACCAAATCTTAAACCTCTTCCAATACAAATTTTTTTATCGTTTGGGATGGCATAAAATGAAGTTAATTAAACGAAAATGCGTCTTAATTGGATAAAACATAGCCCTTCTTATTATATCTCGTCTAAGTTAGAACAAACTAAATTTCATTTCAATAACATTTTTTGCAGCAACATGTTTCATGTTGAAAAATTCTTCGTAGTTAGAAGGTGTTCGTGCAACATCCTAAGATCCTAAATGGTACTTGTGTCCTTTAAAAATCCTTCTTCATTTATGTATCCAACTTTTACTAAATAATAGTAACATGTAGTAATGTAATTATTTATTAACATTTTTACTAAGTAACAATAACATATGTTAATGTCTAATTTTTTATATGAATAAATAGTTATATATTCCTTATCTTGAGGAACTTTTAAACCATTGTTTTTAATAATTGCATCTCATAAAATTTATTATCAACAACAGAACCTTCCCAACCATGTAATATATAAATGAACATCATATCATGAGAGCAAACCCCTAGCATGTCTGTTGTAATTTGTCCTTTTCGATTTATATATGTTTCTTTTATATTTTCTCCCGTAGAATATATGTTCCATCTATAGCTCCTAAATAATTTTATTTATATATAAAAAAAATAAAATAAAAAACATGTATTTTATTAGTATATAGAAACAATACATTTATTATTTACCTCAAACCATTTCCATCTTTCATTTGTATGAGAATTTTGGAGAGTCTTTGACTTTTTTAGTAGGTCAACTTGAAGATTTATAACGATTTTTAACACTTCATGCACATATTTACTAATTGTCCATCTGGAACGATGAAACGCAAATGAAGAATTTCTTATCTTAATATGATGAGCTAGAATATATAGTAATATATCTATCTTTTCTTAAAAGATAAACTTTGGAGTGAGATAACCTTAACACCTCCATCAAATTGCATAAACGAAGGAAAGCCCTTCAATCCTTTATCATTGGGTTTTGTCATCCTATTTATAGTGTATGTTTTGAGTTGTGCGGTATTGATAGATTGATAAATAGATTAGAAAGTTGATAAACATCGCTCATAAGCAAGTAGCATGACCATTCTTTGCAAAAAAAAATAGAGTTTATTTTATATCATTTCAAAAACATACAAATTGCATTATGATCGTCATAATTATCCACTTCGCCACTATAATATTCATCATCAGTAGCATCCATCTATTTATAGTGATAATTAAGATCTAATATTATTAGTAAGAAGATGTATTAATCTAAGCATACATCAGTCACATCTCAAACAAAACTCAAGACTAATAAAGCAATATGAGTTATTGGGTGGTGGTCTCGCTTATGGGGTCAAAATCAATATGCTCTAAAAAAAATTAAATATCATTCTTATCGATCTCATAAGTATCATAGAAAATCCCATTAATCGAATAATTTTTTCGAGAAAGATGATACATTTAAGTCATACAAGTAAAGAGGTCTATTCATTGATAAAAAATGAAAAAAATGTGAATGGGTATTGGGTTGATGATAAAATAGAATCCTGAATCGCGAATAGTGATTTGATTGGTGATGAAGAAAGAGAATTCTTGGTTCAGATCGGTAATAAGTCTGATTATATTTCTATCTTTGTACATTCCGTTTGAAGAAAGGAAGGATCCCGAATAATCAATCTTTCTTTTAGTTGTTGAATCTCTCTTTAATTTATCAATGAGAGCAAGTTTGAAAAATGATCTTAGAGTGTCTAGGGAAGGGCCAAGAGGGTTTCTTAACGCCTTCTTTTTCTTTTCATCAGAAAGACTTTTCATGGTAAGGAAGAAGGGGAATAAGCACACTTGAAGAATTAATAATAAAGTAATTTAACAAATTTTGGTTAAGACAAACTCAAGACTAATAAAACAATATGACTCAAAAGTGAAAGTTTATATTTGGTTCTTATCAATATGTTATGTTAGATGATATCATTATTAGTTTTTCATATTTACTTACTGTAAATGTTTTTTATTTTTAATATGATATTTTATAAAAATATCATCTCAATCAATGTTATTATTGTTTAAAAATTATATTGTACATGATGGATTAATCAAATTCATAGTTAGAACAGATTGATTAAAATCATCTCTTCTAATTAATGTAATTTTAATTTACTTCAATCAGTTTTGTTTATCTCTTCTAATTTATCTTCATTTTTCATAGAGTAGCAGATGATTAAAATCAATTATTATTATTATTATTATTATTATATATTCATTCAGAATAAGGAATCTTATTACTATGTAACCGATTCAACTATCAATTAACACTAGTAAAAAAAGATTCAATACCGACTATATATGCCGACCATAACAAAAACCGTTGTTATTTAGTACTTCAATACCGACTAGAACAAAAACTGTCGGCATATGGGTTATTATTACTGACCACATACAAAATGGTCGGTAATAGTACCTCTATACCGATGATTTTAGTGCCCTCGGTATATATATATAGATGAAAGTATTTATATTTAAGTATATAAGATTTTATCAAATTAAAATACTAATATTAATTTGTCAAAATTATCATGAGGGTTTGTATATAATCTTTAGCCTAATTATATATAACTTATTTATATTATTATTACTTATTTTAAATGTTATTTAAATTAAATAAAAATATTTACATTTTAATTTATTTAATTGAATTTATAAAAAAAAATTAGAATAGCCTCCTCGTTGCCAATAACAATTTTTACTCAATCCACTAGTTATTTTGTTGGACAAAAATACACTATCAAATATTTTCATTTTAAGATTGAAAAGCAAATAATTTATATAATAAAATTATTTATTTTTTAACTTATAATTTAATTAGTTTATTTATTAATTATAAATATAAAAATTTGATATATACCTAATTTTGTATTTATATGATTCAAATTAAAAAAATAAATTATTTTATATGTTATAAATTAATTGAATTTATATTATATAAATTATTTAAAAAAATATATAAATTATAAAATATAAACTAAGGTGTGTAATTAAATTATACCCTAAACTCAAATGGCGACCACATGTCCGGTCGTCAACATGAATATATGTCCTCTTTCAGCCTTAGCTATTTCCGTTTCCACTTCCACATTCAATTCTCCCTCTTCCTCCGAAGATGGAGAGTTTAAGATCTTTGATTCGTCAATTAGGTCATTGCCAGCTACCTAATCAACAGCCTAATCATCATCGTCATCTGTATCGCCGCCATGTAAACCCTCACTCTTACACTCTTCCTTTCTTATATATTTATTCATTTCCACTGGATAAACCTCAAATTACTCGTCCTCATCTTCATGAACGATAGGATTTGACTCATGTAACTCTCCATTCATCCATTCAGATCTTTTCTCACACTCGAGTAAATGACGACTGCTAACTCACGTTTCCAGGTTTCATATCTTGTTCTTTACCTTTAGCTTTGAACTGACATAGTTTAATATAGTTAACATTTCGAGTAATGAACGTAATTTGGTCATTTGGTCATTATGATGAACAGATCGTGTTCCCTGTTATTAATACTAAGCACTCATATGAATATATTTTGTGATGAGAAAAGCTTGACAATATAACTTCATAGTTCGCGGGACTAAAAGGATGGCTATGGAGCTGGAGAAGCCATTGTTGGATCCTAAAAGTTTTAACCGTGATGGGATTGACCTTGTAAAATGATTGACAATTCTAGGGCAAACAAAAGTGATAATATAAATGTGATAATTAACATTGTCAGCTGATTTGGTTCAACAGGAGCAGTTACCATTGGATGAAGTATTTGAACAGCTGAGAACATCACCAGTAGGGCTTTCATCTAAAGAAGCGGAAGCTCAATTGAAGATCTTTGTCCCTAATAAACTCGAAGAAAAGCCTGTAAGCAAGTGATGGAAATTCAGCCTTGGTTCTAAAATTTTGAAAGAAAGTTAGTTTATGTAACTAACACAAAGAGGACATGTTTTCTTATTTATTGCAGGTTATTGCTGAAAAAATGCATGCCATTATTGAAAAGTATGCTGAGAGAGGTTCGCGGTTTCTTGCTGTTGCTATTCAGGTAGTAAATTCAGAAATATATGTATGTTTTTTCATCTTCTTTTTAATTAACATGCTAATTAGCACCGTATCTGCTATCAATTCTTTTCAGGAAGTCCCAGAGAAATCTAAGGACATCCCTGAAGGTCCTTGGAGATTTTGTGGGACTATCCATAAATCACTTAACCTTGGTGTTAATGTCAAAATGATCACAGGCAATGATTCATATTTTTTCATTTCTTGTGAAATTGTATCTCAAACTATTTCTTATGGTGCCTACAATTGAAACAACATCTGTTAAATTAGAAGACAAATGGAAGAGAGTAAATTTATTTTTGTGTATGTGCTAGATAGGTGGTCAGTTGGCAATTGCAAAGGAGATAGGCCGAAGACTTGGCATGGGAACAGATATGTACCCATCTTCCTTATTGTTGGGCCGTCACACAAATGAGAATGAAGTTATTCAAGTGGATAAGCTCATAGAGAAAGCAGATGGGGTTTGAATGGTTTCTAATTATTTATATCTTGTTGTGCAGATAGAACACAAGTACGAGATTGTGAAGATTCTTCAAAGAGAATAAACAGATAGTGAGAATGACAGGAGACGCTACATACACTTGCTCTGAAGAAACCTGATATTGGAATAGCAGTTGCAGATGTTACAGACGCTGCAAGGGGAGTTATAGATATCGAATTAACCGAGCCAGGCCTAAGTGTTATTGTTAGTGTTGTTTTGACTAGCCGTGCTATTTTTCAAAGGATTGAAAATTATACAGTTCAGTACCACTCTTCTTCTCTAGTTGATTATTCTTTGAATGCTTCACCCTGACTGATTTTATGTTTGCTTCTAATCATGCAGATATATATTGTATTAATAACTATTCGTATTGTGCTAAGCTTGATTGATTTCAAGGTACATGATTAGAGGACAACCTAGAGAGTGATGGTAAATAACTGTTTCTCAAACACACATAGTTAATTTTCATTGAGGTTTTTCTCTCATGGTAGACCGTAGATGATGATGATTCATCTTCTCCATGCCGTTCCAAGAGAGTAAAACTATCCGATAAAGTTATAAATCACTCCCAAATCAACCAACCTAACCAATTTCGGTAACTATATCTTGTTGATGTTATTATATACAATTAGGTTAAGAAAGTAAGCAAAGATAAAAAGGAGATTGTACACATTATGGATAATGAGGACAACTACGATGAGGAGATGGTAACAATATTTATTGGATGATTTGTAAATATTGTTTTTATTCTATATTACTACTAATCAGATTACAGAACCAACTGTTGGAATCATTTGTTCAATCAGAAAAATATGTTATGAAAGCTGTAGAAGAAGATCTTGCTAAAAGAACCCGTGATGCTGATCACGATCCAGGACAATGGAGGACTTAACTAGTTTCGAGTTACCAAGGTTTAGTCATCTTGATTTTCGTTTTGATCGTTACTTCACTTGACATATATATCAAGCTTTAGTAGATCATGTTATGCTTCATGATGTTAATTATAGTGGCTTCTTTTTGTTGTGATTATTACTCTACGATCATTTTTTCCTCCAATCGGTTGAATTTCAGTGTTTTTTCGTCTTAAATTAATTATTTGCTTTCTTTCTTAAGGTAGAGACGTCCAACCGAACAAATAGAGGAGGCCTTGAGTTGTTGAATTGGTAATATCTTGGGATTTCTTCTTCCTCCATCCTTCTAAACCTGCTATTGTCCTTCTTCAAAACAAAATCATGAATCTGATGTTCTCTTTACCATCTTCGGTTTAACTTTGTCTTAAGTTGATTAAGAAGTATTGTATCTTGGTTAAAAATTTCATCATGGTGATAGATCTAAATATACCCCTGATGATACAGTTTAGTAGAGAAATAGGTTGAAATTTATTGAACATCTAAAAGAGTCCATATCTCTTCTAATTGAATGTTGTACTTGTAGTTATATAAATCAAGATATTTTATTGTAGAAAATGTATACCATCGATACCTAAAACCAAAAATGTATGTAGTATATATAATCTATTATTGCAGATTTCATGATTGTTCAACTGCGTCTTTAAGACCATCTCTTGTTTGCTCTATCAGTTGGAGTTATGATCAAGTTCTTCCACAATTGTCCTGATAATGCATTCCAGATTATTGATGTATGTCTTATATGAGTTTTTCATTGAGAATAAATTTTATATTTTGTCATTATTAAATTAATCAATCATAACATATTGTTTTAGTTGGAACATTTTACTATTTTATAAAGGATTCATGCTATAGTGGTAAGGATTGATACTAATGTTATTGGTTTTTATTGAGATTTGTGAAATTTGATTTAATAATGATGGTTTTTCTGTTAGCCAGCATAACGGGTCAAAGCTCTTTCCAGTTGACACTCCAACATCGCTAGTAAGAATGAAATTTGGCACTTGATTTTAAATGAAATTTAAAATGACATGTATATGATATAATACTTAATTGTTATGTAGGTTTAGATGATGATTACAAATGTGTTAATTAATACAAAGACGACGGTTAATAAGCCTTAAGAAGCAGTGGAGAATGTGCGTGTATTAGCTACTAGCGTTGTCTATGGTGTTTACATGTCAATCTCAAGGGATCGGTAGGGTCAAATATTTGTGTTTTTAAAGGAGGATTCATCTGAAGTGTGAAGTGGAGATGATGAATTTTTTCCTAAAACTTTCTCACTTGAAATTTGTCATTTAGTTAAAATTATAAAGAATTTCGATTTTCGTTTTTAGTAAGGAAATGGTTGTGATCTACTCAATGGTAAGTCAAGAAATGGTTTATTAAAGCCTTGAAATTAAATATTTTATAATATTTTATATTTGGTTTATGTTTTAAGAATATTATTTAATTTGTTTGGTTCATCATAAAATATTTTATGGCGACGGTAAAGTGGTCGTCATAGAGTCCTCTATGGCGACGGTAAGAGTGGTCGCTATAGAGACCTCTATGACGACGGTTAGAGTGGTCGTTATAAAGTATTATATGGCGACGGTAAGAGTGGTCGTTATAGAGTCCTCTATGACGACGGCCAGAGTGGTCGTTATAGATGATTCTATGGCGACGGTGAAAGTCGTCGGCATAGAGGGTTTTATGGCGACGGTACTAAAATGGTCGGTATATGCGTTTTTGGGCAATAACGACAAGTGCAATGCCGACGACTGACGACTGCTTTTACGCCGTCCCAAATAATTTATAGCGAAGGTTTATATTCCAATACCGACGACATCCATCATCGTTATTGAGCTATTTTTTACTAGTGTAAGAAAAAAAGCAAAATCATTCAAATAAGTATTCAAGGAAACAATAGTATTTACAAATGAACATGTAACGAGTATTGGTTTGATTCTCTCTTAAAGGTTAGAGAAAGATCGGAAAACAATTATAAGAATAAAATGATATATTTTCTATTTCATTATATAGTTTTTCTAAACTAGTAGATAAATCAGTTATTTAATCAAAAGATAGAAAATTAACTTTTCCAAAAAAAATTATTGTGTATGTTAAAAGACATATCTGTTCAAATCTTGTATTCTTAGTCTCGTCTTCAAACAATGAGTTCGTCCTCAACTTCCTAGGTTATCATCTTATACGAATTTTATTCGAATCTCCCCCAAATATATGCTTTTAGAAATGTGTTTCCTTAACTTTTTCCGAATTTCCCCAGATCTTTGCTTGTAGAAATAAGTTTCTTGAATTTTCTCTGATTCTCTCCAAATCTATGCTTGAAGAAATAAGTTTCCTTCTTCTCTGGATCTCCTCAAATTTATGTTCGTAGTAATGAGTTTCCTTAATCTTATCTGAATATCCCCAAATCCATGTTTATATAAACGAGTTTAGATGAAAAATAGTTCAAGAAAATGAAAACAATGAAGAAAAAGATTTTAGATAAAAAGAGATGAAAAGAAAAATAAGGAATTACTATATAGACGAAAAAATGAATGAACTTTCTAAAAAAATATTAGGGAAGAAAAAACATAATAAAAATAGAAGGGTACATATAAAAGTATTATTTTTATACTAGTTTGTAACGGTTTCTAAGTACAAATTTGTACCTACAAAATATATAAATTTTAAATAATATTTATATAAAATATTTCAACCAAGCATTTAACCAAATTTAATACAGTTATTAGTTAAACTAGTATGTATTCCGTGCATTTGCACGAGTAATAATATAAAAAACCGTGAAAAAAATATTACGGTAAAATTTTTATGGGCGGATCAACCCACAATCCGACCCAAGTATCCATTTACTCTCACATATATCAAAATTAACCACAACTCTCGACCCGACAATCCAGACACTTTAAAAATTAAGCATCATTATATATATATATATATATTAGTTAGTTAAAAAGTTGAACTTATATTGTTAAAATGTCACGCGTTTATTAAATTTTGAGTTGAATTTAAAATATAAGTGTTATTAGCCTAGTTGGTTAAAATGTTGTACTTGTTTTGTTAGGTTGCAAGTTCGAACTATACTTATAGCATTTTTAATTTTATTTTTAACTGTTTTAGGTTTATGGGCGGGTCAACCCAGAATTCGACCCAAATAACCTTATTTTTAACCGTTTTAAGTTTATGGACGGGTCAACCCACAATCCGACTCAAGTATCCATTTACTCTCACATATATCAAAATTAACCACAGCTCTCGAACCGGCAATCCAGACACTTTAAAAATTAAGTATCATTATATATATATATAGATTAGTTAGTTAAAAAGTTGAACTTATATTGTTAAAATGTCACGCGTTTATCAAATTTTGAGTTGAATTTAAAATATAAAGTGTTATTAGCCTAGTTAGTTAAAAGGTTGTACTTATTTTGTTAGGTTGCAAGTTCGAACCATACCTATAGCATTTTTAATTTTGTTTTTAACCGTTTTAAGTTTATGGACGGGTCAACCCACAATCCGACCCAAGTATCCATTTACTCTCACATATATCCAAATTAACCATAGCTCTCGACCCGACAATCCGGACACTTTAAAAATTAATCATCATTATATATATATAGATTAGTTAGTTAAAAAATTGAACTTATATTTTTAAAATGTCACGCGTTTATCAAATTTTGGGTTGAATTTAAAATATAAAGTTTTATTAGCCTAGTTGGTTAAAAGGTTGTACTTGTTTTGTTAGGTTGCAAGTTCGAATCATACTTATAGCATTTTTAATTTTATTTTTAACCGTTTAAAGTTTATGGGCGGGTCAACCCACAATCCGACCCAAGTATTCATTTACTCTCACATATATCCAAATTAACCACAGCTTTCGACCCGACAATCCGGACACTTTAAAAATTAAGCATCATTTTATATATATATATATATATATATATATATATATATATATATATATATATATATATATATATATATATATTACCTAACAAACATAGCCAAAAGATCACTAAATCACCATCATTCTTTGAGTCTATATACCTAACAAAAAAAACATGAAATTGCAAAAGCAGGACATATAGTTCATGAAATGTATGGATTTTTATATAAATTATGATAATAATCTCATTGCTTAAACTATCAATTTGTATATATGTAATACATTAATATTTAAAAATGATTCTAACTAATTTATGTTAAAATGAGATTCAAATTTATAGCATTTGAATAATTACACTGAGTTTTGAAATATGTAAATTTATCGCTCTATGTATAGGAAACAAAAAAGCTTATTTATACAAATATTAGGTCAATTAGACGTATAAACAAATAATAATCCATTTAAATATAAATATATATACTATCAAAATTGACTAATTTAGCCTATATCACTAAACAAAGTTAATTTTTTTAAAATTTATTTATTAATTATATATTCATATTTTTTCCATAAATTAATTAATCAATTTCTTCCTCTTATTTTTTATTTATTTATTTATCTCTTTCTATCTCTTTTTTATTCATAATATTTTTATAAAATTTTTCTCTTTTTATATATAATATTTTGTGAAAATTTTCTCTTTTTATTCATAATATATTTGTGAGATTTTTCTTTTTTGTTTTTTTTTAATATAAAAAATAAAATTAATAGTCTTTTTTATTTAAAATTTTATTTGTGTTTATAATAATAGTAAACAAAAACATTGAGTTATTATTTTTTTATAATCTTGATTATTATTTGATAAATTAATATACATTATTATTCAAATTAAGTGATATTTTGTTGTTAAAGGGGATGAGTCATTATAATTTGACTAATTTTCAAGAATTATCGATAAATAATTTTAAAATATTCAATGTTGATATGGCAATTTAGAAAAATAATAAGAAAAATATAAAATTAATATAATCAAATATTAAATACTAAAATATAAACCTAAAAATGTAGAAAAATATATAAATTAATTAATTAATTAATAAAGAAAAAAGTAGAATGAAAAATTAATTAATTATTTATTAAAAAAAAGAAAAGAGAATAAAAAATATTTAATTAATAAATATATAAATTTGTAGATAAATAACAAAATTAATTAATTAATAAAGAAAAAAGTAAAATGAGAAATTGATTAATTATTTAATAAAAATAAGGAGAGAGAAAGATAATAATATTAAATTAATAAACATATAAATTTATAAAAGATTAATTTTGTTAAATGAGTCATCTTTATACTAAATTTGTTTTAAATATTAAATAAAATCTAAGTTATTTTTAGACCGCTTATGTAGAGCTACCTTGTGGCGGGTTTGGGTTGAGAGGTTAATGAGTTCAACGATTCTAACATAAATCTAACATATTTAATATTTCGGGTAAAATATCTCTAACATATACCTAACCTGTTTATTTATGTTTGACATAATTCTGACCCGTTTGACCCGATTTACCTAACTCAACTCGAACTAAACTCGATATAATTAATTCATATCTCACTATTTCAAATTAAAATGACATCAATACAAAATTAAAATATAGTTAAATCACAAATTCACTTATACAAAATTTTACAAAAGAAAATGAGTGAGTGGGTAAGAAAAAATAACACAAAACTCAACAAAAGAAACTTGTAAACTGGTTATCGGGTCTATTTTGGGTCATGTCATGTCGACCCGATTTTGACATGTTTATTAATTAGACTAAACAGGTCGACCTGATTTTGACCCGAACAAAAAGATACTTGACTCTAACCTGATTTTTTCGTGTTCGGCCCGGGTCATGTATTCTTGTCGTGTCCAAAATTGCTGGCCCTATTTGTATATGGTCTTAGTGAATTCATTTTTTGATATAATTATTGTTATAAATAATTTTGATTTACATTTTTTTATTTTTCTTAAATGTTGTTTACTTAATATTAAATTTGACTTAATCTTATTAAGTATGTTATTATTATTGTAGATAAATTTAACTTAAAACTTATTGCATGAATAAAAGTGCAGTATCATTCAGTAAAGGAAAACAAACTACAGATCAAGGTACCAAATTATTTCATTAATGTTCAAAATCACAACCAAACACATAATTAATTGGAAATAAAAAATAAAACCTAATAACACCTATGAAAACCCTAATTTTACACGCTATAATTTACACATCTTTTTATTCCTCTCTCACCCACAAAGAGGTGTTCTTTTGCGTCGGTCTCCTCTGCCTCTGTCTCCACTGCGTATTTCTT
Organism: Impatiens glandulifera; assembly: GCF_907164915.1. Classification (NCBI taxonomy): domain Eukaryota; kingdom Viridiplantae; phylum Streptophyta; class Magnoliopsida; order Ericales; family Balsaminaceae; genus Impatiens; species Impatiens glandulifera. Next base: position 24,604,872 of record NC_061865.1, read on the forward strand.
GAGGCATTTTGGACACTTCCAATTCTTCTCTAGGCCGTGTTTTCTGGCTTAGTGTTTCTTTATTGCTGTGATATCGCCCAAAGCTTGTTTCGGGTCGTGATGTTTGCAACTGCGCTCAGGACAAATGTACACTTTTCCCTCAAGTCCTCTCCCCCTGTTCAACGTCTCCTGGAGCTCAACGCAGGTAACAAAGCAATCACCTCAGCATTTGAATCGTAAACACAAATCAAGAAACAAATTATAAAACATTTGAATCGTAAACAACACTTAATTAGGAATTCTCACCATGCATTCCAGGCCGGTTTCTTCTCACCGACTTGAAGAAGAGGTTTTTCAAGTTCTATATACGCCATCGTAGACATAAACTTCTTTAGCAGAATACGGCTAGAGATTGGAACTGGGTCATTGAAAACTAGGACAACTATGTTTATAGAGAAGAATACGGATAGAGATTGGAACTGGGTCATTGAAAATAATGAGAGATCGGAGACTACAGAAGGATTAGGAGAAAAAGGCAACTAGAGAAAGGAACTGGTTCATTCAAAGTTTTGAGAGATCTAAAACTACGATAGAATTAGGAGAAGAAGACTACTAGATATCAGAATTGGTTCTTAAAAAAATTAAGAGATTAGAGACTGACAGGACTAGGAGAGGAAGACGGCATGATTAGAAGAAGAAGACGGCTTGAGATTGAAGTTGGTTCATTGATTTGAGATGGGAAACTATTATATGAAGGCGAAGGCGGCGATAAAGAAAGATAATTAGGGTAGAATGACTGTGACACTAACTTTTGGGCCTGTTTGGGCCTGTGTCCTCTTTATATATAAATCATAAGTATAAAATATATAATTTTATCCTAATGTTTTAAAATTTTACAATTGTATCTCTGAGTTTTTTAATTAGTCAATATTAAACACAATCTTATAATAACCAAAAAAAAAAAATTAATTTATCAATATTAAACTTAATCGTATAATAAAACAAAAAAATATATATAAATATAATCTTTATAATTGATGTAGAATTTTGTTAAAATAATAAGTACTATTAATATATACAAAATAAATTGCGTAAATTATATTGTAAAATTTGTGTCAAATTGATTGTATTCAATAAATAAATAAAATAATTTAATGTTCAAAAAATGAAGATTATAAGTATCCCACAAACATAAATTTCTTCAAATTTTGTTTGAATAATAGTCGGATATATAAAAAAAAAATTAACAACAAATTAAAGAAAAGAAAAACTATAAATACAATCAAAATTTTGACAATTCCGTAATGAACATTAGAATTAAATACAAAATGGAAAAATACGAGAATGTCAGTAAACTTTAAGTTATAAATATTTATACTTTGAATTAAAAAAATTTTGGATTTAATTGATATAAATGTGTGTTTTAAAAAGACCTAACACCAATGTGGGACACATGTTTTTATTGATAATAACACAAAGTATTATTGTATATATTATAATAAACAAAAGAATAATATATTGATAATATGTTTTTATATGTTCTCTACAAAAAAAAAAAAAATTGCGCAACTTAACGTAACAAGAAAATTTCTTATTTATATTTGCTTAGTTGGTGCTTAATTTGATTTTTTTAGGGTTTAAAATTAAGAAACGCGTTTTCTTTAATATTATTTTCCTAATAATCGGAAGAATAAATATCTTCAAAATTGATTTATGAAATAAATTAATAAAGAAAATTTGACTTGTAAAATTTTGTAGGACTAATTATAACATTGTTTACATAAAAAAAAAATCAATAAATGTGAACACAACTACAATGAAAGTAGTTATTTCATTACATGTCTTTATACAATATTTTTTATCGTAGAAAATTATAATAATAATAATTAAATCCACAAAAGATGTAAATTGTACTAAACGAGGTGTCATGAAAGACTTTGCGTCTACAAGAATTACAAGAATATGTTCAAACTTGAATGTGCAACTATATAAGTGAAAATCTTCTAACGAAATTATGATTGATAGATTAAATAATATACTCTATATTCATAAATTTTTGACATATGTCAAAAAATATATTTTTTTTAATATGTAATCGTTTACACGAAGATATAATAGTACAAATATATTTTATTACTAGTTAGCCAAGTAAACAATATTTTTCACAAAAGAATGTTTAAATGATAAGTATATATGAATGACTATGCTTATTAGAAGATATTTCAAGATTGTCTAAAAGAAAATTTTTACTTATTGTGAAAATAATTTGAAATTGTACAAGTTTAAAGTCAATGACAAGTCTATACATACATGTCTTAGACATAATACATTAAACAATATACTCTAATATAGTTATCACATTTGACTATGTTAATCAAAGATAAAATTGTGGATCCACTAACAAAATTGTTAAATAGAGAGTTAATTTAAGAGTCTTTTAAGATATGAGCCTACTATAAGCTGGTATGAAGAAAAACACAACTTATGCAGACTAGAGATCCGAAGAACTAGGTTCAATGGATAACCTAATTGTACTGATTTGGAAGTTTATTGCTGATGATTAATCCTATAACGAAACAATATATATTTTGATGAGAATAAGCATATTGCTTTTAATGATTCTTTGTGAGCAAAGAGATCAGCTATATCAGATAAAGTGGTGCCCCAATGAAATAATTGTACGGCTCAATTCTAAACTCTTTCACAGAACCAAACGCGTGTTCCATGGAAAAAAACATACACAAGCATGAGAGCTTGACATGAATCAAGAAAAATTCCAAATGAAAGTGTGTAATCGTTTACACAAATGATAAAATAGTTCAAAGACATCGAGTCTACTAATTGGCTAGTAAAGTTATATATAATTTCGTAAGAAATGTTCAAAGGATTAAACTTACCTATCCTATGTAGGATTCAACTATTGAACCTTTCATCGGGTCAATCTTTCAATTTTCATTAATGTGGGGGATTGTTGAAATTTTAAACTAATTCCATTAATTAAATGTAAATGAGAATTTGGATAAATAAATTAAATGTAATTTAATACAAATAAATATAAATTCATTCCAAATTCAAATGTGAATTTTGGTGAAATTTAATGTCAATGGATAAGATCGAATGTCAAGAGTCTAGGAATGGAATCCATTGGATGAATTATCAACCGTTTCGTTTGATTGATAAATGAATTTATTGTGATGGTTTAATTTTCAGTTTAGTTTTATATATCTCATATATCTCTCATATTTCTTGTCACTTATTCATTATCTCTAGAATTCGAAAGATTTTTTCTTTGTTTTCTTGAGTGTTTTCGAGTTTTACACTCAATCAAGTGTTCTTTGAATTCTTGACTTGTCGTATTTCCATTGAACTTAAAACCCGGTGATCGATTCAGGTACTTTGACAAGTTTGCTGCATAGTAATTTCAGTGCTGAATCACTACTAGATTCGTTGTACCTGAGAGAGAGTCATATGCGATAAAACACAAGGGAGACAATGAAACTATTTTAAGGAAAATATGATAAGAACATGCTTCAAATCAACATTGTATTATAGTGATTTCATTTTTTATAACATTATATTTAATTAATTTATTTGTAACATCATTTATTTATATATATATATATATATTATTTCAAAATAACAGTTCATTTATTTTTACGACAGGGTTATAAAAAGAAGATGGCGGCCAGAGGAAAAAAAAGATTATTATTATTACTATAAAATGTTGAAACGATGAATCTAAACGTGTTAAATATGAATCATTATCCAATAATATACAATACTAACTCAAATTAAAAAAAATAAAATTGGTTATCTAAACTTTTAATTATTTTATTTATTACATTATTTTAATTTAGTGTTTTTTATATACAATATAATCTTAACTTAGTTATATTAATTGTTATAATTTCTTATTTATAAAATAATAATTACTTTTTGAAAACTTAATAACCATTTTTTTTATGAGAGAAACCAAGCACCTTGACAGTTTTAACTAACTTCATTAATCTTGAGCATTTGCCTACAAAAAAATCATGTTGCTGATATTTTATAAAGGCACTTAATATAACACATTTTCAGATACTTAGATCGAATCTTTATCTTCAAAAGGTTCATGGAAGTATTAAAATAAGTATTTATTTATTAATATGTTTCAACTTAATATTTATAAGTTATATTTTAAATAAAAAATTAGTTTAATTTGAATATGTAATGATTTTTTAATTATGGTATATCCTATATGAAAGCATATGTATACAACCCTTTTATAACCTATTAAGGCAAATTAAAGCATTTACTTACCATCAATAAGATTTCTAAAATTCTCTCCAACTATTTTCTCTAGTTCATTCAATTTCTTGTTCTTTAGTTATTTAGTTTTAATTTTTTCTCTCTAAATTTTACCAACAGTTATAAAGCGGATATTGTAGGGATTTTTAAAAACAGTTAATATTAAACCATTTATATCAACCGCATTAAAAACGCTGATATTGTAGGGATTTTAAAGCGGTTTATATTGGGCCCCTCTATATTAACCAATTTAAAAATCGTTAATATATTTTTTTTTTAAAACAACTTAACGTCATTTCATAAAAAACCCAAAATTGGGAGAAATGGTCAATGATCAAAGCTAGGCAAACTCTAACCGAAATTCAAAACGCACTTAGAGAGAGAAATTTTCTCTGGAGATTTATTTCTCACATCGGGCACGACCGGCACATCAACGCCGCCGGAGCTTTTGACGTCAGAATGATCTCAAATTTTTCCAGCAGGTGTGTCTCATTCCCCCTATAATCTGACCGAAGGAATTTCAATTTGAACGGAGGAATTGAGAGAAATCACGATTATAGTTTCTAGATCGGATATTTAGGTCGTTTTCGGCACGATCGGCACAATCGGCACGATCGGCACAATCGGCAGTTCGGCACGATCGGCACGAACAACACAAACGACACGGATTCTCGCCGCGACCGCGCTTCTACATCGGAAGTCGGCCGCCATCCTCCAACACCTTCGATCGATTGTTGTGCGCCCTCTGGAACGTGTTTTGTTGTGCAACGAACGGTCGCGGTCATCTTCTCTTACCGTTGACCGGAGCATTTCGTCAAACCCCTTTCTGCAGAGACTTGACGTCGAATCGGCGTCGGTCGCCCTCCTCTTCTCACTTTTCGTTTACAGGTTAGTTCGGACCTCGGTCGGGACATCAAACCACACCGCGAGGCGCGGGTAGGTCTCCATTGAACTTCTTTATCGCCGTTTGAATCAAGTGTTCGGTCTGGAGGAAGCTTTCGTAGCTACAGACCGTTCCAAAATTGCTTAAACTCTTTCTTGTTTGAGCAATTATTTTCAAGCCCTGTTCCGGTGTGATTGGTTTCCAATCGTGCTGTTTGCGCCCACCCTTTACTACAGAATTCCAACCTCTGTGGCTCCTTTGAAGATTAGGCAGTTTGCGCTTGATCTTTCCAATGACTGGTACGCGCCCGTCCAGTGTAGTTACTCGGGCAAGGGGCGTCCTTCAAGTCCGCCCTGATGATCCTAAGAAGGTGCTGAAGGGGTCGTCGACAAGCAGCAAGGCTAGGTCTGATAGACGAACTCGCAGGTCTCTTAACAATCCCAAGAAGCAGAAGCCAGAAATCATGGATGAAGTCCTAAACAACGGAGAAGATGCGCCTATTGATTCTATGCCAAATACAGCATCGGGTATGAGTTCTTTTCCACATGCTGATAAATTACATGAGAATAGTTTTATTGGGGATTCATACTGTAACAATATGCATGTTCATAATAGAAATGCTAGGAGTGAATTGATAGGAAAAGACAATACTGCATATAGAAATGATAGGACTTTAATTCCAAAAAATTCTGTTGTTACTTGACTTGCTGCACAGAATGGACCGTTAGAGTCGCTGGTTGGTACCCTAGACCTGACCGGTCATTCTGTTGGGAAATTGGATTTGAAATCTTGTCTTGTTGAAATTGATGACAATCGGGTCGCTTGTGCTGAAAATTTGGTCTCAATGTTGGAGATAATCTGTCAAAAAGGCTCTAAGGTAATGCAGGAAAATTACATAAATTGTACATGTTTATTGGGTCCTATTGAAAGCTCTAAATTGGGGTCTGTTTCTGAATCGGGTGAAAACATTATGCTGAGATTTATGTCTGTTTTGAATGATCCTACTGAAGTTGGTACTGATGTTCCTATTGAGGTAAGTATGACAGAGCTGAATAAGACTGTTGATCGAGAATTAATAGGTTCAAAGAATATTACAAGGTCGGGGTCAGTTTCAAAAGCAGGAAAACATGACAGTTTGGGTAATTCAGGTGCAGAGAAAGATCAGAAAACAAATTTTACCGGTCCTGCTAGAGAGGATGCTAAACTGGGCAAAATAGATCATTTTGAAATTGCCTCTACAGGGTTGGAGATATCAGCTGCTCAGAGTCCATTAGGTCCAAAGAAGGATATAATTTCAGAGTCTTGTTCTACAATGAGAAATCTTGCAAATCTAAAAGTCTCGGGTTCCATTAATGATCAGAATGCTAAGTCTACCTGTCCTACTAAGGATCAAATGGAAAGTCAGATATCCAAACTATGTACTAGGCTTGAAAAAGGTTGGACAGAAGACACTAAATGCGCCTAGGATTCTGAAACTGAGGCTAAAATTGCAGGATCTTCTAAACAGCCTGCACATCTAGCTGAAACTGTTAAATGACATAGTCTAACAGAATCTGGAAACACTGAAGAAATTGGATCTGAGTTAGAGCTATTCATGGAAATAAATTCAGCTCAATTAGAAAAGCCTAATAATACAGATCTAAAGGATGATGAACTGAACTTGATTGGTATAGCCAATGGTGAAAGCTTAGCTGGAAATTATATTGATTCATTGATTGATGACATCATGAATGACAATCGGGGTCTGGGTATGGATCTCATGGAAGCTAAAAATAAGTTGGGTCAGAATATAAGTCAGGTATAAGAGATGAAGAATGTATGAAACTAGAAGAATTAGCCAACGGTTTTTGCTTGGCCGGGTCTAATGAGGGGTTAGCCAACGGTTTTCGTTTGGCCGGGTCTAATATGGGGTTAGCCAACGATTTTCGCTTGGTTGGGTCTGAAAAAGATAATTTGGTTGCAAAAAAGTTGGGTCTAACAAAGGTGAATAACATGAATATTCAAGTCATTGATCCTGAACACGCCGGTCCTGGACACACTAAAACTACTCATGGCATTGGTCATATCTCTTCAAATGCCGGTCCTAGCTCTTCAAATGCCGGTCCTAGCTCTTCAAATGTCGGTCATAGCTCTTCAAATGCTGGTCCTAGAACTGCTAATGCCAGTCCTAGCTCTTCTAATGTCAGTCCTAGCTCTTCTAATGCCGGTCCTATCTCTTTAAATGTCGGTCCTGACATCACATATCCACCTTCTACCGGTCCTAATCGCTAAGATAATAAATCTACTAACAAAGCTATGAGCCACCGGTCGAATCAAAAGAACCAAAGCATAGATTTTAATTTGGAATCAGACGATAGCACTGACTATGATGAAACAATAATATGCGACCTCGAATATCATAAGTCTATGAAGAAGATATCGGCAACAAAGATCAAACCAAAAGCAAAGAGGCATAATTCTTCCAAAACAAGTGCTGAAATTGAAAAGATCGATCAAGAAACCAGATCGAATAATTCTAAAACAGCTAAGAAGGGTAGAAATGGATCGAAAATCAAAGAAAGGGAAAACATGAAGGCAAATAACTCAAGTTATAAGAAGAATGCTGAAGTAAATCCCAAGGAAACTGTGATACCCGAGGCTAACCCTGAGATATTGAACCTGGGTGCGTTTTCTCCACTCGTTAATCTGGATCCTGAAATGCCAATTGATAGCATTCAAAAGAGGAAAACTGATACACAAGAGAAGAACACTAAAGGGGATATTCTAAAGAAGATCGGAACAATTGAAGGCAACGGTTTGGTGGGAAATATAAGGGTTAGATGGGCCGAAAAGAACAAACAAGTCAGGAAAGATAGCATCCCTGAAACAGTCATCTCCTCAGCTCCTCCTACTGCTGCAATTCCTGGCAAAGAAAATACTCAGGCTGATAACAAGGATCCTACTACTGGTCCAACGTGGTCAATGAGGAAAAATGAAATAGCAAATTTGGCAGGACTGAGAAACCAGATGAAGAAGCTATTTTTCCAAATTAATAAACAAGAGATTACGATGCTCCAAGAAAGAAATGATCAGTTGAATGCTCAGTTCAACCGTCATTATCTAAAGAATTGGAATCTCTTCAACAAAGACCAATATGATGAAGTGATCAAGTGGACGGTTGACGCCATGAAGGAAATTTCGAAATGTAATAAAACAAAGGTGTACACAATCATGAGCAACCCAAACAAAACCTGGCAAGAAGGAAAGGTGTGGAATGGAAATGCCATGAGCGATCCAGAAAAGGGAAAATTCCAGATAGACACTTTATTCCCAAAGGTAATTACACTTGATCATCCGCACCGGTTTGAGCTCCCACCAGAAATTGAAGAAAAATGTGTCAAGGCATGGGAGTATGTCATAGTTGGTCATTTTATGGGAAACATGAAGGCACCATTTACTGAGGTTAAAAGAACGTTGATGGGTCAGTGGGAATCCTCTGGTCTAGAGAGGATCACAATCAATGATCACGGATTCTAATTTCTATCCTTCAGGAATGGAAGTGAAATAAAGTCGATCATAGAGAGCGAATATACTTTTATCAGGGGAAAAATATTCAAGTTGTACAAGTGGAGCGATGAACTTAATACTAATCATAGACCGCCTGAACTTGAACAAATCTGGGTGAATCTCAAGAATGTTCCACCACACATGTGCAACCCGATGGGTCTTGCCTATATTTCAAGCATTATAGGCAAACCACTTATTTTTGACCCAGCAATGGAAGGCTACGAGCGTGCATCTGTGGCCAGAGTTAGTGTCGAAATCCATCCAAGTAGCTCTCTTCCAATCAAGCTTGAACTTAAAGATAGATTAGGAAATTTATTTGACATTGGAGTAGAATACGAATGGAAACCAAATCGATGCATATGGTGTAGCACTTTCACACATGCTACGAATGAATGTCCAATCAATAATAATCTAAAATCGAAGGCCAATAACAACACTCAAGTAAGCGATATCAATGACTCTAACTAGGCTCAGGTTGAGAGAAATGTGAACAGGTCTGAACTTAACAGCAATGAACGCACTTAGGATGATAAGCTGGGCAACCAAAAGCAAGAACAGATAAGGGTAAGGAAGAAGATAGGAAAAAGAATGAAGTGGGTAAGGGTAAAAGCTGGCCCTACTAACGTTGATCATATTGGTCATGTTCAGGGCACCGGTCCTAGGGATTCTGTTTTCTCAAGAATAGGTCCTGTTCAAAATGTCAGTCCTGGTTAGGGTATCGGTCCTGATAAAGCTGGACATAGACACACCGATCCTAGAGCTTCTCATAAAGCTACTGTTCCTAGCCATATTGACCATATTAAGCCTGATCTTGGATTTGTTGATCATGAAACTACTCAAGCTACCGGACTTGCTACTACAGGTCCTGATGAAAAATGTGCAACCATTGCTGATCCCGACTATATTGGTCCTGATACTGGCACAAGTCCTATTATTGTTGATGATACTATTGTTGGTCCTAACTCCACCGATCCCAATACTGATCAAAGAACTGGTCTTGATGTAACTACATGTCCTAGTTCTAAAGTTTCTGAAATTCAAAGATCTATGGGACGGGGAATACTTGGCCCATATGAAACAAGAAAAATTGGATCTGAAGAAACTCCATTAGGTCGTGAGTCTACTCTTCACAGTTCTAGGAATGCAAGCAGGAACCGAAAAAACAATGTCATCAAAATTCGAAATGACCTGATCCTTGGGCTCAGAGCCACCTTTCGGGATGATGAACAGGAGAATCTTGGAATAAGTAATAAAGAAGCTCTTGAGAATGGACTAGGAAATCTTGGGTTTTGTGAAATTAAAAGATCAAGTGCAGAAGAAGACAATTTGGTCTTGAATAAGGCAGTGAGCCTTAGTTCTGAAGTAGGGCGAATTAAAACCGATAACAAACATGAATCCAGTAGTGAAGAGGTTCAAAGTCAGAAAAGACCTACTAAAGCAGAACAAGATGAAAATCGAAGACAAAGCAGAAAGAAACTGGATCCAGAAGCTACTAAATCTATCACTGGAGAAGATGAGATCTACATGAGGCAACTCTCACTCAATGACAATAGTATTCCATGTAATCAAACTGTAGCCATTGAGGATAGTGAGGCAAGTGATGCTTATGATTTCTCTGATGAAGAGGTCCAGGACAGTCTGGAAAGTCAGGAACCCAACACTTATATTCATTCATGAATATAGTGACATGGAACATAAGGGGACTCAATGACCCTCTAAAATGTAAAGAAATCAGGAGGATCATTGAGAATCAGAAGATCACTATTATGGGTATTCTTGAGACAAAAGTCAAAAGTCGGAACGTTGAGAAGGTTAGCAAACTGTGTATTGATAGTAGCTGGGAAATCATTCACAACTCAAATGACAAAACGGACAGAATCTGGGTTATTTGGGATAACAAAGTTGTTGAGGTGATGACTCTCTTTTCGAATGATCAAGCAATCCTGGTGGAGGTCAAAGATAGAATCACAAGAATCGTGTTTAATCTTGCTATTGTCTATGGTAGCAACTCAAGCACTAACAGAAGACTCCTCTAGAATTGTATTAGAAACTAGATCGGTATTGATAAATCTTGGGCTGTCCTCGGTGATTACAACGTAGCCAGAAACGAATCTGATCGTAGCCTAAAATCTGAAATTACTCGGGATATGATTGACTTTAATGAATGCATCAGAGATATGGGTTGTATCGAGCCTACCAATTCTGGGAACTTCTTCACTTGGTCTTCTACGAGAGGGAATGAGCAAATTAGAAAAAGTAGAATTGACAGATGTCTAGTAAATGAGAGCTGGATTAACCAATTTCTGAGAAGTCAACTTCATGTTTTGAATCCTGGAATATCTGATCACTGCCCGATTAAATTGTTCTGGGAAAAGGAAGAAAGGTTCAAAAGGCCCTTTAAATTTTTCAATTTCTGGATGGATAATGATAAATTTAAGGGTATTATCGAAAGCGTATGGTCAACAGATGTCAGAGGTTCCAACATGTACAGAGTTTCTGAGAAGCTTTAGCTCCTGAAGAATCATCTCCAAAGCTTTGACAAGAAGAAGTTCAGCAATATCTCCAATAGAGTTCTGGATGCTAGAGAAGAACTGGAAGAGGTTCAGAAAAAGTTATTAAGGGATGATAATGATGAACAACTCAATGAAACAGAAAGATATGCGCTTGAAAACTTCAGGAAACTGAGTCTGCTTGAAGAGAATTTTGTTAGACAGAAATCAAGACATAGCTGGCTTTCGTTGGGTGACAAAAGCACAGCTTTCTTCTACAGAAAATGCAAGTCTAGAAACATGAGAAATAATGTGTACAGGCTGAAGAATGATGATGGTGAATATGTTCAGGGTCAAAAAGGTGTCCAAGATCTGGCTATTGATTTCTATAAACAACTTATGGGTACAAGAAAGCAACATCAAAGTAACCTGAATACCTTGAATCAAATTACTGATAGGAAAATCTCTGCAGAAGATAGTTGCGAGTTGATAAGGGTGGTCACGAAGGTTGAGGTTAAAGAAGCTCTGTTTAGTATTGATGGGAATAAAAGCCCGGGTCCTGATGGGTTTAATGCACAGTTCTTTAAAGATAATTGGTCGGTTGTGGGTAAAGATGTTACTGATGGGGTTCTGGAGTTTTTCAAAAATAGGAAGATGTTAAAGCAATGAAATACAGCGGTCCTAACCTTGATCCCCAAAACTGCGGTACCTAAGAAAGTACAAGATTTCAGACCAATTTCCTGTTGCAATGTGATTTATAAAATAATTTCAAAAATCATTTATAAACGTTTTAAAAATGTAATAGGAAAAATAATAAATCTTAATCAATCTGCATTCATTCCCGGTAGGAAAATCTCTCATAATATTCTTCTCATGCAGAGCCTATTAAAAGGCTACGGGAAAAAGAAAATATCCCCGAGAGTGGCTTTCAAAATAGATATCAAGAAAGCTTTCGACTCTGTTAGATGGGAAACCATTCGAGACTTTCTGGTGTTTCTGCTTTTCCTATGATTTTTATCGATTGGATTATGCAATGCGTTTCATCATCCTGCTTTGTTGTTAGCGTCAATGGAGTCCATAGAGGCTATTTCAAGGGTGAAAACGGGGTAAGGCAAGGGGACCCCCTCTCTTCTTACCTTTTTGTAACAATCATGGCGATCTTTGAGAGCATCTTCGCGATGTTCCGAAAGAATCGTCCATACATCTTTCACTCATTCTGTGAGGTAGAGGAGGTAACACATTTATGCTTTGCTGACGATTTGTTCATTCTAGCGCACGCAGACGTTGATTCCATTAAAACTATTAGGGCTGCACTAACGTTCTTTTCTGAGGTAACATGTTTAACTATTAATGAAAGCAAAACTGTGGCATTTTATGGAGGCGTGAAGGACGAAACAAAGTAGGACATCTTCAACATCATGGGCATCAAGGAAGGCAGCTTTCCCATAAGGTACTTAGGAATTCCCTTAACTGCGAAGCAGATCGAGATCTCACACTGCAAGCCGCTTATTGAAAAGGTAAAAAACACGATATTAGGCTGGGCAACAAAAAAACTTTCTTATGCAGGGAGGATCGAACTTATCAAAACCGTGGTTATGGGCATAATTGGCTATTGGGTGCAGCAAATGGTCATTCCGAAGAAGGTAATGAAGGAACTCGACACACTGATGAGAAACTTTATCTGGGGTAGTAGTGGAAGAGGAGGAAAGAAAGTCAAATGGACCGCTCTCTGCAAACCGAAGGACGAGGGAGGCATCGACTTGAAGAACTGTATCGAGTGGAACAAGGCTCTAACCTTCAAGCATCTGTGGGCTTTGGAGCGCAATCAGGAGTCACTATGGATCAAATGGGTGCATACGAGGTTTATGAAACACGAAACCACCTTCTGGACCTGCAAAATTCATGAAGGTATGAGCTGGTCTCTAAAAAAGATTCTTAAACTAAGAAGCGATATTGCAGATCTTTATGACATCCAACTAGGGGACGGAAAAGGCACTCTATTCTGGCATGACCCTTGGTTTGAAAACCAGCCTATCATCGACAAGGAGGAGTTTCAAAATACTCGTATCAGAAGGGACTGCGCAAAAGAGAAAATCAGAAACATCAAAGACAGGAATTGGAACTTGCTCTTGAGAAGAATTCTAGAAGGAAAGAGGATACTTGACATATAAGTAACATACAACTACACGACAGACCGGATATTCATGAATGGAAAGCTGAGGACAATGGGAAGCTGGTATTGAAGGAAATATGGGAGGTAATCCGGGAAAAAGTGCAGAAAGTAGAATGAGCTCCTCTTGTATGGTCAACGGAGATTATCCCTCGACACCAGTTCATTCTATGGCTCGCCTTCTGGGAAAGACTCAGCACTCGTGATCGTATCAGTAAGTATATGAGCATCCCGGACGCGAGCTGTCTTCTATGTATAGGAAATTAAGAAACCATAGATCACCTATTCGGGAGCTGCTATATTGCTTCGGAGCTTTGGGACAGATTCTAAATAAAGCCTGGAGCTGACCAGTTTCCCGAGCGAATGGAATGAAATCAAAGAAGCAGTACTACTCAAAGCCAAGGGAAATAGATTTGCAACAAGCGTGTTCAAGTGTGGCTTTGGAGCAGTGGTGTATAACATTTGGCAAGAACGGAATGCAAGGGTATATGACAGAACCCGCAGGAGCATTGACGAGTTATGGAAAGATATTATATCGGATTGCAGCGCCCTCACGGGAACGTGGAGAAGAATTCTAAGCACGGAGCAGAACTGAAATATCTGCAGAAACTGGAATTTACCGTTTTTTAAACTCACTAGAATTGAAAATATTGTAAACAAATAATTCATTTACGTTTTTAGCTTTTTAGCTTTTATTCAGAATGTTACGACTTCAAAATCATTCTAGGCCTGTCTAGAATGATCTCTTAAACTCGTGGTTTTTTTTCCCGTTTTTGGGAATTTTTAATGAAATGACGCTAAGTCGTTTTTCCCCAAAATAAAAAACTTTGATTAAAGGAATCAAACAACTCCAAAGTATCTGATTAAAATCAAACAAAAAACAGAGATTACAGAAACAAACAACTAAAGCATACAAATCCTACTACATAACATTCTTATTCAATTATCCAATATCATTTCATCTGCTTTCAGATCCCAACCTAATGCTCTCGCAGCCCCACTGCTGGAATTAAACTAATTTCATTAATTAAATGAAAATGATATTTGAGCAAATAAAATTCACACCAAATTAAAATGTGAATTAATTTTGAAATTTAATCCAAATAAAATTCAAATGTGAATTAAGGTGAAATTAATTCAAATGAAATTCACAATAAATTCAATGTAAATTAAGGTGAAATTAAATTCAAATAAAAATAAATATGTTAATTGTTACAATTAACATTAATGTCTTGAATGAGGCAAATAACAAATGTTGTTAATTATAATTGTAACTACAAAATACTTATTTTTGGATGTAACTTGCAAGGATAATGAAAAGGTAAGCAAGGATAACCATTGGATTAAAGAATTGATTAATAGTTTTAGAGTTTAATTTTCAATTATAAATATCTCTTCACCTTGTATTCCTCTCCACACATCATCTTATCATATTTCACTCTATAATTTTCAAGTTTTTCCTTATCTTTGTGAGTGTTCTTCGAGTTTCTTCACTCGATCATTTCTGTGCAAAACCCGGTGATTGTGATTTAGGTACTTTTGTCTAGTTCATTGTTGTAGTGGTTTTCTGTGCTAAATCATTACGGATTCCGTTGTACCCTAGAAAGCAGCCACCGACGACGTTCTTCAGCACAAATGAGAGACGATAAAACTGTTTTAAAGGAACTATAATTTCACAGGTCTCGTAGCAAACAAGAAGATTTTTTTTCATCTCATTAAATAATCTATTGTATCTGTTCTATTATCATTGTATTGTATTCATTTAATATTTACGTGTAATTGTTACGAGGTAAGATTACGAACCACTTTTTCTTATCACTTGTTTGGTTCTAGGCTTCATTATTAGTGATTGAACTGTTGCATAAAAATCGTATATGTTGATGTGTTCATTATCAACAATTTTTAAAGCGGTAGAAATAGAGAGAATCAATATTAACCGTTTTAAAATTCTTTAATATAGATGGGTCAATATCAACATTTTTAAAACGATTAATATTATTCCCTCTATATAAATTGCTTTAACAACCATTTATATTAACGATTTTTAAAACGGTTAATATTTAAATGATCAATTTTTAACCATTAAGTTCCAATTTTTTCAACCATTCTTCTTTGAGTTGCGCATCTTCTTGTGATTTTCAATTACTTTTGTTAGACAAATGTTCTCTCATTGTTTCATTTACAACAACAATTTCTTCTTTGTCTATATGTGGTAGGTTCAAGTCAAATTGTTTCATCTCCACATTTGTTTTTCTTAAAAAGAAACTTGGGGCTTTGGTGGTAGGTTCAAGTCAAATTGATTCATTTATGTACAATTAATTTTTCTTAGAGAATGACTTCTTTTATTGGTGATAGGTTCAAATCAAATTGTTGCATCTCTCCAACTTCAGTTTTTATTTGGAGACTAAGTTTTTTTTGTTGATGGTAAATCAAGTCAAATTGTTTCTTCTTCGTATATTTATTTTTGTATTGGAGAGTGAATTCCCTCCTTCTAACTAATAAATCTATAATATGAATCTATTCTCGACTATATTCATCTTTGGGGGAGTATAAAGATGATCGGATGGGAAGTATAAAGATGATCGGAGTCATCCTTTTGTTAAAGTATTTTCTAAGAAAATGACTCATAGTCGAGAATATATTCAGCGTAAAAAAAACTGGAAAAAAATAATTAAGACAGAAAAATATAAAATAAATCTTATTTTCTATAATAAAAATCATTCCAACATAGAAATAGACAAAATATATATATAATTTAAATCTTAAAAAATAGAAATTATGACATACAATCGAGAAGGCGCCAAGAAATATATGGATTCCATTTCTTTTTTAAGTATTATTAATTAATATATATATATATATATATATGTATATATACTTCTTATTTTCTCTATTCATAATAAAGGATTATAATATATATATATATATATATATATATATCTTATTTTCTCTAATAATGATAAAGGATTAGAAAATAGAAAGCTTCAAAATAAAAAACGAGGACATTAGACAACGGTGCGTCTAGAGATCAGAACGAAGGGTTTTTACTTCAAACAAAACTCACTCATTTATTTTTTGAAATTTAAAACGTGGCCATCACAAGGTGTTAAACACATAATCTGCAAACACACTTAACTAGCACAGAACTTGTCGTTGGACGGGCTCGAATCCAAGATCTTTCAAGAAAGTTGAGTGCCATTTCATTAAAAAACTCAAAAGAGTGAAAAAAATACAAAAGTTTAACATCAGATCTAGACAATTTCTAATTTGACAATGAAAAAATAATTGAATTACAGACAACAACAAACTTAATCTGTTGTCCCATTTATCCCCTCTTCTAGCCTAGCGGCAATAAGAGGTGGATATCAACCCTTAGTTCATGGGTTCGAGCTCGTCAGGCGACAAGTTATGCGCCTGATTAAATGGTTAAGTGTGTTTTCGGGCTCCCTCCTTAATCTACTGTCCCATTTTTTTATCCCCTCTTCTAATTTAGCGGCAATTAGATGTGCATACTAACCATAGGTTTCTGGGTTCGCGCTAGTCTAGCAGCAAGTTCTGTGCTTGGTTAAATGGTTAAGTATGTTTACGGTCTACATACTTAATCCATTGTCCAATTTTTATCTACTCCTCTAGCCTAACGGCAACAAGAGGTGGATATTAACCCAAAGGTCCTGGGTTCGAGCCCGTCAAGCGGCAAGTTCTGCGCCTAGTTAAATGGTTAAGTGTGTTTACGCGCTACTTACTTAATTCGTTGTCACATTTTTATCCCCTCTTCTAGCCTAGTGGAAAAAAGAGGTGGATACTCACCCAAAGGTCCGGTTCGTGTTGCGTCTGATTAAATGGTTAAGTGTGTTTGCGAGCTACCTACTTAATCCGTTGTCCCATTATTTACCATTCTTACTTTTAATATAAAAGAGCTCTTTATAAAGACTTATTATATAAGTGATATAATTAAATAAATAAATATATATATATATATATATATTTGTGTTTTAAAATATTATATTAATAATTTGGACATTTAATAAAAATAAATATTTTTATTATTATCAAGCAATTATTTTTTAAATCATTTAAATTGTCAACTAAAATAAATTAATAATTTATTATTTTAAAATATAAATTATTAAGATCTCTTTCATTTGACCTAAAATAAATATTTGATTAATATAAAACAAAAGATTTCCTTATTGTTTCTAAAGAAAAAGAAACTTATAGATGGCCTTGACTAATTAGTTCATATGGTCAATTAATTTAATGTATTTTTAACGTTTGGTGAGGTTGAGCTATTTGTACACCATAATAATAATTTTTCTATTTCAAATATATATATATATATAATTTGAATTTTCATGGTTGAAAAGTTAATTTGAATATATATATAAGAGTAAATTGATATTTGGATCGGATCGTGGGTTCACCCGTCCATAAACTGGAAACGATTAAAAATAAAATTAAAGATGTTATATGTATGTTTCGAAATTACAACATAATAAAAACAAATAAAATCTTTTAACAACTAAGCTAATAAGATTAATTTTTTTTTTGGGAAAATTACTTAACGTTATTTCATTAAAATTCTCAAAAACGAGAAAAAAACAAAATGAGTTTTTGTATTTTCCTAGACAATCCTAGGAAAATTAAGTTCGTTATGGTCTAAAAAGAAATGAATTATAAACAATTATTGGAATTACAAACAAATTTAAATTGCGTTTATCTCTCTAAAAAAACATATTTGGTGACTTCCTGATTTGATACCTTCTAGTTCCTATAAAGGTTCCAATTTTGTTCGTTTTTTGGGGCTCTTCTCCACGTTTGTATGTTCGCGTTATAGTCAGTTAAAATATCATCCCAGATCTTCTCTAGAATTCTTCGATTTCTCGAGAATTCCCTCGCGTTTCCCTCCCGCCGATGTTGTAAACTGTTGAGCCGAATCCGCATTTGAAAATCTTTGACTTAAACTTTGTGCCATTCGTTTTCTTCACAGCCACTTCCTTGATTTTTTTCTAGTCTCCCGAGAATATGGTCATCTCCATATTTTTAGCGAATGTATTCCATAGTTTCCAGGCAAACGAACAGTTCCCAAAGAGATGATCAGTTGTTTCTTCATTCCCTTCACACATCAGATAACTTGAAACCGAAATTTCCATGTACTTCCTGACGCGATCTCTCGTGTTTAGCATTTTCCGAAATTCAAGCCATAGAATGAATTGGTGTCTTGGGATAACATTTGACAACCAGAACAAATTAGCTCAATCTATTGTTTGCTCCTTCTCTTAGATGATGTTCCACACTTTTCTTGAAATCATCTTCCCATTTTCCTCGGCTTTCCATCGGTGTACGTATGTTCTTTCGTTGAATTGGATGTTACGAATATGTTCGAGAATGCGCCGCCCCATCGGTATTCGTCTAAGGCGCGAATACCATAACTCGTCTTTAATGTCTCTAACCTTGACAGTTAGGCAGTCCCGCCTGATCCTCACATTTCTGAATTTATTTTTATTGATTAGCGGTTGATTCTCATACCAGGATCATGCCAAAACATTGTGTTTCTACCGTCTCCCCAACTAATGTAAAAAAGTCCTACAATATTGTGTCTTAGCTTAAGGATTTTCTTTAATGACCATCTCATACCTTCGCTTATTTTGAATGTCCGAACGCTTGATTCGTGTCTCATTAACGAGTGTGGACCCACTTGATCCTGAGTGATTCTTGTTTGCTCTCAATGTCCCATAGGTTCTTATATGTCAACGCTTTATTCCATTCAACACAGTTCTTGAGCCCTATGCCACCTTCTTCCTTTGGTTTACAAAGCGCGGTTTACTTAACCTTCTTCCCGCCTCTCCCACTACTTCCCCAAATAAATTTTCTCATTAGTGCGTCAAGTTCTTTCATTACCTTCTTCGGGAGCACGAGTTTCTACGACCAGTAGCCGATGATTCCCATTAACAAGCTTTTGACCACCTCAATTCTTCCAGTGTATGTAAGTTCCTTTTCTACCCAACCAGGAATTAAGTTCTTCACTTTCTTGATTAGTGGTTTGTAGTGCAAGATTTGGATATGTTTTGCCGTGAGTGATATGCCTAAGTATCTTACTGGAAGGCTTCATTCTGCGATGCCCATGATGTTATAGATGTTTGCTCTCGTTTCCTCTTTTACTCCTCCGTAGAATGTCAAGCTCAATAAGATTTTAAATTTTAAATTCTACACCAAATTTCATTAACGCGTGACAATTATAACAATATAATCTATATATGTCTAATAATGCTTAATTTGAGTTTGTCAAGTTGAGAGTTGTGGTTAACTTTGATATATGTAAGAGTAATGGATACTTTGATTAGACTGTGGGTTGACCAACCCATATAATTAAAACGGTTAAAAATAAAATAAAAAATGTTATTGGTATGTTTTGAATTTTGTTAAGAAAAAACCTCTTTAACCAACTAAGTTAATAATAATTTATATTTTAAATTTTACACAAATTTGAATGAACCATGAACATTTATAAAAATATAATATATATAATATTATTAATAATATCTATCATCATTGATTTTATATAAACTAGCATGTAACTCGTGCATTTGCACGAGTAATGATATAAAATCCAAGAAAAAATATAAAGTTCTAATGGGTAAAATTACCAATCAAACATTGAATTTTGGATCAAATTACCAATCAAACATTTCTTCCATGGAGTTTGCGTATAATATTTCCTAGTCACTAGTATGAAATATTAACACTTTAGCCGCTAAACCACTTATGATTGTTGAAATAGTTTTATAATTTTGTGTACACATATATATTTTGATCACTTTTAATTGATATCGGCCTATTATCTAACGAAAAACCACGTCCACTTTATACTTTAAAAATTAAGCATCATTATATATATATATTAGTTAGTTAAAAAGTTGACTTATATTGTTAAAATATTCTCCATTTATCTAATTTGATGTTGAATTTAAAATATAAAGTGTTATTAGTCTAGTTAAAAAGTTGTATTGTTAGGTTGGAAGTTCCAAACATACATATAACATTTTTAATTTCATTTTTAACCATTTTAAGTTTATGGCGGCTCAACCCAAAATCCGACAGAAATATCCATTTACTCCCACATATATATTCAAATTAAAAACAAATGTCGACCCGACAATCCCGGTAATCCGAACACTTTAAAAATTAAGCATCATAATATATATATATATATAGATATAAGTTAAATAAAAGTTTAACCTATTAAATCAAATATTATATACATATAAATTAAAATTAGAAAAAGATATATAAAATACAAAAATATTATTTAATAACTTTTTTTTAAAAAAAATAGTTAGAAAAAATATGATATAAATATTTATATATTAAATTTAATAAATAAATATTTAACATTATATAATTATTATATATTAAAAAATAAATTAGAAGATAAATATATTTAATTTAAAAAGATATATATATATATGAGAAAAAAAATATTTTTATTAATAAGTCAATATAATATATTGAAAAAATTTAGAATATAATAATAAAGTTATATATATTATTATTTAATATTAGGATAAGAGATATAATTATTTTTATTATATTTGTTTGTATAAGAATAATTTTTTTATATAATATATAAATATATATAGTTATTTAAAATGTAACTTAAAAAATTCCTAAAATGATGATGGTAATGTGATCGATAATAATGAATTAGTGAGGGCGGGTATGATTTAGATCTTTATATTAGACAAAATGAATTGAATTTATTCATTTAAACATTAACTCAACCGTAAGTTAATGAGTGGGTATAAGTTATACATTTTTATAATTATATATATAAAATAACTCCCTTTTATGAATTATTTTTAAGAAATAATTATATATATTAATTATTTTATAATTTATATAATTATTTATTAAATATATATATATATATAAATATTTAAAAATTAATATGTGATATATTTAAATAAGTTTGAATTTATTATTTTATAATATATATAATTATATATTAAATATATATAACAACATATTTAAAAATTAATTTATGGTATATTTAAATAAAAATAAATTCTTCCTTTTTATATAATATACGAGAGAATTTGAGAGAGGGAATTTGAGAGAGGGATTGATGTGTTGGAAAAAGATAAAAAAAAAGATAAAATGCGAGGAGAGAGAAATTTTGTTATTTTTTTTGCTAATCAAATCAAATTGAGCCACATCATTTTGTAAAAGATAAAAATGACTAATAATGATGAATTTGTTAACGTATGTTTAAAATGAGGGTAAGTGTAGTGAGTGATTAGATATCTTCTGATTTCATTTCAGAATAGTAGATCAAACTAATGAATATATTTAGATAATATTAATTTAGTTTTTATTCATGGTAAATGCATACTAATAAAGGTGCCTTTATGTATTAATAATTTTATAATTTATATAATTATATATATATATATATATATCAACTTATTTAAAAATTAATTTATGATATATTTAAATAAAAATCAATTAATTAATTTAATTATTTGTCTCCCTTTTTATTAATTTTTTTTTTCCTCACTTATTTTTATTAGTTTAAAATATTTCTTTACTTTTTTATTCATATTTATTAGACATGTCACCGTATTATCTTTTATTTTTTAATTTTTAATCTTATATTTTTTATTTAATTGAATCTTTTTAATAAATTATTATTATTATATATATATATATATATATATATATATATCAACAATTTTATTTGTATTAATTATTTTACTTTATAACTAATATTAAAATTTAAAAATATTCTTACATATCTGTTAGGTTTATGATCGATATTGAAAATAAAGACGGGTCTGACTATTGTTAATAATTTACAAAATTTGATTCGATTTTAACTCAGTTAAAAGTTAAAATCTATTTTTATTCTTCACAAACTTTTGAAAGAATTCAAGTGCGAAACAATTTGTTGGATTTAAAACGTTAGATAGATGAATGCAAATATCCGAAAATAAAGAACACAGAATTTTATGGATGTTCGGAGATAAAACTCATACATCACCCTTCTTCTTCAATAGGAAGGATATTCATTAGAAGTCTTTAAATTGTATAACGCCTACACAAACCCTTTCAGAAACCCAAGGCTTAATTGTCCGTCTATTCTGAACTCATAGCACACACACTGCTAAATAGAACACCCTTTGTTCAACTTACAACACACTATTAATAACTATCAGGTAGTTCAGTAAATTATCTCTCAGCTTCACTTAGTGAATTACATAATACGTCTAAGACAACCTGCTTCAGACCGTGTCTGAAGTAGTAAAGTTTTTTGGATTTGTGCATGCACAAAACATATAGACATCTTAGTATTATTATAACTAAGTTTATCATAAATCATCAAAATAATTTCTGCATTGAATAAACTTATTTCCTTAGTTTATTTTAGTCAATTAGATTTGACTCAACAATCTCTCTTTTTGATGATGTTAAAACATAGTTGAAAGATCGGGAAAAAGAACATATCCATAAATAACAAAAGTTTATATATTAGAAAAAATTAGGAAAGATTCGATTTTATATTTTAGCAAAGATTGCCCATAAAAATAAAAGTTGGGTCTTTCTATACTAGGTCTTTCCTATCCAGCTCTACCCTTGATGAAGAATCTTTTTGCCTGATCTTCCCCCTGGACACCGGGCCACTTCTTTCCCCCTTTTTGACATCATCGGGAAGGACAAAGTCCTAATATGATCTTTGAGCTCTTTGAAGCACCCTATTTCTTCTCTTAAGCTTTAGTCTACCTACCTTAAGAACATAGTTAAGGACTTTTTGATAGTCCAAGACTCTGGACGACTTAATGAGGACCCCGTGTCTAACATTTGAAAGGAGAAAAGAGAGCAGCATGCTGAGCGGACCAACATACCCAAATGACTTCCTTGGAAAAGAGATCATTTCCACCAAGTTTTTGAAGAGGATTTTCGACCAGTTGATTGTTGTTCCCCTGGTTATAGCAACCATTACCTCAAATACCTTTTTCCAGTAGGAATTATAAGTACTGTTAGCCAAGATTGATTTAGAGATGATGTCGTTGAGGATGGAGAACTCAACTTTTAGAGAAGACTTCAGTCCGTGAGTATCGACAGAGAAGAGATGCCCCTCAAAAGATATATTTGAGAAGACAAGCCTCATCTTAGATAAGGCAAAATTAACAAAGTAATGTCTACCTCCAAGAGATTGGGTCTTAGAAGGTCCCCAAACATCTGATTGCACATAGTCCAAAATACTCTTGGTGTCATGGATAGCAGTGCCAAGTTTTACTTGCCTTAGTTTTCCCAGAATACAATGTTCACTTAAATCTAATTTACAAACTTTTGTACCTTTCAGCAATCCTTGATTGACAAGAGTTTGCATAGATTTCTCACCAGCCTAATCGCATATGCAATAGCTTTATTGCCTCCGATTCCTTACTACTGCCCGAAGTTGATACCGTTACTACTATCCCATTAATTGTACAACCTTGATAGTAGTACATATTATTGCTTTTCTCATGCCTTTCAAAATCACTAGTGCTCTAAAGATTACTTTAAGAATTCCATTTTCCATCCTCACATGTAAGTCTTTTGACTCCAAAGCCCTTGATAAAATGAGATTCTTTTTCATATTCGGTATATACCGAACATCTCTGACAATTATGGTGGATCCATCCTCAATTCTCAGCTTGATTGAACCTATCTCTTTTATTTTACCTGTATGATCATTTCCCATGTAAACAACTTCACCATCTAGTTTTTTGAAGTTAAACAAACATTCTCGAACTCGTGTCATATGATAAGTGCAGGCTAGGTCTAATATCCACACATTAGGATTTGATGTTGTGTGTGACATCGTCAAAGAGAAGTCTGAATCTACATCGATTTTGTTTTCTGCAACATTTGCATCTTTAGAACCATTCCCTCTCTTCTATAACTTTAGACAATTTTTCTTCCAATGTCCTTTCTCACGACAGAAAGCACATTCATCTTTGGCAACTCTACTTTTGGATCTTCCTCCTTTCCCTTTTGATTTGCTTTGTTGACGGCCCATGACCATCAATGCTTCATCTGCTATAGCTATTTTGGTTTTCCTTTTGTCATGCTATCTCAATTCATTAGTATATAAAGCAGAACTTACAACATCAAAAGAAACATTTCCCTTCCCATGAAGTAACGTAGTTTCTAAGTGTTCAAATTTATTAGGAAGGGACGATAGCAACATCAAAACAAGATCTTCATCCTCAAACTTAACATCAAAGTTTAACAGATCTGCTACTAAATGATTAAACTTAATAATATGTTCATTCATAGTAGTACCTGATTGGTAATCAAACCGGAATAACCGCTTCTTCATAAGGAGCTTATTCTGACCACTCTTCTTCAGAAATTTGTCCTCCAATGCTTGCTATAGTTTCTGTGCAGAAGCTTCGTTCTTCACAACATACTTATGCTCTCTAGACAGGCATGATTGAATTGTTCCTCACGCCAATCGATTCATGATACTCCACTCTTTTACTTCTATACCATCTGTCATTCCAACCTCAATAACAACATCTAGACCCTACTGAAAAAGAAAATATAGAACCTCACCTTCCCACATGCCGAAATGCTCAATTCCATCAAATATTTCCACCACAAACTTCAAATTTGACATCGGTGTCCTCTTCCATAATGACGAAGGAGTTGATGCCCCTTTTGAAAACTCAACCGCCATATCAAGGACAAACATTCGGCTCTAATACCACTTGTTGGGAAAAACCCTGACAGAAATACAATAGAAGAAAACAACCGAAAGAACACACTAATAGAATTTGATAACGGAGTTCGGTCAAAATGTTGCCTACGTCCCCGAACACTAAGGCTATAAATTAATAAGAAGAAGAGATGCAAATATTGGGTGCAATAAACCAAAGAGGGGAGAGTTTCTTTTATACACTAAGAAACTTCTTTCACTCTCATCATCTTCCGATGTGGGATTCTAATTGTACCAAAAACAACAAGAAGGGGTAATTTGAGATGATTTTAACCTCCGATGAACTTATCTCTAATTTTATTCCAGCAACTGACCACCTTATCTAGGGAAGGATAAGGCTGGAGGATAATGGCGAAGTGTAGGCGTCGATGAGGGGAGCACGTGGCCAAAATTTGGAGCGATAAGTTTTCCCGTAGCGTGCGCTATCCCTTCTAGAAGGGTCGCTCCGGCTAGGTCGCGATTCCGGCAAGCCTTTCGTCCTAGAAAAGGAGATGAAAAAAACGAAGTCGTTTTAAGTGACGAAATGCCACCGAGTTCCGTTTGTTTCGTCCGTGGACTAATGTGGTTAGTCTGTCCCGTTAATTGATCAAGTGAATTATAAAAACAAACATATTAAACTCTTATCTCGCTTGAAACTTTTTAAAAGAAGTGAATTCCTCATATGATATCTTCCAATCCCAAAAAAGATTTCATTCGCGTTCGCCTTTGGGGATCCATCTCCATGTCCTCATAAGTGCCCCGCAATCAAATACAATATCACTCCAAACTTGGTCAATACTTTGATGCACTCTTCCGAACACCCGTGCGTTACTTTTTGCCTAACATGATACACGATAGAGGTAAAATTGTACTTAAAATGTTTTCTGGAAATTTATTTGCCTTAGTTCTATCTTGGGAAGCAACTATAATCTCCTCCCACGCTTCCGACATTGCCGAAGTGAACTTATTCCACACATACCTCGTAAACGGACGGCCCCCGAGTAAGTGATCAATCGTCTCCATATTTCCATCACAAAGTAAGCAACTAGCATCCGAAATATCCATGTAAGCTTGAATTTGATCCCGAGTGCTAAGTCTTCTACAGAAAGCCAACCAAAGAATGAAACGATGCATCATGATGACTTTAGAAGACCAAACAAGAGCTGCTCAATTAACAACTTGACCTCTTTCCCTTATGACTTTAACTTTCCATCCTCTTCGGCATTCCACAAATGAACATCAGTCCTATCGTTCAATTGGATACCACTCAAATGATCAAGTACTCTTCTTCCCTTCGGAGCCCGCATAATAATAGAATTCCAAATCCCATCGTGTATATCTTTAACCGTGGAAGCTACATAATCTCTCCTAATCCTCATCCCTCAAAACTCTTCTCTATTAATAATTGGCCGACTCTCAAACCACAGATCATGCCAAAAGAGAGTACCTCATCCATCCCCAAGTCGAGTGTCAAAGATTGAAGCAGCACTGTTTTTCAATTTCAGAATCTTCTTTAAAGACCATGCCATTTCATCCTTCACTTTGCTTGTCCATATATAAGTTCGTTTTTCATGAACCTCGAGTGAACCTATTTAACCCACAATGACTCTTTCTTTCCTTGGATCACCCATAAGTGCTTATATGTGACAACTTTGTTCCACTCCACGCAATTCCTCAAACTGATTCCCCCTTCGCTTTTAGGCATGCATACATCGGTCCAATTAACCTTCTTACCCCCGCAGTCTTGGCTGCCCCAAATAAAATTACGTATCAAGGTCTCAAGCTATTTCATAAGATTCATAACCTTCTTCGGGACGACAATCTGTTGAGACCAATAGTCAATGAATCCCATAACAATGCTCTCCACCAATTCAATTATGCCCGCATAAGAAAGCTTCTTCACCGCCCATCCCATGATAACGTTCTTGACTTTTCTAATGAGCAGTCTACAATGAACAATCTGAATTTGTCTAGCCGTGAGAGGAATCCCCAAATACCGAACCGGAAATAAACACTCGTTAATATCCATAATATTTTGAATTTGCACCTTTGTATCATCATCAACACCACCGTAAAATACTGAACTCTTATCCTCGTTAATCATTAAACCTATAATATCAAAAAAGAAATTAAGTGCATCTTCAATAGTGTTAATAGTATCAACATCAGCGTGCGCAAGTAAAAATAGGTGATCCGCGAAACATAGATGTGTAATCCTCTCCTCCTCGCAGAAATAGTGAAATCTGTATTGGCAGTTCTTTCGGAATATTGTTAAGACACTCTAAAATACCTCCATGATCAATACAAAGATAAAAGAAGAGAGAGGGTCCCCCTGCCTCACTTCGTTTTCACCCTTAAAGTAGCCACCATGTACGCCAGGTCAATTGAGATTTGATAATTGGTTTGGTCGAGGGATAAAAGGTGTGTGAGGTCACGATATGATATGTGAATTGTGATTTGGTGATTGGTTTGGAGGAGGAATAAGAGGTGTGTGAGGTCACGATATAAGAGGTGAATGACTTACAACTTCAAGTAAGTTCTCTGCATTAATCTCAAGATTGATATTGCATATTACATAAGGGGTAAGGGGTGTGTGAAAAAATGTGAGGTCACGAAGATGATAGGTCGATTGTGAATTGATTGTTGGTTTGGTCGAGAGATAAGATATGTGTGAGGTCATGATATGAAGGTGAATTGTGATTTGGTGGTTGGTTTGGTGGAAGGATAAGAGGTGTGTGAGGTCACGATATGAGAGTGAATTGGGATTGGTTGTTGGTTTGTTGAATTGGGTTAGAAGAGGCAGTGATAAGGGATTAAAATGGTTGTAATAGTGTGTAAAGTAACCTAGCATTACTTTAGATAAGAGCGAAATGAATGACTTACAACTTCAAGTAAGTTCTCTTGATCGAACACAAGAATCACATTGTATATTTCTTATGTCTTTGTGTAGTCCTCATTAACTCATTTGTGTAAAAGTGTATAAAGAAGTCTAGCGTTAATTAGTAAAATTGATAACTTACCATTCAAGTATGTTCTCGGGATCGATCTATCATGACTAACAAAATAAAGAGTGTAATTGATTTGAATCCTACTAAGAAGAAATTTGTCTTTCATAATAGAAGAAGCATAAGATATGTCTCCCGTTTCAAATGAGTTAGTGAGAACTACACAAAGACAAAGACAATATGCAATGTCAATTTTAAGATCTAGAAATCTTATGACATGTTGAGATGTGACAGTTTTCGTGGTGCTCTAAAGTGATAAAGTGATTTTGGTGGTTAAAAATATAAGAATATATGAATTGAGATGTGTATTTTACCATAGTATAAAAATGTGAGGTATAATGAGAGATTGTTTGGATTGTGGTGGTTTACCGAATTGGGGTCAAAGAGGTCGCGAATTAGCCTAGAATTACTTTAGATTAGAGTTAAGTGAATGACTTGCAACTTCAAATACCCCAAAAGATAAATAAGTATATATTATACTTTATTTCAAAGGTTTCTTGGTTTCTTTCCACTATCCCGCAATTACTTAATTTATAATACAATTTAGATTAAAGTACTAATATACATTAATTTTATATCACAATTTAGATTAGTCATATTCTACCTTCTTAATTACTCCACAATTTGACATTTTTTTACATTTATCTCTAGTCAAACTTTCATATATCTTTTAACATTTTTTTCTTTCACAATTTTATCGGTAATCTCTATATATATAATGATGTTTAATTTTGATAGTGTTCGGATTGCCGGGTCAAGATCTATGGTTAATTTAGATATATATGTAAGAGTAAATGGATATTTGGGTCGGATTCTGGGTTGACCTGCCCATAAACTTAATACGGTTAAAAGTAAAATTAAAAATGCTATGGATATATTTCGAACTCGCAACCTAACAAAACAAGTACAACTCTTTAACCAACTATCCTAATAACAATTTATATTTTAAATTCAACACTAAATTTGATTAACGCGAGACATTTTTAACTAACTAATATATATGTATATAATGATGCTTAATTTTGAAAGTGTCCAGATTGTCGGGTCGAGAGTTGTGGTTAATTTGGATATATATATATATATGTGACAATAAATGGATATTTGGGTCGGATTCTGGGTTGACTCGCTCATAAACTTAAAACGGTTAAACATAAAATTAAAAATACTATAAGTATATTTCGACCTCGCAACCTAACAATACAAGTACAACTCTTTAAACAACTAGACTAATGAAACTTTATGTTTTAAATTCAACACTAAATTTTATAAACGCGATACATTTTTAACTAACTAATCTATATATATATATAATGATGCTTAATTTTGAAAGTGTCCAGATTGCCGGGTCGAAAGTTGTGGTTAATTTGGATATATATGTGAGAGTAAATGGATATTTGGGTCGGATTCTGAGTTGACCCGCCCATAAACTTAAAACGGTTAAAAATAAAATTAAAAATGCTATAGGTATGTTTCGAACTCGCAACCTAACAAAACAAGTATAACTCTTTAACCAACTAGGCGAATAATAATTTATATTTTAAATTCAACACTAAATTTGATGAACGCGAGACATTTTTAACTAAATAATCTATATATATATATATAATGGTGTTTAATTTGGAAAGTGTCTGGATTGTCGGGTCGAGAGTTGTGGTTAATTTGGATATATATGTGAGAGTAAATAGATATTTGGGTCGGATTCTGGGTTGACCCGCCCAAAAACATAAAACGGTTAAAAATAAAATTAAAAATGCTATAGGTATGTTTGAACTTGTAACCTAACCAAAAAAGTACAACTTTTTAACTAGTCAGACTAATAATATTTTATATTTTAAATTCAACACTAAATTTGATGAACGCGGGACATTTTTAACTAACTAATTTATATATATATAATGATGCTTAATTTTGAAAGTGTCCAGATTGTCGGGTCGAGAGCCGTGGTTATATGTGAGAGTAATGGATATTTGGGTCATATTCTGGGTTGACCCGCCATAAACTTAAAACGGAAAAAATTCTATAGGTATGTTTTGAACTCACAACCTAATAAAATAAATAAAATTCTTTAACCAACTAGACTAATAATACTTTATATGTTAATTTCAATACCAAATTTGATGAACGTGGGATGTTATAACAATATATTATTATCCGTGTGCATTGCACGGGGATCTTCCAAGTTCCTCATTTTATTATTGTTGTCTTGTGGAGGTTCACATCATTTCTAGTTTAAATATAAAAATAGTTTTGTGAATGTCTAAAATCTTTATTAGTTGTAATTGAGTTTTGAATATCCTTTGGATCGGAGACAAGTAGTAATTTCTAAGATCCGACTAGGGGACAAGTACTTAATACCCATCGAGTATCGCTCGATTTTCATCTGATACTCAGATTTTCATCTAAGGGAGATCTTGATAATGGACTATAGTAGCTGAATAGGGGTGCGCCCGATCTTTTATTAATTATGCGGCTTAATAACCCGTTCAAATCCTAAACTTTTGTTCGCGAAAATGGCGAAGAAAAGAAAAATTTAGCTTCGTTTTGTTTTGTGTCTTGTGTTTTCATGTCCTCTTTCTTTCTTCGGCCCCCATTATTTTGTTCTTCTCAATTCAGTCCTCCGCTTCTTCGTTTTGTATTTAATTTGACCCATAATCTTTCCTGCATGCTTGTTTTGGGCCATCGAACTTTGGTCTCGGGCATGCTTCAGCTATATTTTAAATAATTAATTTAACATTTTATTGATAGATAACAAATTAGATATGAAATCATGAACAATAAAATTGTTGTCAAAGTTGATATCATGGATTAAAATAATGGGAGGGATCAATTATCTCATGGACTTTAAAAATATAATAAAGATAAATATTTTTAAACTATAAAATTATATTTTTTAAACTAACTTTCTCAAATGGGACAGAAGAGGAACAGTCTATGGGACAACTGATCTCCCCAAAATAATAATACAAATTTAAATTGATTATTTTCTTAATAACCTTTCAATCATAGTTTTAAAACCTGACCAGATCATTAACCCGGTGAAAGGACTGGGTCACTAAGTTATTGATTTAACAGTGAATCAACGGGTTCAAATAGTGAGTTTTATATAATAATAAAATAATACAAAAATAATATAAATTCATTAAATTGTTTATACAATAATAGTCAAAATAGAGATCAAAATTCAAAATATTATTTATAATGTCAATTTTTTCTACTCCAATTTGCATATACATTTCATTCTCTTCATCTCTCAAATTTTGTCTCTGGTGCTCACTTGTTTCGTGTATAATTCTTTTCTTTTTAACTTCTAAAAAATTTTGCATTCCATATCTCACTTGTGCACTTTAGTACAAACGACAATCTCCCCTTTGAAACTTGCGAAATATTGTTTAAACCGATGAATACCTCTACCCTTTATTAATGTTTTGTAATAGAGACAAATAAGTCTCTTTTTATTCTTGTTATTTACATAGTCCTCTCTACAATGAGCCATGCATGATCAAATTTTCCTCTTACAGAATTTTGAGATTGTACACTTGAAGAATTTGGTGTTGCATCTTGGTGTTTCTCGAATAGAATCCATAATCAAACTACACATAAAAAACATAAAAAGATAATCTATATACCTAATAATAAACTACTGTCATTAACTATATGAAGTATGAATCTCACATAGTTCTTAAGGCGGAATTTGGTGGGGTGCATATACGAAGGGATGTCTTAATTCCTCGGTTCATGAAATTTGGGATGGAGAATGGAATACACTTCTGAGGAATATTCCAGAATGTGTAAGGATTCTCAACTTCATACAAACGATGCACTTTAATGACACTATCGACTCACGAGTTTGGAAAGTGGAAAGAGATGGAAAGTTCAATTCTAACCTAGCTTGGGAGTCTATTCGCGAGAGGGGAAACGATGTAGGCTGGTCTCGTGTTGTATGGTCCTCCAAAATCATTCTGAGACATCAATTCGTGTTGTGGTTGTTGTTTAGGAAGAGACTTTCAACTAGGAATCCTCTTAAGCGTTTTATGGATATTTCGGACTCTAAATGCCTGCTTTGTGATGAAAATGAAGAGACGATGGATAATTTATTTGGCGGATGTTCGTTTACATTCGAGTTATGGAGGTTATTTATAAAAGCTATGGAGTTAGCTTTTGTCCCCTCGAATTGGATTGATATCAAGGAGGTGGTCATTTTGAAATCTAAAGGTAATCTATTTCATTCAAATATATTTAAATGTGGTTTTGCTTCTATAGTTTACCATGTTTGGATGGAAAGAAACTCAAGAGTCTTCACAAATGTGAGATGTGGTGTTGATGACGTTTGGAAGAGCATTAAGTTTGATTAAAATTCCCTTGTTCGTACTTGGAGACGAATTCCCAAAAGCGAGTAAAATTGGTGTTTATATCAAAATTGGGGCATTAATTATGATGAAGTCACTCGATCTAGCAACTTCAAAGTGAGATTATAAACTTATTATTGTTTTTTTGAAAAATTGTAATTCATTTGTGTGAATGTTTTGTTTGTGTTTATTCATTTAGTTTGTAATTCTAGTTTTTTAAAATTAGAACAATTGTTTTTTTTCTCTAATTCATGAACTCATTTAGGTTTTTTCCCCTTTATTAGGGATTTTTAATTAAATGACATTATGTCGTTTTCCAAAAAAAACTATATGAAGTATGAACCTCAAAAATAAGCCAAATTTTAACAAAATATAATGACAATAATATAAATGAAGTTGAAATAAAAGAAACTTAAATGGATTATGCGAGGGACAATGTTTCAAATCAAACTATAACCTCCGATTTTTATATAACTATGCTTATCTGGAGATGAAACTAAATTTAAGTTATGACTTACAATTAGAGTCGTCAATTTGGGTTAGGCCTGTAGGGTTGGCTCGCCCCACCAAATAATTTAGACGGATTGGGTTGAAATATTAGCAACCCATTTGGAAGTGGTCCTACACGGGCAATCCCACTCGGGTCGCGGGCCTAGGCGGGTCGGGCTTGGGTTGGCCCGTAGGTTGATAAAAAAAAATCTAATATGATTTATAGCCTTATATGCAAATACCGCATAACCCTAGTCTTTTTTCTCTCCCAGGCAGCACTGCAGCAGCTGACTACTTATTTGTTCCGCATTTCTTTTCTTCGTTCTCGCCTTCAAGGGTTCGTGGATTCAAACTTGGTTCCAGTTCTAGAAGTTTCACACTAAAAGTCTAAAACATAATATTCGGGTAAATAACAGATTCATTTTCGAAATGGACTCCTCTCAAAATTAAGATATTAATTTGGATGTTGATGAATTTGAAAGTGTTAAGCATGATGAAGGGTCATCTAAAAAGTCTATGGAATATTATGATATTAGGATGTATTTTAAGAAAATGAAGGGTATTGATAATATTGAAAAAGTTGAATGTAATGGATGCAAAAAACAATATAAATGTGGGGGTAAACATTACGAGACTTCTACATTGTGGCGTCATGTTAAAAATTGAAGTTTCACGACGTAGGACAAATGATTCTTGATCAAGACTCTTGTTTGTTGTGTATTATGACTATTTGATAACTTTCTTGAACTCTTATTTTCTAGAACTATTAATGATTTTTATTTATTTTTATTTGTAGTGAGTCAACCCGTGGGATGGCCTGCCTAACCGCGGGTTGGGTTGGGAATTTTAAGACCGCCAGGATGGTGGCCGGCCCATCGTCGACCCGTCAAACGATGGGTTTTGGTGGGTAGGCCCGCCCCGCCATGGATTGGCCCTTTTGACCACTCTACTTACAATGTCACCTTAAATTGTTTTATTAGTCGGGTAAAAATATAATTAGATAGTTCAAATAGGAGGAGGAGCTTAAGGTGAATACAATAATTTGTCATTCTCAGTGTCTAGACTAAAAATTTGGAATTTACCCACATGAATCTAGAAATTGGTAAATCCAATGGGAACCAAAAAACGGGAAGAGGGGAACCGAAAGTGATAAGTGAGAAAGAAAAAAAATGATTTTTTATAAAAAAAATAAAAAATAGGATAAACACGCTGGGTTAATTCGGGCTGCTAGATTTCCGGTCCAACCGGCGAATTGAAGGAGTTTAACTGGGTTAATTGCATTTCTGATTTTTTTCATCAACCCATTTAATTTGAGGACCAGTTAATCGGGTTTGCCGGTTTGACCGACGGGCCGAGCCATATCGGGTTTCAAAACTATGCTTTAAATAATTTAAAATTAACGACCAATATTATGTTAAGAGTAGGGCTGCAAATGAGCCGAGCCGAGTTTAAGCTTGTTGGAGCTCGAGCTCGACTCGATTAAGTATTTATTATCTCGATTCGAACTCGAGCTCGAACGAGCTTATAAATTTGAGCTCGAGTTCGACTCGAAAACTTGAACCAAAATTGAATTATATATAATAATTTTTTTTTATATTATATACTTTTATTATATATAATATATTAACGTTTTTTATCTTTTTCAATATTATATACAATATATTCATTATTACATTCTTAGTATTTACTTTTATTATATATATATATTAATATATTTTTTTATCTTTTTAATATTATATATAACATATTAGTTATTATATCCCTAATATTTAATTTTATTATATATAATATATTAATTTTTATTTATCTCTTTCATTATTATTTATAATATACTTTTATTATATATATAATATATTAACATTTTTTTTATCATATATCCCTATTTGTCATTTTTTTTATTTTATTTAACTCTATCGGTATAAACATAAGTTTCTCTTAATACATGAAAAAATTATCTAAAAGCAAAAACAATAACTATAAAATAAGTTAAAACAAATTTAAGAGTAACTAATTAGAATATGAAGAGTAACTGAAGAATGATGAAGAAGAAGAGTAACGGTAGAATATTGATAAAGATGATGAAAGTAATTGATGAAGAAGAGTAACGATAGAATATTGATGAAGAAGATGAAGAAGAGACGAAGAGTGACGGTAGAATATGATGAATGAACTATATATATTAGAAATTAGGGTTTACTTTAGGGATTATGAGCCTTTATATTGGGCTTTGAAGAGAGAGAGAAATAAAAAAAATATTGTGTAAAATTTTAATATTAAATAAATAAAAAATATTTAATTATTTTAAGGCTCGAAAAAGCTCGACAAGCCATCGAGCAAGTTTTAAATGGGCTCGAGTTCGACTCGAATAATAAACGAGTCGACTCGAGCTCGACTCGAACTCGGTCAAAGTCAAGCTCAAGTCGAGCTTTGACCGAGTAGCTTGCGAGTGGCTCACGAGCGGCTTGACTCATTTGTAGCCCTAGTTAAGAGCTATAAAATATTTTTTTTAATTTGGTTATATGTTTAATTATTAATTAGTTGCAATTTAAATTTAAATATTATTTAATTAGTTTTGTTCAATTATAATTGTAAGTATTATATTTTATTTTTTTATTAATTTAACTGTATTAATATTACTATTTAATAACAAAATAAAATAATAACATAGTTAGATAAAAGTACATTTATTTTTATATAATCAATTAATATTTTAAAAGATAATATAAAATATAAAAGTCTCATTAAATAATGATAATATATTATTAAAAAAATGAAAATAATAATGGTAAAAAAAAGTTAAATAAAATAAAAGTTAATATTATTACTTTAATTGAAATAATTAAAGAATACTTATTTTTTTATCTTTATATTATATTCTTATATTTTATATAAACATAAGGAGAGAGACAAGTTTTTTTTTTTAATGTGAAACGGATTAAGTATGTATCCCACAAACACACTTAACTAAGGACTGACGGACTTGAATCCAAAACCTTAGGGTTAATATCCACCTCTTATTGTCGTTAGGCTAGAAGATGAAATAAGTGATAATTTTTTTTGTTCGTGCTTAGATAAAAAAAAATTCTGTATATTTTTTTTATTCATTATTCAAATATAAATTGATGTAATATTTTGGTTAAGTATGATATTTTAATTTTTATAATAAGAATAATACTCTTAGTTTATAATAGAACGTTTGATACCTAATAATCGTCAATTGAAAAAATAATTTGACTCTGTATGATTGGTTTGCTCAGCTTGTTTTACTTAAACTAAAACAAGATCTTATATAAAATTCAAGACCGTTTGATTCTTTACTATTAAAATTTTAATTTTTATAAATTTGTTATACTATTTAGCCTTCAATTTTTTTTTTATAGTTTACAAATTAATATTTTATATGTAACTACTTGTTTGAATAAGAATTAATTATTTATCCAAAAAAACTTTTGTATATTTTATATTCTGTAGTTTATAGCATATCAATACTATATAGACCCTTCATATTAAGGGTAAGTAATCGTCCTCATAAGTTTTGACTAGTTCATAATTTTCTGTACTGACCCTTAATTAGTTTAGTTGACAATTTAGATAATAAAAGACCGACAAATTAATTGACCAACGGACAATTTATATACATATTTGAATATAATTTTTTTTATTATATCTCTTTCTACCGTAATATTAACGATAAAAATGATCTTTTTTTGGTGTTGAAGGTGTGAATTTTAACAAGCATATATATATATATTTTTTTAACTTATTGAATTATTAATATTCTAACAAATTTTCTTTTAAATTAAATCGTCGTTTTATTACATAATTTATAAGAATTTTAATTAGAAAAATATTTCTAAATTATTTTTTTTCCATTTGTTAGTTTATTATATTATATATATATATTTGTTAATTCTTCAACTATCAAAATCGACATTCAAAATCTGATAAACCTACTAAACCAATCTTATAACCGTCAACAAACAGATAAAAATTTTAAAAATCCAACACTAATATTTTATATGTAACTACTTGTTTGAATAAGAATTAATTATTTATCCAAAAAAAACTTTGTATATTTTATATTCTATAGTTTATACCATATCAATACTATATAGACCCTTCATATTAGGGGGTAAGTAATCGTCCTCATAAGTTTTGACTCGATCATAATTTTCTGTACCTACCCTTAACTAGTTTAGTTGACAATTAGATAATAAAAGACCGACAAATTAATTAACCAACGGACAATTTATATTCATATTTGAATATAATCTTTTTTATTATATCTCTTTCTACCG
This sequence comes from Impatiens glandulifera, assembly GCF_907164915.1. Classification (NCBI taxonomy): domain Eukaryota; kingdom Viridiplantae; phylum Streptophyta; class Magnoliopsida; order Ericales; family Balsaminaceae; genus Impatiens; species Impatiens glandulifera. Next base: position 24,642,107 of record NC_061865.1, read on the forward strand.
TAATAGTAACGATAAAAATGATCTTTTTTTGTGTGTTAAGGGTGTGAATTTTAACAAGCATATATTTAATTTTTTTTAAACTTATTGAATTATTAATATTCTAACAAATTTTCTTTTAAATTTAATCGTCGTTTTATTACATAATTTATAAGAATTTTAATTACAAAAATATTTATAAATTAATTTTTTCCATTTGTTAGTTTATTATATTATATATATATATATATTTGTTAATTCTTCGACTATCAAAATCGACATTCAAAATCTGATAAACCAACTAAACCAATCTTATAATCGTCAACAAACGGATAAAAAATTTAAAAAACCAACACTAATTGTTGGAATGAATTTTTTGAGAAATAAACCGACTAAATCAAACCTCTTCCCCACCCTAATTCATACCATATAAATTGTTAATATAAAGGATTTTTAATAGAAATCAAACTTCTCTAATATATGTCAATTGAGGTAATTAATAATTTTATTTTAAACATGTTCCATTTATATTATTATTTCATTTTATTAATTTGAAAAATGTCCCCTCCACAATATTTAAAGTTAAAATTGAATCCATTAGTCAATTAAATCTATAACATTTTAAGCATCTACTTTGACAATTTGAGTTATCCTAATGGGTTAACTATGCAAATTAACAACCCAAAACAAGCCAGACAATCAAATAAAAAGATCTAGATCTTTCGTATATGCTATATCATATTTAGCTTGCTTGAACAATTTTCTTTGCCAAGTACTTACCCAAGAAATCAAATCCATGGAAATAGAGAGCTTCAATCTCTGCTCTTTGACCCCTCTCAACCATCATTTCAACTTCTTCTCTATACTTCTCCTACAATTAGTTAACTAACTTCTCATCAATAACCTGTTTATATTAAGCCCGACAAACTAAAATTTGGCCTTCAATTTTAAACCTGTAAAATCCCCAAGGACAACAAGCTTTTCGCTATTTGAAGGTCCCGTGGTTTGAGAGGAATGAAAGATTGTTCCGGTATGAGTTCCAAATCATCTCTTCGAATTCCTAGCCATTTAACATTGCAAGCTGCCATAAAGATAGTTAGTCCAATTTTATTCAACTTTAAACATCAAAAGAACTAAAGAAAGCACCATATTTATATGCCTCCAGTCCCATTCCAATGCTTCCATATTTGAATGTACATAAAACTGCCAGTCCTGCTGGATTCCTTGAATGTCAACATACAAATATAAATGTTTGGAATTTATGTGACAACGAACTCAGTATTATATAATGTCCTACCAGTCAACCAGGCCAAGAATAGGCAACTCTGGATAAGCACGGCTCAAACGGTGCAGGAAGAATAAAAACTATAAATTTACACAAACTTATAAAACGGTAGAAAATACAGTAAATAATGACATAAAATATATTTAGTTAAATTTGGTCAACAATACTTTTACTCGGAGTAGCCCATTCTATAGATTTTAATAGAATAATTATCTAAATAACTCAATGTTTGTACATCCACAAATACCAAGTTAAAAAGAAAATACACAAGTCATAATAAATCAACCATATCTTCACTTTCGCTCAAGCCCTTCTAAAATCATTTCCATAAAGAAGGAGTGAACACAGCCCAATTGATAAAAGAATTTAATGAAGAAAAAATGAACCTATGTGCCCCCAAACGATATCAAATTATGCAAATTTACATTCATATAAAGGAAAAAATCAAATCATTTACCATTAACTTATTTCATTTTGAAGCAAATTAATCTCATTTTTGCTCATTAACTTATCACTTCTGTCTCATTTTTGCCTGTAATATTTTGTCTTGAATCGCACTGTTATTTTATGTCCTTTAATCATCAATGTGTTAGTGCAAGTTGAATAAAGTATTATTCAATGATCAAATTGCATATAGAAGAACTAACAGCATACAAATTCGGCTAATTTGAACTCAAATGAAATATATAATATTTCTCTTTAATCAGCATAAGGTAAAATCAACTCATGGGATATTATTACTATTACCTTGTAGCAATGTCTGGGTATCTGATTAAAAATACAGTCTTCAACTAGCCTCTGGAATATGGCGTGCTAAGGAATCCATTGAACTGTGGGGGATTACTATATATATATAACAATTAAACCATTTTGAGTACATAAATGAAATATGGAATCAATATGTTTGTTTACTTACCTTCTCCACCACAATGATGTATCGAGCATCGGTTTTTGCAACCAATTTCTCTAACAAAGCCAAGTCTCCTGTAATAGCATAACCTGATGATCCACATGCAGCACATTCCACAACCTCTTGATTTAGCTCCTAGTTGCAGAAAGATAGTAAAACATTCAGTTGAACAATTATGAGTATCTAAGTTCGTAGTAAGGGAATGAATATATAACCTAGAACTCAAACAAAATAACGGAAGAGAAAGATCTGAGATTGCAGAAGTCGGAGAACTCAATATCTTCAGGAAATTGTGTACGGCCACTTCAATCCTTTCCCTAACCTGAATAGAAATCATACATTTCCATCATTACAGAAACCATATCCGTATGAATGCATATATATATCATCTTATCTTTACAGAAAGCATATCCGTACGAATGCATATATATCATTGGTTATCTCGGCAGGAGGAAGTATATATATCGGCATAACTAAGTTGCTCATCATAGAAGAACGTGAGGGAAGAAGAAGAAGAAGAAGTAGAGAGATCTTCCATTTTTTTTGTTAGATAGAAATGAAGAAAATTTGATTTATTTACATCCAAATAATTTATTCTTACAACATATATTTTGTTGTCACAATTAAAATTTTATCACTATTAAAAAACTTATTTTAAATTTACAATATTTTTTTTCAATAATCGTGCTTCAATTATTTGGTACCATTTGTGTATAATCTTAGATGTTTCCATGTTGAATAAATTATCATAATAATATAGCGCATAACTAAAAATTAAATCGAGAAAACTAAACAATATAAACAAAATATTGAAAAATTTAACCAAAATATAAAACCACTCTGTCCAAAACAAATCCCTCATAAGAAATAGATGAACATTTTTGTAACTCAGTCTCATGGTTCAAAATGGAGACAAAAGAACCCTACACGACGAATCACTAGTTTGTATGAACTCTTCGACTTAACAAGTTGATCTATCAAGGAAAATTAAGTCTGAGGAGTAGATGGAAGTTTAATTAAAAAAATATTAATTATTCGTAAAGGTTAAAATTGTTCAACCAAACTTCGATCTGATTTCCATTTTTCCATTGAGAGGGTGAAAGATTTGAGAGTATGATTTAATTAAAGAATTTTCACAATGAATATGACAAGAATGAATTTGACATTTCATTACTTGCTTTAGGCTCTTGACCTTTCAGTACTTGTTTTAAGTTTTGTCGTTTTCATTACCTAATTATAGAAGTGCTCGTGACAAAAATCTTTTTCGAGATTTATTAAACAATTTTCCTTACAAAAAAAATTCAATGTTTTATTATTACACATTTTATCTACAAAAATAATAAAAAAAATTACCCACTCGTATTATTCAATCAAAGTTAAAAAGTGTTGGATTGTGGTTAAATTCAAATCCATTAATATTAATTGTTCATATACCTCAATTTAATATGTTTGGTTACTATCATTATTTAAGTCTTTTCATGAATTTATAAAATTATAATATTAAAAGACAAAATTATGAAATTTACTTTGTCAATTTTAAAACATGCTCTTGAAGTTTATTAATATTTATAATTCGGATATTTAATTTTTTTTATATATTTATTTCAAATATTTAATTTGGTCTTTTAACTTAATTTAAGTGAATTTTTATATTTAATTTTTATATAATTTATTTATATGTTTAATTTTTTGTTTTTATCCTATATATTTTTACTAATATTTTTTACGTATCATAAATTTATAATAACGAATAATATTGATAAAAAAACTAAAAAATGATAAAAATAATTTCATAGTAATTAAATATACAACATAAATAGTAAAAATTAACGTCAAACAATAAAAATAGAATTAATAATATGATAAATTAGAATATTTTTTTCAATATTATTGAAATAGTGCGAAAATCCACAGATTGTGAATGGATGGGATCTGGTTGATCGGTTGTGAATAGATCTGATTAATATTCTTCAATATTTTTTTTTTGATAAAGTCTGTACCTCATCAACTTCAATAAATGCTTGAATATTTGGATTTTTATGGAACTCGAATTATGGAATAAAATTTTGTTTTCTTCCATAATTTCTTTTAGTGCATGGTTTTTGTCTTTGAATACATGGTTCTTGTTTTTCATATTCAAATGATATTTGATTTGTTCGTTTGTCTTTCTCATTTCTTCAAGAAATCATTCGCTTTTTTCATGCATTGTGTTTATCATCGATGATGTATTATTACCAAAAAAAAAAATCAATTATGCTTGCTTCACCTCGATAGGTCTTTATAATTGAGAACCAATGAATTGTTTAAGTTTATAAACAAATGAGGAGATACCAGGGGATGCTAGCCCAACATACTCAGGAGTTGGACTTTCTGACTCGAAAGAACGATAGTTGCAAGATTGTTTTCTTCTGCTAGTTGTGGAACAATCTTTAAATTTTTCGAAAATTTTAACAATGTCACACACGTGATCAAACTTCCAACCTACTTTAAATTTGTTATCTTTCGTGAACAACACTTTACTTTTGAACATATGTCGAGTTTAAATAATTAATTACAACTTGTTTGAATATAATTTTGAAAATGAAATCAAATAATGTCTTAATACTCACAATATCTCCATTTGAAGCACCGCTTTAATGCATATCTTCATTTGCTTTTATACATGCATGTAGTCTTGCTGCTTTTTGCATAGTATCAAGTCGCGTTTGTATAAATCTCTTAGTACGAATCTACCATTGATCTAATATTTCTTTCTTAAAAGGTTCTTTTATATGAGACCATAACCAGTCACTTGATTGGTACACTCTAAGAATTGGATCTTCAAAAATTTCTATATAAATCCAATATAAGTTTATCACATATAATACGAAATGACTACACACTACAAAGTTTATCATAATTATCAAAATAAAATGACTACACAGTACAAAGTTTATCACGTTTACGTCTATTTTGTGTGTAAGGAGTACTTTTTTAATAATGTTCTCGTTTAGTGTAATTTGTGTTTATTTAATGATGTTTAATTTTTTTTAAATGTTTGTTTTGATGTAATTTTGTTTTGCTCGTGTAGTGTAATTTGCGTTTATTTAATAATGTCTAATTTGTTTTCATGTACATAAATTATTGATCTATAATTAATTTTATCATAATTTTCTTTAATGGGTGTGAGTTTGAAAAAATATTAAGGTTTAATTTGTAAAGTTGATAAATATATAGGTACTTATTTAAAATATTAAAAAGTTGGTATAATAAGAAATATTCCTAAAATATTCTTTTGAGTTTGAATAAGAGTTTTTAAGTTGAAAATGAATTACTGTTTGATTTAATATTTAATATAGAGTTTGAAAATAATTTTTTAGAATATAGATGGTATAACTTCTAACCAAATTTTGTTAGAAAGAAATGAAGAAAATTTGATCTATGTATTTTCAATAATTTAGAATCTTATAACATATATTTTGTTGTCACAATTAAGTATTAAAATTATATCACTATTATTAAACTTATTTTGAATTACCATAAAAAACTTTTAATAATTGTCCTTCAATAATTTGTTCACGTATACTCTTTTTTTGTTTGCTACCATTTGTGTATAATCTTATATGCATTCGTGTTAGAGAAAAATTAACATAATAATATGGAGGAATAAACAAAAAATAGGTCGACAAAACGACAAAATCTAAATCAAGTATAGAAAGAATTTAACCAAAATGTACTGAATTTCTTTCTCATGTCCAAAAAAAGCATTTTCGTAACTCCTTCACATGATTCAAAGTGGAGACAAAAGAACCATACATGTGAATCACTAGTTTGTAGATGTTACATATACAAATAGAGAATAGAGGAGATGAGGGGTTGATCTGTCAATGATAACTAAATTCGTGGAATATGTTTTGATAACAATTTTTCTTTTAAGGTTGAAATTGTTGAACCAAACTTAAATTGGCCTTCCATATATATTCCCATTACTTGGTTATTAGAGAGTATGATTTGGTTAAATCATTTAACAATGAATATAATAAGTATGAACTCGATCTTTCATTACATACTTTAGGTTCAATTTACCTTTCAATACTTGTTTTAGGTTTTGTCGTTTCCATGACCTAATTATAGAAGTTCTCATGACAGAAATTTTTGTCGAGATTTATTAAACTTTTTTCCATGATAGTAATCAAACTCAATTTTTATTGTTAGACACTTTGTCTACGAAAATACAAAATTGTATCCACAATAGGGTATTATTCAATAAAAATTTTGGATTTCATTGTGACTAAGTTCAAATCCATTAATATTAATTGTTCTATCAGACACATATCTCAATTTAAGACATTTTAGTTATAGTCATTCTTTAACTATTTTGATGAATTTATAAAATTAGAATATTAAAAGATAAAATTATAAATTTGTTTGTCTATTTTTTTTTTTATAAATAAATGGTATCAAATTTTGTAGAGAATATTATAAATAATTGTATGAGATATTTTTTAAACCATCAAACAAATTTTAGAAAGAAAGATTTATATAAAATTAATCTAGTGTGTATTAAATAAATATAGTATTAAATTAAAATAAATAAATATTTAAATTTTAAGTAAATGCAATTTATAAATTACACCTTTATTATGTTTCAAATATTCATCTTGCCACTCAAATATAATTCAATATGATTTTGCCCCTTAATTACTTTATTTTGAGTCATAGGAGGCTATTTTATCACATGAGTCACTAAGATTTAATTCAAACAACTCAACATTTCATCATCAATTAAATATTTCATCAAATTATCAATAAAAGACTCTTATGTTTAATTTCTTCTCTTACAACATTTTAATATAATTAAAATGCTACAGATATTATATCAAATAAGTTGTAATAAACTAGAATTAAATTTCTTCAAAAATACAATATTGTTTTTTAAAGAAAATGTTAGTTTCTACACTAAATTCAATTTTGATTAACCATTATAAGACTACAAATATAGTTAAATATGAATATTTCAATTTGCATAGTGTATGGAAGAATTAACAAAAATAATAGGATCAAAATTATGAATAAAATAAAGAACTAGTTTATTGGGAATGTAACTAAAACTAATCTAAAATTACAAATCATAACAATACTTTATAACACAAAGTATTCAATAATTAATAAAGTTAATTAACTAAATGTGCTGCTCATAGGTTGGAATTTGACAATAGTAAAGTTTGTTTGGTCTTTTTATATAAAAGAAAGTAAAAAAAAAAATTATAAAAAATTCTAAAGTAACACTTGTTCTTAAAAATTACTCACGTATTTACAAATTTTTTCAAAATAAGATAAATATCTTTTAAGTAAAAAAAACATATAGTTTAATGTAATTTGAATTTGTATAGTGTATGGGACAGAATTTGTATAGTGTATGTAATCAAAAGTTCAAATGTTGCCTTATCTATATAATAAAAAAAATATATTTTTTTCTTTTTTTTATAAATAAAAAATCAAAAAGTAACATTTGTTTTGAAATTTAGTAGGTTGTTTATTATTTTTTTTTTTATGATAATAAGTTTCTTTAAATAAAGATATATAAATTCAGGTAATCTTTTTAATAATAAAGTTTCTAGAATTTGTAATATAAATAGATAAATCTCCGTCACAATTTTATATTTGTGATTTGTGAGTTAATAGAATGAGTAAATATGAGTTTCTTGAGAAGGGCTTCATGGACTTAGATGAAGATTTTCTCGAAGAGCACTTTGGCAATCATGTCGAGGAACCGACAAAACTGGAAGCAATTGATGAAACTTCAATTGTATATGTCCAAGTAAAGGAATCCAATAAAATTGTATTCAATGCAAAAGAGTTCGATGCAAATATACTTCCATCCCTCTCTCCTACCCAAAGGGAAGCTCTCACTGGAAAAGATGGTCCTCACCAAATCAATGTGCCATGGTTCGAAGTGGGGACAGATGAATCATTCATGACGACTCTAGTATTTAGGGGTGACTTCTACTACGTGGAGGATATTGATGAGCTAATCCTCCATGGAAAGATTAATCAAGAGAAGGAACTTGAAGCTTGGATAAGCAAAGGTCGATTGATTTTTCGGGGGGAGTCGTGATAAAGGAAGGACTAATAGAGAATTACCTATAACTGTTAGTTATGTAATTTGATGTTCTCTAATAAAATAAATGTTTTCTCAAAATTTTAATTTTCATGTTAAGAAATTATAATTTTGTTTATTAATCATTTTATAAAATAAATAAAGTATACAAGTGATGGTGATTTGAGAAACACAAATTCATCCGATGTCATAAAAAGAAATAAAACAAATCCATCTAATCAAATCTAAAAAGCAAAACATGATCTTCTAATGTTTAAAGTAAATTTAGTTCGAAAATTTTAAAAAATCTTGTTATTGCTATGGTGAACATGTGATTTCTTTCATCCCAAACAATTGAGATATAGTATACCTATATTTTTTTTATGATATAAATATGAGTTAAAATTTTATCCATATTATTGATCTCATTTCAATTTATGATTAAAAAGTATTTAAACCATCACTCTATAATAATTTGTTTACCTATATTTATTGGATGAATATTAAAATTGAAACATAATCGTCCACGCATATATGTCAAAATAATGATGGTAGGACAATAATTAATATAAAATATACATATAATTATTTAATGGATATTATCATAATTTAATGACTCCAATCCTAACTAATTATCAAATACAATTATTGTATAATTATGAATTTTAAATTATTTTATAAATTTATTTTTCTCCTGCAAAGACATATATGGTATCGTAGGGCATATAGTACAATGAATAAATGTGAAAAAATAAATTTTTTTGAAACATGTTTGCAATTAGTTTCATGTGAGATAATAACAATTCATTCATTTTTGTAAATATGACTTAATCTCAATGTTCATGGGTAGACTTAAATATCAGTCAAGTGGAGTGGAGGTAATTTCAGTTAGAAATTTTGTCTTAAAATAACATAAATATATTTATGAATGATGTTACAAATAAATAAAAATAAAATAAGATATACGGAAGAACAATATCACCTAATTTGATGGTTGATTCGAGGCATTTGTTTAGCACATTTCCCTTAAAACAGTTACACCGTCTCCCTTTGTGCTGGAGCTTATCGCAGATGACTGTCTCACAGGGTACAACGAATCTAGTAGTGATTCAGCACTGGAATCACTACGCAGCAAACTTTTCAAAGTACCTGAATCAATCACCGAGTTTCAACAGATATACGAGTCAAGAACTAAAAAAACACTCGGTTGAGTGGAAACTCGAAAAACACTCAGTAGAGTAAAGAACTCAAAGACACTCAAGAAAACAAAGAAAAAACTTTTCGAATTATAAAAAGATAATAAAATGAGTGAAGAAAAGATATGAGATATTTTTCAAAGTTCCAACATGAAGGGGATATTTATAAATTGAAATTAAACCATGTCAATAAATTTATTTATCAATCCAACGAATGATAATTCATCCAACGGCTGCCATTCCTAGACTCTCGACATATTAAGACTCTAGATATTTCAATACTCTTGGCATTCGATCTTATCCACTGGCATTCGATCTTATCCACTAATATTAAATTTCACCAAAAATTCTCATTTGAAATTGGTATGAATTTATATTTATTTGAATTAAATTACATTTAATTTATTTATCCAAATTCTCATTTCCATTTAATTAATGAAATTAGTTTAAAATTCCAACAATCCCCCACATTAATGAAAATTGAAAGAGTAATTCAGTGAAAGGTTCAACAGTTGAATTATACATAGGATAGGTAGATGTAACCCTATAAACATTGCCTTATGAAAATATAATTTTACTAGCCGATTAGTAGACTCGATGTCCTTGAACTATTATGTCATTTGTGTAAATTATTACACACCTTCATATAAAATTCTTTCTGATACATGTCAAGCTCTCATGGTTGTGTCCATTTTGGTCATGAAACACGCGCCTAGTTCTATGAGAGGGTCTAGAATTGAGCTGTGCAATTCTTTCGAAGTGGTCTCACTTCTCCCTCACATAGGTGATATCTTTGCTTACAAAGAATCATTAAAAGCGATATGTTTATCCTCGCCAAAATATATATTATTTGTTATAGGATTAATCCCCAATAATAACTTTCCAAGTCAGTATAATTAGGTTGTCTCATTGAACCTAGTTCTTGGGATTTTCAATCTGCATATGTTGGGTTTTCCTTCATACCAATTTATAGAAGACTCATGTCTTAAATAACTTTTACACTAACTCTTTATTCAACAGTTTGGTTAGTGGATCCACACTGTTATCTTTGACTAACATAGTCAAATATGATAACTCTTAGAGAGTACAGTCTAATGACATTATGTCTAAGACGAGTATGTCTAAATCTGTAATTTACTATGAGTTTGTATAATTTCATATCATTATCTCAATAATTAGAAATTTCCTTTTAGAAAAATCTAGGAATATCTTCTAATAAGTATAGTCATTCATACATACTTATCATTTAAATATTTTTTTGTGAAAATATTGTTTACTTGACAACTAGTAAGCAAAATGTCTTTGAACTATTATACGTTTGTGTAAACGATTACATATTTCATAAAAAAATTATTTTTCGTTAGAAGATTTTCACCCATATAGTTGCACTTTTAAGTATAAACATATTAACTTGTAGATGTAAAGTCTTTCATATCACTTTATCATTTGATAACAACATGATACCTTGTATAGTGCAACTCACGTCCTTAATATATTTAATCATTTTTATCGTAATTTCTAACGATAAAAATATCATATAAAGACACGTAATGAAATAAAAACTTTCATTGTCTTCATGATATACATAATTGTCACATTTATTAACTTTTCAGTTAAAATAAAATATGATCAAAATTTTCATATCATTATTGTAACATTGTTATAAGTCATATAAAACTTTACAAGCCAAATTTTCTTTATTAATTCATTTCATAAAATCTCTTTTGAAGATATTTTCTCTTCAGATTTGTATGAAAATAATATTAAAGAAAAACGCATCTCTTGATTTTAAACCCTCATAAAATCAAATTGAGCACTAACTCAGCAAATTTAAACAAGACATTTTCTTGTTATATTAAGTTGCACAACTTTATCTTTTGTAGAAAACATATTTCTCTAACAATAGAACATCCTTTTATTTATCAAAATATACACAATAATACTTTTTGTTATTATCAATAAAACATTTGCTCCCGCATTCGTGTTTGTACATTTTAAAACACACATGTATGTGAATTAAATCCAAAGTTTTTTTTAAACAAGAGATTGCTACACAATTCTTGTATTATACTTATCATTAAATTAATAAGATAACTATTATTATGAATATTTAATTAAATAAATCATTCATATATAATTTCTATATAAGAGATTAGAATGTTTATTCATACATAAACCATTCTTCACACAATCTCTATATACGAAACTATAATGTTAAATCAATTAAAATATTCATTTCAACATATTATTTCTATAAAAAAATTAGAATATTTAATCAAATAAATATTCATCATCATGTCACATGATTTATACAAAAGAAAAAATCATAATGTTGTAAGCATCAATTGCCGAAACTGCTTGAACATTTATTTTTGGTTGCACGTTTGCATCTGATGATGTTGACACATATGTCACATCATTTCTCAAATCAATTAAGGTTTTTCCTTGTAAAACCAAATCAAACAAGATCTTATTATTGAGATCTAGAACCAAATAAGCCCTCTCTATTATTATCACATAATTATGAGTCTTCTTTTTGGCCCTTTAAATTCAATCTACACAACTCTTCAACTTCTTGGTTTCCAGCTCTATCGCTATTATAACCTTGTATAGAAAAATTTATTCTTTTTCCTTGACTCAACTCTGTCAACAAACAAATATATACACATTTTAAAAGGGAAAAATGTCAATTTTATCATCGAACTATAAAAGAATATTCACGTATATCTCTGAATTAATTTTTTTTGTTTATACTATTGTAGTTGAGTTTAATGTTCATTTATGTCACTATTGGACAAAAACATTCAAACTTGTTAAGTTTTTCGTTAAATAATGAAACATGTGATTGACATGTTATTTTTTTAAAATTAATATATATTATATTTTTATTTTTATTCAATATTTTTAAATAATAAAACTTAGTTTACATTTTTAAATGCATTAATCAAACAAATTATACATTTTCAGAAATATTAACAATAATTAATTTTTTTTAATTAATATATTTTCAACATTTGTTTTTATTAATATTTTTAAATAATAAAATCCGTTAATAAAAATAAATGTTGAAAATATATGAATTAAATAAATGAATTATTGTTTGTGTCTCTCAAAATGTCTAGATTGTTTGGTAAATGCCTCTGAAAATATAAAAATATAAAAGTATTATTTAGAAATTATATCTGGCAACTCCATCTCTTGAACTACCTCCTCTAGATCTACCTTCCCCCTTTTTAACATTATCAAGTACAACAACATCAGGGAGTACAACACGGGTTCTTTATTTAGAGGCATTGGCTTCTACCACTTCGATAACTTGAATGGACCTAACAAGGGAATCAACATACTCCATTATTTATGCTTCTGCTCTACTCATTGGTTTGGTCATTTCCACCATTTGATCTTGAAGGAGATCTATAGAAGATACGAGGGCTAGATGAAGTTCCAAGGAGAAAGCCTTTAACTCGGCATGGTTCTCTATTTGACGATTTATGACACTTTTCTCAAACTTGTTATACTTGGAGTTTGCAATGTTGATTTCGTATGTGTTTCTGTGCATAGTCTTCTCCAATTCTTTCTGAATAGTGAGGAAGGAAGACATCTCTTTCTAACTTAACACCGAGCCCTTTTCAAGATTAACCAACCTGGACTGCATTTCTACCATATTCTCTTTGATGTATTTTATTGTACCCATCATTGTAGTACAGAAGTTTGCATCCCCATAAAAAGCCTCTTCGGAAGAGTAAGCAGCTGAGGACACAGCTTGAGAATGAGCCGGAGTGGTCCTAATTGGACTTATATGCATGTTCACTTGTAAAGAACATTCAGGTTCTTTATCCTTGGAATTAGAGGAGGGGGTTTTGGACGCATCCTTGGATTTGTCTTCTTCATTAATAATATCAGCACACGAATTCCTCCCGAGATATTGTCAGAATGCAAAGGTAATTCATTGACGTGATCAACAATGTTTGTCGCTGTCCTGATGGGGGATGATCGAGGAACAAGTTATCTTGGAATTATATATATTGCAATTATATAGATCGAAAAAAATGTAAACATAATACAATTATATATATTGCAATAATTTTATAAAATTTAGAGAGTGTAACTCCAGAAATTCCTTGTCCCGAAAATGTTCGAGATTCGAAAATTTTTAACCTCGTTTTGTGTGTGTCAATTTTTTCAATAAAACATTATTTTAAATAAAAACATGTTTTTGATAATAATTAATTTATAAAAACATGTTTTTGATAATAATAATTAATTTTTGTGATCCATTTAAATAAAATTTAAAATTTAAAATAATCAAATTATAATTTTATTTTAAAAGAAATCTGTATTTTAAATTAATTTAAACAATTAATTTAAAAAATTATTTATTTGATGAAAGCATGGTCAATTGATTTTTAATTTAAAATCAATAAATATTTTGTTTACAAACTTATTTGACTAGATTTTTTTAAATTTGGCTTTTTTTTGTTGATACTCGGGAAAGATTTAGCACTATTTCCTCCTTAAAACGGTCTACTTTATAAAATTATGATTTTGAAAAATTGGTTTTATTAAGTTTTACTTAACCAATTATTCTTCAAGTCCTAAACATGCATAAAATATTAGAAGTCAAAAATAAATCAAAATAGGGCTTTTATCAAAATATTTTTTTATAAAAATATTTTGAAATTGTTTTTTATTTTTTTTTGTTATTTAGAAAATGATTTAGGGCTTTTAATTTAAAAACAAAAAATTTTTAAAACTAAAATTTCAAATAAATGGATCCTAGGACAATTCCTCTCGATCGAGGCTAAGACCTCTCGGTCGGATCTTCGGTCGAATACAGGGGAGTCCTTAGTCGAGACTAATATCTCTCGGTCCGATGTCGGAGCTCTAAATCGGGGCTAGAAATCCTCGGTCGAGTGCAGAAGAGTCCTCAGTTGAGGTTAAGACCTCTTGGTTTGATATGGGGATCTCGCAGTTGAGGTGCGGGGAGTTCTCGGTCGGGGCTAGAAATCCTCGATCGAGAACCATGCCAGACTTGTTTTCTTGATCAGGTGCAGGGGAGGGTTCGATTTTCTCGATCGGAAATTAAACTTAGGTCGAACCCTCGGTCGAACGTTAAGAACATCAAAGTGCAGGTTTGATGTTTTTGACTAGGGCCTTAATCATTGATCTAAAGGCATGAGGAGGTTCGTCTAATCCCGATGATCATATATAAAATCATCCCGATGCATCATTTGAATGAGACGATGTTCCATTTGTTCAAACAATTTCTTGAGTAAAACACGTGTTTTTTATTTTAAGAGTTTAATAGGGTATAAGGAACTTGCTCATAGTTTCCTTATACCTTATAGGGATTGAATGAAATCAAGACATGAACAATCCTTATTCATCTTATTTAATCATGACAATGACTTGGTCTTAATTTTAATTATTTTGAATTTTATTTATTTAAAATAATTCTTAATTCTTTTAAAATTTATAAATTAGATAACTAAAATTTTAGTACTTATAAAAAAAGATAAATTCATCTTTTTGGGTATTCAATGATTATAATATTTAAAGATAAAAATTAAATTAACAAATATAAATATCTAAACTTTAAGTACTTAAAATTTGTTCAATATTATCTAAATTGAAAAAAATATATTAACACTATTATACACTTATGTATTAATTATATTAATCAATAAATTTAATATATTGAATTATATAATTTAATATTATAAATATTAAATAAAAAATATTAATATTTTTTAATTTAGATATAAAATTATAAAATTTTAACTTAATATATATATATAAATGAGAGAATGAATACATATATTTATTTTTAATTCATTTTATTTATATTATATAATTATATTTTTATTTTATATATTTAAAATTAATCTAATAAAGGGAAAGAGAGTTAGCATTGAATTTGAAAATATGTTATGCTTGTAATAATATAATAAAAATGATAGAGAGAATTGGAGTGAGAAAATGAAAAAGAAAATCACGGTGAAGCCAGTATGATTTTTCTCTCTTCCCTCTCCTTACGTGAGGCCTATGATTTTTCTCTCTTCCCTTTCCTTACGTGAGGCCAATATGATTTTTCTCTCTTCCCTCTCCTTACATTTATTTTCCCATTTCTTCAGCTCTCCTTACATTTATTCTCCATTTTTTCAGCCGTTAATAACATGTCACGTTATTCTCTCTTTCATTCCACTAATTTTTCTCCCTCTATCACATCTTTTAATATATTATAATAATTTTATTAAATTTATGATAATAAATTGACTTTTCGTATTTTTCTTTTAAAAATAACTTATTAAAAAAATAATTTTAAAAATATACTAAAATTAAATAAATTTTAATATATTAAATCAAAGAATTAAAAATTGTACATGAAATAATTTAAATTATAAAATTATATATAAAAAAATAAATAAATTCATATATTATATTAGGAGAGACGCAAGCAAATTAATGAATACATGTCACAATTTTATGATTTTGAAGATGGTCGTATTGAAGGAGAGATACAATATGTGTGTATTAAAATATATTTTTTTAAATAAAAAAAATTAAATCAGGTTGCTAACTAAATTAAAAATGATTTTACATAATAATATTAATAATAAAAAACAAAAATATATAATTCTCAATAACAACAAGAAGAATGCCCTTAAAAAGTAATTTTCTTTTAATAATTAAATATAATTAATCATATAATCTTATATTGTTATAGAATGATTTATAATTTTTAATAATTAAACTTATTAATAGCACTAGTTCATTTTCAATTACTTCTTTAATTAGAATATTTATTGATTTATATTTTTTTCTATTCATTTTTAATTGCTTATTTAACTAGACTAAAACGATTTATAATTTTTTTCTAAAAATAAAAATATTATAATTAATTAAATACATAATTATAAATAAAATATTATAATTAATTAAATACATAATTATAAATAAATGATTATATAAGTACCCTGGTTGTCATTTTAAAGAAACGCAAAACCCTAATAGTTTTCTCATACGCACTCTTCTTCTTCACATCTCTATCTATTTTCCTTAACTTCTCTTATTTATCTTATAAGTTAATTTTTATTCTATTTATCTTCTTTTATCATGCCTTTGATTGATTGATCTCGTTTGTATATATTTGGAGATAACCATATTTGAAGCATACCTCTTGCAAACTCTCTCAGATAAGCTGTTTTATTTTGTTTTCCTTATTGCATGTGAACTATCATGCATTATCTGTAAGATGTGTAAGATTATAGACTAAAACTCTCTATAATCTTATCTGAAGTCAACTTTGTTTATTTTTATGATTTACTAAACTTTTGTTTATGGTTTGTTTTACAATTACTTATTTGACTTATTAATGAAGTTTATTTTAAATGATTACATATTTCAAATTTTACTTGGCATTTGAAAGGTTATATTTTGAGATTCTATCTACTTCTTTATCAATGAAAAAATATATCTCCTATTTCATAGGCATAAAGTAATTTTAAAAGAAAAAATCTTGGATATATATAGAGAGTTTTTTTTAATATTTAAAAAAATATATTATTTGATAAAAAAAATATATGTTATTATTTTAGATTTGTTTAAGATATAGTATTTGAAGTGAATTGATAATTAAAATGCTAATAAGATGTAGAAAATAATTTATAAAAAACACACACAAATATATATATATATATATATATATATATATATATATATATATATATATATATATATATATATATATATAATCTAAAATAATTCAATATCAAACTGAGATTTTATTGGACTGTTCAAATCTTTACATAATCTAGTAATGTTTTGTTTTGTTTTGTTTTGTTTTGTAGGAAGCTAACATGATGATAGTCTTTCATTATCTTTAAGTTCATCCTATTTATTATTGAATATTGAAGGTATAGTCCTTTTATCTCCCTTCCACTAACTCTAAAAAAAAAAGGCTCAAATGAAAAAATATATATTTATTGTTACCACTTACACTTATTTAATTGTATTTTAAAGTGCTAAAGGAAGCTGTAACCTAATTAAAATAAATTAAGATAATAAATATATACATATTTAATTGTCTTTAAAGTAGTAATGAGGTGATAAACTTATTTAAACGCATTTAAAGGGGTAAATAAGTAATAGTTAAAATAAATTAAAATTAATATATATATATATATTATAATACAAAATAAATAATTAATATTATTTTTAAAATTAATATTATCATTTGAAATATATATAGTAACAATATATATATTATTGTTACTATTTTTTATTTTTTATTTTTTATTTTTTATTTTATGAATTTTACATTTACTAATGGAATTCAGCATATATTATGTTTTATTTAAAAAAAATAATGTTTGGTTATTTGAAATTTGGTTAAAATAAATGATTGTAATATTCTCTTACATTTAAAATTTAAATTTAATGAGAGTAAAGTAAGATTTTTTTTTTGATATTTATTGAAAATTAAGTAATTTGATAAATATAATGACAAACAAAACTATAAACATGTTTTTTGAAAAACACAAAAAAAAAATAATAAAAATCTAAAATAACTCAGATCAAATTAGCTTCCTATCAGCCACCTCTAAACTGATCATAGCTTTAAAGAGAAGAAAAAAACTTCAATCATACAGTAATAAATAAATGTGATGAACATGAAGAGCTGCATCTAGATTCATCGGAGAAGACCATTAGTGAGTGTTTCAAAGATTCCCGAAATGAAAAGTAGAGCAAGAGAAATGGATTAGAAGCTGATATGATTCCTGGTATGCATTTGTACTATTTGATAAATTACAATATAGGTATAATGTTATTTTATTCTTGAATTTATTGCTACTCTATTAATTTGTTGTATGGAAGGTTTAATAGACAGATTTATTTGTAAGTTTGATCTTTTTGTCAAATTTCCATTTGTGACACTTCTGAAAAAACATATAAATTTGTGGAAAAAATTACAGATGCTACTTACTTGTGAGTTTGGAAATAATACCAACGTAAAAACGTAGAATGTCTTCCATCCATGTTATTAAGAAAGTGAGTCGTGATATCATTATTTTCCGGTCTTCTTTGTATTGAAATCTCTTTGAGATCACTTTCAAACATCACGAAACGGAAATTCATAGTGAAGATTATTATTAAACTAAGAAGGCCTTAAAATAATGAATTCGTTACTCATTTCCTTGCTAACATGGTGATGAAAGACATTTATTTTAATTTCTAAACAAACATTATATGTTTCTGGAATAATGGAAGATAATGTTTCCAAGGTTATTAATATGTCATCTCGATCACGGAGAATTGTAATATTTTACCATAATGGAGTGTCTTGCTCATAATATCCTAATTAAGATGTACAATGATATTATTAGTAGGTCAAAACATCTCAATTGAGATCATCAACTCTCCAGATGTTCTAGATGCAGCTATGAATATTGGCTTTTCTGCAACTATAAGCTGGCATGATTTTGATCCAGCCGAGCTTTACAATCTGTTTGAGATGATTGTGGTGGAACCGTGCTGCAATTATCTGAAATCCTTTCCTCTTCAGAAAAGGTTCTTGTCAGTAAGATCCTTAACATTGATCAAAACAAGATTGATCAACTCAGGAAAGCTCTTATGGAGCGTTTTGCCGAGCTGCTATACTGGAAAAGGCTGGTGAAAATAATGCAGCTAAGAATCAACTATACAATCAAAAACTTGTAAATTGAAAGGTATATTTCGAGACTAGTGTTTATCTTGTTTTCAAATGAATAACAAAGAAAAGTGACCGGGTTTTAAAAGTTCATCGCATAAAAAAAGAAGCCCATGAAACTATACAATCAAGGAGCAACGGAGCTGAGCTAGAGTTATTGTTCATCTTAGTGTATGAATTATTATAACTGATTTTATATTTTTTATTATTATTTTTTTTTGATTTTGAGTTATGAAAGGTGAATATTTTACAAGAGGCTGACAATAGACTATTTAGCCATTATATTCAGACGCAGCTATAGTCGAGTGGTTCTTGGGCTTCAACACCAGCTATATGCAGCTAAAAAATGCTGTAAATCATGTTAACGATTCGAATCAAAATTTTTTATATACATGCATACATGTTTTAAATTGCCCAGAGATCACATAATTTTATATTGCCCAGAGAAAATGAAAATCACATCATCAGCAACAATACAAATAACAAGTTCATGACTTTGACTTTAGCAAGTGAATTATAAAAACAAACATATTAAACTCTTATCTCGCTTTAAATATTTTAAAAGAAGTGACATCCTCGTATGATATCTTCCAATCCCGAAAAAGATTTCATTCGCGTTCGCCTTTGGGGATCCTCCTCCATGTCCTCATAAGTGCCCGCAATCAAATACAATATCACTCCAAACTTGGTCAATACTTCGATGCACTCTTCCGAACACCCGTGCGTTACTTTCGGCCCAAACATGATACACGATAGAGGCAAAATTGTACTTAAAAATGTATGCTGGAAATTTATTTGCCTTAGTTCTATCTTGGGCAGCAACTATAATTTTCTCCCACGCCTCCGACATCGGCGAAGTGAACTTATTCCACACATGCCTTGTAAACGGACAACCCCCGAGTAAGTGATCAATCACCTCCACATTTCTATCAAAAAGTAAGCAACTAACATCTGGAATGTCCAAATAAACTTGAATTCGATCCCGAGTGCTAAGACTTCTACGGAAAGCCAACCAAAGAATGAAACGATGCATCGGGATGACTTTAGAAGACCAAACAAGAGCTGCCCAATTACAACTTGGCCTCTTTCCCTTATGAAATTTCAAATCTTGTTATACTTTAACTTTCTATCCTCTTCGGCATTCCATAAATGAACATCAGCCCTATCGTTCAATTGGATACCACTCAAATGATCAAATACTCTTCTTCCCTTCGGAGTCCGCCTAATAATAGAATTCCAAAACCCACCGTGTATATCTTTAACCGTGACAACCACATAATCTCTCCTAATCCTCATTCCTCAAAACTCTTCTCTATCAATAAGTGGCCGACTCTCAAACCACGGATCATGCCAAAAGAGAGTACCTCATCCATCCCTGAGTCGAGTGTCAAAGATTGAAGCAACACTGTTTTTCAATTTTAGAATCTTCTTTAAAGACCATGCCATTTCATCCTTCACTTTGCTTGTCCATATATAAGTTCGTTTTCATGAACCTCGAGTGAACCTATTTAACCCACAACGACTCTTTCTTTCCTTGGATCGCCCATAAGTGCTTATATGTGACAACTTTGTTCCACTCCACGCAATTTCTCAAACTGATTCCCCCTTCACTTTTAGGCATGCATACATCGGTCCAATTAATCTTCTTACCCTCGCGGCCTTGGCTGCCCCAAATGAAATTATGTATCAAGGTCTCAAGCTCTTTCATAAGAATCATAACCTTCTTCGGGAGGACAATCTGTTGAGACCAATAGCTAATGAATCCCATAACAATGCTATCCACCAATTTAATTCTGCCCGCATAAGAAAGGTTCTCCACCGCCCATCCCATGATAACGTTCTTGACTTTCCTAATGAGCGGTCTACAATTAACAATCTGAATTTTTTTAGCCGTTAGTGGAATCCCCAAATACTGAATCGGAAATAAACACTCGTTAATGCCCATATTGTTTTGAATTTGCACCTTTGTATCATCATCAACACCACTGAAAAATACCGAACTCTTATCCTCGTTAATCATTAAAACTGTAATATTAGAAAAGAAATTAAGTGCACCTTCAATAGTGTGAATAGTATCAACATCAGTGTGCACAAGTAAAAATAGGTGATCCGCAAAATATAGATAAAAGATGTGTAATCCTCTCCTCCTCGCAGAAATGGTGAAATCTATAATGACAGTTCTTTCGGAATATTGTTAAGACAATCTGAAAGACCTCCATGATCAATACGAAGATAAAAGAAAAGAGAGGGTCCCCCTGTCTCACTTCATTTTCACCCTTAAAGTAGCCACCATGTACGCCAGGTCAATTCAGATTTGATAATTGGTTTGGTCGAGGGATAAAAGGTGTGTGAGGTCACGATATGATATGTGAATTGTGATTTGGTGGTTGGTTTGGAGGAGGGATAAGATGTGTGTGAGGTCACGATATGAGAGGTGAATGATTTATAACTTCAAGTAAGTTCTCTAGATTACTCTCAAGATTGATATTGCATATTGCATAAGGGGTAAGGGGTGTGTGAAAAAATGTGAGGTCACGAAGATGATAGGTCGATTGTGAATTGATTGATGGTTTGGTCGAGAGATAAGATATGTGTGAGATCACAATATGAGGGTGAATTGTGATTTGGTGGTTGGTTTGGTGGAGGGATAAGAGGTGTGTGAGGTCACGATATGAGAGTGAATTGTGAATGGTTGTTGGTTTGTCGAATTGGGCTAGAAGAGGCCGCGATAAGGGATTAAAATGTTGGAAATAGTGTGTAAAGTAGCCTAGCATTACTTTAGATAAGAGCGAAAAGAATGACTTACAACTTCAAGTAAGTTCTCTTGATCGATCACAAGAATCACATTGAATATTTCTTATGTCTTTGTGTAGTCCTCATTAACTCATTTGTGTAAAAGTGTATAAAGAAGTCTAGCGTTACTTAGCAAAATTGATAACTTACAATTCAAGTAAGTTCTCGGGATCGATCTATCATGACTAACAAAATAAAGAGTGTAATTGATTTGAATCCTACTAAGAAGAAATTTGTATTTCATAATGGAAGAAGCATAAGATATGTCTCTCATTTCAAATGAGTTAGTGAGGACTACACAAAGACAGAGACAATATGCAATGTAATTTTAAGATCAGAAATCTTATTTTGACAGTTTTAGTGGTGCTCTAAAGTGATATTGGTGGTTAAAAATATAAGAATATATGAATTGAGATGTGTATTTGACCGTAGTATGAAAATGTGAGGTATGATGAGAGATTGTTTAGATTGTGGTGGTTCACCGAATTGGGGTCAAAGAGGTCGCGAATTAGCCTAGTATTACTTTAGATTAGAGTTAAGTGAATGACTTGCAACTTCAAATAAATTCTCTAGATCGATCTATCATGACTAATAAAATAAAGGGTGTAATTAATTTGATTTCTACTAAGAAGAAATATGTTTTTCTTAATAGAATAAGCGTATGATATGTCTCTTTTTTTAAATGTGTTGGTTACACAAAGACAATCAATATGGAATGCAAATCTTGGGATCTAGAAAATTAATGGCGTGGTGAGATGGGACATTTTTCGTGGTGCTCTAAAGTGATATTGATGTTAAAAATATGTGAATTGAGATGTATATTTGACCGAAGTATGAGAGTATGAGGTATGAGATGAGAGATATTTGGATTGTGGTGGTTTGCCGAATTGGGGTAAAATATGTCGCAATAATGATATGAGATGGTTGTGGTGCAAAATACTCGAAGTGAGGTATAGAGATTAGTAATATGAGAGGTGCATTAGGAAACAAAGAATATTGGTGATTAAATATGTGAATGTATTTGTTGGTTTACCAGAGTGTGAAAGTGAGGTTCATTAGGAAACAAAGTATATTGGTGGTTAAATATGTTACGATGATGATGATGATTACGTCGGTGATGATAATAGAGAGATGAATATCGTATATTTCAATGTATACATATGTTGTATTTTCTATTCAATTTGTTATATATGATAATTTTCAAAGTAAAAACTTTTAGAGTTACTTTAAAACTGAGATTGTTTATTTTTGAATATTTTTAGATAAACAATCGAGAACTAATAACAATGATAATCAAACTGAAGATGACGAATATGAAGAAAATGTAAAATTTATTAATCCTTCCAAACACAATGGATTGTACTAATAAACCTAACAGAGTTAACTAAAAAAAAATAAAATAAAGAATATAAATTAAATATCTTATAATCTTCCTTCTTATAAGTTGTCTAACTCTTTATATTTGTTGTCTTTCTCTTCAATTTATTTTTGTCTTGTTTGTTTTTTCCATCATCCAACATATGATAAGATAATATATATTATATAAAAAAAGTTTTTTCATTATACCATTTAGTCCCCACTTATGTATTACATAAGAATTTTTTATAATCCAGAATTTGTTTACTTCTTAATTTCTCTTAATTCTTGCCAAAATCATCAATAGTTTGTTCCAAATTTATCAAGATATTTGATTTTATATATTTTCGGTAATATTTAAAGAATAATAATTAATTTTACCTGTTTTATCTTATCTATAAAGCTGCTGCTGCAATAATTATCCAACAACAATATGTGAAAATAATTTACAAAAGTTATAACATAATATATATTTATATAAATTTTTATTTTTTTTATTAAATTAATAAAACCTTACTAGTTATGAACAAAAGTAACCAAAACTCCAATCATATCCTTTTGTTCTTCGGTACAATTACACTCCTGAAAATAAATGTTATAAATAAATACAAATTATTATATTTTTTTTAACTTATTATCAATAAAATTAAATAAATGATTTCAAAGAAAAATTATACTATTATTCTCATCCTTTTTTTTTTATTCTAGTACCCCAACTAAAATTAATTTTCATGTTAATAAATAATTGTGTACGTGCTATTAACCAAAAGAAACATATAAATATTTATATATATATATATATATATTGATATAAGATAAAAAAATTATTGATAAATAAACAGAGAAGTTCTTAATATTTTGTGATAATAAAAATACAAATTTTATATTACTTATTAATTTGGTACAAAAAAATTATAAAATCATTTACATTACTTGTTAATGTTTTATAAACTTGTATTAAAATCTAAAATTGTTTCAAAAATCAAAATTGAAAAATGTCTCAAACTAAGTTTTATTATCATTATCTTAACCTAGAATGAGAAGAAAATAACAGTGTATGGGTTTTTTTATAAGTCTATAACAAACCTTGTATTGCAGATGGGACGAATAGTTTTTCAATCATTAGTATGCTTAAAATATTATGTTAAATGTCGATTACATTGTAAAAGAAATTAAGCATACACATGATATTCACTTGAGGATAAAGTAGTGTTCTAAATGAGAATAATTAGAAAGTTCACAGGCCGACAAAGTAATATTCGAAATGAGAATAATGAGAACCAAGTGTGATCGATGATCTTTGGGTCTCACTAACTTATAAATGGATGTTCTTGAATAATAATAATGCATTTTTCTTTCAACCATGATCACTAGCTAAAGAAAAAGCTGCACATGATAACTATGCATGATTTGTTAGTAGTTAAGAAATAAATATAATAAAAGACAATCATATGGAAAAAAAATATACATACATTCTTCTTGTTCAGTTTACTGATCATAAAAAACATGGTATTCTTTTTCGAGAATAATAATATAAGAAAAAAACCAGGCATGTAAGTAGTTATATATCTAGGGTCAAATATAAAGTACTTTTGGAAACAAGAGGTGGATATCCCCCAGGCCTCCATGAGGTCCTGGGTTTGAGCCTCTCTGGCGGCAAGTTCTGCGTCTGGTTAATTGGTTAAGTATGTTTGCGGGCTATGTACTTAACCCGCGGGGAATAGTCGCACTCCATAGGAGTAACGGAACCCAGCGTTCTAAAAAAAAGTACTTTTGGCATGAATTTTGGATCATTCATTCTTCATGTCTATAATTTATTGGGCTTTATGTTTTTCTAATTTAATTTTAGAGATCTTATTAACTAACTATTAGTTTGATTAATTACATTTTTTTAAATCTTCCATTGCATTTGGATGTATATAAATAATCTCACGGTGGTATATTTCACTACTTATTCAGTTTTTTCATCATTTAAAAGTTAAATAGCAGCTAACTATCTATTTTTAAACATTAAGCTATATAAATATATTTAATTCTAATAACAAAGATCCCTCGTTTTAAAATAATTTTATAATAATTTGATAATTAAAAAATTAATATATATCATTAATCTTAACAATAAACCCTAATGAATATATATTAATTATAAAAAAATTAATTTGAATAGAAAAAACTAATTATATATTCTAATCTTTGATAAGATATATGAACAATTAAATTGGTAGAAATTAGTGTTTTTTTGAATAATTAAAATCCATATGTTGTTTGGTTAAGATATATTAAATATATAAATATTTTAATTATTAATTTTGTTCATAAATTATCTTTAATAAAAAATATAGTACAAAAAGTATTTGTTTTTTTTCAGGTCTTTCATTGATTGTATGATACTCTCATCAATTTGTTGACACATAAAATGTGTGTTCTTTATAAAAGGAAAGGACAATTTTTTTTTATAAAAGGAAAGGACAATTCTTTTAATAACACTTGTAAATATTTAGTTAAATAATAATATCCAATTAATCAATGTATAAATTTGTGAAGAAGGGATTAATAATAAAAAAATATATTAGGATAATTTTTATATTTTATTTTTGGTTCTTTCTTAATATGACACCCATGATATATATAAGTAGAGTAAGGACACTTTTATTTTATTATTAAATCATACCATATATTAACTTTGAATTGTAAAACAAATAATATACTTAACATTTTAAAAAATATACAATTTATTTATTTATTATTTTTAATAATAATGATAAAGAAAATGTTGTTTTCAAAATTAATTATTAATTTCTTTTAAAAAGTGATTTGTTATAATAAAAAGTTATATTGATCTTGCAAGTAATTTATATAATTTTTTTAAAAATGATTATATTAATCTTGCAAGTAATTGGTAAACATGTTTCGTTTTCTAAGAAAAAATATTATTACAACAATTGTTAATAAGATTATTTTTTTTATTTAAATATAAATTGATATAAATCACTATATAAAATATATTAATTAGGTAAGAAACATATAAATTAATAAAAAAAAATGTAATACTAGAAAATCAAATTTTGAAAGTTTAAGTGAAAACCACATTTAGAAAGTGACACATACAATCATAAATTAAAACATATTACACAGTATATGTAAATTAATTGATTAAAAAAATTATTATTTGAAACTTATTTAAAATAATTTTTATTTATTTAAAATTAAAATTTAATAAAATAAATAAAAATATGTTAGTATTTTAATTAATAAATTAAATACTTATGTAATATATATATATATATATATATTTAATTTATAAAAAAAAATCAAAATACCCCATGCAAGCAAGCACCATTAACTATATCAAATCAGATAAAACAAAATTATGGCCCAGATAGCACAAATTATTAATTACTCATATCTTAATTTATCTATTTTCTCTTAATCATAAATGTAAATCAAACTAAAGAATTATATATTTAAAGTTAAAATATAATATAAAAGTAACAAATATTAATAATGTATAATTAAGATATTATATTGATATATATGCAATGCAATTAATTAATTAATATTGAAGTTTAATAATCTTTATGTAAAATATATAATTACTTTTCTATATATATATTTGTTTACATTTTCCTCAGAGTCATTTATTATTCTTTTTCTTTACCCTCCCTATGTCATATTATTAACTTTTTTACTTATTTATTTATTACCTTTTCGATTCTCTACTCTTATGCATCTAAATTTTAATTTATCTATTCATTATTTTCTTTATTACTTAAAAAAATAAAAAATATTGAATTTCTCGGTACTGGATTAGGAATCCTCGGTCGGGGTGCGAGATTCATTAGTCGAGGTGTAGGAGGTCTTCGGTTGGGTGTGAGATTTCTAGGTTGGGGTGTGAGGAGAGCTCTCGGTCATGAGTGATATTTCTCGGTCAAGGTGCGAGGAACTTTCCATCCTAAGATGAATTTTCTCGGTCTAGATTAGAAATTCTCTGTCAAGTTTAGGGAAGGGTTCAATTTTCTCGGTCGGAAATCGAACTCAGGTTGAGCCCTCAGTTGGACATCAATAACATCAAACTACAAGTTTGATGATTTTGACTAGGGCCTTGGTCTTTTGATCCAAGGGCATGGGGAGCTTTGTATAGTCCCTATGATATTTTATAATATCATCGCGATGCATCGTTCGATCAGGATGATGTCTCACTTAACTCAAATAATATTGATTAAAAATCGTGTTTATGAGCTTTAATGTTTAAAGATGTGTAAGGAGCTAACCAATAGCTTCCTTATACTTCATATGGTTGAATAAAACCAAAACATGAACACTAATTATTCATTTTAACCAATTCAAGAACTGAAAATTTTATTTTTTATAAAAAATAGTTTTATCAAACATGATCGTGATGACGTGGAATTGGCTTGAATATGTTTCTAACATTCTTAGAAACGTACTAAAAATATTTGTGAGTTGTTGTTCTTGAGTAATAGAAACCCGATTTTAATAAATTTCAAAATTAAATTTGAGTATTTCTGATTTAGGTTAATTGATTCATTTTTGTGTCGATAGAAAGCTTATAAATGATTATAGGGTCATTTTCCAATCAAAAAATCAGATAAGCAAGTTGTATATGAAACTGGTCAAACTGAAATATAAAAAAATTAATATAAACATGTTAATCAAATTACAGTATGTTTGTAAGATTACTATAAGTTAGAGAACACTCTTGAACACTTTAAGAAGCTTTCTGAATGTCAGATCTGAGTTCTACAGCCTTACACAAAATTTCTAAAATTCTAAAAAAGCTTGAAAATCTATAATGACAGATTTCTCTTGAGATTGATTGAGGGATTATGATTGGATTCATTGCCTTCAGTTTACCGAGGGGAAACTATTTATAGCCTCCCAAGTCGGTTGATCAACAAAGTGACTTCAACTTAGTCAAAAGGTCATTATTGGTCTTTTATTTGTTCTTCAGCCAATTGTCCGTATATACAATGATATTGCCCTAAGTTGTAGGTAAAATGATCACCGGAGTAGGGTGATTATTTCAACGTTTAAATGGAGTCAAATGGTGTAGAAATGACAAAGTTCCATCTTTGAGAAATCAAAGATGAAAATTGTTCTTATCTAATTCGTTGTTGCGAGGAAGAAGATAAAGTAGGCCGAAAACGGCATCGTTTCCTCCTTCAACATTTGATCGCCAATGAGAGGCCAAAACGACATTGTTTCGAGCCTAAGAGCGGATGTTGGGCAATTCATTAGCACTTTGTTGGCGATGAGTGATTCGTGTGCATCTGGATTGAGGTCGTTGGAGTCGTTTGTCTACTAATTCACTATTGCGTGGAAGCGTAGTTGGCTACGCGCAATGTTCACGGGCATCGGATGGAGCATGGGTGCTCATCTCATGGCTGTAACGTCTGCTACATTGAATCTTCTGGATTTCAGTTGTAGTAGATTATGTCCCATCTTCAGCTTATTAGACGTGTAGTCTAACTAACGGAGTTAGACGTGCATTCTAACACACGGAGTTAGACGTGCAGTCTAACTGGTTGAGTTAGACATGCAGTCTAACTAGCGGAGTTAGACGTGCAGTCTAACTAGTTGAGTTAGACGTGCAGTCTAACTAGCGGAGTTAGACGTGCAATCTAAATGGTTGAGTTAAACGTGCAATCTAACACACGGAGTTAGACGTGCAGTTTAACTAGCGGAGTTAGACGTGCAGTCTAACTAGTTGAGTTAGACATGCAGTCTAACACACAGAGTTAGACGTGCAGTCTAACTAGTTGAATTAGACGTGTAGTCTAATGGAAATAGAAAGTTAGACATGCAGTCTAACTCCTTCAGACTAGTCTGAAGTGGAACCGTAATTAGACGTGGAGTCTAATGGAATGTGAAAGTTAGACGTGCAGTCTAACTGGTGAGAGTTAAATGTGCAGTCTACCTGGTGAGAGTTAGACGTGCACTCTAACTAGTGAGAGTTAGATGTGCAGTTTAACTGGTGAAAATTAGACGTGCAGTCTAACTCCTTTAGATTAGTCTGAAGTGATTGTAGTTAGACGTGAAGTCTGATTCCATTAGACTCGGTGGTCTAATGGATCCTGTTATTAGACGGGGACGTCTGATTTCATTAGACGAGGTCGTCTAATTGAAATACGTCTAATGCCATGCTTAAGCAGTTTCTTGAAGCTAACACCCGCCTACCCACGTGCTCTAGCTGTATGCTACTCCTGCTCCATTTTCTAGTGAAGATCAGTACGACAGCAAGCTGCAACCAATCAACCAATGCCACGTAAGCAAATATCCTTCACATTACTTGTTTTGAAGGTACATCTCTAAAGAATATTCGACACACTACCTGTTGTGTACGGTCACAATCCTTATATTCAGAGTCTGTTGTGTACTATGGAGGCGTCCCAATGGAAGCTCGCCACGTGTCATTGTGAAGATTCAACCGTTAGTACATCTTCCTTATTTAAAGAATCTCAAGGACAACGGACGAACATCCAGAACTTTGAGTGAACAAGCCGAACAATCAATCTATCATTTTTGATACTCGGATTATTGAAACTGTTAGCTTCTTTCTTGCTTTATTGTGTGTTAATCAAGAGAGAGTTAGAATCAAAGCATCGTTTTAGCTGAGTGATATTCTTCATCATATTGTAAGTTGAACAGAGTCTGTTCTGTTCAATGGTGAGTTATTCGTGCAAACTGTATTTGATTCAAAGCATATTATAGTGAATCTGTTACGACTCGTTTCGTAAGATGTGTTTTGGGTTCAAGAATCAAGTTCTTGATCTATAAGACCGGTGGAAATTCTACAATCAAAGGGCAGCGGAAGGTTTTCGATAGAGAATTTGGGGGGGAAGGAATAGAAGAATTAAGGGTGCGAAGAGAATTACTGTTGGTCTATACCAAACAGTCCATAATAATAATAATAGACGAATAGGGGCGAAGTCACATCTTCATCATTCTATTCATGGGTCCTTGGGGAAGAAAGATCATCCTTATATAGGTGATGTCTTGCCCCAAAATATTCGGTTACAACAATAACTAGAAAGTAACAGAATTCGGTTTATAAGTAGAAAATGAAAGCAAAACAAAATAATAAAACAATAAAACAGAAATCTGGCCCATGTGCACCATAGGACCGAGACCGGGTGTCGAGAAAGGTTGCTGGAATTTATTCTAGGACCGAGGCCTTGATGCGTAGGCCTAACATTATCTCCCCCTTCAAAATTCGTCGCCCTCGACGAAAAAGACCGTGGTCTGCCGAGTCTGTCGAGCCTCTAATGCGCATGCTCAATATTTCAAAGAATTCGGTAGTCTAGGACCGTATTTCTTAGAAGCCTTCGGTCTTCCTGCTCCACGGCCAGTCCTTCCTTCGGCCCAGCACGCCAAGTGCAGCAAAAGGGTCATCTTTCTTTCGGGCATACTCTAGATTGTCTTCAAACAACCAAGCCCAGTCCTTTATCCAGACCAGTAACACATGCGCAACAACATAGCCATGTCTTCCGACTACCTTCCTGACTGGTGTTCGGTTGTTGGGTTGCTGGGTGAGCCCTTTGATTATTTTTTGGAAATTTTTAGGAGCGTCTTCCAAAACAAGTGAAACACTTTGGCATTCGTTTTTACTGATTATTTGTACCGTGGCAGCAACATTATAATTTTCCAAGGCCATTTCTAGCTGGCTGCCTTGTATTATGTTGACCCGCG
This sequence comes from Impatiens glandulifera, assembly GCF_907164915.1. Classification (NCBI taxonomy): domain Eukaryota; kingdom Viridiplantae; phylum Streptophyta; class Magnoliopsida; order Ericales; family Balsaminaceae; genus Impatiens; species Impatiens glandulifera. The sequence continues at coordinate 24,673,121 of NC_061865.1, forward strand.
ACCGAGGGACACCTTGCTGGACCGAGAAAGTGTGCAAGATAATGACACGTTCGTCCCTTGTCTCAAGCACCAAAGGTGGGTCATAAAAATCTGATTCTTGGACGGGTTCTTGAACGCTTTCTTGGACTTCTTGATGATTAGGCGGGGCCATGAACAATCTGGATTTGGACCTATGATTGAGCTCCCATTTTGTGCTCGTCCAGACCGTGTTAACAATGCATGGTTTGGGCAGCAGCGGCGGTTTGGCATTGTACAAGGGCCTACGACCGAATCGCAGCAAGAGATCTTTCTTGAATTTATGACACGTCAATGCTTCCATATGGTTGCGATTCCGTAAATATGATTCATGCCACGTTCTTGCCTCTTTTGAGAAGTGAGTGCGGACAATGTCCAGCTTTGTGGCATCATTCGTCTTGCTCTCCCTAAATACTTGCTCGGCAAATAAGAGCCAGCCCTCCAAATCAGTCCCATCAAATTTAGGAATATCAATATTTGTGAGCCGGGTTGGAGGAAGGTAGCAAAAAGCAATATTATAGGGTCGGGTGCCGGGATCTTGGACATTATTAAACGCATCTTTTTCAATGGCTGTCAAGCTTTTTTCAGTAGCATACCTTCTATTCATATTAGGCAGAAAAGCATTGTGCAAGGCAGCCTGTTCGGTCATATGTTGTTGCTGCAGGGCAATATTCATGGATGCATATTGTAGGGTCAACCTTTCGAGTAGGGTTCTAAGCTCATCCATCTTTGCTGCTATCTGGTTTCTTTCATTTGAGAATCGTCTTGCTCTGATACCAAGAATGTTACGACTTGTTTCGTAAGATGTGTTTTGGGTTCAAGAATCAAGTTCTTGATCTATAAGACCGGTGGAAATTCTACAATCAAAGGGCAGCGGAAGGTTTTCGATAGAGAATTTAGGGGGAAGGGATAGAAGAATCAAGGGTGCGAAGAGAATTACTGTTGGTCTATACCAAACAGTCCATAATAATAATAATAGACGAATAGGGGCGAAGTCACATCTTCATTATTCTATTCATGGGTCCTTGGGGAAGAAAGATCATCCTTATATAGGTGATGTCTTGCCCCAAAATATTCGGTTACAACAATAACTAGAAAGTAACAGAATTCGGTTTGTAAAGTAGAAATGAAAGCAAAACAAAATAATAAAACAACAAAACAGAAATATGGCCCATGTGCACCATAGGACCGAGATCGGGTGTCGAGAAAGGTTGCTGGAATTTATTCTAGGACCGAGGCCTTGATGCGTAGGCCTAACAGAATCCTTCCGGTGGTTGGAAGAAGGGGTGACGTAGGAGAGTTTTCTCCGAAAATCCATAAACAAACTACTGTGTTGTTACTTTCTGTCATCTTCTCATTGTTGATCCTAAGCTTCAAACCTAAATAAACATTTCCGCACTTGTTTCTGTTTCAAGTGTTTACAAGGGTTTGCTTAGAATAGAAAGTAAATTAAATCCTTAACAAGATTTCTTTCAAACCGTTTTTTCTAAGCCTTCATTAATCGCCAGACCCCCGTCTCTATTGATTAAGTCGATCCTATCATGGAGGGTGATTGAAACCTTATTAAGGATTGGAGAACACTCCCTAATCCTTAGGGAATCTTTCAAAATGCTCAGATCTAAGCTTCAAGGCCTCAAATAGAAAATTCGAAAAATCCGAAAGCTTAGAGCTTTAATGGCGGATTTTTATTTTCTTCTATCCGAGGATTGTGTGTTGGTTCATTGGTTTAAGAATGACTTAGGGAAGCTATTTATAGTATCCCTAAGTTGGTTGGAGGATCCAAGAGGGATGAATCATCCAAAACCATTAATGGCGTTTTGGTTATTCTTAAGTCAACTTTTTGGAGTAGGTAGAGACAAAGCCTATTGTTGTAGAGGAAATGATCATTGTCGTATGTGATCATTTCAAAATTTAAGTTCATTTGGTGGATCAATGGCTGAGTTCCCATCACCGATCTATTTCCTTATCCACACGACGGTCGCGCCGATGAAGAAGACCGGAGGCATTCCATTAACGATTCCATCAAGACGGAGTTTTGTTAGTGATCAGGTGGACGAAACTAACGTTCAGTCGATCCAGTGTGACCCAGGTGCACACTCTCTCCACTACAACGGGCTATGCAGAGCGCTCTGGCGCGTTGGATCTGATTCGTGCATCCATTCAATGGACAAAGCTTATTTTATAATTGATTCACCTGTTTTCGGCCACATAGGATTACAAATATTTGTTTTTATAAAACCTAAGGGTTTATTTAAAATTGATTTTTCTTTCACCCTTTTAGCTTTAATTTTGATCATTTTAAATACACAAAATATTAAAATAAATATGGAAAATATTTTACCAATTTTTTTTTGTTGTATATTTTTAAGATTTAAATAAATAATTCTTTTTAAATAAGATATAACAATTTATCAAAATTATTTTTTTTTCCTCTAATTTTTATAAAATTAACACTTCTTTGGTTTCCATTCATAAGAGATCTCCATGATATTGTGCTTTCCTTTTCAATCAACAACTGCCATTTTCATTGGCAAGTGACTCCTATGATGCACTTAAATTCTAATTCTAGCAAATGACAAGTGTTCTCCTCCTTCAGTTATTGGGTCCATATATAATTGTTTCCCAATTGTACCTACAAAATGACTAATTGCTTCAACATTGTACATGTGGGATGAAATGTTCCAAAGTTTGAACCAAATTTGGGTTGTTTCCTTTGCTTTGCTTTGTAGATTCATCTCTTCTAACCACTTTTTCAGCTTCATGCAATTTGATCCTATGTGAGTATGCCCTTTCTCCAATATTTCTTTCAGATTTGAGCCATTTTTGAACCGCAGGAAGTAGAGGTCGTGTATGTTTTGTAGGAAGTAGAGGTCGTGTATGTTTGTAGAAACATTTTTAAGCCCCTTTTCTCCCCACTATTTAATTGAAGCTTCTTTGGTAGTTGGGAATGATACTCTATTTTTCCCAATGAAGTTTCCAACCACCACAAACTTCCAATCTTCAATACATTTCTCATATATTTTAAAAGGCAATTTGAATTCAAAAGAAGAGTTGAGTATCTCTACCTTTGTTTGGATATCCCTCAAGTAGAGTTTTCATTTGTAGGCATGGCCTTCAGATTTCTTTTCTACTTTATTTTTCCATACCTCGTTGACTTTTCATGTTGAATTACTCCTGATAGTGTAAGTCTTGGATTTAGAAGCATTCCTCATCTCCTTCATTGCATTAACTGACCATTTAACTATCTCCTCATATTCTGCTTTTTTTTAACAAATTTTAGTCCTGGAAATAATGAATATTGAGTTGGACTATTATTTGTTGAAATTTCACTTTACTGATTGTGATTTCTCCCTTCTTAACATGCATCAGGAGTTTGATAATCTGGTTTTAAGACCGAACATGTTGACTCTTTCATTACAACCAACCTCCCATACTCCCTCTTTGTTGTCATGTTTTCCTGCATTATATTTTACAAAAATTTATGCAGGATCTGTTGATTTTACATTGCTTTCCTCATTCTTTTCTTGGATAACTTCATCAACTATCCTCTCAATCTCTTTTCCTGCAACATTCTTAATTTTTTCCAAAATAAACTCTCTTACTTGTTTAGATTTATTACTTTTGTTCTTCCCCTTCCCCATTATGACAAAAATAGAATAATAGAACAAATAAACCCTAAGAGATGATCAAAGATAAACTACAATCGAGGAAAAATTCTAGCGGTGCAAACAAATGCACAAGAAACCCTAGATTAGAAACACTTAATGGCTGACTTACGGCGTATGACTATATCGTGCCGCAAATGCCGTGTTGTCTGTGCCGATTGCGCTTCCTTTAATCAATGGTGATTACGACGTTGATTTAATGACTTACGACGCAAAACAAATCGTGCCACCCGAACACTATTATATTATGTATTATTATATTAGTCAATATTTTTAATATATTGAATTATATAATTTGATATATATTAAATAAAAAATAATTAAAATAAATACTAATATTTTTTTAATATTGTATATTAAATTATTAATTTATAATTGGTGATATGATCCATGAGAAAAAAAGTTTATTTTAATTGTAGATCGAAAAAAATAGAAAACATAATACAACTATATATATTGCAATAATTTAATAAAATTTAGAAAGTGTAATTCCGGAAATTCCTTGTCCGAAAAAGTTCAAAATTCTAGAAATTTTAACCTCGTTTTGTGTGTCAATTTTTTTCAATAAAACATTATTTTAAAAGATTTATAAAATTATGTTTTTGATAATAATTAATTTTTGTGATCAATTTAAATAATATTTTTAAATTTAAAATAATCAAATTATAATTTTATTTTAAAAATTTTCTGTATTTTAAATTAATTTAAAATAATTAATTAAAAAAATTATTTATTTGATGAAAGAATGGTTAATTGATTTTTAATTTAAAATCAATAAATATTTTGTTTACGTATATAAACTTATATTTGATTAGAGATATTTTTAAATTTGCTTTTGGTGATACTCAGGAAAGATTTTCAGTACCCCAACCCACGTTAAAAACTGTTTACTTTATAAAATTGTGGTTTTGAAAAAATAGTTGTATTACGTTTTACTTAACCAATTATTCTTCAAGTCCTAAGCATGCATAAAACATTAGAATTCAAAAATAAATCAAAATAGGGCCTTTATCAAAATATTTATTTATAAAAATATTTTAAAATTGTTTTCTAATTTTTTTTTGTTATTTAGAAAATGGTTTAGGCTTTTAATTTAAAAACAGACAATTTTTAAAATTAAAATTTCAAACAAATGAACCCTAGGACAATTCCTCTCGATCGAGGCTAAGACTTCTCGGTTGGATGTGGGGAGTTCTCGATCGAGGTGTGGGAGTTATCGCTCGGAGCTAGAAATTTTCGGTCGAATACAGGGGAGTCCTTAGTCGAGGCTAATATCTCTCGGTCCAATGTCGGAGCTTTAAATCGGGACTATAAATTCTCGGTCGGGTGTAGAAGATTCCTCAATTGAGGCTAAGACCTCTTGGTTTGATAGGAGGATCTCTCGGTCGAGGTGCGGGGAGTTCTCTGTCGGGGCTAGAAATCCTTAGTCGAGAACCATGCAACACTTATTTTCTCGATCAGTGCAGGGGAGGGTTGGATTTTCTCGATCGGAAATTGAACCCTGGTCGAACCCTCGGTCGAATGATAAGAACATCAAAGTGCAGGTTTGATGTTTTTGACTAGGGTCTTAATCATTGATCTAAAGGCATGAGGAGGTTCGTTTAGTCCCGATGATCATATATAATATCATCCCGGTGCATCATTCGATCGAAATGATGTTCCATTTGTTCAAACAATTTTTTGAATAAAACTTGTGTTTTTGATTTTAAGAGTTTAATAGGCTATAAGGAACTTGTCAATAGTTTCTTTATACATTATATGATAGAATGAAATCAAAACATGAATACTCCTATTCATTTTATGACTTGGTATTAATTTTAATTATTTTAAATTTTATTTATTCAAAATAATTTTTTTTAGTATAAAGATAACAATTAAATTAACAAATATAAATATCTAAATTTTTTAGTATTTAAAATTTTAAAATTTTAAAATTTGTTCAATATTATCTAAAACTTATATTATAAAATAATACATTAACACCATTATACACTTGTATATTAATTATATTAATTAATAAATTCAATATATTGAATTATATAATTTAATATGATAAATATTAAATAAAAATAAATATTATATTTTTTAATTTATATATAAAATTATAATATTTTAAGTTAATATATATATATATATAAATAAATAAATGAGAGACTGAATACATATTTTTATTTTTAATTATTAATTATTATTTTTTATATTTTATAATTAGTTTATATATAATTATATTTTTATTTTATATATTTAAAATTAATCTAAGGAAAGAGAAATAGTCTTCAATTTGAAAATATGTTATACTTGTAATAATATAATAAAAATAATAGAGAGAATTGGAGGGAGGAAATTAAAAAGAAAATGACGGTCAATATGATTTTTCTTTCTTCCCTTTCACTAAATTTATTCGTTATTGGCTAAAAAATGAGAAAATATCGCATATTATTTATTCTCTAGCCTATTCCACTAATTTTTCTCCTTTTTATCATATTTTTTTATTTATTATAGTAATTTATTAAATTTATAATAATAAATTGACTTTTTTTTGTATTTTTCTAAAAATAACTTATTAAAAAAAATCATTTTTGAAATATACTTAAATTTAATAAATTTTAATATATTAAATCAAAGAATTAAAAATTATACGTGAAATAATTTAAATTATAAAATTATATATAAATAAAATAAATAAATAAATTCATATATTATATTAGGAGAGAGAAGATATACGCATGCAAATTAATGAATACATGTCGGTTTTGAAGATGGTCGTATTGAGGGAGAGATACAATATGTGACTATTAAAATATATTTTTTTAAATAAAAAAATTAAATCAGGATGCTAACTAAAATAAAAATGATTTTATATAATAATATTAATAATAAGAAAATAAAATATATAATTCTCGATAACAACAAAAAGAATGTCCTTAAAAAGTACTTTTCTTTTAATAATTAAATATGATTAATCATATATTCTTATATTGTTATTAAGTGATTTATAATTTTTAATAATTAAACTTATTAATAGCACTAATTCATTTTCAATTACTTATTTTATTTAATTAGACTATGTAGTGATTTATAATTTTTCTTTTTAGTTCTAATTGCTTATTTAACTAGACTAATTTTTTTTTTCTAAAAATAAAAATATTATAAATAATTAAATATATAATTATAAATAAATGATTATATAAGTACTGGTTAACATTCTAAGGAAACGCAAAACCCTAATCATTTTCTCTGCCGCACTCTTCTTCATATCTTTATCTATTTTCCTTATCTTTTCTTATTTATCTTATAAGTTAATTTTTATTCTTTTATGTTCTTTTATCGCCATTGATTGATCTATCGCCATTGATTGATCTCGTTTGTTTCTTAGTCACAGAAAACTTTTGATTTGATATATTTGCAGATAATCTCTTTTCATTTGATATATTTGCAGATAATAAGCATAACCTCTTGCAAACTCTATTAGATAAGCTATTTTATTTTGTTTTCCTTAATGCATGTGAATAATCATTACAGATATATCTTACAGATCTAAAGTCAAATTGTTTATTTTTATGATTTACTATACTTTTGTTTATGGTTGGTTGGTTTTACGATTACTTATTTGACTTATTAATAAAGTTTTTTTTAAATGATTACATATTTCAAATTTTACTTGCCATTTGAATGGTTATATTTTGAGATTCTATCTACTTCCTTATCAATGAAAAAATATCTCTCATATTTCATAGGCATAAGGATATTTTTAAAGAAAAATTAGGTGATATATAATATAATATATAGGTTTTATTCTTGAATTTATTGCTACTCTATTTGTTTTGTTGTATGGCAAGTTTAGTAGGCAGAATGATAGGAGAAAACCAAATATCTGATAAGCAGATTTTTTGTAGATCTTTTTGTCAAATTTCCATTTGTGACATTTCTGAAAAAACATATAAATTTGTGGAAATAATACTTACTTTTGAGTTTGGAAATAATACCAACGTAACAACGTAGAATGTCTTCCATCCATGTTATTAAGAAAGTGAGTCGTGATATCATTATTTTCCGGTCTTCTTTGTTTTGAAATCTCTTTGCGATCGCTTTCAAACTTCACTAAACGGAAATTCATAGTGAAGATTGTTATTAAACTAAGAAGGCCTGAAAATAATGAGTTCGTGACTCACTTCCTTGCTAACATGGATGATGAAAGACATTTATTTTAATTTCTAAACAAACATTGTATGTTTCTGGAGTAATGGAAGATGATGTTTCCAAGGTTATTAATATGTCATCGGAGAATTGTGATTTTTTACCATAATGGAGTGTCTTGGTCATAATATCCTAAGATGTACAATGATGAGTTATCTATTCAGACTTGGAGATATTATTAGTAGGTCAAAACATCTCAATTGAGATCATCAAGTCTCCAGATGTTCTAGATGCAGCTATGAATATTGGCTTTTCTGCATGATTTTGATCCAGCCGAGCTTTACAATCTGTTTGAGATGAGGTCGAGCTTTACAATCTGTTTGAGATGATTGTGGTGGAACCGTGCTGCAATTATCTGAAATCCTTTCCTTTTCAGAAAAGGTTCTTGTCAGTAAGATCCTTAACATTGATCAAAACAAGATTGATCAACTCAGGAAAGCTCTTATGGAGCGTTTTGCCGAGCTGCTATACTAGAAAAGGCTGGTGAAAATAATGCAGCTCAGAATCAGGCTGGTTGATGATATCAACAACTTGTAAATTGAAAGGTATATTTTGAGACTAGTGTTTATCTTGTTTTCAAATGAATAACAAAGAAAAGTGACCGGGTTTAAAAAGTTCATCACATCAAAAAAGAAGCCCATGAAACTATACAATCAAGGAGGAAGAATTATTGTTCATCTTAGTGTGTGAATTGTTATAACTGATTTTATATTTATTATTTTATTTTTTTTGTTGTTAATTTTGAGTTATGAAAGTTGAATATTTAACAAGAGGCTGACAACCAAGATATCACGTTCTACTTTATTAAGTTTTAAAACAAATACACATAGATTTTTGTTTTATCAAACTGTCATTTTATCAACACTATCTATCCAAACATACACTAAAGTCATATACAAACCATTAGACTCTTAGAATTATGCACATCAGGTTAAAATTGAAATCAAACACATATAACATTGCCGTACACTCAAGAACTCAATAACAGACCCTCAACATTTGGAAATACCCCTAATGATTTAATTTTTATTTTTTTGAAAAACGACTTATCGGCATTTTATTAAAAAATCCCAAAAAAGGAGAAAAATATGTTCCGTCTATCTTTCTAACAACCTATAAAGATAAAACCATAGTTTAAAAGAAAAAAAAAACAAACAATCCAAATAACAAGTTCATGACTTTAACAAGTGAATTATAAAAAAACATATTAAACTCTTATCTCGCTTTAAATTTTTAAAAGAAGTGACTTCCTCGTATGATATCTTCCAATCCCAAAAAAGATTCCATGCGCCTTCGGGGATCCTCCTCCATGTCCTCATAAATTCCCCGCAATCAAATACAATATCACTCCAAACTTGGTCAATATTTCGACGCACTCTTCCGAACAGCAGTGCGTTACTTTCGGCCCAAACATGATACACGATAGAGGCAAAATTGTACTTAAAAATGTTTGCTGGAAATTTATTTGCCTTGGTTCTATCTTGGGCAGCAACTATAATTTCCTCCCACGCCTCCGACATCGCCGAAGTGAACTTATTCCACACATGCTTTGTAAACGGACAACCCCCGAGTAAGTGATCAATCGACTCCACATTTCCATCACAAAGTAAGAAACTAGCATCTGGAATGTCCATGTAAACTTGAATTCGATCCCGAGTGCTAAGTCTTCTATGGAAAGCCAACCAAAGAATGAAACGATGCAATCAGGATGACTTTAGAAGACCAAACAAGAGCTTCTCAATTAACAACTTGACCTCTTTCCCTTATGACATTCTAAATCTTGTTAGACTTTAACTTTCCATCCTCTTCGGCATTCCACAAATGAACATCAGCCCTATTGTTCAATTGGATACCACTCAAATGATCAAATACTCTTCTTCCCTTCGGTGTCCGCCTAATAATAGAATTCCAAAGCCCAACTTGTATATCTTTAACCGTGGCAGCCACATAATCTCTCCTAATCCTCATCCCTCAAAACTCTTCTCTATCAATAAGTGACGACTCTCAAACCACGGATCATGCCAAAAGAGAGTATCTCATCCATCCCCGAGTCGAGTGTCAAAGATTGAAGCAACACTGTTTTTCAATTTCAGAATCTTCTTTAAAGACCATGACATTTCATCCTTCACTTTGCTTGTCCATATATAAGTTCGCTTTTCATGAACCTTGAGTGAACCTATTTAACCCACAGCGACTCTTTCTTTCTTTGGATCGCCCATAAGTGTTTATATGTGACAACTTTGTTCCACTTCATGCGATTCCTAAAACTGATTACCCCTTCACTTTTTGGCATGCATACATCGGTCTAATTAACCTTCTTACCCCCGTGGCCTTAGCTGCCCCAAATAAAATTATGTATCAAGGTCTCAAGCTCTTTCATAAGAATCATAACTTTCTTCGAGAGGACAATCTGTTGAGACCAATAGCCAATGAATCCCATAACAATGTTATCCACCAATTCAATTATGCCCGCATAAGAAAGCTTTTTCACCGCCCATCCCATGATAACGTTCTTGACTTTCCTAATGAGCGGTCTACAATGAACAATCTGAATTTGTCTAGCCGTTAATGGAATCCCCAAATACTGAATCGGAAATAAATACTCGTTAATGCCTATATTGTTTTGAATTTGCACCTTTGTATCATCATCATCACCACCGTAAAATACCGAAATCTTATCCACGTTAATCATTAAACCTGTAATATCAAAAAAGTAATTAAGTGCACCTTCAATAGTGTTAATAGTATCAACATCAGCGTGCGCAAGTAAAAATAGGTGATCCGCAAAACATAGATGTGTAATCCTCTCCTCCTCGCAGAAATAGTGAAATCTATAATGGCAGTTCTTTCGGAATATTGTTAAGACACTCAGAAAGACCTCCATGATCAATACGAAGATAAAAGAAGAGAGAGGGTCCCCCTGCCTCACTCTATTTTCACCCTTAAAGTAGCCACCATGTACGCCAGGTCAATTGAGATTTGATAATTGGTTTGGTCGAGGGATAAAAGGTGTGTGAGGTCACGATATGATATGTGAATTGTGATTTGGTGGTTGGTTTGGAGGAGGGATAAGAGGTGTGTGAGGTCACGATATGAGAAGTGAATGATTTACAACTTCAAGTAAGTTCTCTGGATTAATCTCAAGATTGATATTGCATATTGCATAAGGGGTAAGGGGTGTGTGAAAAAATGTGAGCTCACAAAGATGATAGGTCGATTGTGAATTGATTGTTGGTTTGGTCGAGAGATAAGATATGTGTGAGATCACGATATGAGGATGAATTGTGATTTGGTGGTTGGTTTGGTGGAGGGATAAGAGGTGTGTGAGGTCACGATATGAGAGTGAATTGTGATTGGTTGTTGGTTTGTCGAATTGGGGTAGAAGAGGCCGCGATAAGGGATTAAAATGTTGGCAATAGTGTGTAAAGTAACCTAGCATTACTTTAGATAAGAGCGAAAGGAATGACTTACTACTTCAAGTAAGTTCTCTTGATTGATCACAAGAATCACATTGCATATTTCTTATCTCTTTGTGTAGTCCTCATTAACTCATTTGTGTAAAAGTGTATAAAGAAGTCTAGCGTTACTTAATAAAATTGATAACTTACATTTCAAGTAAGCTCTTGGGATCGATCTATCATGACTAACAAAATAAAGAGTGTAATTGATTTGAATACTACTAAGAAGAAATTTGTCTTTCATAATGGAAGAAGCATAAGATATGTCTCCCGTTTCAAATGAGTTAGTGACGACTACACAAAGACAGAGACAATATGCAATGTCAATTTTAAGATCTAGAAATCTTATGACATGGTGAGATGTGACAGTTTTCGTGGTGCTCTAAAGTGATATTTGTAGTTAAAAATATAAGAATATATGAATTGAGATGTGTATTTGACTGTAGTATGAAAATGTGAGGTATGATGAGAGATTGTTTGGATTTTGGTGGTTTACCGAATTGGGGTCAAAGAGGTCGCGAATTAGCCTAGTATTACTTTAGATTAGAGTTAAGTGAATGACTTGCAACTTCAAATAAATTCTCTAGATCGATCTATCATGACTAATAAAATAAAGGGTGTAATTAATTTGATTTCTACTAAGAAGAAATATGTTTTTCTTAATAGAAGAAGCGTATGATATGTCTCTCTTTTTAAATGTGTTGGTTACACAAAGACAATCAATATGGAATGTAAATCTTGGGATCTAGAAAATTAATGGCGTGGTGAGATGGGACATTTTTCGTGGTGCTCTAAAGTGATATTGATGTTAAAAATATGTGAATTAAGATGTATATTTGACCGAAGTATGAAAGTATGAGTATGAGATGAGAGATGTTTGGATTGTGGTGGTTCGCCGAATTGGGGTAAAATATGTTGCAATAATGATATGAGATGGTTGTGGTGCAAAATACTCGAAGTGAGGTATAGAGATTAGTAATATGAGAGGTGCATTAGAAAACAAAGAATATTGGTTATTAAATATGTGAATGTATTTGTTGGTTGACCAAAGTTTGAAAGTGAGGTTCATTAGGAAACAAAGTATATTGGTGGTTAAATATGTTACGATGATGATGATGATTACGCCGGTGATGATAATAGAGAGATGAATATCGTATATTTCAATGTATACATATGTTGTATTTTATATTCAATTTGTTATATACGATAATTTTTAAAGTAAAAACTTTTTAGAGTTACTTTAAAACTGAAATAGTTTATTTTTGAATATTTTTAAATAAACAATCGAGAATTAATAACAATGACAATCAAACTGATGATCACGAGTATGAAGAAAATGTAAAATTTATTAATCCTTCCAAACGTAATGGATTGTACTAATAAACATAACAAAGTTAACTTAAAAAAATAAAATAAAGAATATAAATTTATCCAAAATTTGTTTACTTCTTAATTTCTCTTAATTCTTGCCAAAATCAACAATAGTTTGTTCCAAATTTATCAAGATATTTGATTTTATATATTTTCGGTAATATTTAAAGAATAATAATTAATTTTACCTGTTTTATCTTATCTATACAGCTGCTGAATTAATTACCCAACAACAATCTGTGAAATTAATTTACAAAAGTTATAACATAATATATATTTATATAAATTTTTATTTTTTATTAAATTAATAAAACCTTACTAGTTACGAACAAAAGTAACCAAATCTCCATCATATCCTTTTTTTCTTCGGTACAATTACACTCCTGAAAATAAATGTTATAAATAAATATAAATTATTTTATTTTTTTAACTTATTATCAATAAAATTAAATAAATGATTTCAAAGAAAAATTATATTATTATTCTCATCCTTTTTTTTATTCTAGTACCCCAAACTAAAATTAATTTTCATGTTAATAAATAATTGTGTACTTGCTATTAACCAAAGGAAACATATAAATATTTATATGTATATATATATATATTTTGATATAAGATAAAAAAATTATTGATAAATAAACAGAGAAGTTCTTAATATTTTGTGATAATAAAAATACAAATTTTATATTATTTATTAATTTGGTACAAAAAAAAAATTATAAAATCATTTACATTACTTGTTAATGTTTTATAAACCTCTATTAAAATCTAAAATTGTTTAAAAAATCAAAATTGAAAAATGTCTAAAACTAAGTTTTATTATCATTATCTTAATCTAGAATGAGAAGAAAATAACAGTCTATGGATTCTTTTATAAGTCTATAACTAACCTTGTATTGCAGATGGGACGAATAGTTTTTCAATCATTAGTATGCTTAAAATATTATGTTAAATGTCGATTACATTGTGAAAGAAATTAAGAATATACATGATATTCACTTGAGGATAAAGTAGTGTTCTAAATGAGAATAATTAGAAAGTTCACAGGCCGACAAAGTAATGTTCGAAATGAGAATGATGAGAACGAAGTGTGATAGATGATCTTTGGGTCTCACTAACTTATAAATGGATGTTCTTGAATAATAATAATGCATTTTTCTTTCAACCATGATCACTAGCTAAAGAAAAAGATGCACATGATAATGTTAGTAGTTAAAAAATAAATATAATAAAAGACAATCATAAGAAAATAAATATACATACATTCTTCTTGTTCAATTTACTATGATAAAAAACATGTATTCTTTTTCGAGAAGAAGAATAGTAATAATATAAGAAAAAAATCAGGCATGTAAATAGTTATATATCTAGGGTCAAATATAAAGTACTTTTGGCATGAATTTCGGATCATTCATTCTTCATGTCTATAATTTGTTGGGCTTTATGTTTTTCTAATTTAATTTTAGAGATCTTATTAACTAATTATTAACTAATATTAGTTTGATTAATTATATTTTTTTAAATCTTCCATTGCATTTGGATGCATATAAATAATCTCACGGTGGTATATTTCACTACTTATTCAGTTTTTTCATCATTTAAAAGTTAAATAGCAGCTAACTATCTATTTTTAAACATTAAGCTATATAAATGTATTTAATTCTAATAACAAAGATCTCTCGGTTTAAAATAATTATATAATAATCTGATAATTAAAACATTAATATATATCATTAATCTTAACAATAAACCCTAATGAATATATATTAATTATAAAAAATTTAATTTGAATAGAAAAAACTAAATATGTATTCTAAGCTTTGATAAGATATATGAACAATTAAATTTGTAGAAATTAGTGTTTTTTGAATAGTTAAAATCCATATGTTGTTTGGTTAGGATATATTAAATATATAAATATTTTAATTATTAATTTTGTTCATAAATTATCTTTAATAAAAAATATAGTACAAAAAATATTTATTCTTTTTTCAAGCCTTTCATTGATTGTATGATACTCTCATCATTTTGTTGACACATAAAATGTGTGTTCTTTATAAAAGGAAATGACAATTTTTTTTATAAAAGGAAAGGACAATTCTTTTAATAACACTTGTAAAAATTTAGTTAAATAATAATATCCAATTAATCAATGTATAAATTTGTGAAGAAGGGATTAATAATAAAAAAATATATTAGGATAATTTTTATATTTTATTTTTGGTTCTTTCTTAATATGACAGTCATGATATATATATAAGTAGAGTAAGGACACTTTTATTTTATTATTAAATTATACCATATATTAACTTTGAATTGTAAAACAAATAATATACTTAACATTTTAAAAAATATATACAATTTATTTATTTATTACTTTTAATAATATTGATAAAGAAAAAGTTGTTTTGAAATTAATTATTAATTTATTTTAAAAAGTGATTTGTTATAATAAAAAGTTATATTGATTTTGCAAGTAATTTATATATTGTTTTTAAAAAGGATTATATTAATCTTGCAAGTAATTGCTAAACATGTTTCGTTTTCTAAGAAAAAATATTATTACAACAATTGTTAGTAAGATTAATTTTTTTTATTTAAATATAAATTGATGTAAATTACTATATAAAATATATTAATAAGGTAAGAAATATATAAGTTAATAAAAAGAAAATTTAATACTAGAAGATCAAATTTTGAAAGTTTAAGTGAAAACCACATTTAGAAAGTGACACATACAATCATAAATTCTAACAGATTACACAGTATATGTAAATTAATTGATAAAAAAAATTATTATTTGAAATTTATTTAAAATAATTTTTATTTATTTAAAATTTAAATTTAATAAAATAAATAAAAATATGTTAGTATTTTAATTAATAAATTAAATACTTATGTAATATATATATATATTTAATTTATAAAAAAAATCAAAATACCCTATTCAAGCAAGCACCATTAACTATATCATATCAGATAAAACAAAATTATGGGCCTGAGTTAGCCCAGATAGCACAAATTATTAATTACTCGTATCTTAATTTATATATTTTCTCTTAATCATAAATGTAAATCAAATTAAAGAATTATATATTTAAAGTCAAAATATAATATAAAAGTAACAAATATTAATAATGTATAATTAAGATATTATATTGATATGTATACGATGCAATTAATTAATTAATCTTGAAGTTTAATAATCTTTATGTAAAATATATAATTACTTTTCTATATATATATTTGTTTACATGTTCCTCTGAATCATTTATTATTATTTTTCTTTACCTTCCCTGTGTCATATTATTAACTTTATTACTTATTTATTTATTACCTTTTTTATTCTCTATTCTTTAGCATCTAAATTTTAATTTAGCTATTCATTATTTTCTTTATTACTTAAAAAAATAAAAAATATTGAATTTCTTGGTCTTGGATTAGGAATCCTTAGTCCTGGTGCGAGATTCCTTAGTCGAGGTGTAAGAGGTCTTCGGTTGGGTGTGAGATTTCTCGGTCGAGGTGTGAGGAGATCTCTCGGTCATGTGTGATATTTCTCGGTCAAGGTGCGAGGAACTTTAGGTCCTGAGCTGAATTTTCTCGGTCTAGATTAGAAATTCTCGGTCGAGTTTAAGGAAGGGTTCAATTTTCTCGGTCGAAAATCGAACTCAGGTTGAGCCCTCAGTTGGACATCCATAACATCAAACTACAAGTTTTATGATTTCGACTAGGGACATGGTCTTTTGATCCAAGGGGCATGGGAAGCTTTGTATAGTCCCTATGATATTTTATAATATCATCACGATGCATCATTCGATCGGCATGATGTCTCACTTAACTCAAACAATATTGATTAAAAACCGTGTTTATGAGCTTTAATGTTTAAAGATGTGTAAGGAGTTAACTAATAGCTTCCTTATACTTCATATGGTTGAATAAAACCAAAACATGAACACTAATTATTCATTTTAACCGATTCAAGAACTGGAAATTTTATTTTTTATAAAAAAATAGTTTTTGATCAAACATGATCGGGATGATGTGGAATTGGCTTGAATATGTTTCTAATATCCTTAGAAACGTATTGAAAATATTTGTGAGTTGTTGTTCTTGAGTAATAGAAACCTAATTTTGATAAATTTCAAAATTAAATTTGAGTATTTCTGATTTAGGTTGATTGATTCAGTTTTGTTTCGATAGAAAACTTATAAATGATTATAGGGTCGTTTTCCAATCAAAAATCAAATAAGCAAGTTGTATATGAAACTGGTCAAACTGAAATGTAAAAAAAATCAATTTAAACATGTAAATCAAATTACAGTATGTTTGTAAGATTACTATGAGTTAGAGAACACTCATGAACACTTTAAGAAGCTTTCTGAATGTCAGGTCTGAGTTCTACAACCTTACACAAAATTTCCAAAATTTTAAAAAAGCTTGAAAATCTATAATGACAGATTTCTATTGGGATTGATTGAGGGATTATGATTAGATTCATTGCCTTCAGTTTGCCCAAGGAAGCTATTTATAGCCTCCCAAGTCAGTTGATCAACAAAGTGACTTCAACTTAGTCAAAAGGTCATTAGTGGTCTTTTATTTATTCTTCAGCCAACTGTCCGTATATGCAATGATATTGCCCTAGGTTGTAGATGAGATGATCACTGGAGTAGGGTGATTATTTCAACGTTTAAACGGAGTCAAATGGTGGAGAAATGACAAAGTTCCATCTTTGAGAAATCAAATATGAAAATTGTTCTTATCTAGTTTGTCGTTCCGAGAAAGAAGACAAAGTAGGCCGAAAACGGCATCGTCTCCTCCTACAGCATTTGAGCGCCGATGAGGGGCCAAAATGACATTGCTTCGAGCCTAAGTGCGGATGTTGGGCAATCCATTAGCGCTTTGTTGGCGATGGGTGATCCACGCACGTTTGGATTGAGGTCGTTGGAGGCATTTGTCTACTGATTCACTATTGCGTGGAAGCATTGTTGGCTACGCGGAACGTTCATGGGCGTCGAATGGAACATGGGTGCTCATCTCATGGATGTAACGTCTGCTACATTGAATCTTCTGGATTTCAGTTGTAGTAGATTATGTCCCATCTTCAGCCTTAAGGGTTATTAGACCTATTTGAAATTAATTTTTGTTTCATCTCTTTAGCTTTATTTACCGCATGCAAAGTATATTTAATAAACATGACATTTATTTTGCTTATTTATTTATTTATTTTTGTATATTCTTAGGGTTTAATAAAAAATTTATTTGAGATAAAATGAATACAACATTTATCCTAAATTATTTATGTTAATTTAGATTGATCTCTTAACATTAATTTGAGATAAATTGAGTACAACATTCATCTCAAATTATTAATTTATTTTGTTAGGCCATTATTTTAATTAATTGGAGTTTAATTATCACAATATTTAATTTAATTAATTATTTAGTTATGTTTTAGTTATAATTTTATTTATTCAAAATAATTATTTAAAATTCATGAATTGAGTAGGTAAAATTTTAGTAATAAAAATGTAATAAAATAATAAATATAAAAATTAATTATAATAAAAATTATAAATCATATTTATTTAATTTAAACATTATTAATAATTATAATAAAATAAATAATAATAAAAATAATATATACAATAAATAATATTATTTATAATCTACTTAAAGTATAAAAAATTATAATAGTATTAATAATATCATTATATATATATATATATATATATATTATTTTTTAATTATAATATTGGATTATTTTTAAAATATATATAATATTAAAATTATTATATATAATAATAATATTAAAATTATATAAAATATATTAAAAATATTATATAATAATAAGTTTTATATAATTTTAATAAAAATATAATAAGAAATTAAAATTAAGTGATATAAAAAAATGATTACATTTAGGAAGTAGTTACAATTTTATATTAAATATGGTATAAATATACAACAGAAACTCTATAGAATAATACACTTGGGACTTGGGACGACCAAAATTTATTAATTAAAAGAGTTATTAATTAATCGATAAATTAATAATTATTAATTTATATATTAATTAATATTTTATTAATTTATAGTAAAATATTTAGTTTACAAACACCTTTAAACTTCCACTTAATTATTGTATACAATGCAAGTACGGTATATCAGGTATATCAAATGAATGACCCAATTTTAAAGAAACCTTCAATCTCCCACCTTATAATGGTTCTTGTGTTCAATGTATCACTTTATGGACATTAAAAATATTTTCTATATAAACAAGATCAAAATACTGTAGGTAACTCAAATAAATTAGAAGAAATTATTGGAAGTAATAAAGATAATATCGATGAAAAGATGTTGAAAGTTCTACAATGGAGCCCCTTCGTGAAACGAAGCTATTAAATCGGCAATCACATTGAACAATTTCTTGTTGAGCTATAAGAAAACAACACCAGAAGTTTTTTACCATGCTAAGGAAAATTAGAGACGAGATTTAAGGGGAAATTGATTTCAACAAAAAAAACAAAAGACAATTGAGTCATTTTTCAAGAAACCTCATAAATCATTAATGTAATATGCTATATATAAGGAATTATTAATTTATATTTTATATGGGGTCTAAAGAAATTATCAAAAATGTATTATCTTATAATTTTAGCGAATTATTAATTTAGCAACCTATCCCCGAGTCGGGACCGACCAAAAATATTATCTTAGAGAGTTTATTAAATAATCGAGTATTAATTTATCGAATTTCTATTGTATAGAAGTATAAATTCATATTCCTAGTAAAAACTTTATAAAGATGAAATTAAATACTTTTGCTAAAATATTGTTTCTATAGTTGTATTAACTATTAAATAATATGATAATCCAAAAGGATATATTTCAGAGAATGAATTGAATAATGGACTATGGTGTGTCTCGTACATTTGGGACATGTTGAATATAATGGTGGGGTTAAATGTCATCCGTTCTAAGTGTTTAATAAATTCAATGTCATTTTTTCGAACAAATAAAATAGAAAATTGCATTTGTTACCGATTTATTTAATTAAGTTAATTCGTTTTAATGATCATTTACGTATAATAATATTCAATTATCGTTATTGTTATCCGTAATCGTTTCAAGTTGTAATTTTTATTTGTTTCAAATTATTACACTTATTCACTAAATACTCAAGTATATTTGATTTTATTTATACAAGATAACTTATTTATGTAAATTAGTGTAACAACTTATTATATAATCACAATTTATTTGTGCTTAAATCAAACTAGCCTTATAATAGATGGGCCTAGGCAATAACATATGTTTTTTTTAAAAAAACAATGTATATATTTTTAATCATATATTTATTTTTTAACTCTCTTTTACTTGTCTTTTTTGCTAGGGAAAATTAAACCCCAAAAGTCTTATCCATTGGAGGTATCCCCACTTTCTTTGTATTCATTTGGGAAGACTTCTTCAGTTTGAGTTATATAAATAATAAACACTAAACATATCAATTTACTATAGTTCTAGTATATTATATGATCACTCAATGTATTAATCAAAATATTAAAATAATTTTAATTTTAATTTTTTATATTATCATTATATGTTATTACTTTTAAATATTTTACCAAAAAATCCACCTACTCAAAATCATCCCAATTATAATCAATTGTGATGTTCTCATTAATAATGTTAATGTCCAAAAGTGAGAATCAACCTATATGTTTAAGCAATGCCAATTCTTCATGTTGTTATCTTTATGGTAAACTTGGTTTCATAATTAAGGTTATCTTTGAATATGATCCAAACCTTATGATAAATTTGTTTTCATTGAAATATTAAGAAAATTATTTTGAACATTCATTCTTTAATTGATTACAAGTAAAACTGACAATTATAAAATTACGATGAACGATAGAAAATATCATTTTTTTCGAGAGCAAAAACCTTATGGGACAATTGCGTTGGAATTACGACCATCATCACGCTCGTCACAATCGACACGATCAACACATTTGGCATGTTCGGCATAGTTGGAATGGTCACACAAAATTTAGTTGTTTGATTTGGTCGTAGGTTACGGGAAACGTGGTCACAGTCACGATCGTCGGCACATTCGATATAATCGGTATGATCAGCACGTCTGACACGTTTGTTTGAAAATTATTTGCTTGTGTCGCAAATCTTGGGTTAGAAAATCGGAAATGTGGTCACTAGGATTGTTTGAGAACATGTCACTTGGGTCGTAATTGGTCTCGATCATTGATTGATTTCGATCGTTAGGGCGTTGGGTTGTGAAAC
Organism: Impatiens glandulifera; assembly: GCF_907164915.1. Lineage (NCBI taxonomy): Eukaryota > Viridiplantae > Streptophyta > Magnoliopsida > Ericales > Balsaminaceae > Impatiens > Impatiens glandulifera. The sequence continues at coordinate 24,694,128 of NC_061865.1, forward strand.
AGGGTCACTAGTTCACTATTCTACGATCATTCATGGTCGTAGGTTATTCTCGTAAGTAATTTGGGTTTGGTTGAGTTGTCTGCATTCTTGCTTTCTTGTATTATCTAGTTCTTCTACTAAGATGGGGAGAAAGAATAGGAATAAGGAAAAAGAAGTGCATGACTTCGTGAAAATCGATTCAAGCAAGAAAACGATAGATAAAATAGAACATAAACAGCTCACTAAGAAAGCGAAAATGCAGAAATAGAGCTCTCAGAAGTGTAAGGAAAAAGTGCATAATGAAACTGAAAGGTTGAACTCTGAAATTAAAAATGATAGAATATGAAAGGTTGGATACAAAAAAAGGGCAAATCTCTACGGACTCAAGAATCAAATTACAAAATTTTTATTCCAAACAAAGAACAGAGAGATTCTACTTAGTAAAAAAACACATCAAACTACTATCCAAGTCAATATTCACTATCTTCAGGATTATAACTTACTAAAACAAGATAAATACAAGAAGATAGTTAACTGGTGTGTGGAAATAATGAGGGAGCTTATGAAGTGCCCCAAAACCAAGACCTACACTATCATAAGTAATTCCAACTTAAAAGTTAATGAAGTTTGGAAGAAAAATATAGGACAGAAAGCTGATGATAAGGAGAAATATAAAGGCAAAAACTTACCTAGTAGATTTTAAACCAAAAGATGAGATTCTTAAATCCCTTTTCGAGTTTAAATTACCTATTGAAGTGTAAGAAAATGCATTAAAAATGGGAAAATATAGTTGTTGGGAACTACATAGGTATTGTAACCACCGAGAATCCCGTAGCAGCGCTCATGGTTGACACGTGGTATGTGGGCCAAGAGTTGCTCGAGGTTCGATGATTTCAGCATTTGCTTAGACTAACCTGGAGTTATGTTTCTCAGTCGAGGTGTATGAACCTAGGGGTATAAACGAGTCGAGTCGAGCCGAGTACCATACTACTCGAACTCGACTCAAAGTACATTATAAATACTCGAACGTGATCTCGATTGAGCACCAAAATTTATACTCGAATTCGACTTGATGACAATTCGAGCTACTCAAACTCGAACTCAAAAACTCTAAAATTAAATTTTATTAATTAAAATTACATTTTACTACCACTATTATATCTCAAACATATTATAATATATATTTGATAAACTATACATATATAATAAAAATATTATTTTAAAATAACAAATATAAATACCATCAAATAATTTAAAGATAACAAATTTCATTCAATCACAAACATCATTTAAAAATTACAAACGAAATTGAATATTTAGAATATGTTCATCACAAAAATAGTACAAGTTATAAAATAAAAAATTGTTGAATATTGAAAGATATTATCACAAATGTCATTAAGAAATTACAGAATGAAAAACGAAGTCATTAATCATAATCTTACAATAAAGTCTCACCAAAGTAAATTATAAAAATCTTGATATACCTGAGAATAATAAAAATTAAGCTTTAAACCCTACAACTTTAAAGGGAAAAATTTTAATATAGAAAATTGGGGTCTTACATAAAACAGAGATGATTCTTGTTGCTTCATCGTTCAAGGAATTTGAAGCGCAATTTCTTTAATCTATGGCTCTTTGTGTACACAAGAAAATAAATTTAAATCTAAAAATTATTACAAATATTTAAATGTAAAATCTTACCTTTGTCTTTTTTTTTCGCTCCTTGAAGGCACCTATATCAATCTCCTGCACAAATTAATACTTGTACTATTTCTGGAACTAATGATGAACGATAAGCATCAATGACCATCGCTTCAGCACTAAATGTTGATTCAAAAGACACCATGGTTATTGGAATTGCCAACATATCTCAAGCCATCTTCAACAATATCTTATATGTTAGCCTACTCACTTTTCACCATTCCAAGCAATCAAATTTATCTCGATTAACCTTTGGCTCAACACATTTGTAGGGCGTAAATCTTAATTTGTCTTTATATATTCATCCATATCTTCTTGTGGTTGACCATCACCTCCAACTTGATTGCACTATAATGTTCCCTTTCTTCAATATTGTTTGCAGTCACATAATCATCGTAGAGATCATATAAACTTTTTTAATCTCTCTAATTTTTTTCTTGGGCATCAGCATTCGAATATATTCTTCATAAGCAAAATTCAACACTTCAAATTTTCAACCTAGGATCCAAAATAGCTTTAATGGCCTACAATAAATTGTTCTCTCCCTAATATTTGTCAAATTTAGCTTTCATTCTTTGAATCATTGCTTGTACAAAACCATCCGCAACATTAAAATTTCTGTCTAACATCATTTTAATCTTTTTCACTTCTTGAAGGAACAAATTTGATATTGGATATTCACTTTTAGAAATAACTTGTGTAGAAGTCCAAAATATTGTAAATCTGAGCATACTTTCTCAACATATACCCAATCTTCTAAACTAGGACAAAAATCATAATATGGATCTCGATAAGCAAATTGTGGAAACACTAGTCAATATTTAAGTGCACAACTTAACATCTCAAATGTTGAATTCCACCTTGTTCGACAATCATGGATTAACTTTTTCCCAGGCAATTACAATTGCTGCACTATTTTTGAAAAAGAATGATTCTTCCATCCGATCAATTAATATAATCCACAATTTCTCTTATCTTTCCAGTGATTTCAATAATCTCTCTCAACCCATCTTGAACCACAAGATTTAGAATGTGTGCACAACACCTCACATGAAAAAGTTTTCATTCGCATAACAACTTGTTAGCCCTTGAAAATTTGTCTTTCAATAAACGAATAGTTGATATTCTCCTAGAGGATATACAAACAATCAATCATACAACTATCTGCATCATCCAAGAGAAGACGACGGAAATATTTCATTTCATTTGTAGAACTTTTGATTCTTTATGCATAATATGGACTACTGTACATTTATATATATGTTACCATGTTTGAGTTTTGATGAATATTTTGTTGTTGCTTACTAATTTGATAGATAAAATATGTGATTTTGATTGAGAATAGCTTGATTTATTATGTGGTGGGTGACTTGATAGTGAAAATAATTGAAATGAGCATGGATAAAGCAGAATGCTCAAATGGAAGCAAGAAAAGTAAGAAAAATGACTGATATTTAAATTCTTTTGATTAATGTTTTTGAAGTTTTAGAATATTTATGTCTTGTTAATATAGTGTTAGGATCTAGGTCGCGGCTGGAGGACCGGGGTTGGGCCGGTTAGCGCGTCTCACTCAAAGGGTGGTGATTAATCCGGTTAAAGATTAACACCGGGGTTTCAATACTACAAAAACTGTCACAAACCCTTAAACTAGGTTCAAGCGCGGAAGAGGTTTGTTATAGTTTGAAGCGGTACACTCATGAGATAGGCAGAACCGGTTCTAGATGATATAGGTTTGAGAATTGATGGGTCGGTTTTTGTAACCTGTTGATTCGGTTTAGATAGTGTAGAGTAGGTTAGGGCGGTGTAGATAGGTTAGAATAGTGTAGGTTAGAATGTAAAACCAACAGAAAGTAAATAACAAGACAGGTTTTTATGGATGTTTGGAAATAAAACTCCTACGTCACCCCTTCCTCTCGAAACCGCGAGAAGGATATTCACTAAGGAATACAAACACAATCCGATCGAGACTTATTTCCTGCTCGATAACACCCTTACAATTTACACCGAAATTGTAAAATATACAATTCAACTTTAGCACTTATGCTTTCTAGAGAGAGAACACACTCTTTTCACTTGTAAATTAAATGTTCACTATGTCTCACGTATATCACTTGTTCCGTATTGTGTCCCCCTTGAACTCTTCTTCAGTTGCTCATTTTATAGATGAAATATGCCAACGATCATATTTCACTTCCTTGAATTTGATTGGCTGAGCAGAGGTTCAGTGTTTTAGACCTGGCGGTAAACTTTTCAGACCTGACGGTCTAATTTTCCAGTGTGTAAGACAAACCTTCTAGGTTTGTCTTTTACTCAATATGGTGACTGTCTGTTAGACAGTTGTCTGTACTTGGAAGATTGCCTTTCTGATTTATCCTGAAGTGGAAAGATCTTGTACGACGGTCTTCTGCAGCCTGCAGACTGTCCTCAGACTTGTATGAATATGGCAATGTTCAGTCTGTTTCTTTGGTATCATTCTCAATAGATACTCGAAGTATCTTCTTATGCTGGTCGATTATTTGTCTTAACCGGATGGCTTCTGGTTATTGCTTTGGCTTCTGGTCGGTTAATGACCGACTATCTGGTGTTTCCAGCCTTCGGTTTTGAGTTCTGGCCGATCCTTTCTTTGTGCGGTCATGTTCCGAATGTTCCTGGTCGGTTTACTATCTTGACCGGTTAATCTTCTTAACCGGTTCATTTGTTTGACCGGTCCGGTTCCTTATTCCTGCATGGAAGGTTTATTTATGTTATGTTCTGTGAACCGGTCTAATTTTATCTAACATATAGTTGTTATTTTTAAACATTTTATGGTTATGTTTTAATATATTAATGTCTTATGATTTTGGCTTACAACATTTTATTGTAACATTTATTCATAGTTTTGGTTTTATAAAATTTAATTATATCTTTAGTTTTATAACAATTGAAAATTCTTAGATATTTTATCTTTGAAAATTATTACGAATAATGTTGTTGATGTCTTGTTTAGTAAATAATTTTCAACTTTCAACTACAATATCACTAAATTGCTGTAATATTTGCAATATCAATAATATGTATTGTTGAGAAACCTATGACAGATCGAATGGTATATTTGGTAAATATTTTTCAACTATTGCATAGAAATTCCTTGTATTAGAGTGCAATAATTTTTACATTAATCCATGTTAATCTCCAAACTACTTTAATTTTTGTAATATCGATATTATGTATTGTTGTGAAACCCATTATAAATCGAATGTTGTCGTTAAGTGTAATGATATATCAATAATGAATTTTGATATATATATATATATATATATATATATATATATATATATATATAAACTTGATGAATAAAATTTAGATATTTTAAATAAGAGTAATGATATATACAACCCCTTACACAACACCTTCATACAACACTTACCTCATTTGGAAAGAAAGAGAAAATATATCTTAAATAAATCATCAAATATACATGTCAAACTAACTTAGAAATTATATTTGTATAAAAACTTTTTAGGAACAAAAAATACAAAAACAATTTATTATAAAAATGTATTTTCTTTTGCAAAGATAAAATTATATAACTTAAACTTGAACGTGATACATTGAAAATACTTTTTTATTTTTACCAAATCTTAAACCTCTTCCAATACAAAATTTTTTATCGTTTGGGATGGCATAAAATGATGTTAATTAAACGAAAATGCGTCTTAATTGGATAAAACATAGGCCTTCTTATTATATCTCGTCTAAGTTAGAACAAACTAAATTTTATTTCAATAACATTTCTTGCAGCAACATGTTTCATGTTGAAAAATTCTTCGTAGTTAGAAGGTGTTCGTGCAACATCCTAAGATCCTAAATGGTACTTGTGTCCTTTAAAAATCCTTCTTCATTTATGTATCCAACTTCTACTAAATAATAGTAACATGTAGTAATGTAATTATTTATTAACATTTTTACTAAGTAACAATAACATATGTTAATGTCTAATTTTTTATATGAATAAATAGTTATATATTCCTTATCTCGAGGAACTTTTAAACCATTGATAATTGCATCTCATAAAATTTATTATCAACAACAGAACCTTCCCAACCATGTAATATATAAATGAACATCATATCATGAGAGCAAACCCCTAGCATGTCTGTTGTAATTTGTCCTTTTCGATTTATATATGTTTCTTTTATATTTTCTCCCGTAGAATATATGTTCCATCTATAGCTCCTAAATAATTTTATTTATATATAAAAAAAATAAAATAAAAAACATGTATTTTATTAGTATATAGAAACAATACATTTATTATTTACCTCAAACCATTTCCATCTTTCATTTGTATGAGAATTTTGGAGAGTCTTTGACTTTTTTAGTAGGTCAACTTGAAGATTTATAACGATTTTTAACACTTCATGCACATATTTACTAATTGTCCATCTGGAACGATGAAACGCAAATGAAGAATTTCTTATCTTAATATGATGAGCTAGAATATATAGTAATATATCTATCTTTTCTTAAAAGATAAACTTTGGAGTGAGATAACCTTAACACCTCCATCAAATTGCATAAACGAAGGAAAGCCCTTCTATCCTTTATCATTGGGTTTTGTCATCCTATTTATAGTGCATGTTTTGAGTTGTGCGGTATTGATAGATTGATAAATAGATTAGAAAGTTGATAAACATCGCTCATAAGCAAGTAGCATGACCATTCTTTGCAAAAAAAAAATAGAGTTTATTTTATATCATTTCAAAAACATACAAATTGCATTATGATCGTCATAATTATCCACTTCGCCACTATAATATTCATCATCAGTAGGATCCATCTATTTATAGTGATAATTAAAATCTAATATTATTAGTAAGAAGATGTATTAATCTAAGCATACATCAGTCACATCTCAAACAAAACTCAAGACTAATAAAGCAATATGAGTTATTGGGTGGTGGTCTCGCTTATGGGGTCAAAATCAATATGCTCTAAAAAAAATTAAATATCATTCTTATCGATCTCATAAGTATCATAGAAAATCCCATTAATCGAATAATTTTTTCGAGAAAGATGATACATCTAAGTCATACAAGTAAAGAGGTCTATTCATTGATAAAAAAATGAAAAAATGTGAATGGGTATTGGGTTGATGATAAAATAGAATCCTGAATCGCGAATAGTGATTTGATTGGTGATGAAGAAAGAGAATTCTTGGTTCAGATCGGGAATAAGTCTGATTATATTTCTATCTTTTTGCATTCCGTTTGAAGAAAGGAAGGATCCCGAATAATCAATCTTTCTTTTAGTTGTTGAATCTCTCTTTAATTTATCAATGAGAGCAAGTTTGAAAAATGATCTTAGAGTATATAGGGCAGGGCCAAGAGGGTTTCTTAACGCCTTCTTTTTCTTTTCATCAGAAAGACTTTTCATGGTAAGGAAGAAGGGGAACAAGCACACTTGAAGAATTAATAATAAAGTAATTTAACAAATTTTGGTTAAGACAAACTCAAGACTAATAAAACAATATGACTTAAAAGTGAAAGTTTATATTTGGTTCTTATCAATATGTTATGTTAGATGATATCATTATTAGTTTTTCATATTTACTTACTGTAAATGTTTTTTATTTTTAATATGATATTTTAGAAAAATGTCATCTCAATCAATGTTATTATTGTTTAAAAATTATATTGTACATGATGGATTAATCAAATTCATAGTTAGAACAGATTGATTAAAATCATCTCTTCTAATTAATGTAATTTTAATTTACTTCAATTAGTTTTGTTTATCTCTTCTAATTTATCTTCATTTTTCATAGAGTAGCAGATGATTAAAATCAATTATTATTATTATTATTATTATTATTATTATATATTCATTCAGAATAAGGAATCTTATTACTATGTAACCGATTCAACAATCAATTAAGAAAAAAAGCAAAATCATTCAAATAAGTATTCAAGGAAACAATAGTATTTACAAATGAACATGTAACGAGTATTGGTTTGATTCTCTCTTAAAGGTTAGAGAAAGATCGGAAAACAATTATAAGAATAAAATGATATATTTTCTATTTCATTATATAGTTTTTCTAAACTAGTAGATAAATCAGTTATTTAATCAAAAGATAGAAAATTAACTTTTCCAAAAAAAATTATTGTGTATGTTAAAAGACATATCTGTTCAAATCTTGTATTCTTAGTCTCGTCTTCAAACAATGGGTTCGTCCTCAACTTCCTAGGTTATCATCTTATACGAATTTTATCTGAATCTCTCCAAATATATGCTTTTAGAAATGTGTTTCCTTAACTTTTTCCGAATTTCCCCAGATCTTTAGTTGTAGAAATAAGTTTCTTGAATTTTCTCTGATTCTCTCCAAATCTATGCTTGAAGAAATAAGTTTCCTTCTTCTCTGGATCTCCTCAAATTTATGTTCGTAGTAATGAGTTTCCTTAATTTTATCTGAATATTCCCAAATCCATGTTTATATAAACGAGTTTAGATGAAAAATAGTTCAAGAAAATAAAAACAATGAAGAAAAAGATTTTAGATGAAAAGAGATGAAAAGAAAAATAAGGAATTACTATATAGACGAAAAAATGAATGAACTTTCTAAAAAAAATATTAGGGAAGAAAAAACATAATAAAAATAAAAGGGTACATATAAAAGTATTATTTTTATACTAGTTTGTAACGGTTTTTAAGTACAAATTTGTACCTAAAAAATATATAAATTTTAAATAATATTTATATAAAATATTTCAACCAAGCATTTAACCAAATTTAATACAGTTATTAGTTAAACTAGCATGTATTCCGTGCATTTGCACGAGTAATAATATAAAAAACCGTGAAAAAAATATTACGGTAAAATTTTTATGGGCGGATCAACCCACAATCCGACCCAAATATCCATTTACTCTCACATATATCAAAATTAACCACAACTCTCGACCCGACAATCCAGACACTTTAAAAATTAAGCATCATTATATATATATATACAGATTAGTTAGTTAAAAAGTTGAACTTATATTGTTAAAATGTCACGCGTTTATTAAATTTTGAGTTGAATTTAAAATATAAGTGTTATTAGCCTAGTTGGTTAAAAGGTTGTACTTGTTTTGTTAGGTTGCAAGTTCGAACTATACCTATAGCATTTTTAATTTTATTTTTAACTGTTTTAAGTTTATGGGCGGGTCAACCCAGAATTCGACCCAAATATCCTTATTTTTAACCGTTTTAAGTTTATGGGCGGGTCAACCCACAATCCGACTCAAGTATCCATTTACTCTCACATATATCAAAATTAACCACAGCTCTCGAACCGGCAATCCGGACACTTTAAAAATTAAGTATCATTATATATATATAGATTAGTTAGTTAAAAAGTTGAACTTATATTGTTAAAATGTCACGCGTTTATCAAATTTTGAGTTGAATTTAAAATATAAAGTATTATTAGCCTAGTTGGTTAAAAGGTTGTACTTGTTTTGTTAGGTTGCAAGTTCGAACCATACCTATAGCATTTTTAATTTTATTTTTAACCTTTTAAGTTTATGGACGGGTCAACCCACAATCCGACCCAAGTATCCATTTACTCTCACATATATCCAAATTAACCATAGCTCTCGACCCGACAATCCGGACACTTTAAAAATTAATCATCATTATATATATATATAGATTAGTTACTTAAAAAATTGAACTTATATTGTTAAAATGTCACGCGTTTATCAAATTTTGGGTTGAAATTAAAATATAAAGTTTTATTAGCCTAGTTGGTTAAAAGGTTGTACTTGTTTTATTAGGTTGCAAGTTCGAATCATACTTATAGCATTTTTAATTTTATTTTTAACCGTTTAAAGTTTATGGGCGGGTCAACCCACAATCCGACCCAAGTATTCATTTACTCTCACATATATCCAAATTAACCACAACTTTCGACCCGACAATCCGAACACTTTAAAAATTAAGCATCATTTTATATATATATATATATATTACCTAACAAACATAGCCAAAAGATCACTAAATCACAATCATTCTTTGAGTCCATATACCTAACAAAAAAAACATGAAATTGCAAAAGCAGGACATATAGCTCATGAAATGTATGGATTTTTATATAAATTATGATAATAATCTCATTGCTTAAACTATCAATTTGTATATATGTAATACATTAATATTTAAAAATGATTCTAACTAATTTATGTTAAAATAAGATTCAAATTTATAGCATTTGAATAATTACACTGAGTTTTGAAATATGTACATTTATCGCTCTATGTATAGGAAACAAAAAAGCTTATTTATACAAACCGTATAAACAAATAATAATTCATTTAAATATAAATATATATACTATCAAAATTGACTAATTTAGCCTATATCACTAAACAAAGTTAATTTTTTTTTAAATTTATTTATTAATTATATATTATTATTTTTTCATAAATTAATTAATTAATTTCTTCCTCTTATTTTTTATTTATTTATTTATCTCTTTCTATCTCTTTTTCATTCATAATATTTTTATAAAATTTCTCTTTTTATTTATAATATTTTGTGAAAATTTTCTCTTTTTATTCATAATATATTTGTGAGATTTTTCTTTTTTCTTTTTTTTTAATATAAAAAATAAAATTAATAGTCTTTTTTTATTTAAAATTTTATTTGTGTTTATAATAATAGTAAACAAAAACATTAAGTTATTATTTTTTTATAATCTTTTTGATAAATTAATATACATTATTATTCAAATTAAGTGATATTTTGTTGTTAAAGGGGATGAGTCATTATAATTTGACTAATTTTCAAGTATTATCTCCTTAAAAAGATAAATAATATTAAAATATTCAATGTTGATATGGCAATTTAGAAAAATAATAAGAAAAATATAAAATTAAAATAATAAAATATTAAATACTAAAATATAAACCTAAAAATGTAGAAAAATATATAAATAAATTAATTAATTAATAAAGAAAAAAGTAGAATGAAAAATTAATTAATTATTTATTAAAAAAAGGAAAGAGAATAAAAAATATTTAATTAATAAATATATAAATTTGTAGATAAATAACAAAATTAATTAATTAATAAAGAAAAAAGTAAAATGAGAAATTGATTAATTATTTAATAAAAATAAGGAGAGAGAAAGATAATAATATTAAATTAATAAACATATAAATTTATAAAAGATTAATTTTGTTAAATGAGTCATCTTTATACTAAATTTGTTTTAATTATTAAATAAAATCTCATTTATTTTTAGACCGCTTATGTAGAGCTACCTTGTGGCGGGTTTGGGTTGAGAGGTTAATGAGTTCAACGATTCTAACATAAATCTAACATATTTAATATTTCGGGTAAAAAAGGGTTTGGGTTGAGAGGTTAATGAGTTCAACGATTCTAACATAAATCTAACATATTTAATATTTCGGGTAAAAAATCTCTAACATAAACCTAACCTGTTTATTTATGTTTGACCTAATTCTGACCCGTTTGACTCGATTTACCTAACCCAACTCGAACTAAACTCGATATAATTAATTCATATCTTACTATTTCAAATTAAAATGACATCAATACAAAATTAAAATAAAGTTAAATCACAAATTCACTTATACAAAATTTTACAAAAGAAAATGAGTGAGCGGGTAAGAAAAAATAACACAAAACTCAACAAAAGAAACTTGTAAACGGGTTATCGGGTCTATTTTGGGTCATATCAGGTCGACCCGATTTTGACATGTTTATTAAGTGTATTTTTGTCGTGTCCAAAATTGTTGGCCTGGTCTTAGTGAATTCATATTTTGATCTAATTATTGTTATAAATTATTTTGATTTACATTTTTTTATTTTTGTTAAATGTTGTTTATTTAATATTAAATTTGACTTAATCTTATTAAGTATGTTATTATTACTGTAGATAAATTTAACTTAAAACTTATTGCATGAATAAAAGTACAGTATCATTCAGTAAAGGGAAACAAACTATACAGATAAAGGTACCAAATTATTTCATTAATGTTCAAAATCACAACCAAACACATAATTAATTGGAAATAAAAAATAACACCTAATAACACCTATGAAAACCCTAATTTTACACGCTATAATTTACACATTTTTTTATTCCTCTCTCACCCACAAAGAGGTGTTCTTTTGCGTCGGTCTCCTCTGCCTCTGCCTCTGTCTCCACTACGTATTTCTTGAGGCATTTTGGACACTTCCAATTCTTCTCTAGGCCGTGTTTTCTGGCGTAGTGTTTCTTTATTGCTGTGATATCGCCCAAAGCTTGTTTCGGGTCGTGATGTTTGCAACTGCGCTCAGGACAAATGTACACTTTTCCCTCACGTCCTCTCCCCCTGTTCAACACAAATCAAGAAACAAATTATAAAACATTTGAATTGTAAACAGCACTTAATTAGGAATTCTCACCATGCACTCCAGGACGGTTTCTTCTCCTTCAAGTTCTATATAAGCCATCGTAGGCATGAAGTGGTCGAATTCTGGTATCACTCTCGTCCTTGCGCAGAAATTCAAATGAATTTCTGCTCTGAATTGAAAACCCTTTTCAATGATCATTTTCTCACCTTTCATCTTCTAATCGTAACTCAGTCTGAGAATAAGATAGATAGAGAAAAAAAAAGTTAGATTAAAATTCAAGATTTCTAATCCGTATCAAAAAACTTTTCAAAGAAAAGATTCTCACCTTTCATCTTCCAATCAAAATTCCATTGATAATCTTAATCTTCTGTAACATCTATGACTTACTTGTGTTCTATTACTTGTGATAACAATCTATTTATAGATTTTGAAGTGAAGCCGCCGCGGCTAGCTAGAGAAAATGTTCCTAGGTTAAATTCCGACATTTCTTATGGGCCCGGTCGTTCGGCCCAGTTGTGTTGTGTTTAGGGCAATTAGGTAGGTATAAATTATATTTAAGTCCTAGATAAATTTAGATTTTAAAATTTAATCAATTATTTGTTAATGAATTAACATTCACCTCCAACTTATAATAAACAGGATATACAAATATTTGTTATATTGGGTTTGTCTAACCAAAAACAACGAAATTATTTTCAAATTGTAATTATTTTCAAATTAAAATTATTCATTTAGTTCAAAAAAACATTTCTCTAATATATAAAATAAATATTTACGATTTCAACACCGAAATAAAACCCTTTATCATTGAAATTGCTTCTAAGCGTAGTAAAGTGTAATCTATAATAAATTAAAAGATCAGAGACTACGACAGGACTAGGAGAGGAAGGCGGCATGATTAGAAGAAGAAGACGGGTTGAGATCGGAGCTGGTTCATTGATTATAAGAAGGCGAATGTTGCGGTCAGACGAAAAAGAAAGATAATTAGGGTAGAATGACTGTGAAGCTTTCGGTTTTTCTATTGGGTATCTAAACCGAAAGCTTTCCTCATCACTTTATCAATTATTCTCTCAATCTCTTTTCTTGCAATATTCTCAATTTCTTTCAGAATAAACTCTCTTACTTCTTTAGATTTATTACTTTTGTTCTTCCCCTTCCTTATGATGACATAAATAGAGTAATGGAACAAATAATTACAAAAACTTTAAGAAATGATCACAGATAAACTACAATCGAAGATAAATTCCAGCGGCGCTAACAAATGCACAAGAAACCCTATATTAGAAACAATCAATGGTTGACTTACGACGTAAGACTATATCGTGTCGCAAGTGCCGATCGTGCTGTGTTATTTGTGCATATCGTGTCGCCTGTGCTGTGTCGTCTATGCCGATTGCGCTTCCTTTAATCAATGGTGATTACGTTGATTTGATGACTTACAATTCAAAACAAATGCAAAACAAATCTTACCGTCTAAGAGTATTATGTATTATTATATTAGTCAATAATTTTAATATATTGAATTTTATAATTTGATATATATTACATAAAAAATAATTAAAGTAAATACTAATATTTTTTAAGATTGTATATTAAATTATTAATTTATAATTTTTTATATAATCCATGAGAAAAAAAGTTTATTTTAATTGTAGATCGAAAAAATGGAAAACATAATACAATTATATATATTGCAATAATTTTATAAAATTTAGAAAGTGTAACTCCAGAAATCCCTTATCTCGATAAGAACAATTTTAACCTCGTTTTATTTGTCAATTTTTTTCAATAAAACATTATTTTAAAAGATTTATAAAAACATGTTTTTGATAATAATTAATTTCTGTGATCCATTTAAATAAAATTTAAAATTTAAAATAATCAAGCTATAATTTAATTTTAAAAGAAATATGTATTTTAAATTAATTTAAAATAATTAATTAAAAATATTATTTATTTGATGAAAACATGATCAATTGAATTTTAATTTAAAATCAATAAATATTTTGTTTACAAACTTATTTGACTAGAGATTTTTTTAAATTTTGCTTTTTGTTGATACTTGAGAAAGATTTAGCACTATTTCCTCTTTAAAAACTGTCTACTTTATAAAATTATGCTTTTGAAAAATTGATTTTATTAAGTTTTACTTAACCAATCATTCTTCAAGTCCTAAGCATGCATAAAATATAAGAAGTCAAAAATAAATCAAAATAGGCCCTTTATCCAAATATTTTTTTATAAAAATATTTTGAAATTGTTTTTTATTTTTTTTCTTTAGAAAATGATTTAGGGCTTTTAATTTAAAAACAAACAATTTTTAAAATTAAAATTTCAAACAAATGGACCCTAGGACAATTCCTCTAGATCGAGGCTAAGACCTCTCGGTCGGATCTTCGGTCGAATACAGGGGAGTCCTTAGTCGAGACTAATATCTCTCGGTTCGATGTCAGAGCTCTAAATTGGGACTAGAAATTCTGGGTCGAGTGCAGAATAGTCCTCAGTTGAGGCTAAGACCTCTTGGTTTAATCTCATTGCTTAAACTAACTATTTGTATATATGTAATACATTAATATTTAAAATAATTCTAACTAATTTATGTTAAATTGAGATTCAAATTTATAGCATTTGAATAATTACATTGAGTTTTGATATATGTACATTTATGGCTCGTATAGGAAACAAAAAAGCTTATTTATACCAATATTAGCTTAACGTATACACAAATAAAAATCCATTTAAATATACATATATATACTATCAAAATTGACTAATTTAGCCTATATTACTAAACCAAAGTTAATTTTTTTTAAATTTATTTATTAATTATATATTGTTAGGATCTAGGTCGCCGCTGGTGGACCGGGGGTTGGACCGGTTAGCGGTTCTCACTCGTAGGGTGGTGGTTAATCCTGTTAGAGATTAACACCGGGGTTTCAATACTACACAACCTGTCACAAACCCTTGAACTAGGTTCAAGCGCGGAAGAGGTTTGCTTTCAAGTTGAAGCGGTACACGTGTATGATAGGCGGAGTCGGTTTCGGATGATGGAGATTTGAAGAATGGTGGGTCGGTTTCAGTTATCTGGATATTCGGTATGGTGAGTATGGAGTTGGTTTGGAGGGGTATGGTTAAGTTAGTCAGTTATATAATGAAGCCAACAGAAAGTAAATAACACAGCAGATTTTATGGATGTTCGGAGATAAAACTCCTACGTCACCCCTTCCTCTCGAAACCGCGAGAAGGATATTCACTAAGGAATACAAGTACAATTCGATCGAGACTTATTTCCTGCTCGATAACACTCTTACAATTCTCACTGAAATTGTAACACACACACTTAGAATTTAGCACTTAGGCTTTCTTAGAATACCGCACTGTTATCACTTGTAGTAAATGCACTTAGCTTTTGTTATCTCAATGTTTGTCTCGCTTGGTAACTGCCTTAATGTCCCGCATTTACTCTTCTGCAACTGCCTCCTTTTATAGGTGAAATATGCCAACGGTCATATTTCACTGCCTTGAATCTGATTGGCTGATCAGAGGTGCAGTGATTCAGTGTCTCAGACCTGCCGGTCGTCTCCTCAGACCTGACGGTCAATCTCAGACCTGGCATCCTGTTTCAGACCTGCCGGTCTGTAAAGCAAACCTGCTGGGTTTGTCTTTTACTCAATGTAGGCACTGTCTGCTTGGACAGTTGTCTGTACTTTGAAGATTTCCTTTCTGGCTTATCCCGAAGTAGAAGGATCCGGTAGTACTGTTTTCTGCAGCCTACAGTCTTTCCTCAGACTTGCATGGATATGGAAGTATTCAGTCTGTTCCTTTGGTATCATTCTCAACAGATACCCAAAGTGTCTTCTTGTACTAGTCGGCCTCTTGACTTGGCCTAGGTTGGCCACTTGACTTGGCTGAATGTCTTTTGATAGTAAAGTAACCGGACTTCTTCCGGTTATGATTGCCTTGTGGATTGATCGGCTGTATGATGATTCCGGTTTTGAGCTTTGGCCGATCCTTCCTCTGTGTGGTCACGTACCGAATACTCTTGATCGGTTTGGTAGCTTGACCGGTTCGGTTTCTTCAGTTGGTTCTCTTCTGTTTATCCGGTCCGGTTCCTTGTTCCTGCATGGGAAGTTTGTTTAAGTTAGGTTTATTCGAACCGGTATGAATTTATCTAACAATTTCTCCCTTTTTGATTATTTTATTTAAAATTATCAAAATTATGTAAGTTTGCAACCGTAGGCCGGTTGTTTTGTTTGGCCGATTTTGAAAAAGACTTAGAGAATTTTTCGAAAAATTTTGGGGAAGGGGTTTTGGAGGAATCTCTATCTTTTATCTAACAATTTCTCCCTTTTTGATTATTTTATTTAAAATTATCAAAATCATGTAGAAATGCAAAATAAGGCCGGTATTCAAAAATAACTTTATATATTCATAGATAACCGGAAAAGACTAAGCAAAAATACTAAGGTAAGTAAGAAAAAGAAGGATAGTCCCTATTCTGAGTCCGTGAATTCGTAGGCACTCTTCTTTCTCTTTGGTTGCGGTGGCGGTTGCGGTTGCGGTTGCGTGGAGTGTCGTGGTCTTTTAGATCGGTACCGCAGCTGTTCTTCGAGTTCATCCTCGACTTGGTCGTCTTGCTGCGAAGTACCCGTCTCGACCGGGTCAGAAATTATATTGAGCATCTCCACAATCCAAACTTTCTTAGGAGCCGGCTTCTTTCTTTTCTTTGGTGCTGAGGCGGAGGCGACCGGTGCTGAAGCAGAGGGGGCCACTTTCTTTTTCTTCTTGTTCGCTTCGGAGAACTCTTCCAGCCCACGTTTTTGTCTCTCCAGCCGTTCGGCATCATCCGCAGCTTGTCTTGCTATTTGCTCAGCATACCCTGGATACATGCTCTCAGCCCTTCTTATTCTCTCGGCCTCTACTTCTTCCTCGGTCAGTGGAGTCGCTCGCGGCGCCTCTTTGTCTCTGCTGACTTCGGCGTCCAGCCTTTCCTGGATTCTCTTAGCAACCAGAGCATCGGCCTCTATAGCCGCGGCATCCGCGTTTACCTTAGCTTTCAGGATTTCGGCCATCTGTGCAGTAAGTGCCTTTACTTCGGCCACGAGATCTTCGTTCTTCTTTTCCAGTACCGAGACTCGTTCAATTGTTGGGTCGACCCGTTCGAAATCCTTCTTTAATTCCGAAGTGAGACCCTCCAGAGCTACAATATGCTGAGCACAGTTTTCTCGCTCACCGGCCTCTTCCCATAGTCCGGTGTTGAGTTGCTCCAGGCGTGTTTGATGTTGATCCACAACCTGTTTTGTCACATCGGCGAACTTCATAGCCGTATCGAAAATGTTCTCGCATCTATCCTTGAGCAGTTGAAGCTTAGAGACGTTGTGTTCAAGTATGCGGTCATCAATCTGCTCCGGTATTGATGCCTCAAGTTTCTGAAGCCGGTCTTCAATCTGCCCCGATGTGGACGCTTCAAATTTCTTAAGTTGCTCACCAATCCGTTCCGAAACGGATGCTTCAAACTCTTGGAGCCGGTCTTCAATCCATTCCTTAGGAGGAACTGAAACGTTGGCTTCCGGTGGTGGAGTGGGAGGGGACTGCTCGGTCGTATCAGGATCTGCTCTCTCACCGGAGTCCATCAGTGCAGTAAGTGCCTTTACTTCGGCCACGAGATCTTCGTTCTTCTTTTCCAGTACCGAGACTCATTCAATTGTTGGGTCGACCCGTTCGAAATCCTTCTTTAATTCCGAAGTGAGACCCTCCAGAGCTACAATATGCTGAGCACAGTTTTCTCGCTCACCGGCCTCTTCCCATAGTCCGGTGCTGAGTTGCTCCAGGCGTGTTTGATGTTGATCCACAACCTGTTTTGTCACATCGGCGAACTTCATAGCCGTATCGAAAATGTTCTCGCATCTATCCTTGAGCGGTTGAAGCTTAGAGACGTTGTGTTCAAGTATGCGGTCATCAATCTGCTCCGGTATTGATGCCTCAAGTTTCTGAAGCCGGTCTTCAATCTGCCCCGATGTGGACGCTTCTAATTTCTTAAGTTGCTCACCAATCCGTTCCGAAACGGATGCTTCAAACTCTTGGAGCCGGTCTTCAATCCATTCCTTAGGAGGAACTGAAACGTTGGCTTCCGGTGGTGGAGTGGGAGGGGACTGCTCGGTCGTATCAGGATCTGCTCTCTCACCGGAGTCCATCAGTGCAGCATTCTCATTAGGAGGTTCCAATGTGACTGCATCCTCTAAGTTCGTTACCGCAACTTCCGAGATCGGTACCTCGACATTTTCTAGAGTTTGTTCTTCAACAGTTTTTGAAGTCGGTACCTCATCATTTTCTGGCAGTGGTGTCTCAATGTCCCTTGGTGTCACAGTGTCCTCTGTTGTCCAGTCTGTTTGAAAATCTTCGATGACCGGAGCGGTATACACCGGAACTTGTTTCTGTTTGGATATAGCTTCTAACCGCTCTATCTCTTGGCGTATTTCCAATTTGCCCTTTTCAAGCTTTTCTAATACTAGCGGTGCTACTGTAGACACCGATCCCCCTTCGGCATATTCTTCCTTAATCTTTCTGATACGCCTTCTTATCTGTCGAAGATGACTTCTCGGTATCAGTAGGCAAGTTCGGCATTGTATTTCCTGAATGGTATTGGATTTGGTGAGACGTAGGATATTGTCCTCCACTTCCTCCAATCTGGCGATGCAGTGTTCTTGCGAGTGGTCCGATAGGATGTCTTTATACTTTGTATTAAACCGGTACTCATGCCACTCCAGATATAGGTCAATGACATCCTCGTCTCTTCTGATAATGCCCTGAAAGATATTCTGGGCTAGTCTTTCGGCCTCCGCTTCGTCGGCCTCCTCTCTGTTGAAGTTTCCATCATCGGCTCTTTCATCATTGTCTCCTTCATCAACCCCATCCTCACCCTCGGTGGTCTCAGGATTGAAGCTTTGTTCGGCATCGTTTGGACTTTGAGCCGAAAGATCATCGTCATGGTCCGTTCTATTTTCGGTTCCCTCTGTGTCGGCTTCCTCATCGTCCCACTCCTCATCCTCTGTTTGTTGAGGTGGATCTTCGAAAATTACCTTTTCTTTTCTCTTTCCTCCGGTGCTTGCTTTTGCCGGGGTATTTTTCTTTGCGGCTTTCTTCTTTCGGCCACCTGTGGAACTGGAGGCCGACTGCTTTCTTGGAAGAAAATGCCTTGATCGGATGATGCTACGTTTTAGTATTCCAACACCGGGACCGACTTTGATCTTCAGATGTAAGAAGATCTTGCCGAGTTGTACGGCATACCCCCAAGACCTGTCTGAGTCCGGTCTCACCATTTCCATAAGGTTGCTGAAGACCGATCTTGCCCAGTTGATCTCTGTGCCTTCCATTAGACGAAAAATCATTCTGATTTTGTCTTTGGTCAGATTGCTGAAATTTCCTCCCCTTGCCAGTATCGCCCTGGCAAAAACGTCACACGCCGGGATGAGCTCCGGTTTCAGCAGTTGTTTCTTTCCGGATGTGGGAACCGGCTTGTTTGTTGCTGATACACGGCGGCAAGCCATCTTAAAAAAGTCATCGTCCATCTCTGTTGTTGCGTCCATACCGGTAGTTGGGAGATGCAGACTTTCGGCCACTACAGCTTCGGTGATTTCTATTTGGGAGCCGCAAACCGTTGCGAGGATCCTGTCGTAGGAAACGGTTGCGGTTTTGAAGAACTCTTCGACCGCGTCCTTGTATATTACGTGGGGACCGTCTAGTAGATATTCCAAACCGGTTTTAATCAGTTGGTCAATTACTTCTTTTGCTTCGGCCGTTCCGTTCTGCCGAATCTCCTCGAAGTCCACTTGAGAGTATAGTTTGAACAACGCCGAATCACGACCCATGTTTGAAGAGTTTGAAAAATGAAAGAATTCGGCTTCAAAGGATTTTAGAAGTTTAGAGAGAGAAAGTGAATTTGTGTGAGAATGAAAAATATGACGAAGGCCCCCTTTTATAGGCACGGTTTGGAAGCCAAACCGTCCCATCATGAATGGGCGGGAGTTTTCCCTCCAAAATGAAAGGACATGGTTTCGTGCGAAACGGTGTGCGGTGTCTTTGAGCGGGAGTTTTTCCCTCCAAAACTTTGCCTATGTCATCGGTGACGCAATCTTTTCTTTGAGACCGAATGGCAGATCGGTTTCTAATAGTGTTTCAGATATTTTGATTGATCGGTGTTTAACAGTTTTAAGCAGATTTTATGAAACCGGATACGAACGATATTAAGCCGGTTATGTTAGATAGATACAAAGAGTAAAGAGAAGCGATCAAAACTGAAACGATATTTTATTAGAATGGAAACCGATAGGACGAAAGAAAGACATTTAAACGAAGGTGTTTAAGCAGTAAGCACCATTTTGGAATACTTTTCCACCACGGCATCTCTATCGAGAATATTTGAGGGGGATGCCGGTGTGCCCGGTCCAAAATCTGGCCGGTGCTTGAGAATCAACCTGCTGATGTGGGGTGCAAAGCCGAGTCCCTTCTTGGTCCGCACCATTTTCCTCAAGATTTGAAACAGGACCGCTGCCCAATTAATGGGCGTGTGGTTGTAGATGTGGGTCATCATATTGTAGGTGTTCTTTGAAAACCGCTGATTTACAGATTGGCAAAGAATGGACCGAGTGACAATCTCAAGAAGTAGCTGAGTGCTACGACCGAGACGGGTCTTTAACCCATGGGTTTCCACCGTATCGAAGGTTCCTAAGCAGTGGAACCCATAGTAGTATTCATCAGTGCCCTCCATGGCCGGAAAATCAGAGAACCCTTCTTTGGGCAGATTGAAGAGGGTGGCAAATTCGGCTTCATCAAGCCGGAAGGTATGATTCCTTACAGTGGTTACAATGCGATCTCCCCAGTTGATGGCATTTCTGAAAAATTCCTTGACATCCTCAGTCAGTATGAGACCGGATTCGTCAAGGAAGGCTTGTAGACCGGTAACGATGAGACTTTCAAACATGTGTTTCTTTGGATGGTCATAGTCCCATTCGGCCAAGCATGAGCCGAAGTCAACACTTAGAAAATTTCCCAAAGTTCGGCTTGGCATGATTATGATGTAAAGAGAGAGAGAGATTCAAGAGAAATACTGGTGGATGTGAGAAAATGAAATGAGGATGGCTCCTTTTATAGAATCGGTTTTTGGAGGGAAAATCTGAGCATTGATGGTTAGTTTTGTTTTATTAAGGGAAAGAATCTTTTCCTTTCCAAAGTGCATTGGGAAGTGGCGGTTTGCGGATCTCGAGGTAAATGGTAGTTGAAAAGTGACCAGATTAGTTGGGAATTAAATATGCGGGTGGTTGGGAGTTATCTCATTAAATTGGATTATCTCATTGAATGCATTTAACACATAATGATATAGATTAGATGGAGACCGAAAACTGTAGAGACAACACCGAAAATGACATACATAAATGATGAAGTTAAAGAAAGCACAAATAAAACCGAGGTGGACATGGATGAGGCCGATATGGTCAGAGTTGAATAGATTAATGATGCATCCGGTACATGCAGCAAAACGACCGGATGCCAGACGAAGTGACTTAGCGAGGGGGGTTGAAGTTCCTCCTCCTCCATTCTCTCTCAAACCGACTGTAGAAAGAGTCGGTCATTTCCCTAGTTAGCACCTGAGCCTGGTTCAGGCCTTCGCCAGGACAAGTTGGAACGCCGAGTTCCACCAAAAGGGTGCTCATTTGGGGAATGAGACCGACTGACTGAACGTTAATCATCCAAACTAAGGTGTCGAACAGCACCCGGGACCAGTTTACCGGTGTGCCAGTAATTATGGCGGCCATCATATTGAAACTTGCCACGCAATAGGTATTGGTGACATCTCTTCCAAAGATGCCCCTTCCTAACACATCATTGAGGAGCTGGTACTCAGCCCTCAAGAGAGATTTAGAACCATGATCATTGACAGGTTCATCCGACCGGGCAAAGGCTAGGGATACCTCAGCCTTAATGTCTGCAGGAGGATTAAGATCTGTGATCCCTTGCTTAGGCAGACTGAAACACCGAGCAAAGTCCTGCTCGGTGAAGTCGAAAATTACCCCCCCAACTTTGGATTGGATGTGGGTCTCAAAATGGGGTGTGCCCCGGAATACCCTGGCATTGTAGTAGAATTCCATGACGGATGCAGGGTAGATGATTTGCTTATCATCCAGAAAATACTAGAGACCGGTGTCTTCTAATTTCTTAATCATCCGATACACCTCATAGTGTTCGGTACCGGTACAGGATTCAAAATCTACTTGGAGGATGTTTGGGAATTGAGACATGGTTAGTTTGCCTTAGTGAGAGGATATTCTTGTGACTTGTGAGTTTTGTGGTGAGCGTTTCCCTCTCTTAAATACTAGTTTAGGGGCTAACCTATTGTCCAGGCATTAAATGGAATGACATGTATTAACTGCAGGATAAAATGTTTTTCACCAAAATGGGTATGTTTGCAGTCTAGGTGTCGGTCATAGGCCTGAACCATGAAAGATATCAAAAGATCTTCACGTCTTTTTTTAGGCGCGACCAGTTTTCTTTAAAAAGGCAACATTTCAGAACAGACATCTACAAACATTGGTAGTTGTTCCACATCTGTGAAATTCAAATAATCTGGGATGACCTGCTTCCGAACCGGTCAGTCATCAGTTGTTCATCCCGATGCGGTTAGTTGGTGTTTCCACCAAGTAGCCGGTCGGTTTACTCTGTCTGATGAGCTGGGCGGTTCTTCCATAGGCATCTTGAGAATTCAAAGATCAGCAGCTTAAGAAGAACTACCTGTTTTATCTGTCAAAGCCGGTTTTCCTTTTAAGTATCCTTAGGAAGGATCTGACTGATGTCGGTTAAACCGAGAGTAAGTCTAAATTGAGAGAACTTAGCTTCCTGTAGAGGCTTTGTGAAGATATCGGCTACTTGTTGGTCGGTGGGTACGTATTCCAGCCGGATATGCTTCATCATGACATGCTCTCGAATGAAATGATGCCTTATGTCGATGTGCTTGGTTCTGGAATGGAGAACCGGGTTGTATGTAATCGCAATGGCACTTGTGTTGTCACAGAAGATTGGGGACTCTTCGGCTGTAATACCGAAGTCCTTCAGCTGCTGTTGGATCCAGAGAAGTTGAGAACAGCAACTTCCGGCCGCCAAGTATTCAGCTTCTGCGGTTGATGTAGCCACGGATGTCTGCTTCTTGCTATGCCATGATACCAGTCGGTCACCAAGGAACTGACATGTTCCGCTGGTGCTCTTTTTGTCAATCTTGCAGCCTGCATAGTCTGCGTCTGAGTAGCTCGTTAGATTGAATGATGAGTTCTTTGGGTACCACAGACCGACATCAGGTGTGCCCTTTAGATACTTCAGTATCCTCTTTGCGGCTGTGTAATGGGATTGCTTTGGATTTGCTTGAAATCTCCCACATACACCAACTGCAAACAGGATGTCCGGTCTACTTGCTGTCAGATATAGCAGGGAACCGATCATGCCCCGATATGCAATCTGATCTACTGATTGCCCTTCATCATCTCTGTCCAGTTTAATGGATGAACTCATTGGAGTGGCCGCCGAGGAGCAGGTATCCATACCGAATTTCTTCAGGAGCTCCTTGGTATATTTAGGTTGACTGATGAATGTTCCTTCCTTGAGTTGCTTAACCTGAAGACCTAGGAAGAAACTTAATTCTCCCATCATACTCATTTCAAATTTGTCAGTCATCATTTTTGAAAATTTGTCACAAAGCTTGGGGTCAGTGGAACCAAAAATAATATCATCTACATAGATTTGAACAAGTAGGATATGTTCCTTCTTTTCAAATTTGAACAAGGTCTTATCCACTGAACCGATGGTGAAATCATGTTCTACTAGGAATGCGGTTAGTGTATCATACCAGGCTCTTGGTGCTTGCTTTAGACCGTATAAAGCTTTGTTTAGCCGGTATACATGGTTTGGAAGTGCAGCATTTTTGAAGCCGGGTGGCTGTTCAACGTACACTTCTTCACGTATATCACCGTTCAGAAATGCACTTTTAACATCCATTTGAAAAACTTTGAAATTTTTGAAAGCAGCAAATGCAAGAAAAATCCTAATGGCTTCAATCCTGGCTACAGGAGCAAATGACTCTTCAAAGTCAATGCCTTCTTCCTGTTTGTAGCCTTGAGCCACTAATCTGGCTTTGTTCCTCGTGACCAAACCGTCCTCATTGAGTTTGTTTCTGAATACCCATCTTGTTCCTATGACCGATTTATCTTTCGGTCTGGGAACTAAGTACCAGACTTTACTACTCTCGAACTGGTTTAGCTCTTCTTGCATTCCCAAGATCCAATCCGGATCTGACAATGCTTCATCTATTCTTTTCGGTTCAATATGGGATATAAAAGCAGAGTTAAAATATCCTTCCAGAAGTTGACTCCTAGTTCGAACAGGTTCTGAAGGGTCACCTATAATTTGCTCAGGAGGATGTTTACTATTTCTTCTGAGATTCAGCTCAAGGTTGTCTACCAAGTTACCGTTTATTTAATCAAGGCTAGACATGTCGGTAGGCTGACCAAGATTGTCAGACCGACCGGCTTCCTCGGGTTGGACCGAAGTGTCAGCTTCCTGCTGTGAAACAGCTTGATCCGGCTGGGTATCAATATTACCCATTAGGTCATGGACAAATCCCCTGAAGACCGGGGTCTCATCTTCACTATCAGAATGAATATCGTTATTTTCCAGTCTGTTATGTAGATCAAAGCATGAAGCAGTGTTGCTTTCAACCGATTCATCGAAAACAACGTGAATTGTTTCCTCCATGGTTGCAGTTCTATTGTTATATACTCTATATGCTTTACTTACGGACGAGTATCCTAGCATAATGCCGGTGTCGGTCTTTGCATCAAAAGCAGAGAGTTGAGTTTTACCATTATTATGAATATAACATTTACAACCGAAAATCCTGAGGTATTTAAGTTTGGGAACTCTGTTAAAATAAACCTCATATGGTGTTTTGTTGTGAAATCTGTTAATCAAGGACCGGTTTTGTGTATGGCATGCAGTGTTGATAGCTTCAGCCCAATATTTCTGAGCAATGCCGGAGTCGGCTATCATGGACCGTGCGGCTTCCTTGAGAGTCCGGTTTCTTCTCTCGGCCAGGCCATTTTGTTGAGGAGTCCTAGCACTAGACAACTCGTGTCTAATGCCGGATTCATCAAGATATGCAGTTAATGTGCTATTAGTAAATTCGGTACCTCTATCGCTTCGAATGCAATTTATACGAGTTGATTTTTCATTTTGCAAACGCTTAAGGAGGTTGATTAGGTTTGATACCGTTTCACGTTTAGATGGTAAAAATATTACCCATGTATATCTAGAGTAATCATCAATAACTACCATGGTGTAGAGCATACCGCCTAGGCTTATGACCTGAATTGGTCCAAATAAATCCATGTGAAGAAGATCTAGGCATCGGCTAGATTGGAGATTTCCTTTGTTCTTAAACGATGACCTAGTTTGTTTACCCATTTGACATGCTGAACAAACCTTATCTTGGTTAAATACTATATCCGGGATGCCTTCAACTAGTTTCTTACCACGAATGTAGTTTAATGTTTTCATGTTTAGATGGTTTAGTCTTTTGTGCCATAGCCAGGTTTGATCAGTCTTAGCTATCATGCATATAGGGTGTTCTACCCTAGTTTTCCAGTCTACCTTGTAGATGTTACCTATCCTATTTCCGGTTAGTAGTACTATTCCTTGAGAGTTCTTAACTAAGCATGCATGTTTAAGGAATTCTACTGTGTATCCAGCATCACACATCTGACTAATGCTAAGTAGATTAAAACGTAGGTTTTCAACTAGAAGTACATTGTCAATAGTTAGGTTACCATGGACAATCTTACCCTTGCCCACGGTTTTACCTTTAGAGTTGTCACCGAAGGTAATTGGAGCACCGGTTACTGATCTGATGTCGATTATCAAATTGCTATTTCCGGTCATGTGTCTGGAGCAACCGCTGTCCAAGAACCATTCAGAGTTTCCTAGCCGTTTCTTTGGATCCTGCAAAATGTACATATTTACAACTATTTGGTACCCACATTTACTTGGGTCCACATGCGATTAGTCCCTTAGGTACCCAAACCTTGATAAATCGAACGGTCTTCTTTGCTAAAGTTTCAACTGTTCTCCTCACACTTGGTCTGGTGTATTTCGGTTTCCCTACAGATGACCTAAATGATGATGGTCTTTGGTTTGATGATCTATAGTTTGATCTACGTGGTTCAGGGAAGTCTTTCTTATATTTGAGGATTTCTGCTTTCCTTTTCTCAAGGTCAAGCCATGAATCGGTTGGCCCAACATAGTCATACTTTGTCTTTTATTCCCTATAATATGCGGTCTCCTCTTCTTCAGCTGTACAGGTGCTCTTAAGGAATTTTATAAAGGGGAGGTTTCCTTTTGTAAGCTTTGCTTTCCATATGGATTTTCGGTTTTTAGATCTGTTCTCTGTGTATCCTAGGCCATTCTTACAACGTGGATGCCTGTATTCTTTATTCAGGTTCTTTACTATATCGCTAGATCTCCTATAGGCGGCCATCGTATACCGAAATCTGGCATTCTCTTTCTCGGTTAGTTCTCTAGTCGACTCACTAGGTTGTTCGATCTTAGGGTCTAATTCGGTTTCTAGGGTATGAGTATCATCAGATTGTATGACCTCCGGTTCGGTTGTGATGAGTACCTCTGGTTCTACTGGGATAGGTACTATGGGATCGGTTTTGATGTTGAGGTGCTTAGGTAACATGATCAATAGGTTCTTATATTCTTCTACCATGTCATTCAATGCATTATATAACTCATCTTTAGTAAATTCTTCACAGGGAGAGTCAAATACCTGTTCCTCATTTGCCATGAGACATGTGAGGTCATCGTCACTGTCACTGTGAGCCCATAGGCTTCCTCCATCATCGGCTATCAGTGCTTTCGGTACTTCACTTCCTTCACCGGTTTGTTGATAGTTGTTCCGGTTATTTTGGTAGTCTGGTTTCTGTGTATCTCTCCTTGGTTTCCTGCATTCCCACTTAAAATGTCCCATACAGTTACAGTTATAGCATCTTATATTGGATTTGTCACCATAGTAGTTGTTTGTCGGTTGGCTCCTTTTCATGAACCTCCCAAACTTCTGTGCAAGCATTGCCATGGCGTCCTCAGTAAACTGTTCGGCGGTTCTGATCGGTGCAGGTGCAGGAGTCGGTACCGGTGCAGATGTAGATATAGGAGCAGGAACAGGTGCAGCCGGTTCCGTAGATGTGAACAGAGCTCTGGTTGACGTTGAGGCCGAGACTTCCTCTTCAGTTCTGGAATTCATCTCGAACTCATATGCCTTAAGATCTTCGAATACATCGTATAATTTCATCTTACGTAGGCTCTTTGATTCTCTCATGACCATCGTCTTTATATCCCAAGCACTTGGAAGAGATCTCAAGACCTTCATAATGACCTCTTTGTTGTCGTACTTCTTGCCCAGATTTGCTAACTCATCTAATACACCAGTGAACCGGTCACTGTATTCCTTCATAGTTTCCCCTGGTTTCATTTTGATGCTTTCAAACCTCTGTGTGGCCACCATTATTTTGTTCTCCTTTGTTCTTTCATTTCCCTCAAAGATCTGGATGACCGTGTTCCAAGTCTCCTTCGCGGTTTTGCAATCTCTGATCTTGCAATATGTATTCCTGTCCACGCTGTTGGAGATCCGGTTTCTTGCATGGTTGTCCAGATTGTTCCTTCTCCTATCTTCAGCCGTCCATTCTTTTCTTTCTTTATCAATGATTATCGGTCCTTCGGTCAGAATGGATTCCATTTCATCATCCAAGGTGACTAGATGTAGATGCATGCGTGCCTTCCAGTTGGCAAAATCATCACCTTCTAGCATTGGAGGCCTATCCTGATACATGTTTGCTTGAGTATTGAAACTAACTGCTCTGATACCAATTGTTAGGATCTAGGTCGCCGCTGGTGGACCGGGGGTTGGACCGGTTAGCGGTTCTCACTCGTAGGGTGGTGGTTAATCCTGTTAGAGATTAACACCGGGGTTTCAATACTACACAACCTGTCACAAACCCTTGAACTAGGTTCAAGCGCGGAAGAGGTTTGCTTTCAAGTTGAAGCGGTACACGTGTATGATAGGCGGAGTCGGTTTCGGATGATGGAGATTTGAAGAATGGTGGGTCGGTTTCAGTTATCTGGATATTCGGTATGGTGAGTATGGAGTTGGTTTGGAGGGGTATGGTTAAGTTAGTCGGTTATATAATGAAGCCAACAGAAAGTAAATAACACAGCAGATTTTATGGATGTTCGGAGATAAAACTCCTACGTCACCCCTTCCTCTCGAAACCGCGAGAAGGATATTCACTAAGGAATACAAGTACAATTCGATCGAGACTTATTTCCTGCTCGATAACACTCTTACAATTCTCACTGAAATTGTAACACACACACTTAGAATTTAGCACTTAGGCTTTCTTAGAATACCGCACTGTTATCACTTGTAGTAAATGCACTTAGCTTTTGTTATCTCAATGTTTGTCTCGCTTGGTAACTGCCTTAATGTCCCGCATTTACTCTTCTGCAACTCTCTCCTTTTATAGGTGAAATATGCCAACGGTCATATTTCACTGCCTTGAATCTGATTGGCTGATCAGAGGTGCAGTGATTCAGTGTCTCAGACCTGCCGGTCGTCTCCTCAGACCTGACGGTCAATCTCAGACCTGGCATCCTGTTTCAGACCTGCCGGTCTGTAAAGCAAACCTGCTGGGTTTGTCTTTTACTCAATGTAGGCACTGTCTGCTTGGACAGTTGTCTGTACTTTGAAGATTTCCTTTCTGGCTTATCCCGAAGTAGAAGGATCCGGTAGTACTGTTTTCTGCAGCCTACAGTCTTTCCTCAGACTTGCATGGATATGGAAGTATTCAGTCTGTTCCTTTGGTATCATTCTCAACAGATACCCAAAGTGTCTTCTTGTACTAGTCGGCCTCTTGACTTGGCCTAGGTTGGCCACTTGACTTGGCCGAATGTCTTTTGATAGTAAAGTAACCGGACTTCTTCCGGTTATGATTGCCTTGTGGATTGATCGGCTGTATGATGATTCCGGTTTTGAGCTTTGGCCGATCCTTCCTCTGTGTGGTCACGTACCGAATACTCTTGATTGGTTTGGTAGCTTGACCGGTTCGGTTTCTTCAGTTGGTTCTCTTCTGTTTATCCGGTCCGGTTCCTTGTTCCTGCATGGGAAGTTTGTTTAATTTAGGTTTATTCGAACCGGTATGAATTTATCTAACATATATTCTTTTTTTTCTTTTTTTATAAATTAATTAATCAATTTCTTCCTCTTATTTTTTATTTATTTATTTATCTCTTTCTATCTCTTTTTTATTCATAATATTTTTAGGAAAATTTTATCTTTTTATTGATAATATTTTGTAAAAATTTTCTCTTTTTATTCATAATATATTTGTGAGATTTTTCTTTTTTCTTTTTTCTTTAATATAAAAAATAAAATTAATAGTCTTTTTTATTTAAATTTTTATTCGTGTTTATAATAATAATAAACAAAAACATTGAGTTATTATTTTTTTATAATCTTGATTATTACTATTATGTTTGATAAATTAATATACATTATTATTCAAATTAAGTGATATTTTATTGTTAAAGGGGATGAGTCATTATAATTTGACTAATTTTTAAGTATTATTTCCTTAAAAAGATAAATAATTTTAAAATATTCAATGTTATATGGCAATTTAGAAAAATAATAAGAAAAATATAAAATTAAAATAATCAAATATTAAATACTAAAATATGAACCTAAAAATGTAGAAAAATATATAAATAAATTAATTAATTAATAAAGAAAAAAGTAGAATGAAAAATTAATTATTTATTTAATAAAAAAAAGGAAAGAGAATAAAAAATATTTAATTAATAAATAAATATATAACATATAACTTAATTTAACCAACACTTCAAACATATTCATCAAATCTAACCTAAATCAAACCTCAATCAAACCAAAAACAAACCACAATCAAATCTCAATCAAATCAAAATCAAACCAAATCCCTAAATCAAACCAAATACATAAATTAAACAAAATTTAACCTAAATCAAACCTCAATCAAACCAAAAACAAACCACAATCAAATTTCAATCAAATTTCAATCAAACGAAAATCAAACAAAATCCCTAAATTAAACAAACCTAATCAAACTAAATCAACCTCAATCAAACTGAATCCCTAAATTAAACAAACATAATCTAACATTGATAAACATAATCTAACAAATCAATATAAAAACCTAATTTAACAAATTTAAAAACCTAATCTAACAAATCTAAAACCTAATCTAACAAATCTAAAACCTAATCTAACAAATCTAAATACATAATCTAACAAATCAAAAAACCTAATCTAACAAATATAAAAACCTAATCTAACAAATCTAACCTTGAAATGCAGTTTTCAAACGGTGGCGTGGCAGCGGGGTCTTCAAGCGGCTTCGGTGGCTCAGCAGTTCTTCAAGCGTCGTCGGGGTCTTCAAGCGGCAGGCGGGTGGCGACGTCGTCTTCAATCCGGCGTCGTCTTCAATCGAACGGCCGGGAGACAGAAGCGGGGCGGCGCGTAAGAGGAATTGGGGGCGGCGCGGAAGAGGAATCGGGGAGAGAAGAAAGAAAGAAAGAAAGCCGCGAGTTTTGTTTTTTAATTGGTCATTACCGAAAGTTTTATGATTAACTTTCGGTTTTGATCAATTAATTAATTTCGAGAGTTAATCATAAAACTCACGGTTTTGATGTTTCATTACCGAAAGTTTTATGATTAACTTTCGGTTTTGATCAATTAATTAATTCCGAGAGTTAATCATATATCTCTCGGTTTTGATCAATATTTCCGAAAGTAAGGTAATTAACTTTCGGTTTTACAACTTGACAAATTCTTAAATTAATGTGTTTCTCACTTTCTAATAACCTTGAACAACATTAATTTAACACATTTGATATCCTTAAAACATTTCATAATCCATATGATCAAACATTACACAAATACATAGGATAATCCTACATAAACATTCATATACACTTCTCTATATGATCAAACACATTCTTGAACATTTTAACATTAAACAAAATCTAAAATTTTCAAATAAAACACACACTTGATAATATTAGTTAGGAGTCTAGATTACAACAAAAAAAACCAATTAATTTAACAATTTGTGAAATAGTAATTCCGAGAGTTAATAGTAAAACTTTCGGGGTTTTATGGGTATTTTCGAAAGTTTTACTATAAACTCTCGGAATTACCATTTCACAAACTATTAAATTAATTGGTTTTTAATCTTCTAATGACTTTGAACAGTATTAATTTAACACATTTAATAACATTAACACATTACATAAGCCATATGATCAAACTTTATACACATTCATGTCATCATCAAACACAAACATATAAATACACTTCTTTATATAATCAAACACAATCATAAACATTTTAACATTAAACACAATCTTAATTTTTTTAAAACAACACACACTTGATTAGATTAGTTAAGAATCTATATTGGAATGTAGAAAACCAATCAATTTTCCAAATTATGATTTGGTAACACCGAAAAGTTAATAGTATAACTTTCGGTTTTTATGGGTTTCACCGAAAGTTTTAAAAAAACCTCTCGGTCCTGACCTTAAACAGAATGTTTTTAGGAAGGGTCAAAACCGAAGGTTTTCAAATAAACCTTCGGTTTTTACCCTTCCCCATACTTAGAAAATTTTCAGATTTTTTTAAACAATAGTCAAAATCGAAAGTTTTCAAATAAACCTTCGGTTTTTACCCTTCCCCATACTTAGAAATTTTTTAGATTTATTTAAACAATGGTCAAAACCGAAGGTTTTCAAATAAACCTTCGGTATTTACCGTTCCCCATACTTAGAAATTTTTCTGATTTATTTAAACAATAGTCAAAACCGAAGGTTTTCAAATAAACCATCGGTTTTTACCCTTCCCCATACTTAGAAATTTTTCAGATTTTTTTAAACTATAGTCAAAACCGAAGGTTTTCAAATAAACCTTCGGTTTTCACCCTTCCCCATACTTAGAAATTTTTCAGATTTTTTTAAATAATGGTCAAAACCGAAGGTTTTCAAATAAACCTTCGATTTTTACCCTTCCCCGTACTTAGAAATTTTTCAGATTTTTTTAAATAATGGTCAAAACCGAAGGTTTTCAAATAAACCTTCGGTTTTTACCCTTCCCCATACTTAGAAATTTTTCAGATTTTTTTAAACAATGCAAAACCAAAGGTTTTCAAATAAACCTTCGGTTTTTACCCTTACTCATACTTAGAAATTTTTCAAATTTTTTTAAACAATGGTCAAAACCGAAGGTTTTCAAATAAACCTTCGGTTTTTACCCTTACCCATACTTCGAAATTTTTCAGATTTTTTTAAACAATAGTCAAAACCGAAGGTTTTCAAATAAACCTTCGGTTTTTACCCTTCCCCATACTTAGAAATTTTTCAGATTTTTTTAAAAAATAGTCAAAACCGAAGGTTTTCAAATAAACCTTCGGTTTTTACCCTTCCCTATACTTATAAATTTTTCTGATTTTTTTAAACAATGGTCAAAACCGAAGGTTTTCAAATAAACCTTCGGTTTTTACCCTTACCCATACTTAGAAATTTTCAGATTTTTTTAAACAATGGTCTAAACCGAAGGTTTTCAAATAAACCTTCGGTTTTTACCCTTCCCCATACTTAGAAATTTTTCATATTTTTTTAAACAATAGTCAAAACCGAAGGTTTTCAAATAAACCTTCGGTTTTTACCCTTCCCCATACTTAGAAAATTTTCAGATTTTTTTAAACAATAGTCAAAACCGAAGGTTTCAGATTTTTTTAAACAATAGTCAAAACCGAAGGTTTTCAAATAAACCTTCGGTTTTTACCCTTCCCCATACTTAGAAATTTTTCAGATTTTTTTAAACTATAGTCAAAACCGAAGGTTTTAAAATAAACCTTCGGTTTTTACCCTTCTCCATACTTAGAAATTTTTCAGATTTTTTTAAATAATGGTCAAAACTGAAGGTTTTCAAATAAACCTTCGGTTTTTACCCTTCCCCATACTTAGAAATTTTTCAGATTTTTTTAAACTATAGTCAAAACCGAAGGTTTTAAAATAAACCTTCGGTTTTTACCCTTCTCCATACTTAGAAATTTTTCAGATTTTTTTAAATAATGGTCAAAACCGAAGGTTTTTAAATAAACCTTCGGTTTTTACCCTTCCCCATACTTAGAAATTTTTCAGATATTTTTAAACAATAGTCAAAACCGAAGGTTTTCAAATAAACCTTCGGTTTTTACCCTTCCCCATACTTAGAAATTTTTCAGATTTTTTTATACAATGGTCAAAACCGAAGGTTTTCAAATAAACATTCAGTTTTTACTCTTCCCCATACTTAGAAAATTTTCCGATTTTTTTAAACATGGGTCAAAACCGAAGGTTTTCAAATAAACCTTCGGTTTTTACTCTTCCCCATACTTAGAAAATTTTCCGATTTTTTTAAACATGGGTCAAAACCGAAGGTTTTCAAATAAACCTTCGGTTTTGACCTTTTAAACAAGTGTCAAAACCGAAGGTTTAGTTGAAAACCTTCGGTTTTGGCCATGCTGTTTTTTTTAAAAAGTGAAAAGCAAATAAAAATAAAATAATTCATGAACAACATATTAAAAACCAAACCAAAGATAATACTAATAATTCATAATCATTAAAACAAAACACATAAAAATGTCATCGTTCGTACGAAAAACAAAACACATAATTAATCAAACAATATAATCTAGAAATTATTAGAAGGGGGGAGGAGGGGGTGGTTGATTCAGTCGACTCCTCAACAATACAAGTTGATGTTCGAGATTATCTAATTTCTGGGCCATTTCAGTCCCGTCCGCTTTAATTTCACTCAGCAATCGTCCTCTTTCCGCATCCCTCAATCGAATTTTCTCCATTTCCAGCGTCATCTTTCTCACATCTTCCTCACGTGCCGCAATTTCTGTTTGTGCTAGCAAATTCTGGTAACACCGAGACAGTTTCTCCGGTGTACGCCGAAGACTATTCCATGACTCACCCATCCTAAATGCATTTCATATATATATATATATATTAATCAAAAAAATAACCGTAACCTAAATCTAATATAACTTCAATCAAACAAAATAAGAAATCTAACAAAATCATATATATTTAACAAACTAACCTAAATCTAATCTAAACAATAAGTATAGACAAATCTAAATCAATGAAACAAACAAATAATTTAAAGTAGCCTAAATCTAGATAATATATATATAAACTACATTATAAGAAATCTAAATCTAATAATAAACAACAAAAAAAACAAATGAATCTAACCTGAACGCGAGAAGACAAGAAGAGAAGCGACGGTGGAGGAGGCGGCTGCGGTGCGGAAGAGAGAGAAAGGAGAGAGTGAAATGAAAAAGAGAAGGGTTAAGGTTTGTATTTATAGAGGTAGATACCGAAGGTTTTCATATTACTTTCCGTTTTGATATTAGTCAAAACCGAAGGTTTATTAAAAACCCTTCGGAAATAACCATTACCAAACTTAGAATTATTTTTAATTGAGTCAAAACCGAAGGTTTTTTGGAAAACCTTCGCAAAAGAGAATTTCAAAAAAGGTAAAACCGAATGTTCTTTGAATAACCTTCGCAATTAAAAATCTCCGGAATTGCAAAACCGAAGGTTTTTTTAAAAACCTTCGCAATACCCCACATCCAACACTTAGAATTATTTTTGGTTTTTTGGGAAGGTAAAAACCGAAAGTTCTACAAAGAACTTTCGGTACTAATTAGTAAAACCGAAGGTTTTACAACCCTCTCGGAATCTATTTTTAATACCGAAAGATTTGTTCCTCTCGGGAGAATTTAGGAAAGTTTTATAAAATCTTCGGTAAAAACCGTCGGTAAATGTCGATTTTTTACCAGTGTAAGTTCGTTTTTCATGAACCTCGAGTGAACCTATTTAACGCACAATGACTCTTTCTTTCCTTGGATCTCCCATAAGTGCTTATATGTGACAACTTTGTTCCACTCCACGCAATTCCTCAAACTGATTCCCCCTTCGCTTTTAGGCATGCATACATCGGTCCAATTAATATTCTTACCCCCGCGGCCTTGGCTGCCCCAAATAAAATTACGTATCAAAGTCTCAAGCTCTTTCATAAGAAGCATAACCGTCTTCGGGAGGACAATCTGTTGAGACCAATACCCAATGAATCCCATAACAATGCTCTCCACCAATTCAATGATGCCCGTATAAGGAAGCTTCTTCATCGCCCATCCCATGACAACGCTCTTGAGTTTCCTAATGAGCGGTCTACAATGAACAAACTGAATTTGTCTAGCCGTGAGTGGAATCCCCAAATACCGAACTGGAAATAAACACTCGTTAATACCCATAATATTTTTAATTTGCACCTTTGTATCATCATCAACACCACCGTAAAATACCGAACTCTTATCCTTGTTAATCATTAAACCTGTAATATCAAAAAAGAAATTAAGTGCATCTTCAACAGTGTTAATAGTATCAACATCAGCGTGCGTAAGTAAAAATAGGTCATCCGCGAATCATAGATGTGTAATCCTCTCCTCCTCGCAGAAATGGTGAAATTTGTAATGGCAGTTCTTTCGGAATATTGTTATGACACTCTGAAAGACCTCCATGATCAATACGAAGATAAAAGAAGAAAGAGGGTCCCCCTACCTCACTTCGTTTTCACCCTTAAAGTAGCCACCATGTACGCCAGGTCAATTGAGATTTGATAATTGGTTTGGTCGAGGGATAAAAGGTGTGTGAGGTCACGATATGATATGTGAATTGTGATTTGGTGGTTGGTTTCAAGGAGGGATAAGAGGTGTGTGAGGTCACGTTATGAGAGGTGAATGACTTACAACTTCAAGTAAGTTCTCTAGATTAATCTTAAGATTGATATTGCATATTACATAAGGGGTAAGGGGTGTGTGAAAAAATGTGAGATCACGAAGATGATAGGTCGATTGTGAATTGATTGTTGGTTTGGTCGAGAGATAAGATATGTGTGAGGTCACAATTTGAGGGTGAATTGTGATTTGGTTGTTGGTTTGGTGGAAGGATAAGAGGTGTGTGAGGTCACGATATGAGAGTGAATTGGAATTGGTTGTTGGTTTGTCGAATTGGGGTAGAAGAGGTCGAGATAAGGGATTAAAATGGTTATAATAGTGTGTAAAGTAGCCTAGCATTACTTTAGATAAGAGCGAAATGAATGACTTACAACTTCAAGTAAGTTCTCTTGATCGATCACAAGAATCACATTGCATATTTCTTATGTCTTTGTGTAGTCCTCATTAACTCATTTGTGTAAAAGTGTATAAAGAAGTCTAGCGTTAATTAGCAAAATTGATAACTTACAATTCAAGTATCTTCTCGTGATCGATCTATCATGACTAACAAAATAAAGTGTAATTGATTTGAATCCTACTAAGAAGAAATTTGTCTTTCATAATGGAAGAAGCATAAGATATGTCTCCCGTTTCAAATGAGTTAGTGATGACTACACAAAGACAGAGACAATATGCAATGTCAATTTTAAGATCTAGAAATCTTATGACATGGTGAGATGTGATAGTTTTTGTTGTGCTCTAAAGTGATATTGGTGGTTAAAAATATAAGAATATATGAATTAAAATGTTTATTTGACCGTAGTATGAAAATGTGAGGTATGATGAGAGATTGTTTGGATTGTGGTGGTTTACCGAATTGGGGTCAAAGAGGTCGCGAATTAGCCTAGCATTACTTTATATTAGAGTTAAGTGAATGACTTGCAACTTCAAATACCCCAAAACATAAATAAGTATATATTATACTTTATTTCAAAGGTTTCTTGGTTTCTTTCCATTATCCCGCAATTACTTAATTTATAATAGAATTTAGATTAAAGTACTAATATACATTAATTTTATATCACAATTTAGATTAGTCATATTCTACATTCTTAATTACTCCACAATTTGACATTTTTTTTACATTTATCTCTAATCAAACTTTCATATATCTTTTAACATATTTTCTTTCACAATTTTATTCGGTAATCTCTATATATATAATGATGATTAATTTTGAATGTGTTCGGATTGCCGGGTCGAGAGTTGTGGTTAATTTGGATATATATTTCGAACTCGCAACCTAACAAAACAAGTACAACTCTTTAACCAACTAGTCTAATAACAAATTATATTTTAAATTTAACACTAAATTTGATTTAGGCGAGACATTTTTAACTAACTAATATATATGTATATAATGATGCTTAATTTTGAAAGTGTCCATATTGTCGGGTCGAGAGCTATGATTAATTTGGATATATATGTGAGAGTAAATGGATATTTGGGTTGGATTCTGGGTTGACCCGCCCATAAACATAGAACGGTTAAACATAAAATTAAAAATGTTTGGAACTCACAACCTAACATAACAAGTACAACTTTTTAACCAACTACACTAATAACAATTTATAATTTAAATTCAACACTAAATTTGATGAACGCGATGCGTTTTTAACTAACTAATATATATATATATAAAAATATATATAGTTATGCTTAATTTATATATATATATATATATATATATATATATATATGTGAGAGTAAATAGATATTTGGGTCGGATTCAGGGTTGACCCGCCAATAAACTTAAAACGGTTAAAAATAAAATTAAAATGCTATAAGCATGTTTCGAACTCGCAACCTAACAAAACAAGTACAACTCTTTAACCAGCTAATTAGCTAATAAAATTTTATAATTTAAATTCAACACTAAATTTGATGAACGCGAGATATTTTTAACTAACTAATATATATATATATATAATGATGCTTAATTTTGAAAGTATATGGATTGCCGGGTTGAGAGCTGTGGTTAATTTATAAATATATGTGAGAGTAAATAGATATTTGGGTTGGATTCTGGGTTTACCCATCCATAAACTTAAAACGGTTAAAAAAATAAAATAATAAAATATAGGTATGTTTCGAACTCGCAACCTAATAAAAACAAGTACAAATCTTTAACTAGCTAGGCTAATAACATTTTATGTTTTAAATTCAACACTAAATTTGATGAACGCGAGACATTTTTAACTAACTAATATATATGTATATAATGATGCTTAATTTTGAAAGTGTCCGGATTGCTGGGTCGAGAGCTATAGTTAATTTTGATATATATGTAAGAGTAAATTGATATTTGGGTCGAATTCTGGGTTTATCCGCCTATAAACTTAAAACGGTTAAAAATAAAATAAAAATGCTATAGGTATGTTTCGAACTCGCAACCTAACAAAAAAAATACAACCCTTTAACCAACTAAGCTAATGACATTTTATGTTTTAAATTCAACACTAAATTTGATGAACGGGAGACATTTTTTACAAACTAATATATATATATATATATAATGATGCTTAATTTTAAAAGTGTCTGGATTACCGGATCGAGACCTATGGTTAATTTGAATATTTATGTGAGAGTAAATGGATATTTGGGTCAGATTCTAGGTTGACCCGCCCATAAATTTAAAACGATTAAAAATAAAATTAAAAATGCTATATGTATATTTCGAACTCGCAACCTAACAAAACAAGTATAACTCTTTAACCAACTAGGCTAATAACAATTTTTATTTTAAAATCAACACTAAATTTGATGAACGTGAGACATTTTTAACTAACTAATCTATATATTTATAATGATGCTTAATTTTGAAAGTGTCTGGATTGTCGGGTCGAGAGTTGTGGTTAATTTGGATATATATGTGAGAGTAAATAGATATTTCGTTCGGATTCTAGGTTGACACGCGTATAAACTTAAAACGGTTAAAAATAAAATTAAAAATGCTATAGATATGTTTCGAACTCGCAACCTAACAAAACAAATACAAATTTTTAACCAGATAAGCTAATAACATTTCATGTTTTAAATTCAACACTAAATTTGATGAACGCGAGACATTTTTTACTAACTAATATATATGTATATAATGGTGCTTAATTTTGAAAGTGTCAGGATTGCCGGGTTGATAATTGTGGTTAATTTGGATATATATGTGAAAGTAAATGTAAATTTGGGTCGGATTTTGGGTTGACCCGCCCATAAAATTATAACGGTTAAAAATAAAATAAAAAAATGTTATAAGTATGTTTCGAACTCGCAACCTAACAAAACAAATACAACTCTTTAACCAACTAGGCTAATAACAGTTTATATTTTAAATCCAACACTAAAATTAATGAATGTGAGACATTTTTAACTAACTAATATATATATATATATATAATGATGATTGATTTTGAAAGTGTCTAGATGGCTGGGTCGAGAGTTGTGCTTAATTTGGATATATATGTGAGAGTAAATGGATATTTGGGTCGGATTCTGGGTTGAGCCGCCCATAAACTTAAAACGGTTAAAAATAAAATTAAAAATGCTATAGGTATGTTTCAAACTCGCAACCTAACAAAACAAGTACATGTTTTTA
This sequence comes from Impatiens glandulifera, assembly GCF_907164915.1. Taxonomy (NCBI): domain Eukaryota; kingdom Viridiplantae; phylum Streptophyta; class Magnoliopsida; order Ericales; family Balsaminaceae; genus Impatiens; species Impatiens glandulifera. The sequence goes on from NC_061865.1 coordinate 24,733,809, forward strand.
ACGAACTAGGATAATAACACTTAATATTTTAAATTCAACACTAAATTTTATGAACGCGAGAAATTTTCAACTAACTAATCTCTCTCTATATATAATGATGCTTAATTTTGAAAGTGTCCGGATTGTTGGGTCGAGAGTTGTGGTTAATTTGGATATATATATGAAAGTAAATAGATATTTGGTTCGGATTATAGGTTGACCTGTTCATAAACTTAAAACGGTTAAAAATAAAATTAAAAATCTTATAGGTATATTTCGAACTCGCAACCTAACAAAAACAAGTAAAACTCTTTAACCAACTAAGCTAATGACACTTTATATTTTAAATTCAACACTAAATTTGATGAACGCTAAATATTTTTAACTAACTAATATATATATATATATATATATATATATATATATATATATATAATGATACTTAATTTTGAAAGTGTTTGGATTACCGTGTCGAGAGTTGTGGTTAATTTGAATATATATGTAAGAGTAAATGGATATTTGGTTCGGATTCTGGGTTGATCCGCTCATAAACTTAAAACGGTTAAAAATAAAATTAAAAATGCTATAAGTATATTTCGAACTCGCAACTTAACAATCCAAGTACAACTCTTTAAACAATTAGGCTAATGACACTTTATGTTTTAAATTCAACACTAAATTTGATGAACGCGATATATTTTTAACTAACTAATCTATATATATATATATATATATATATATATATATATATATATATATATATATATATATATATATATATATATATATAATGATGCTTAATTTTGAAAGTGTCCAAATTGTCGGGTCTAAAGCTGTGGTTAATTTGGATATATATGTGAGAGTATATGGATATTTGGGTCGGATTCTGAGTTTAACCGCCCATAAACTTAAAACGGTTAAAAATGAAATTAAAAATGCTATAGGTATGTTTCGAACTCGTAACCTAACAAAACAAGTTCAACTCTTTATCCAACTAGGCTAATAACAATCTATATTTTAAATTCAATACTAAATTTGATGAACGCGAGACAATTTTAACTAAATAATATATATATAATGATGCTTAATTTTGAAAGTGTCTAGATTGTCAGGTCGAGAGTTGTGGTTAATTTGGATATATATTTGAGAGTAAATAGATATTTGGGTCGGATTCTGGGTTGACTCACCCAAAAACTTAAAACGGTTAAAAATAAAATTAAAAATGCTATAGGTATGTTTCGAAATCGCAACCTAACCAAACAAGTTCAACTCTTTAACCAGCCAGACTAATAACATTTTATATTTTAAATTCAACACTAAATTTGATGAACACGGGACATTTTTAACTAACTAATATATATATATAAAATAATGCTTAATTTTGAAAGTGTCCAGATTGCCGGGTCGAGAGTTGTGGTTAATTTGGATATATATGTGAGAGTAAATAGATATTTGGGTCGGATTCTGGATTGATCCGCCATAAACTTAAAACGGTTAAAAATAAAATAAAAAATGCTATAGGTATGTTTTGAACTAACAACCTAATAAAATAAGTAATACTCTTTAACCAACTAAGCTAATAATACTTTATTGTTGTCTTGTGGCGGCTCACATCATTTCTAGTTTAAATATAAAAATAGTTTTGTGAATGTATAAAATCTTAATTAGTTGTAATTGTGTTTTGAATATCCTTTGGATCGGAGACAAGTAGTATTTTCTAAGATCCGACTCGGGGACAAGTACTTAATACCCATCGAGTATCGCTCGATTTTCATCTGATACTCAGATTTTCATCTAAGGGAGAGCTTGATAATGGACTATAGTAGCTGAATAGGGGTGCGCCCAATCTTTTATTAATTATGCGGCTTAATAACCCGTTCTAATCCTAAACTTCTGTTCGCGAAAATGGCAAAGAAAAGAGAAATTTAACTTCGTTTTGTTTTGTGTCTTGTGTTTTCATGTCCTCTTTCTTTCTTCGGCCCCATTATTTCTTCTTCTCAATTCAGTCCTCCGCTTCTTCGTTTTTTATTTAATTTGACCCATAATCTTTCTTGCATGCTTGTTTTGGGCCATCGAGCTTCGGTCTCGGGCAGGCTTCAACTATATTTTAAATAATTAATTTAACATTTTATTGATAGATAACAAATTAGATATGAAATCATGAAAAATAAAATTGTTGTCAAAGTTGATATCATGGATTAAAATAATGGGAGGGATCAATTATTCCATGGATTGGAAAAATATAATAAAGATAAATATTTTTTAAACTATAAAATTATATTTTTTAAACTAATTTTCTCAAATGGGAAAGAAGAGGAACAGTCTATGGGACAGCTGATCACCCCAAAATAATAATACAAATTTAAATCGATTATTTTGTTAATAACCTTTCGATCATAGTTTTAAAACCTGACCAAATCATTAACCCGGTGAAAGGACTGGGTCACTAAGTTATTGGTTTAACAGTGGATCAACGGGGTTCAAATAGTGAGTTTTATATAATAATAAAATAATACAAAAATAGTATAAATTTATTAAATTGTTTATACAATAATAGTCAAAATAGAGATCAAAATTCAAAATATTATTTATAAGGTCAATTTTTTCTACTCCAACTAGCATATACATTTCATTCTCTTAATCTCTCAAATTTTGTCTCTGGTGCTCACTTGTTTCGTGTATAATTCTTTTCTTTTTAACTTCTAAAAAAATTTGCATTTTATATATCACTTGTACACTTTAGTACAAACGACAATCTCCCCTTTGACACCTGCGAAATATTGTTTAAACCGATGAATACCTCTACCCTTTATTAATGATTTGTAATAGAGACAAATGAGTCTCTTTTTATTCTTTTAATTTACATAGTCCTCTCTACAATGAGCCATGCATGATCAAATTATCCTCTTACAGAATTTTGAGATTGTACACTTGAAGAATTTGGTGTTGCATCTTGGTGTTTCTCCAATAGATACCATAATCAAACTACACATAAAAAGATAATCCATAGACCTAATAATCACTATATGAATTATGAACCTCAAAATAATATCAAACTACTGTCATTAACTATATGAAGTATGAACCTCATATAGTTCTTAAGGCGGAATTGGGTGGGGTGCGTATATGAAGGGATGTCTTAATTCCTCGGTTCGTGAAATTTGGGATGAAGAATGGAATGCACTTCTGAGGCATATTCCAGAATGTGTAAGGATTCTCAACTTCATACAAATGATGCACTTTAATGACACTATCGACTCACGAGTTTGGAAAGTGGAAAGAGATAGAAAGTTTAATTCTAACCTAGCTTGGGAGTCTATTCGCGAGAGGGAAAACGATGTGGGCTGGTCTCGTGTTGTATGGTCCTCCAAAATCATTCTAAGACATCAATTTGTGTTGTGGTTGTTGATTAGAAAGAGACTTTCAACTAGGAATCGTCTTAAGCATTTTATGGATATTTCGGACTCTAAATGCCTACTTTGTGATGAAAATGAAGAGACGATGGATAATTTATTTGACGGATGTCCGTTTACATTCGAGTTATGGAGGTTGTTTATAAAAGCTATGGAGTTAGCTTTTGTCCCCTCGGATTGGATTGATATCAAGGAGGTGGCCATTTTGAAAGCTAAAGGTAATCTATTTCATTCAAATATATTTAAATGTGGTTTTACTTCTATAGTTTACCATGTTTGGATAAAAAGAAACTCAAGAGTCTTCACGAAGGTGAGATATGGTGTTGATGACGTTTGGAAGAGCATTAAGTTTGATGAAAATTCCTTTGTTCGTAGTTGGAGATGAATTCCCAAAAGCGAGTAAGATTGGTGTTTATGTCAAAATTGGGGCATTAATTATGGTGAAGTCACTCGATCTAGCAACTTCAAAGTGAGATTATAAACTTATTATTGTTTGTTTGAAAAATTGTAATTCATTTGTTTGAATGTTTTGTTTGTGTTTATTCATTTAGTTTGTAATTCTAGTTTTTTAAAATTAGAGCAATTGTTTTTTTCTCTAATTCATGAACTCATGTATATTTTTTTCCCTTTATTGGGGCTTTTTAATTAAATGACATTATGTCATTTTCCAAAAAAAACTATATGAAGTATGAACCTCAAAAATAAGACAAATTTTGACAAAATATAGTGACAATAATATAAAAGAAGTTAAAATAAAAGAAACATAAATGGATTATGCGAGGGACAATGTTTCAAATCAAACTATAACCTCCGATTTTTAGATAACTATGCTTATCTGGAGAAGAAACTAAATTTAAGTTATGACTTACAATTAGAGTCGTCAATTTGGGTTAGGCCTGTTGGGTTAGCCCGCCCCGCCAAATAATTTAGATGGATTGGGTTGAAATATTATCAACCCATTTGGAAGTGGTCATACATGGGCAATCCCACTCGGGTCGCGGGCCTAGGCGGGTCGGGCTTGGGTTGGCCCGTAGGTTGACAAAAAAATCTAATATGATTTATAGCCTTATATGCATATACCGCATAACCCTAGTTTTTTTCTCTCCCAGGCAGCACTGCAGCAGTCGGCTACTTCTATTTGTTCCGACTTTCTTCTATTCGTTCTCGCCTTCAAGGGTTTGTGGATTCAAACTTGGTTCCCGTTCCAGAAGTTTCACACTAAAAGTCTGAAACTTAATATTCTGTTAAATAATAGATTCATTTTCAAAATGGACTCCTCTCAAAATTAAGATATTAATTTGGATGTTGATGAATTTGAAAGTGTTAAGCATGATGAAGGGTCATCTAAAAAGTCTAAGGAATATTATGATATTAGGATGTATTTTAAGAAAATGAAGGGTATTGATAATATTGAAAAAGTTGAATGTAATGGATGCAAAAAATAGTATAAATATGGGGGTAAACATTACGGGACTTCTACATTGTGGCGTCATGTTAAAATTTGCAACAAATTGAAGTTTCGCGACGTATGACAAATGATTCTTGATCAAGACTCTTGTTTGGTGTGTATTATGACTATTTGATCATGTTCTTGAACTCTTATTTTCTAGAACCATTAATGATTTTTATTTATTTTTATTTTTAGTGAGACAACCCGCGGGCTGGCCTGCCTAACTCGCAATCCACCTTAGGTTGGGTTGGGAATTTTTAGACCGCTAGGATCGTGGTCGGCTCATCGTCGACCCGTCAAACGATGGGTTTTGGTGGGTAGGCCCGCCCCACCATGGATTGGCCCTTTTGACCACTCTACTTACAATGTCACCTTAAATTGTTTTATTAGTCGGGTAAAAACATAATTAGATAGTTCAAATAGGAGGAGGAGCTTAAGGTGAATACAATAGTTTGTCATTCTCAGTGTCTAGAACTAAAAATTTGTAATCTACCCACATGAATCTAGAAATAGGTAAATCCAATGGGAACCAAAAAACGGGAAGAGGATAACCGAGAGTGATAAGTGAGAAAGAAAATAAATGATTTTTTATAATAAAAAAAAATAGGATAAACACACTAGGTTAATACGGGCTGCCAGATTTCCGGTCCAACCGGCGAATTGAACGAGTTTAACTGGGTTAATTGCATTTCTGATTTTTTTTCATCAACCCATCTGATTTGAGGACCGGTTAATCGGGTTTGCCGGTTTCACCGACGGGCCGAGCCATATCGGGTTTCAAAACTATGCTTTAAATAGTTTAAAATTAACGACCAAAATTATGTTAAGAGCTATAAAATATTTTTTTAATTTGGTTATATGTATAATTATTAATTAGTTGCGATTTAAATTTAAATATTATTTAATTAGTTTCTGTTAAAGTAGAATTGTAAGTATTATATATATTTTTTTATTAATTTAACTGTATTAATAATACTATTTAATAACAGAATAAAATAATAACATAGTTAGATAAAAGTATACATTTATTTGTATATAATCAATTAATATTTTAAAAGATAATATAAAATATAAAATTCTCATTAAATAATGATAATATATTATTAAAAAAATGAAAATAATAATGATAAAAAAAAAGTTAAATAAAATAAAAGTTAATATTATTACTTTAATTGAAATAATGAAAGAATACTTATTTTTTTATCTTTATATTATATTCTTATATTTTATATAAACATAAAGAGAGAGACAAGTTTTTTTATTTTTTTTTTGAAAAAAAAATGTGAAATGAATTAAGTATGTAGCACACGGACTTGAACCCAAAACCTTAGGGTTAATATCCACCTCTTATTGTCGTTAGGCTAGAAGAGGGGATAAATGACAATTTATTTTGTTCGTGCTTAGATAAAAAATATTTTCTTTATATTTTTTTTTTCATTATTCAAATATAATTTGATGTAATATTTTGGTTAAGTATGATATTTTAATTTTTATAATAAAATAATACTCTTAGTTTATAATAGAAGGTTTGATGCCTAATAATCGTCAATTGAAAAAATAATTTAACTCTGTATGATTGGTTTGCTCAGATTGTTTTACTTAGTTATTAAACTAAAACAAGATCTTATATAAAATTCAAGACATGTTTGAATCTTTTCTATTGAAATTTTAGTTTTTATAAATTTGTTATACTATTTAGCCTTCAATTTTTTTTATTGTTTACAAATTAATATTTTATATGTAACTACTCGTTTGAATAAGAATTAATTATTTATCCAAAAAAAACTTTGTATATTTTATATTCTATAGTTTATACCATATCAATAATATATAGACCCTTCATATTAGGGGGTAAGTAATCGTCCTCATAAGTTTTGACTCGATCATAATTTTCTGTAACGACCCTTAACTAGTTTAGTTGACAATTAGATAATAAAAGACCGACAAATTAATTGACCAACGGACAATTTATATTCATATTTGAAAATAATTTTTTTTTATTATATCTCTTTCTACCATAATAGTAACGATAAAAATAATCTTTTTTGTGTGTTAAGGGTGTGAATTTTAACAAGCATATATTTATATTTTTTTTAAACTTATTGAATTATTAATATTCTAACAAATTTTCTTTTAAATTAAATCGTAGTTTTATTACATAATTTATAAGAATTTTAATTACAAAAATATTTATAAATTAATTTTTTCCATTTGTTAGTTTATTATATTATATATATATATTTGTTAATTTTCGACTATCAAAATCGACATTAAAAATCTGATAAACCAACTAAACCAATCTTATAATCGTCAACAAACGGATAAAAAATTTAAAAAACCAACACTAATTGTTGGAATGAATTTTTTGAGAAATAAACCGACTAAATTAAACCTTTTCCCCACCCTAATTCATACCATATAAATTGTTAATATAAAGGATTTTTAATAGAAATCAAACTTCTCTAATATATGTCAATTGAGGTAATTAATAATTTTATTTTAAACATATTCCATTTATATTATTATTTCATTTTATTAATTTGAAAAATATCCCCTCCACAATATTTAAAGTGAAAATTGAATCCATTAGTCAATTAAATCTATAACATTTTAAGCACCTACTTTGACAATTTGAGTTATCCTAATGGGTTAACTATGCAAATTAATAACCCAAAACAAGCCTTTAATAAAAGGCAATCAAATAAAAAGATCTAGATCTTTCGTAAATGCTATATCATATGTAGCTTGCTTGAACAATTTTCTTTGCCAAGTACTTACCCAAGAAATCAAATCCATGGAAATAGAGAGCTTCAATCTCTGCTCTTTGACCCCTCTCAACCATCATTTCAACTTCTTCTCTATACTTCTCCTACAATTAGTTAACTAACTTCTCATCAATAACCTGTTTATATTAAGCCCGACAAACTAAAATTTGGCCTTCAATTTTAAACCTGTAAAATCCCAAGGACAACAAGCTTTTCTCTATTTGAAGGTCCCGTGGTTTGAGAGGAATGAAAGATTGTTCCGGTATGAGTTCCAAATCATCTCTTCGAATTCCTAGCCATTTAACATTGCAAGCTGCCATAAAGATAGTTAGTCCAATTTTATTCAACTTTATACATCAAAAGAACTAAAGAAAGCACCATATTTATATGCCTCCAGTCCCATTCCAATGCTTCCATATTTGAATGTACATAAAACTGCCAGTCCTGCTGGATTCCTTGAATATCAACATACAAATATAAATGTATGGAATTTATGTGACAACGAACTCAGTATTATATAATGTCCTACCAGTCAACCAGGCCAAGAATAGGCAACTCTGGATAAGCACGGCTCAAACGGTGCAGGAAGAATCTATATTTGACAATAAAAACTATAAATTTACACAAACTTATAAAACGGTAGAAAATACAGAAAATAATGACATAAAATATATTTGGTCAACAATGCTTTTACTCGGAGTAGCCCATTCTATAGATTTTAATAGAACAATTATCTAAATAATTCAATGTTAGTACATCCACAAATACCAAGTTAAAAAGAAAATACACAAGTCATAATAAATCAACCATATCTTCACTTTCGCTCAAGCCCTTCTAAAATCATTTCCTTCAAGCAGGAATGAACACAGCCCAATTGATAAAAGAATTTAATGAAGAAAAAACAACCTATGTGCCCCCAAACGATATCAAATTATGCAAATTTACATTCATATAAAGGAAAAAATCAAATCATTTACCATTAACTTATTTCATTTTGAAGCAAATTAATCTCATTTTTGTTCATTAACTTATCACTTCTGTCTCATTTTTGCCTGTAATATTTTGTCTTGAATCGCACTGTTATTTTATGTCCTTTAATCATCAATGTGTTAGTGCAAGTTGAATAAAGTATTATTCAATGATCAAATTGCATATAGAAGAACTAACAGCATACAAATTCAGCTAATTTGAACTCAACTGAAATATATAATATTTCTCTTTAATCAGCATAAGGTAAAATCAACTCTAAGTATGAAATACAATCCATGGGATATTATTACAGTTCAAGGAATCCATTGAACTGTGGGGGATTACTATATATATATAACAATTAAACCATTTTGAGTACATAAATGAAATATGGAATCAATATGTTTGTTTACTTACCTTCTCCACCACAATGATGTAGCGAGCATCGGTTTTTGCAACCAATTTCTCTAACAAAGCCAAGTCTCCTGTAATAGCATAACCTGATGATCCACATGCAGCACATTCCACAACCTCTTGATTTGGCTCCTAGTTGCAGAAAGATAGTAAAACATTCAGTTGAACAATTATGAGTATCTAAGTTCGTAGTAATGGAATGAATGCCTGAAGAGATAGACGCCCAGAAACTGCCCCTCTGGAAGATGCCATGATTCCAAGACTGTAACGGGTACATTGGAGCAATGACACCAAATCTGTTTAGCTTTTTAACTTTAGTATGCCTCAACCAACACAATCAATCACCATATACATTGGATCATTAACAGAATGAAAGAGAGGGGAATTACATGGCCTTGAATAGTCCTGTTAACTTCCAACTGAGATGGGAAGTATTCAGGAGAATTGCTAATCAGCTTGTAAAACAGTTCTCTCTGAGTGACTCTCTTCTCGAGAATCAATATTTGATAACACGTCTCCATCATCTTCCAGACTAGACTACCGGATGGGAAGTGGAGAAAGACAAATGAGTATTTGCAAGTATCTTGTAAAGCAAATTAGCAGTCTGATGTGTTTCTTAATTTGATACCTCTGATGAAGGAGTTAGCAGCATTCTCCCTCTTCAAAGACCTGGTGCATAAAGAATCCGAGAGGAAAATCCACGAGGTATCGAGGCCAGTCAACAAAGGGCGACTCACTCGGCTATTGCTTGATCTCCGACTTATCTGCTTCCATTCAAACTTAGAATACATAACCTAGAACTCAAACAGAATAACGGAAGAGACAAATTGGTACCAGAGGAAGATCTGAGATTGCAGAAGTCGGAGAACTCAATATCTTCAGGAAATTGAGTACGGCCACTTCAATCCTTGCCCTAACCTGAATAGAAATCATACATTTCCATCTTTACAGAAAGCATATCCGTAAGAATGCATTATATAAACATATCGGCTTAACGTGAGGGAAGAAGAAGAAGAAGAAGTAGAGAGATCTTCCATTTTTTTTTGTTAGATAGAAATGAAGAAAATTTGATTTATTTACATCCATATAATTTGTTCTTATAACATATATTTTTGTTGTCACAATTAAAATTTTATCACTATTAAAAAACTTATTTTAAATTTACAATAATTTTTTTTTTAATAATCGTGCTTCAATTATTTGGTACCATTTGTATAATCTTATATGTTTCCATGTTGAGTAAAATTATTATAACTAGCATTTAGCCCGTGCATTTGCACGAGTAATAATATATAAAAACGTAAAAAAAAATTACGGATAACATTTTTAATTTTATTTTTAACCGTTTTAAATTTATGGGTGGGTCAACCCACAATCCGACCCAAGTATTCATTTATTCAACATCATTATATATTAGTTAGTTAAAAAGTTAAACTTATATTAATATTAAAACATCCCGCATTTATCAAATTTGGTGTTGAATTTAAAATATAAAGTTAAAGAGTTGTACTTGTTTTTGTTAGGTTGCAAGTTCGAAACATACTTCTAGCATTTTTAATTTTATTTTTAACCGTTTTAAATTTAAAAACGGGTCAACCCACAATCCGACCCAAGTATCCAAATTAACCACAGCTCTCGACCCGGCAATCCGGACACTTTAAAAATTAAGCATCATTATATATATATAGATTAGTTAGTTAAAAAGTTGAACTTATATTAATATTAAAACGTCCCGCGTTTATCAAATTTGGTGTTGAATTTAAAATATAAAATCTGTGTAGCCTAGTTGGTTAAAGAGTTGTACTTGTTTTGATAGGTTGCAAGTTCGAAACATACCTCTAGCATTTTTAATTTTATTTTTAACCGTTTTAAATTTAAAAACGGGTCAACCAACAATCCGACCCAAGTATCCAAATTAACCACAGCTCTCGACCCGGAAATCCAGACACTTTAAAAATTAAGCATCATTATATATATATAGATTAGTTAATTAAAAAGTTGAACTTATATTAATATTAAAACGACCCGCGTTTATCAAATTTGGTGTTGAATTTAAAATATAAAATCTTTGTAGTCTAGTTGGTTAAAGAGTTGTACTTGTTTTGATAGATTGCAAGTTCGAAACATACCTCTAGCATTTTTAATTTTATTTTTAACCGTTTTAAATTTAAAAACGGGTCAACCCACAATCCGACCCAAGTATCCAAATTAACCACAGCTCTCGACCCGGCAATCCGGACACTTTAAAAATTAAGCATCATTATATATATATAGATTAGTTAGTTAAAAAGTTGAACTTATATTAATATTAAAACGTCCCGCGTTTATCAAATTTGGTGTTGAATTTAAAATATAAAATCTTTGTAGCCTAGTTGGTTAAAGAGTTGTACTTGTTTTGATAGGTTGCAAGTTCGAAACATACTGTTAGGATCGGGGACGCCCTTGGAGGACCGGGGTGTTTTTCCGGTTTACGTGAGGGTGGCCGCTTACAACACAACACACAACTTGGTGATAGTCCGGTTAGAGACTATAACCGTTCTCAACACTGCACAAACTGTCACAGACTCTTGAACCGGGTTCAAGGGCGGAAATGTCTGTTTCAGGTTGAAGCAACGTTTGCGACTTTAGATGATGTTTAAGAAGGAGTCGGTTTAATGGAGGTGAGTGACCGGTTTTAGAAGAACGATTAGTTTGCGGTTTACGTTTAGAAAGAGCGGGAAATGAAAGCGAATGAAAGGACACGAGACAAGGAAATTTGTTTATGGATGTTCGGAGCAAACCCTCCTACGTCACCCCTTCTTCTCAGGTTATGAGAAGGATCTCCACTAACTCTTTAGAGTTACAATTACACTTCCGGTCGAGCCCAACTTCGCTACTCGCCGGTTACACCAAACTCACCCTTTGATGTAATTACACTCAATACAAACACACACAAAGAACTTCCGGTTTTAGGCAAACCGACTTTAGAATACAGAACTTTATCTCTCTAGAATTTAATGCTTTATGACTTTTTGAATTTATGATGCTCACAACTACAAGTACCGAACTGCATTGAATGAAGACGATCCGTCTTCCTTTTATAGTTGAAAGTAGCTAACGGCTACTTTCTTCTCTCTCTTGCGGATTGGTTGATCGTCATCACGCCTGTTTGCAGAAAGGTTGCTTGCACGCTTCAACTTCCTCAACACCTGTCATTCATGCAGGTGACTCTGAGCATATGATGACATAGGCGGTTTTCAGATTGATACACGTGTTTAACATCCGCTTCCGGTTGTCAGCATCGGATCAACAAAGCATCATTGCTTTCCTCGCATGCTTCTGATCGGATCCGATCTTCTTTTATTCTTTCAAGACACGTTTCTTCCGTCATGGTACGTCACTCTTGAGATTTGAATCTTCTGACTTTTGATCTGTACTTTCCGGTTTCTGTGTCTTGTGCATTATGATCCGGTTGGAGTGTAATCTTTTGTTCTTCGTTAACCGGTTGCTTGAGAGAGTGAAGCCGGTTCCTGTGATCTTTTGACTTGATCACTTGAGGCTGGTTTCTTTGAAGTAGTAGCAACCGGTTATTGATGCAAGATTTCCGGTTCCGGTTTGTTAAGTACCTGCACATGAAATTTAACTTCTGTTTAGTTTGTCTGGCCGGTTCCAAAATTAATCTACTTAATTTTTCTATCAATTTCTCCCTTTTTGATTATTTAGAATAAATATTCAAAAATTGTAATGTGTGGCCGGTTTTAAGAAAATTAACTTACTTAATTTTTCTATCAATTTCTCCCTTTTTGATTATTTAGAATAAATATTCAAAACTTGTAATATATGGCCGGTTAACAGTATGAGTTCAATTGCTAAATTTGAGAGAAACGTGTTTGAAAAATGTGAGTTTGATTTTTGATAAATGTATGTTTTAAAAGAAATAAGTAAGATTTTTAAGAAAACTATGTTTGAAAAGCATCAAAAATATGTTTGAAAAACATAAGAAATAGCAGAATAACCGAGTTCTGAAACACAGTAAAGCATAATTGTTCAAAAATAGTTATAGAAATAAAGTTTAGGGCTTGGATGGTCCCCCCTTGTCTTGCTCTTTTTCCAGTTCTTTCTCCAACCGTCTTCTTGCTTCTTCTTGCCGTGCTCTGTGTTCTCTAGCACGTCTGTCGGCATCGATCAGCACACCGACCCACACACTTGAATGACCGGTGACCTTTTTCTTAAGGTTGAAGTTGGCGCAAATTGGTTTTGGCGGTGGAGGAGGTGGAACAGTCAGAGGTCTGAGGCTTGGAGTTGCTGTGGATTCTCCGGTTGTCCTTCTTTTCCGTCTGTTGAGTTCCTCCGGATCTTCTTCTTCTTCCTCATCAAGCGGTTCCGCATTTAACGCAACCGGTTCGGCTGTTTTCAGTTCTGCCCGCTTCATCACGTTTTTAATGGCACTTCGTTTCTTCTTGTTCTTGGTCCTTGTACTCATGGAGTGGGACGATTGACCCTGTGCCGGTTCCTGGACGTTTGCCTGCTCCTCTTCATTGCATTGTTGGGCAAGCTCATGGTCTTTATCTTCAAGTTCCTTCTGTAGCCGTTCTCTTTCAATCTCTTCTTCTTGCAATTTCCTTGCGGTTTCAGCATCCTTTTCTATTTGAGTTTGGGTTGAGCCGACTTGAACCTTGGACATTTCTCCGATTTGAATTGCTATTGCTTGCAGCATGTCCAAAAGTGGAGCGGTTGCGGTTTTGACGGACTCAGCAATCATGGCTTTAACAGTTGTTTGCATTGTCGTATCCATCATGGTTTGTAGAGAGTTTACCATTTTATCTTCAGCCACTGAGATTCTTTCTTCGGTTACTGCTTTAAAGTTCCCAAGGCATGAATCAGCTGTTTCTACCACTGCTTGCTTGATTTGATCGATGTCCAGAGCTTTAGCCGGTTGAGAGGCTTCTTGTTCCAGGTTTTCAGAGGTGCCGGATGTTTCACCAGTTATAAAGAAAGGCTTACTTTGAAATAACTCAGGATTGTTGAATTGACGTTGGCAACTTTTCCACCATTGCTTGTCAAGACGATCGAAACTTTCTACAAGCTTTTCTCGTACCCCAAGAAATCTTTCGGCCATCTTCATTTCAATCGGTTCTAGAGTCTTTCCTTTGATTTCTTGAAAGGCATTCTCAACTGCCTGTAACCGAACATTTTGAAGGATTACCGGAGCTTTGTTAAACGCCGGTTGGATTAGTTGGGTGTTAGCTAGCTCAAGTGCCCTTTCTTCTAGCTTGACGAGTTTGTCCCACTGTTTGTTTCCACTAAAACCTGGAAGCATGTCGGATAATTTGGTCTCGCATCGGAGCTTCACCCACCGGATGTATGGAGCTAGTGCGTCACTTGCACCTTTGTTCATGTCTTGAATAAATTCATCAAATAGCTCATTTTCTTGCTCTATGGTGTATTGATATTCGTCTCCGGTTGTGGCTTCAGTCTGAGCATCGATTTGCAACGTGCCCATTCCGGTTTCAGGTGTTTCTTCAAGAAGAATGCCTTTGCCTTTGTCTACCTGAGTGGGACCTTCTGGAGCTGTCTTGCTTCCTGCGGAACCGGAAGGTTCCTGTTCTTCAATGTTTCCCTCCTGAGCGGATGTGCAGTTTCTGTTGATTTGGTCGTCTCATCGACCGGTTGAACTTCTGTTTGATCAGGTATTTCAACCTGATTATCTGGCTTCCGACGACTAGAGACGTCGTCCTCTTCGGTTTCTCTTGTGATCTCCTGGACCACATTCTGAATTGCTTCTGAAGTATTCAAGCCCACATCGGCTAATACCTCTTCGGCTTACTTACTTGGTGACTTGGAGGTTGCAGAGTGAATATTTCCCTCTGCCTCCTCCTTTGAGCTTGACTTGTTCTCCTCGCTCCCCGAAGATTCGGTTTGCTTTGGAGAATCGGATGGGATGGGAGTTGGAATAATGGTGTTGATGGGGATGGGCTGAAAAACATCTGCGGTTCTTTCTGGTGGTTTGTCCGAGGAAAGCGTTTTCTCGGAGTCCGCCGGTTTCTTTCCACTCTTCTTCGCAGCTACCTTCTTCCTCCTCTTCGGTTCTGGTGGAGCTTCTGCTTCAACCGCTTTTCTTGACGGTTTCCTTTGTCTTGTTTCTTCTTCAACTGGAACCGATGAGCTAGCTCCCTTAGATGATTTTGTTTTTGAGGTTTTTGGCTTTATCGTCTTCTTCGGTTTTTCTGCCACTGACTCAGAGTCAAGAATGTTGGAGATCGGAAGCGGTATGCCTTCACCTAGTTCCACGTTAAGGAACTCGAGAATCTTGACTATTTGCATAGCATAGGCCTGCACCCGGCCGTCTTTCTTAATCACCATTTGACAGAACTCTTCGTATAACACGTATCCCCAGTCCACCTTGTCGCCGCGAACAATGGCTAACAGCATTCTGAGCTTATACTTTGTGAGGTTATCGAAATTACCTCCCTTTCCTTGGAGCGATTTGGCGATGACGGTCACTAACCATCTGTATTCCGGTTTTAGCTTGATTTTCCGGCTGCTGTGAATCACCAGATCTTGACCTGAGAAAGATACAACCAACCGGGCAGCATTTGATTCTGCTTCGGTTAGGTCGAACTTTAGGTCTGAACCTGTGTTGGGTAGACCAAGAGCTTCTGCAAAGATTTCTTCAGTGATAAGGACGGCCTTCCCGTTGACAGTAGCCGAGATCTTTCTCTTCAACAGTGTCGCCGTCGCTAAGAACTCCGTCACCGCCGCCGGATAGATGGTGAACGGACCAGAAATGAACTTCTCCAACCCAGATTCTCGAAGAAGTTGAAGAACAGCCTTGTTCTTGTCGTCAGCGTGCTCGTCAATGTCTGCGAAGTCTACCTGCAACATCCATTGAAATGGAGCTTTGCCTAGATCCATGATAGCTTTGAGAGAAGAAGATGAAGATTGATGATGATCGGAGAGAAGAGATCTTCGAAATTCTGGAAATTTTAGAGAGAGAAAGCACGTGAGTTGAATGGGCTGATTTGAGTTTATATAGATGGCGGTTCCAAGCGGTTTTGAAGATGAACCGTCAACTTAATGTTTTTGGCGCCAACTTTCCCTCCAAAAGTTACTGCCGTAACTTTCGGCGGTAAAAGCGGAAATTCGATGGGCGGTAAATTTTGAGAGGTAAAACCATGGGCGGTTAAGATTTTTCAAATTTTCATCTTTGCTCGAAAATCCGGTTTCTATTGACATCTTGTTAACCGGAGATTGTTAGGTTAACTTTTAAGTTTAGTTTGAAAACCGGAAAGGAATACGGTGAATGAGAGAACCGGAGACTCTTTAAGAATTGAAATATTTCATTAATAGAAGGAAATGATTAACATATGAGCGGTTCTGGTCGTACAACAAAATGACCAGAAACCGGAAAGAAAATAAAAGAAAGAGATTTATTCAGTGAACCATCCTCCTTCCAACCTCCTTTCATACCACTTGTCGATGGTGTTTTGAGGAGACCGTTCCTCAATCCTACACATACACTTATAGATCATGTCTATAGTGATGGTGTTAAAGGATCCAACCGGAACACCTTTTCCAAGGTTACGACGTTTGGACATGAGAAACCGGGTGATCTGAGGAGCATAACTGATCTTTCCCCTTTTACCGGTCATAAGCAGCTTCAGCTTATTGAAAAGATATGACGACCAGTTGATGTCGGTTTCGCGAATGATGGCTATCATAATATCGAATGCCTCTCCCGGCTGTAGTTCTGGTTAGGCATTCGGCCTATGATAGACCGTTGGACCAAGTCTTGAAAGACTTGGTAATGGGGAGCGAGGTCTTCTTTCTTCCCAAAATCCTTAACAGGAGCGTAGGAAGAGGAGAAGATCTTGAAAAAGATTTCCTTAGCCGGTAGATGCGGTGTCGGAAAATCAGAGAAACCTTCCGTTGGAAGGTGAAAGAATGTGGCAAATTCCTCCTCAGAAAACTGGAGGAACTGACCGTCGATGATGGTGCGAATGCTGCCATCATCCAGAACGTGACCGTTGTTAAAGAATTCGCACACCTCCTCCACGAGGATGAGGTCCGAACCCTTGAGGAAGCCTTGCAGGCCAGAAGCTATGACATGTTGAAAGATGCAGTCATAGTAGGAACTGTGCTTGATGTCTTCAAAATCAATGATCAGGGTGTTTCTAATCTCAGCAGACATGATGATGAAGAGTGAATAAGGCTTAGGAGAGTTCTTGAGCTTTTGAATTTTTTTAGAGAGAAGAATGCTTGAAGGCGTGATTTGAAAAATGGAAGTTGAACCCCTTTTTATAGCCTGGAGTGAGTGAGAGCATTTAATGCAAGGATTTGAAAATCTAGCCGTTTATGCTTAGTCATTAATGATTTTGTGATTTTCCAAGAGAATAAAGGAAAGTCTTGTCAAATCAAGTCAGGCATGCTCTTTGATAATGAGAATTTATGTTTCCAAGAGTAGAATGATTTATTTTTGATACGACGCATTGAATGTTGTAGATTTTGACTTGGAAAGGAAAGAAATCTGTTTCATTGATTGAAGTACGAAACCGGTAGTACATCACAAGTACCGGTTTTGTAAAGAAAAGAAAAGAAAAGAGGAAAGACAGATTTAGACATTTGATGACTCAGCCGTTTGAGCGTTTGAAGCCTCAACCGCTTGGATTCTTCTAGCTTTAACCGCTTCCCACCGGTCGATCATCTCTTGTACTCGTTCTTTGGTGAGCACGTGCCTAGGGTGAAGAGTGACGAAGGCTCCGGAGTGGATCTCCAGACTTGCGCAGAAACCGCTCAGCTGAGGAGCGTAGCCGGTTTTGTTGGAGAGAATCATCTTCTTCAGGTTGCTGAAGATGATCCAGGACCAGTTGACCGGTGTCTCAACCGTTACAGCGATCATCATCTCGAAGACCCTTTGAGTGTAATAGTAACTTTTCTCTCTGCACAGGACAGATTTTCCCAGAATCTCGCAGAGAATCTGGTACTTATGAGAAAGTTGACTCTTAGCACCCCAGGGTTTAACCGGGATGTCAGATCCAGAGAACCGACGACACATCTCTTCCATTGTCACCGGAGAATAGGTTAGGTCGGTTACCCCTTCATTGGGTAGACCGCAGTATACAGCGAAATCCGTCTCGCTGAATAGGAATTTTTGACTGTAAACCTGTGCAACGAGTATCTCTCGATGCACTTCTTTTACGGTTTCAAACAGTTCTTCGACTACAAGGTAGTCGATGATGAACCTGTTTTCAAGAAAGCTCCTTAGCCCACTCCTTTCTATGGCTAAGAACATTTCCTTGACTTCATGATCCTCATACTGGTAGATTGATTCAAAATCTGCCAATAGGATCTTCTTGGCTAGCGAGTTGGAATTCATGTTTGTTTTTGAGAGAGAAAGAGGATTTTATCTCAAGGATGATACTTGTGAATAGTGAACTTGTGATGTTTTTGAAAAGGATTAAGGATGGTTTATATAGCCCGGGGATTCGGCTTGGTCTTTAATGAAGTTAAGCATGCCTGATGATGTCATCAGCTATTTAATAGACTTAACTTGTTGAAGTAACTAATGGTTATTTCCAAGGTAAATCTAATAATTACTAAGATAGCAATGATGAAAAATATCTATTGACAAGATGTAAGTCTCCCTCTCTTGATGATGGACACATGTCGTCATCTCGATTGTGGTGGACTTGTTTTTAATTAATCACAGGCTTCATTTTTCAAAACATGCACGAAAACTCGGTTAGTCATCTCAGGTTAACCGGAAAAGTTCATTTCATCAGACCGGAGTGCATACGTACTGAGCGGTTTTCCATGACCGGTTTTAGTAGGATATTTCCGTTTATGAAAAATAGTTGATTGATATCAACAATTGTTCAACTTTGGATTTGTTTTATCCACTTCAACCTGGTTATTTCAACCGTGTAGTAAACATACATTTGATTTGAAATAATGAAGTAATCGGGCATAACTGGAGACTTCCTCCCGGTTAGCATATTTGATTTATTAATGGCCTATTTGAATATGGTTTGAGAAGCTTTAGCTTCTCCCTGAACACATATCCCGGTTTTGTATATACATGCATGCATTATGATTATATCAATTGATTTAAATTAGTAAGACCCAAGATATTTCGAAAATGTGAAAACTTAGCTTCCTGTAGCGGTTTCGTGAAGATGTCCGCTACTTGTTGCTCGGTCGACACATATTCCAGCCGGATGTGTTTCTCCTGAACATGCTCCCGGATGAAATGGTGTCGAATGTCGATATGCTTTGTTCTTGAGTGCAACACCGGATTGTATGTGATCGCTATGGCGCTGGTGTTGTCACAAAATATTGGAGACTCCTTTGCTTCTATTCCAAAGTCCCTGAGTTGCTGTTGAATCCAGAGGAGTTGTGCACAGCAGCTTTCAGCCGCTAAGTACTCCGCCTCTGCGGTTGACGTTGCAACGGACGTTTGTTTCTTGCTGCTCCAGGTAACTAACCGGTCACCCAGAAAGTGACAGGTTCCACTTGTACTCTTTCTGTCGATTTTGCATCCCGCGTAATCGGCATCGGAGTAGCTTATTAGATTGAAGCTCGAGTCTTTTGGATACTAGAGTCCCACTTCTTGAGTTCCCTTCAGGTATTTCAAGATTCTTTTAGCCGCCGTGTAATGAGATTGCTTTGGATTTGCTTGGAACCTCCCGCATACTCCAACCGCAAACAGAATATCAGGTCGGCTTGCCGTGAGATACAACAGCGATCCGATCATTCCTCGATACGCTGTGATGTCAACGGCTTGACCATCTTCATCTTTGTCCAGCTTCACGGAAGGACTCATTGGCGTAGCCGCTTCGGCACATGTATCCATTCCAAATCTCTTCAGCAGTTCGGCTGTATACTTCGGTTGGCTTATAAATATTCCGGCTTCCATCTGCCTAACCTGAAGTCCTAGAAAGAAGCTCATTTCCCCCATCATACTCATTTGAAATCTATCAGTCATCATTTTCGAAAATTTGTCACATAACTTTGGATCGGTTGACCCGAATATGATATCATCAACATAAATTTGAACAAGTAAAATTTGCTCCTTTCTTTCAAATTTAAAGAGGGTTTTGTCTACTGAACCTATTGTAAATTTGTGATCAAATAGAAATTGAGTCAAAGTATCATACCAAGCTCTTGGAGCTTGTTTTAAACCGTAAAGGGCTTTATTCAGCCGGTAAACGTGATTTTCATGTTCTGGATTTTTAAAACCTGGAGGTTGATTAACATACACCTCTTCATTTACTTTACCGTTTAGAAAAGTGTTTTTTACATCCATTTGATAAACTTTGAACTTTTTGAAAGCTGCATATGCTAAAAATATTCTGATGGCCTCAAGTCTAGCTACAGGGACGAATGATTCTTCAAAATCAATGCCTTCTTCCTGCTTATAGCCTTGAGCCACTAATCGGGCTTTGTTCCTCGTAACTAAACCGTCTTCATTGAGTTTATTTCTGAATACCCATCGTGTGCCTATAACCGGTTTGTTTTTCGGTCTAGGAACTAGGTACCAGACTTTATTTCTCTCAAACTCGTTTAATTCCTCTTGCATTGCCAAGATCCAATCTGGATCTAACAGTGCTTCATCCACCTTTTTCGGCTCAATTTGTGATATGAAAGCAGAGTTTCCATAGTGATCCAAATTTTGTTGCCTAGTTCGGACGGGTGAGGATATGTTACCTATTACTAGTTCAAGAGGATGATTTTTGTTCCTTCTGAGGTTAATCCGAGATGTGTCTACCAAGCTTTCGGCTGGCTGATCAAGGTTAGACTGATCGGTAGGTTGAACAGAGTCAGACCGACCGAGTTCTTCAGTAGAAACTGAATCGTCAACTTTCTGCGGTAAAGCAGCTTGATCAGGTTGAATTTCAACATCAACCGCTTGGTCCTTGACAAAGCGTCTAAAAACCGGAACCTCGTCTTCATCATCAGAATAGATATTGAAATTTTCCATTCTGTTGAGAAGGTCGAAGGGTAATGCAGTGTTTCGCTCAACCGATTCATCGAAAACAACGTGTGCGGTTTCTTCAACTGTTAAAGTCCTAGTATTGTATACTCTGTAGGCTTTACTCACAGCTGAATATCCCAACATTATTCCCTCATCGGATTTAGCATCAAAAGCGGTCAAGTACTTCTTGCCGTTATTGTGAACAAAGCATTTACTACCAAAAATTCGAAAATACCGTACACTTGGAATTTTATCAAAATAAATTTCAAAAGGAGTTTTCGAAAACCGTTTAGTCACTAGAGATCGATTTTGTGTATAGCAAGCGGTGTTGATAGCTTCAGCCCAAAACTTTTGAGCGATACCCGAATCGGCTATCATTGACCTTGCGGCTTCCTTGAGAGTTCGGTTTCTTCTCTCAGCCAGGCCGTTTTGTTGAGGAGTTCTGGCACTAGACAACTCGTGCCTAATACCGGAATCATCAAGAAAGGTAGTTAAATTACTGTTAATAAACTCAGTTCCTCTATCACTTCTAATTTTGTTTACTCGAATAGATTTTTCATTTTGTATTCTCAAAATCAGTTTAATCAAGTTTGAAGTTGCTTGATTCTTAGAAGCTAGGAAAGTAACCCAAGTGAATTTGGAGTAATCATCAACAACTACCATAGTATAATGCATGCCTCCTAGACTAGTTACTTTAACCGGACCGAACAAGTCCATATGCAACAGTTCTAAACATCTTTCAGATTGATAATTTCCTTTACTTTTAAAAGATGATTTCACTTGTTTTCCCATTTGACATGCAGCACATACTTTATCTTTTGAAAATTTAACATTTGGAAAACCGTGAACCAGTTCCTTGGAACAGATAAAGTTAATCGTTTTGAAATTCAAGTGATTTAACCGTTTATGCCAAAGCCATTTTGGATCATTTCCGGCTATCATACACACAGGTTTTTCGAAATCAGTTTTCCAGTTCACTTCGTAAATGTTTCCTATCCGGTTACCGGTTAACAAAGTGTCATCATTTTGATTTTTGACTAAACATGAGTTTTTATGAAATTCAACTTTGTAGCCCACATCACACATTTGGCTTATGCTTAGTAAATTAAAACTTAGTTTTTCTACCAATAACACGTTATTTATGGATAATTCACCATGGACAATCTTACCCTTGCCCACGGTTTTACCTTTTGAATTATCCCCGAATGTGATGAATGCTCCGGTTTCGTACTTGATGTCGGTCAGTAGTTCCTTGTTTCCGGTCATGTGCCTTGAGCATCCACTGTCCAAGTACCATTCAGAATTCCTTAACCGATTACTCCTCCTAACCTGCAACAAACAATTATTTACAACTTTTTGGTACCCACATTTAGTTGGGTCCATGGTTGATTAGTCCCTTTGGGATCCAGACTTGAATTAGTCAGATCACTTTCCCGGTTGTTGTTTTGATAATATTTGGCTTAACTTCTTGGCCGTTGCTCAAGAATGCCTTATGTGGTGATGGGCTTCTTTGATGTCGGTTTTTATTATTTTTATTTTTATTTGGTTTCCGGTTGGCTTTCCTTCTCTCAGGATGAAGCCATTTTTCAGATTCGTTGGGACCTACATACTTAAGCGTTTCTTCCGGTTTTAGGTCATTTTCGGTTTGTGAACTTTTGACAAATTTTATAAATGGAAGATTGTTTTTCGTTAGTTTCATCCCGTTAGATTGTTTTGTTTCATTTTGTTTACTTGGATCATAACCGATACCATATCTACATTTCGGATGTCGTTTATAGTTACACATTTGTTTCACTGCTTGACGTGATCTCTCCTACGCAGCCGTGACGTACATTGCTCGTTCATCGGTTTCCATTACCGGTTGAACTGTCTCCTCATTATCCGAGAATAGTTCATCCGGTTCATGTGTTCTGATCTCATATGTTTTATCGTTTTTATCATTTATTAGTTCGGTTTTAGGTTCTACAGGTGTTGGCATATACGCAGATATATTTCTGAACTCAGCAACCATTTGGTTGAGTGCAGATACTAGATCTTCTTTAGTAAACTCATCAGAAGAGAAATCAAATACCTCTTCGTCGTTTGCCATGAAGCATGTTACTTTCTCTTCACCATCTTCATTGTCGGAATATGCCCATTCGCTTCCACCGTCTGATGCAATGAGAGCTTTTTGGATCTCCTTTCCTTCATCAGCATGTTGATCATTATTTCTTTGGTAGTCGTTTCGTTGGTTGTTGTTGTTTCCCCGATAATTGTTTCCTTGATAATTGTTTCCCTGATACCGGTTGCCTTGATAATTATTCCCTTGATAATTTCCTTGATAATTTCCTTCCGGTTTTCTATCGTCTCTTCTTGGTTTTCTACACTCTGACCTGAAATGTCCAAAACCATCACAGTTATAGCATCTTTTGTTTGATTTATCTACATAGTTATAATTAAAATCATTATTAGATGGTGGCTGGCTCTTCTTCATGAATTTCCCGAATTTCTGGGCTAGCATCGCCATCACATCGTCGGTTATTTGATCAGTGTTTTTGACTGGAGCCGGTGCGGTTGATACTGGACCCGCCGGTTCCGCCGATGTGACTAAGGCTCTTGTTGCGGTTGATGTAGATGTTTCATCTTCGATCCGAGAATTGATCTCGAATTCGTAGGCTTTCAAATCCTCAAACACATCATGCAATTTCATCTGCCCAAGGGTGCTGGACTCCCTCATCACCATGGTCTTGATATCCCACGTGCTTGGCAGTGATCTTAGATCTTTGATGATCACTTCTCGGTTGTCATACTTCTTTCCGAGTGTCTGAAGCTCGCTTACTACGCTGGTGAACCGGTTGCTAAATTCTTTCATATTTTCTCCGGGTTTCATCCTTATGTTTTCGTACTTCTGCGTAGCCACCAAGATTTTATTCTCCTTGGTTCTTTCGTTTCCCTCGTGGATCTGGATAATCGTTTCCCAGGCTTCCTTTGCATTTTCGCACTCTGATATTTTGTTCAAAGTGTTGTTATCTATAGCTTTATAGATGTGCCTCATGCAATGGTTGTCCAGGTTGCTTCTTCTCCGATCTTCACTCGTCCACTGGCTTTCCTCCTTGTTGATCTTGATCGGTCCTTCTTTCAGGACTCGGCTCATCTCATCATCTAATGTTATCAGATGTAGATACATCTGTTTCTTCCAACTGCTAAATGCTTCACTGTTTAGCATTGGCGGCTTGTCGCTGTGGGTCATGCTTCCCACCATCTTTGGTTGCTTGAGTGCTAAGAACCTCGCTCTGCTGTTAGGATCGGGGACGCCCTTGGAGGACCGGGGTGTTTTTCCGGTTTACGTGAGGATGGCCGCTTACAACACAACACACAACTTGGTGATAGTCTGGTTAGAGACTATAACCGTTCTCAGCACTGCACAAACTGTCACAGACTCTTGAACCGGGTTCAAGGGCGGAAATGTCTGTTTCAGGTTGAAGCAACGTTTGCGACTTTAGATGATGTTTAAGAAGGAGTCGGTTTAATGGAGGTGAGTGACCGGTTTTAGAAGAACGATTAGTTTGCGGTTTACGTTTAGAAAGAGCGGGAAATGAAAGCGAATGAAAGGACACGAGACAAGGAAATTTGTTTATGGATGTTCGGAGCAAACCCTCCTACGTCACCCCTTCTTCTCAGGTTATGAGAAGGATCTCCACTAACTCTTTAGAGTTACAATTACACTTCCGGTCGAGCCCAACTTCGCTACTCGCCGGTTACACCAAACTCACCCTTTGATGTAATACAATTACTCAATACAAACACACACAAAGAACTTCCGGTTTTAGGCAAACCGACTTTAGAATACAGAACTTTATCTCTCTAGAATTTAATGCTTTATGACTTTTTGAATTTATGATGCTCACAACTAGAAGTACCGAACTACATTGAATGAAGACGATCCGTCTTCCTTTTATAGTTGAAAGTAGCTAACGGCTACTTTCTTCTCTCTCTTGCGGATTGGTTGATCGTCATCACGCCTGTTTGCAGAAAGGTTGCTTGCACGCTTCAACTTCCTCAACACCTGGCATTCATGCAGGTGACTCTGAGCATATGATGACATAGGCGGTTTTCAGATTGATACACGTGTTTAACATCCGCTTCCGGTTGTCAGCATCGGATCAACAAAGCATCATTGCTTTCCTCGCATGCTTCTGATCGGATCCGATCTTCTTTTATTCTTTCAAGACACGTTTCTTCCGTCATGGTACGTCACTCTTGAGATTTGAATCTTCTGACTTTTGATCTGTACTTTCCGGTTTCTGTGTCTTGTGCATTATGATCCGGTTGGAGTGTAATCTTTTGTTCTTCGTTAACCGGTTGCTTGAGAGAGTGAAGCCGGTTCCTGTGATCTTTTGACTTGATCACTTGAGGCTGGTTTCTTTGAAGTAGTAGCAACCGGTTATTGATGCAAGATTTCCGGTTCCGGTTTGTTAAGTACCTGCACATGAAATTTAACTTCTGTTTAGTTTGTCTGGCCGGTTCCAAAATTAATCTACTTAATTTTTCTATCACATACCTCTAGCATTTTTAATTTTATTTTTAACCGTTTTAAATTTAAAAATGGGTCAACCCACAATCCGACCCAAGTATCCAAATTAACCACAACTCTCGACCCGGCAATCCGGACACTTTAAAAATTAAGCATCATTATATATATATAGATTAGTTAATTAAAAAGTTGAACTTATATTAATATTAAAATGTCCCGCGTTTATCAAATTTGGTGTTGAATTTAAAATATAAAATCTTTGTAGCCTAGTTGGTTAAAGAGTTGTACTTGTTTTGATAGGTTGCAAGTTCGAAACATACCTCTAGCATTTTTAATTTTATTTTTAACCGTTTTAAATTTAAAAACGGGTGAACCCACAATCCGACCCAAGTATCCAAATTAACCACAGCTCTCGACCCGGCAATCCGGACACTTTAAAAATTAAGCATCATTATATATATATAGATTAGTTAGTTAAAAAGTTGAACTTATATTAATATTAAAACGTCCCGCGTTTATCAAATTTGGTGTTGAATTTAAAATATAAAATCTTTGTAGCCTAGTTGGTTAAAGAGTTGTACTTGTTTTGATAGGTTGCAAGTTCGAAACATACCTCTAGCATTTTTAATTTTATTTTTAACCGTTTTAAATTTAAAAACGGGTCAACCCACAATCCGACCCAAGTATCCAAATTAACCACAACTCTCGATCCGGCAATCCGGACACTTTAAAAATTAAGCATCATTATATATATATATAGATAATACAGCGCATAACTAAAAATTAAATCGAGAAAACTAAACAATATAACAGTATTAAAAATTTTAACAAAAATATAAAACCACTCTGTCCAAAAGAAATCTCTCATAAGAAATAGATGAACATTTTTGTAACTCAGTCTCATGGTTCAAAATAGAGACAAAAGAACCATACACGACGAATCACTAGTTTGTATGAACTCTTCGACTTGACGAGTTGATCTATAAAGAAATCTGAGGAGTAGATGGAAGTTTAATTAAAAAAATATTAATTATTCGTAAAGGTTAAAATTGTTCAACCAAACTTCAATGTTTTCATTACCTAATTATAGAAGTGCTCGTGACGAAAATCTTTGTCGAGATTTTTATTAAACAATTTTTCTTACAAAAATAAATTCAATGTTTTATTATTTCACATTTTATCTAAAATAAAATAAAATTACCCACTCGTATTATTCAATCAAAGTTTTGCATTGTGTTAAATTCAAATCCATTAATATTAATTGTTCATATATATACCTCAATTTAATACGTTTAGTTACTGTTATTATTTAAGTCTTTTGATGAATTTATAAAATTATAATATTAAAAGACAAAATTATGAAATTTACTTTGTCTATTTTAAAACATGCTCTTGAAGTTTATTAATATTTATAATTTGGATATTTAAATTTTTTTATATATTTATTTCAAAATTTTAATTTGGTCTTTTAACTTAATTTAAGTGAAGTTGTATATTTAATTTTTATATAATTTATTTATATGTTTAATTTTTTGTTTTTATCCTATATATTTTTATTAATATTTTTTTACGTATCATAAATTTATAATAACCAATAATATTGATAAAAAACTAAAAAATGATAAAAATAATTTTATTAAAATAAAACACAAAATTAAAAAAATTAATTTTTTTTACCACCTACGAAATTGGAAAAAGATATTTAGATTACTAAATTAATACTTTTAAATAAAAATTACATTTTCCATAGTAATTAAATATACAACATAAATAATAAAAATTAACTAAAAACAATAAAAATAGAATTAATAATCTGATAAATTAGAATAATTTCTTCAATATTATTGAAATAGTGCGAAAATGCACAGATTGTGAATGGACCTGGTTTATCGGTTGTGAATAGATCTGATTAATATTCTTCAATATTTTTTTTTTGGTAAAGTCTGTACCTCATCAACTTCAATAAATGCTTGAATATTTGAATTTTTATGGAACTTGAATTTTGCAATAAAATTTTATTTTATTCCATAATTTCTTTTAGTGCATGGTTTTTGTCTTTGAATACATGGTTCTTGTTTTTTTATATTCAAATGATATTTGATTTGTTCGTTTGTCTTTCTCATTTCTTCAAGAAATTATTCGCTTGTTTCATGCATTGTGTTTATCATCGATGATGTATTATTACCAAAAATAAAAATTCAATTTGCTTGCTTCACCTCGATAGGTCTTTATAATTGAGAACCAATGTATTGTTTAAGTTTATAATAAATGAGGAGATACCCAGGGATGCTAGCCTGACATACTCAGGAGTTGGATTTTCTGACTCGGAAGAAGGATAGTTGCAAGATTGTTTTTTCCTGCTACTTGTGGAACAATCTTTAAATTTTTCGAAAATTTTAACAATATCACACACGTGATCAAACTTCTAACCTACTTTGAATTTATTATCTTTCGTGAACAACACTCTACTTTTGAACATATGTCGAGTTCAAATAATTAATTACAACTTGTTTAAATAAAATTTTGAAAATGAAATCAAATAATGTCTTAATACTCACAATATCTCCATTTGAAGCACCGCTTTAATGCATATCTTTAATTGCTTTTATACATGCATGTAGTCTTGCTGCTTTTTGGATAGTATCAAGTCGCGTCTGCATAAATCTCTTAGTACAAATCTCACATTGCTCTAATATTTCTTTGTTAAAATCTTCTTTTATATGAGACCATAATCAGTCACTTGATTGGTACACTCTAAGAATATGATCTTCAAAAATTTCTATATAAACCCGACATAAGTTTATAACATATAACACGAAATGACTACACACTACAAAGTTTATCACAATTATCAAAATAAAATGACTACACAGTGCAAAGTTTATCATGTTTACGTCTATTTTGTGGGTAAGGAGTACTTTTTAAATAATGTTCTCGTTTAGTGTAATTTGCGTTTATTTAATGATGTTTAATTTTTTTTAAATGTTTGTTTTGATGTAATTTTGTTTTGCTCGTGTAGTGTAATTTGCGTTTATTTAATAATGTTTAATTTGTTTTTATGTATATAAATTATTGATCTATAATTATTTTATCATAATTTTCTTTAATGGGTGTGAGTTTAAAAAAATATTAAGGTTTAATTTGTAAAGTTGATAAATATATAGGTATTTATTTAAAATATTAAAAAGTTGGTATAATAAGAAATATTCATAAAATATTTTTTTGAGTTTGAATAAGAGTTTTTAAGTTGAAAATGAATTACTGTTTGTTTGATTTGATATTTACTATAGAGTTTGAAAATAATTTTTTAGAATATAGATGGTCTTTCTAACCAAATTTTGTTAAAAAGAAATGAAGAAAATTTGATCTATGTACTTTCAATAATTTAGAATCTTATAACATATATTTTGTTGTCACAATTAAGTATTAAAATTATATCACTATTATTAAACTTATTTTGAATTACCATAAAAAACTTTTAATAATTGTCCTTCAATAATTTGTTCACATATACTCTTTTTTTTTTGTTTGCTACCATTTGTGTATAATCTTATATGCATTCGTGTTAGAGAAAAATTAACATATGGAGGAATAAACAAAAAATAGGTTGACAAAACGACAAAATCTAAATCAAGTATAGAAAGAATTTAACCAAAATGTACTGAATTTCTTTCTCATGTCGAAAAAAATCCCTCATACAAAAAATACAAGCATTTTCGTAACTCCTTCACATGGTTCAAAGTGGAGACAAAAGAACCATACATGGTGAATCACTAGTTTGTAGATGTGACATCTACAAATAGAGGAGATGACGAGTTGATCGGTCAATGATAACTAAATTCGAGGAATATGTTTTGATAACAATTTTTCTTTTAAGGTTGAAATTGTTCGACCAAACTTAAATTGGCCTTCCATATATATTCCCATTACTTGGTTATTAGAGAGTATGATTTGGTTAAAGCATTTAACAATGAATATAATAAGTATGAACTTGACCTTTCATTGCATACTTTAGGTTCAATTTACCTTTCAATACTTGTTTTAGGTTTTGTCGTTTCCATGACCTAATTATAGAAGTTCTCGTGACAGAATTTTTTGTCGAGATTTATTAAACTTGTTTCCATGATAGTAATCAAACTCAAATTTTATTGTTAGACACTTTGTCTACGAAAATACAAAATTGTATCCACAATAGAGAATTATTCAATAAAAATTTTGCATTGCATTGTGACTAATTTCAAATCCATTAATATTAATTGTTCTATCAGACACATATCTCAATTTAATACATTTTAGTTATAGTCATTCGGTAACTATTTTGATGAATTTATAAAATTAGAATATTAAAAGATAAAATTATAAATTTGTTTGTCTAATTTTTTTATAAATAAATGGTATCAAATTTTGTAGAGAATATTATAAATAATTGTATGAGATATTTTTTAAACAATCAAACAAATTTTAGAAAGAAAGATTAATATAAAATTAATCTAGAGTGTATTAAATAAATATAGTATTAAATTAAAATAAATATAATATATATTAATTTAAGTATTATTTATAAATTATGAATAAAAATAAAAATATAATATATATTAATTTAAAAAAATGATATGTCAATTACACGTGTTATCATTTAACGAAAAATTTAACAGATTTGGATTTTTTTGTTAGCCAGTGATATAGATAAATATTAAATTCAACTGCAGTGGTATGAACGAACAAAAATTAGTTCAGTGATATACGTGAATATTCTGTTATAGTTCGATGATAAAATTGGCATTGCCGTGCATTAAAAAATGATATCTCAATACCATAATAAAAAAATATAGTATATAAAACAATGTATATATGTATAAATAAATAGATCATCCATCTTTATTTAGTATCATACCATATTCTTATTAATTATAACGCTTTAATGAATTCAAGAAGGTATATATTATAATTAATTATTTTAAAACGGTAATCATATATTTCAATTATAATTAATTTTAATTACTATTACTATTAATAAATATAGTCATTAATTTTTGAAAATTATAAGCGAACCTTTTATTTATTATTAATAATAATTTTAGTAGCTATCAAACTTTTAATGAAAAAGAATACAAATTATTGTTTTCTAATTTATTTTCAAGATAACGTTTGTATATAAAATGATAGGATCAGTGCAATCAATAAAGACAGGGGTCTGACTATTGCTAACAACTTCGGATAAACGGATTGTTAGAAATCCTGTTAGGGATTAATATCACTTTCTATTCTTCGCAAACCTTCACAAACTCTTGAAGCGATTCAAATGCAGAACTGTTTCTTTGGGTTTGAAGTTTTAAACCAACGAATGATGAAAAATAGAAGGTAAAGAACACAACAAGTTGTTTATGGATGTTTGGAGATAATTCTCTTACGTCACCCCTTTTTCCAACAACCGGAAGGATTTCACTAAAAATTTTTGAATCAAATACAGCTTACTGAATAACTAACACTTTGTTGAACAGAACAAACTCTGTTCAACTTACAATATGATCAGAATATCTCTCAGCTAAACAATGTTTTTTATTCTCTCTTGAACTTGGAAAATGATGTACAATTAGTAAATGCAAGAACAAATGAGTAAGAAGAATTCAATTCAATAACTGGTAGACCGAGAGATTCGTCTGTTGTCCTTGAGCATCTATTTGTAGTAGAAGGACACCAACAATCGAATCTTCTACATGGACACGTGGCACGCGCCCATAGGATTGTCGCCTAAAGGACAGGTACAACAGACTATGTGCTCATGGAACGTGGCCGTACTAAATGGTAGTGCGCCAGATATCCTTTTGCAACCGTCCTGTACTGCACAAGTAGTGGAAGGAATATTCGCGTACGTGACGTTTATTCATTGGATGCAAATAGCTGGCGTACTGGTCTGCAATAGAAATTGGAGCAGAAGTAGCATACAACTAGTTGATCGTGGGTAGACGCAAGCTAACTTGAAACGGCTGCTAAAGCGAGGAATTAGACGTGCTCCATTAGATTGCCATATCTAAGGGAGTTAAATTCCAACGTCTAATAACGAGTTTGATTAGACTGCCAAGTCTAATGGAGTTAGACTGCCACGTCTAAATTCGCATCACATTAGACAACCATGTCTAATGGAGTTAGACTACAACGACTAACTACATATCACTTCAGACTAATATGAAGGAGTTAGACATGCGCGTCTAACTACGTATCACTTCAGACTAATCTGAAGGAGTTATACGCCAACGTCTAAGTTCCTGTCTGTTAGACTTGCACGTCTAACTACGTATCTATTAGACTTTCACGTCTAACTACGTATCTGTTAAACTAGAACGTCTAACTACGTATCTGTTAGACTTGCACGTCTAACTACATATCTGTTAGACTTGCACGTCTAACTACGTATCTGTTAGACTTGTACGTCTAACTACGTATCTGTTAGACTTGCACGTTTAACTACGTATCTGTTAGACTTGCACGTTTAACTAATAACACGTATAACTAGTCTACTTAGACCACATCCAAGTTAGCTAGATCTGATGCACCTGTATAGAAACAATTAGACTACTTAGCTTCTTTCATATCTAGACATCATCAAAACTCAATTGATCAATATTTAGCATTATTCTATTAATTAACTCTTTACTTAATCTTTTCAAACAATTTCTTCTAAGTTAATTAATAATTTCCTTTTTTTTTGATGATTTAAACTAAATGATCAAAATCAGTTGAGTTCATTTAATCCCGAAAAATTTCTCTTTTTGATGATGTTAAAACCATGCAATCTTAAATAAAGTATTGTAAACACCCATCAAATATAATTTAAATCAAAATAGTTCACAAAAATATCCCAACATGAGTTTTAAACCAACATAAGTTTTAAAATCCTCAAATCATAAGTTTTAGAATGAGAATGAGAGATGCAAAGAAAGAGATTTATTGTCCTTCCCTTTTCACGTTTGCATCTGCATTATCTTCATCCAGAGAATAGCCAATTAGGAGGTTTTGATAACGAGTGACGGCACTTCAGCCGCCTCCACTTTCACCGCCTCTGTCGCTTCCACGACCCGAGCCTTTCTTTCATGGTCTAAGATCATCTTCATTCTCTTATACAACTTTTCGTTTAGATCGGGTTCCTCTAACAGCAACTCCTTTGGCAACTCCACCTCTTGAACTACCTCCTCTAGATCTACCTTCCCCCTTTTTAACATTATCAAGTACAACAACATCAGGGAGTACAACACGGGTTCTTTATTTAGAGGCATTGGCTTCTGCCACTTTGATAACTTGAATTGACCTAACAAGGGAATCAACATACTATATTCTTTTTACTTTATTCTTTCTACTTATGCTCTACTCATTGATTTGGTCATTTCCACCATTTGAGCTTCAAGGAGATCTATAGAAGATACGAGGGCTAGATGAAGTTCCAAGGAGAAAGCTTTTGACTCGGCATGGTGCTCTGTTTGACGATTTATGACACTTTTCTCAAACTTGTTGTACTTGGAGTTTACAATGTTGATTTCGTATGTGTTTCTGTGCATAGTCTTCTCCAATTCTTTCTGAATAGTGAGGAAGGAAAACATCTCTTTCTAACTTAACACCGAGCTCTTTTCAAGATTAACCAACCTGGACTGCATTTCTACCATATTCTCTTTGATGTAATTTATTGTATCCATCATTGTAGTACAGAAATTTGCATCCCCATGAAAAGCCTCTTTGGAAGAGTGAGCAGCTGAGGACACAGCTTGAGAATGAGTCGGAGTGGTCCTAATTGGACTTATATGCATGTTCACTTGTAAAGAACATTGAGGTTCTTTATCCTTGGAATTAGAGGAGGTGGTTTTGGACGCATCCTTGGATTTGTCTTCTTCATTAATAATATCAGCACACGAATTCCTCCCGATATATTGTCAGAATGTAAAGGTAATTCATTGACGTGATCAACAATGTTTGTCGTTGTCCTGATGGGGGATGATCGAGGAACAAGTTATCCTGGAATTATATATATTGCAATTATATAGATCGAAAAAAATGGAAACATAATACAATTATATATATTGCAATAATTTTATAAAATTTAGAGAGTGTAACTCCAAAAATTCCTTGTACCGAAAATGTTCGACATTCGAAAATTTTTAACCTCGTTTTGTGTTTGTCAATTTTTTTAAATAAAACATTATTTTAAATAAAAACATGTTTTTGATAATAATTAATTTATAAAACATGTTTTTGATAATAATTAATTTTTGTGATCCATTTAAATAAATTTTTAAATTTAAAATAATCAAATTATAATTTTATTTTAAAAGAAATCTGTATTTTAAATTAATTTAAAATAATTAATTGAAAAATTATTTATTTGATGAAATCTTGGTCAATTGATTTTTAATTTAAAATCAATAAATATTTTGTTTACAAACTTATTTGACTAGAGATTTTTTTAAATTTGGCTTTTTTTTGATACTCAAGAAAGATTTAGCACTATTTCCTCCTTAAAAACGGTCTACTTTATAAAATTATGATTTTAAAAAATTGGTTTTATTAAGTTTTACTTAACCAATTATTCTTCAAGTCTTAAAAATGCATAAAATATTAGAAGTCAAAAATAAATCAAAATAGGGCTTTTATCAAAATATTTTTTTATAAAAATATTTTGAAATTGTTTTCTATTTTTTTTTTGTTATTTAGAAAATGATTTAGGGCTTTTAATTTAAAAACAAACAATTTTTAAAATTAAAATTTCAAACAAATGGACCCTAGGACAATTCCTCTCGATCGAGGCTAAGACCTCTCGGTCGGATCTTCGGTCGAATACAGGGGAGTCCTTAGTCGAGACTAATATCTCTCGGTCCGATGTCGGAGCTCTAAATCGGGGCTAGAAATCCTCGGTCGAGTGCAGAAGAGTCCTTAGTTGAGGCTAAGACCTCTTGGTTTGATACGGGGATCTCGCAATTGAGGTGCGGGGAGTTCTCGGTCGGGGCTAGAAATCCTCGATCGAGAACCATGTCGGACTTGTTTTCTCGATCAGGTGTAAGAGAGGGTTCGATTTTCTCGATCGGAAATTGAACTTAGGTCGAACCATCGGTCGAACGTTAAGAACATCAAAGTGCAAGTTTGATGTTTTTGACTAGGGCCTTAATCATCGATCTAAAGGCATGAGGAGGTTCGTCTAGTCCCGATGATCATATATAAAATCATCCTGATGCATCATTTGAACGAGATGATGTTCCATTTGTTCAAACAATTTCTTGAGTAAAACACGTGTTTTTTATTTTAAGAGTTTAATAGGGTATAAGGAACTTGCCAATAGTTTCCTTATACCTTAGGGATTGAATGAAATCAAGACATGAACACTCCTTATTCATCTTATTTAATCATGAGTCTTAATTTTAATTATTTTAAATTTTATTTATTCAAAATAATTCTTAATTCTTTTAAAATTTATAAAGTAGGTAACTAAAATTTTAGTACTTATAAAAAAAAAAGATAAATTCATCTTTTTGGGTGAATTTTATCTATAATTTTAATGAATGAATTAACAAAATAAATAAAATAAAATGTATCTAAATATAAATTTTAAGTATTCAATGATTATAATATTTAAAGATAAAAATTAAATTAACAAATATAAATATCTAAACTTTAAGTACTTAAAATTTGTTCAATATTATCTAAAACGAAAAAAATATATTAACACTATTATACACTTATATATTAATTATATTAATCAATAAATTTAATATATTGAATTATATAATTTAATATTATAAATATTAAATAAAAAAATATTAATATTTTTTAATTTATATATAAAATTATAATATTTTAACTTAATATATATATATATATATATATATATAAATAAATGAGAGATTGAATACATATTTATTTTTAATTCATTTTATTTATATTATATAATTATATTTTTATTTTATATATTTAAAATTAATCTAATAAAGGAAAAGAGAGTTAGCCTTGAATTTAAAAATATGTTATACTTGTAATAATATAATAAAAATGATAGAGAATTAGAGTGAGAAAATGAAAAAAAAAATCACGGTGGTGAGGCCAATATGATTTTTCTCTCTTCCCTCTCTTTCCCAGTGAGGCCAATATGATTTTTCTCTCTTCCCTCTCTTTACATTTATTTTCCCATTTCTTCAGCTCTCCAACTCTCCTTACATTTATTCTCCAATTTTTCAGCGGATAATAACATGATATCACGTTATTCTCTCTTTTATTCCACTCATTTTCTCCCTCTATCATATCTTTTTATATATTATAATAATTTTATTAAATTTATAATAATAAATTGACTTTTTTGTATTTTTCTTTTAAAAATAACTTATTAAAATAAATCATTTTAAAAATATACTAAAATTAAATAAATTTTAATATATTAAATCAAAGAATTAAAAATTGTACATGAAATAATTTAAATTATAAAATTATATATAAATAAAATAAATAAATTCATATATTATATTAGGAGAGACGCAAGCAAATTAATGAATACATGTCACAATTTTATGATTTTGAAGATGGTCATATTGAAGGAGAGATACAATATGCGTGTATTAAAATATATTTTTTTAAATAAAAAAATTAAATCAGGTTGCTAACTAAATTAAAAATGATTTTACATAATAATATTAATAATAAAAAACAAAAATATATAATTCTCAATAACAACCAGAAGAATGCCCTTAAAAAGTACTTTTCTTTTAATAATTAAATATAATTAATCATATATTCTTATATTGTTATAGAATGATTTATAATTTTTAATAATTAAACTTATTAATAGAACTAGTTCATTTTCAATTACTTATTTAATTAGAATATTTATTGATTTATAATTTTTTCTATTCATTTTTAATTGCTTATTTAAGTAGACTAAAACTATTTATAATTTTTTTCTAAAAATAAAAATATTATAATTAATTAAATATATAATTATAAATAAATGATTATATAAGTACCCTGATTGTCATTTTAAAGAAACGCAAAACCCTAAGGGTGTGTTTGATAGCCATGGAATTGACATTGGAATTGGAATTGGAGGGTCCAATTCCAATTCTTATGTTTGTTAGACACTTTAATATTAAGAATTGGAATTGGAATTAGAATTAGAATTCCAATGGAATTCAATATAGTGTAATTTGATAGTTCTCAATTCCTATCTTTTTAGGTCGGAATTGTAATTCCAAATTA
The DNA here is from genome assembly GCF_907164915.1 of Impatiens glandulifera. NCBI lineage: Eukaryota > Viridiplantae > Streptophyta > Magnoliopsida > Ericales > Balsaminaceae > Impatiens > Impatiens glandulifera. Next base: position 24,770,491 of record NC_061865.1, read on the forward strand.
ACACGTTTTTCATAGTTTTGACATGTTTAACACGTTTTTCACACATTAAACACGTTTTACACGTTTAACATATTTTCATATTTTGGCACGTTTAACACGTTTTTGGCACGTTCAACACGTTTTTAGCACGTTCAACACGTTTTGGCACGTTTAATAGTTTTTTCTGCCGCACTCTTCCTCTTCACATCTCTATCTATTTTCCTTAACTTCCTCTTATTTATCTTATAAGTTAATTTTTATTCTATTTATCTTCTTTTATCACGCCTTTGATTGATTGATCTCGGTTTGTTTCTTAGTCACAGTTCGCTTTTGATTTGATATATTTGCAGATAATCGTATTTGAAGCATACCTCTAGCAAACTCTCTCAGATAAGCTGTTTTATTTTGTTTTCCTTAATGCATGTGAACTATCATGCATTATCTATAAGATGTATAAGATTATAGACTAAAACTCTCTATAATCTTACAAATCTGAAGTCAAATTGTTTATTTTTATGATTTACTAAACTTTTGTTTATGGTTTGTTTTACGATTACTTATTTGACTTATTAATGAAGTTTTTTTTAAATGATTACATATTTCAAATTTTACTTGGCCATTTGAAAGGTTATATTTTGAGATTCTATCTACTTCTTTACCAATGAAAAAATATCTCTCCTATTTCATAGGCATAAGGTTATTTTAAAAGAAAAATTCTTGGATATATATATAGAGAGTTTTTTTTTAATATTTTAAAAAAAATATATTATTTGATAAAAAAAAAGGGGTATGTTATTATTTTAGATTTGTTTAAGATATTGTATTTGAAGTGAATTGATAATTAAAATGCTAATAAGATGTAGAAAATAATTTATAAAAAACACACACAAACATATATATATATATATATATACATATATATATATATATATATATCATATTGAGATTTTATTGGACTGTTCAAATCTTTACATAATCTAGTAATTTTTTTGTTTTGTAGGAAGCTATCATGATGATAGTCTTTCATTATCTTTAAGTTCTTCCCATTTATTATTGAATATTGAAGGTATAGTTCTTTTATCTCCCTTCCACTAACTCTAAATAAAAGGACTCTAATGAAAAAATATATATTTATTGTTACCACTTACACTTATTTAATTGTATTTTAAAGTGGTAAACGAAGCTGTAACCTAGTTAAAATAAATTAAGATAATAAATATATACATATTTAATTGTCTTTAAAGTAGTAATGAGGTGATAAACTTATTTAAAGGCATTTGAAGGGGTAAATAAGTAATAGTTAACATAAATTAAAATTAATATATATATATATATTATAATACAAAATAAATAATTAATATTATTTTAAAATTAATATTATCATTTGAAATTTATGTGGTAAAGTTTATTTTATGAACTATATATATATATATATATATATTATTGTTACTATTTTTTTATTTTATGAATTTTACATTTATTAATGGAATGCAGCATATATTATGTTTTATTTAAAAAAATAATGTTTGGTTATATGAAATTTGGTTAAAATAAATGATTGTAATGTTCTCTTATATTTAAAATTTAAATTTAATGAGAGTAAAGTAAGATTTTGTTTTGATATTTATTGAAAATTAAGTAATTTGATAAATACAATGACAAACAAAACTATAAACATGTTTTTTGAAAAACACAAAAAAAAAATAATAAAAATCTAAAATAACTCTGATCAAATTAGCTTCCTATCAGCCACTTCTAAACTAATCATAGCTTTAAAGAGAAGAAAAAAACTTCAATCATACAGTAATAAATAAATGTGATGAACATGAAGAGCTGCATCTAGATTCATCGGAGAAGACCATTAGTGAGTGTTTCAAAGATTCCCGAAATGAAAAGTAGAGCAAGAGAAATGGATTAGAAGCTGATATGACAATATAGGTATAATGTTCTTTTGTTCTTGAATTTATTGCTACTCTATTAATTTGTTGTATGGCAGGTTTAGTAGGCAGAATGATATGAGAAAACCAAATATTTGATAAGCTGACAGATTTATTTGTAAGTTTGATCTTTTTGTCAAATTTCCATTTGTGACACTTCTGAAAAAACATATAAATTTGTGGAAAAAATTACAGATGCTACTTACATGTGAGTTTGGAAATAATACCAACGTAAAAACGTAGAATGTCTTCCGACTTTCTCTGTGGTTCGGTTTCCCTTCTTTTCTGTGATAGCTAGGCCTGGTAGCATGTTTGCTAGTCTTGTCGGACTAGGCTCGACCGTGGGAAATTTACTTATTAAAGAAAGAATGACGTAGGTAGAGGCCTTTCAGGGTCGCCCTATCGAATAAGGGAAGGTTCAGAAGCGAAAGCTAGAGAGCTTTTTCGTTTCGGGTTCAGTTCGATGCAATTGATAAAATAAAAAATATAAAGCAGACAATGAATCCGGTCTTATTAAGGAAGTGAGTCGTGATATCATAATTTTCCGGTCTTCTTTGTTTTGAAATCTCTTTGAGATCGCTTTCAAACTTCACGAAACGGAAATTCATAGTGAAGATTGTTATTAAACTAAGAAGGCCTAAAAATAATGAATTCGTTACTCACTTCCTTGCTAACATGGATGATGAAAGACATTTATTTTAATTTCTAAACAAACATTGTATGTTTCTGGACTAATGGAAGATGATGTTTCCAAGGTTATTAATATGTAATCTCGATCACGGAGAATTGTAATATTTTACCATAATGGAGTGTCTTGCTCATAATATCCTAATTAAGATGTACAATGAAATTATTAGTAGGTCAAAACATCTCAATTGAGATCATTAAGTCTCCAGATGTTCTAGATGCAGCTATGAATATTGGCTTTTCTACAACTATAAGCTGGCATGATTTTGATCCAGCCGAGCTTTACAATCTGTTTGAGATGATTGTGGTGAAACCGTGCTGCAATTATCTAAAATTCTTTCCTCTTCAGAAAAGGTTCTTGAGTAAGATCCTTAACATTGATCAAAACAAGATTGATCAACTCAGGAAAGCTCTTATGGAGCGTTTTGCCAAGCTGCTATACTGGAAAAGGCTGGTGAAAATAATGCAGCTCAGAATCAACTATAAAATCAAAAACTTGTAAATTGAAAGGTATATTTCTAGACTAGTGTTTATCTTGTTTTCAAATGAATAACAAAGAAAAGTGACCGGGTTTGAAAAGTTCATCAAATCAAAAAAGAAGCCCATGAAAATTACAATCAAGGAGCAACGGAGCTGAGCTAGAGTTATTGTTCATCTTAGTGTATGAATTATTATAACTGATTTTATATTTTTTTATTATTTGTTTTTTGATTTTGAGTTATGAAAGGTGAATATTTTACAAGAGGCTGACAATAGACTATTTAGCCATTATATTCAGACGCCGAGTGGTTCTTGGGCTTCAACACCAGCTATATGCAGCTAAAAAATGCTGTAAATCAGGTTAATGATTCGAATCAAAAATTTTTATATACGTGCATACATGTTTTAAATTACCCATAGATAGACTGAAAATGGAAATCACATCAACAACAATCCAAATAACAAGTTCATGACTTTGACTTTAACAAGTGAATTATAAAAACAAACATATTAAATTCTTATCTCGCTTTAAATTTTTTAAAAGAAGTGACATCCTCGTATGATATCTTCCAATCCCGAAAAAGATTTCATTCGCGTTCGCCTTTGGGGATCCTCCTCCATGTCCTCATAAGTGCCCGCAATCAAATACAATATCACTCAAAACTTGGTCAATATTTCGATGCACTCTTGCGAACACCCGTGCGTTACTTTCGGCCCAAACATGATACACGATAGAGGCAAAATTTTACTTAAAAATGTTTGCTGGAAATTTATTTGCCTTAGTTCTATCTTGGGCAGCAATTATAATTTCCTCCCACGCCTCCGACATCGTCGAAGTGAACTTATTCCACACATGCCTTGTAAACGGACAACCCCAGAGTAAGTGATCAATCGCCTCCACATTTCTATCACAAAGTAAGCAACTAGCATCTGGAATGTCCATGTAAACTTGAATTCGATCCCGAGTGCTAAGTCTTCTACGGAAAGCCAACCAAAGAATGAAACGATGCATCGGGATGACTTTAGAAGACCAAACAAGAGCTGCCCAATTAACAACTTGGCCTCTTTCCCTTATGACATTTCAAATCTTGTTAGACTTTAACTTTCCATCCTCTTCGGCATTCCACAAATGAACATCAGCCCTATCGTTCAATTGGATACCACTCAAATGATCAAATACTTTTCTTCCCTTCGGAGTCCGCCTAATAATAGAATTCCAAAGCCCACTATGTATATCTTTAACCGTGACAACCACATAATCTCTCATAATCCTCATCCCTCAAAACTCTTCTCTATCAATAAGTGTCCGACTCTCAAACCACGGATCATGCCAAAAGAGAGTACCTCATCCATCCCCGAGTCGAGTGTCAAAGATTGAAGCAACACTGTTTTTCAATTTTAGAATCTTCTTTAATGACCATGCCATTTCATCCTTCACTTTGCTTGTCCATATATAAGTTCGTTTTTCATGAACCTCGAGTGAACCTATTTAACCCACAACGACTCTTTCTTTCCTTGGATCGTCCATAAGTGCTTATATGTGACAACTTTGTTCCACTCCACGCAATTCCTCAAACTGATTCCCCCTTCACTTTTAGGCATGCATACATCGGTCCAATTAATCTTCTTACCCCGCGGCCTTGGCTGCCCCAAATAAAATTATGTATCAAGGTCTCAAGCTCTTTCATAAGAATCATAACCTTCTTCGGGAGGACAATCTGTTGAGACCAATAGTCAATGAATCCCATAACAATGCTATCTACCAATTCAATTCTGCCCGCATAAGAAAGCTTCTTCACCGCCCATCCCATGATAACGTTCTTGACTTTCCTAATGAGCGGTCTACAATGAACAATCTGAATTTGTCTAGCCGTTAGTGGAATCCCCAAATACTGAATTGGAAATAAACACTCGTTAATGCCCATATTGTTTTGAATTTGCACCTTTGTATCATCATCAACACCACCGTAAAATACCGAACTCTTATCCTCGTTAATCATTAATCCTGTACTATTAGAAAAGAATTAAGTGCACCTTCAATAGTGTTAATAGTATCAACATCAGCGCGTACAAGTAAAAATAGGTGATCCGCAAAAAATAGATGTGTAATCCTCTCCTCCTCGCAGAAATGGTGAAATCTGTAATGGCAGTTCTTTCGGAATATTGTTAAGATACTCTGAAAGACCTCCATGATCAATACGAAGATAAAATAAGAGAGGGGGTCCCCCTGCCTCACTTCGTTTTCACCCTTAAAGTAGCTACCATGTACGCCAGGTCAATTGAGATTTGATAATTGGTTTGGTCGAGGGATAAAAGGTGTGTGAGGTCACAATATGATATGTGAATTGTGATTTGGTGGTTGGTTTGTAGGAGGGATAAGAGGTGTGTGAGGTCACGATATGAGAAGTGAATGATTTATAACTTCAAGTAAGTTCTCTAGATTAATCTCAAGATTGATATTGCATATTGCATAAGGGGTAAGGGGTGTGTGAAAAAATGTGAGGTCACGAAGATGATAGGTCGATTGTGAATTGATTGATGGTTTCGTCGAGAGATAAGATATGTGTGAGATCACGATATGAGGGTGAATTGTGATTTGGTGATTGGTTTGGTGGAGGGATAAGAGGTGTGTGAGGTCACGATATGAGAGTGAATTGTGATTGGTTGTTGGTTTGTCGAATTGGGGTAGAAGAGGCCGCGATAAGGGATTAAAATGTTGGCAATAGTGTGTAAAGTAGCCTAGCATTACTCTAGATAAGAGCGAAAGGAATGACTTACAACTTCAAGTAAGTTCTCTTGATCGATCACAAGAATCACATTGCATATTTCTTATGTCTTTGTGTAGTCCTCATTAACTCATTTGTGTAAAAGTGTATAAAGAAGTCTAACATTACTTAGCAAAATTGATAACTTACAATTTAAGTAAGTTCTCGGGATCGATCTATCATGACTAACAAAATAAAGAGTGTAATTGATTTGAATCCTACTAAGAAGAAATTTGTCTTTCATAATGGAAGAAGTATAAGACATGTCTCCCGTTTCAAATGAGTTAGTGAGGACTACACAAAGACAGAGACAATATGCAATGTCAATTTTAGGATCTAGAAATCTTATGACATGGTGAGATGTGACAGTTTTCGTGGTGCTCTAAAGTGATATTGGTGGTTAAAAATATAAGAATATATGAATTGAGATGTGTATTCGACCGTAGTATGAAAATGTGAGGTATGATGAGAGATTGTTTGGATTGTGGTGGTTTACCGAATTGGGTCAAAGAGGTCGCGAATTAGCCTAGTATTACTTTAGATTAGAGTTAAGTGAATGACTTGCAACTTCAAATAAATTCTCTATTTCGATCTATCATGACTAATAAAATAAAGGGTGTAATTAATTTGATTTCTACTAAGAAGAAATATGTTTTTCTTAATAGAAGAAGCGTATGATATGTCTCTCATTTTAAATGTGTTGGTTACACAAAGACAATCAATATGGAATGTAAATATTGGGATCTAGAAAATTTATGGCGTGGTGAGATGGGACATTTTTCGTGGTGCTCTAAAGTGATATTGATGTTAAAAATATTTGAATTGAGATGTATATTTGACCGAAGTATGAAAGTATGAGGTATGAGATGAGAGATGTTTGGATTGTGGTGGTTTGCCGAATTGGGGTAAAATATGTCGCAATAATGATATGAGATGGTTGTGGTGCAAAATACTCGAAGTGAGGTATAGAGATTAGTAATATGAGAGGTGCATTAGGAAACAAAGAATATTGGTGATTAAATATGTGAATGTATTTGTTGGTTTACCAAAGTGTGAAAGTGAGGTTCATTAGTAAACAAAGTATATTGGTGGTTAAATATGTTACGATGATGATGATGATTACGCCGGTGATGATAATAGAGAGATGAATATCAGATATTTCAATGTATACATGTATACATATGTTGTATTTTATATTCAATTTGTTATATACGATAATTTTCAAAGTAAAAACTTTTTAGAGTTACTTTAAAACTGAGACTGTTTATTTTTGAATATTTTTAGATAAACAATCGAGAACTAATAACAATGATAATCAAGCTGAAGATGACTGGTTACGAAGAAAATGTAAATTTTATTAATCCTTCCAAACGCAATGGATTGTACTAATAAACATAACAGAGTTAACTAAAAAACAAAATAAAGAATATAAATTAAATATCTTATAATCTTCCTTTAACTCTTTATCTTTGTTGTCTTTCTCTTCAATTTATTTGTGTCTTGTTTGTTTCTTTCCATCATCCAACATATGATAAGATAATATATATTATATAAAAAAGGTTTTTCATTATACCATTTAGTCCCCACTTATGTATTACATAAGAATTTTTTATAATTCAGAATTTGTTTACTTCTTACTTTCTCTTAATTCCTGCCAAAATCAACAATAGTTTGTTCCAAATTTATCAAGATATTTGATTTTATATATTTTCGGTAATATTTAAAGAATAATAATTAATTTTACCTATTTTAGCTTATATATACAGCTGCTGCATTAATTATCCAACAACAATATGTGAAATTAATTTACAAAAGTTATAACATAATATATATTTATATAAATTTTTAATTTTTTTATTAAATTAATAAAACCTTACTAGTTATGAATAAAAGTAACCAAATCTCCATTCTATCCTTTTGTTCTTCGGTACAATTACACTCCTGAAAATTAATGTTATAAATAAATACAAATTATTTTTTTTTTTAACTTATTATCAATAAAATTAAATAAATGATTTCAAAGAAAAATTATATTATTATTCTCATCCTTTTTTTTATTCTAGTACCCCCAACTAAAATTAATTTTCATGTTAATAAATAATTGTGTACTTGTTATTAACCAAAAGAAACATATAAATATTTATATATATATATATATATATTGATATAAGATAAAAATAATTATTGATAAATAAACAGAGAAGTTCTTAATATTTTGTGATAATAAAAATACAAATTTTATATTACTTATTAATTTGGTACAAAAAAATTATAAAATCATTTACATTACTTGTTAATGTTTTATAATCTTGTATTCAAATCTAAAATTGTTTCAAAAATCAAAATTGAAAAATGTCTCAAACTAAGTTTTATTATCATTATCTTAACCTAGAATGAGAAGAAAATAACAGTGTAATGTTTTTTTTATAAGTCTATAACGAACCTTGTATTGCAGATGGGACTAATAGTTTTTCAATCATTAGTATGCTTAAAATATTATGTTAAATGTTGATTACATTGTAAAAGAAATTAAGCATACACATGATATTCACTTGAGGATAAAGTAGTGTTCTAAATGAGAATAATTAGAAAGTTCACAGGGCGACAAAGTAATGTTCGAAATGAGAATGATGAGAACCAAGTGTGATCGATGATCTTTGGGTCTCACTAACTTATAAATGGATGTTCTTGAATAATAATAATGCATTTTTCTTTCAACCATGATCACTAGCTAAAGAAAAAGTTACACATGATAACGATGCATGATTTGTTAGTAGTTAAGAAATAAATATAATAAAAGACAATCATAAGAAAAAAAAATATACATACATTCTTCTTGTTCAGTTTACTGATGATAAAAAACATGGTATTATTTTTCGAGAATAATAATAATAATAATATAAGAAAAAAACCAAGCATGTAAGTAGTTATATATCTAGGGTCAAATATAAAGTACTTTTGGCATGAATTTTGGATCATTCATTCTTCATGTCTATAATTTATTGGGCTTTATGTTTTTCTAATTTAATTTTAGAGATCTTATTAACTAACTATTAGTTTGATTAATTACATTTTTTTAAAATCTTTCATTGCATTTGGATGCATATAAATAATCTCACGGTGGTATATTTCACTACTTATTCAGTTTTTTCTTCATTTAAAAGTTAAATAGCAGCTAACTATCTATTTTTAAACATTAAGCTATATAAATGTATTTAATTCTAATAACAAAGATCTCTCGGTTTAAAATAATTATATAATAATCTGATAATTAAAACATTAATATATATCATTAATCTTAACAATAAACCCTAATGAATATATATTAATTATAAAAAAATTAATTTGAATAGAAAAAACTAAATATGTATTCTAAGCTTTGATAAGACATATGAACAATTAAATTTGTAGAAATTAGTGTTTTTTGAATAGTTAAAATCCATATGTTGTTTTGTTAGGATATATTAAATATATAAATATTTTAATTATTAATTTTGTTCATAAATTATCTTTAATAAAAAATATAGTAAAAAAGATATTTGTTCTTTTTTCAAGTCTTTCATTGATTGTACGATATTCTCATCATTTTGTTGACACATAAAATGTGGGTTCTTTATACAAGGAAAGCACAATTTTTTTTATAAAAGGAAAGGACAATTCTTTTAATAACACTTGTAAAAATTTAGTTAAATAATAATATCCAATTAATCAATCAATGTATAAATTTGTGAAGAGAGGATTAATAATAAAAAAATATATTAGGATAATTTTTATATTTTATTTTTGTTCTTTCTTAATATGACATCCATGATATATATAAGTAGAGTAAGTACACTTTTATTTTATTATTAAATCATACCATATATTAACTTTGAATTGTACAACAAATAATATACTTAACATTTTAAAAAATATATACAATTTATTTATTTATTATTTTTAATAATATTGATAAAGAAAAAGTTGTTTTGAAATTAATTATTAACTTCTTTTAAAAAGTGATTTGTTATAATAAAAAGTTATATTGATCTTGCAAGTAATTTAAATATTGTTTTTAAAAAGGATTATATTGATCTTGCAAGTAATTGGTAAACATGTTTAGTTTTCTAAGAAAAAATATTATTACAACAATTGTTAGTAAGATTAATTTTTTTTATTTAAATATAAATTGATATAAATCACTATATAAAATATATTAATTAGGTAAGAAACATATAAGTTAATAAAAAGAAAATATAATACTAGAAAATCAAATTTTGAAAGTTTAAGTGAAAACCACATTTAGAAAGTGACACATACAATCATAAATTAAAACTATATGTAAATTAATTGATTAAAAAATTATTATTTAAAATTTATTTAAAATAATTATTATTTATTTAAAATTTAAATTTAATAAAATAAATAAAAATATGTTAGTATTCTAATTAATAAATTAAATACTTATGTAATATATATATATATAATTTATAAAAAAAATCAAAATACCCTATGCAAGCAAGCACCATTAACTATATCAAATCAGATAAAACAAAATTATGGGCCTGAGTTATCCCAGATAGCACAAATTATTAATTACTCATATCTTAATTTATATATTTTCTCTTAATCATAAATCATAAATGTAAATCAAACTAAAGAATTATATAATTAAAGTTAAAATATAATATAAAAATAACAAATATTAATAATGTATAATTAAGATATTATATTGATATATATACGATGCAATTAATTAATTAATCTTGAAGTTTAATAATCTTTATGTAAAATATATAATTACTTTTCTATATATATATATTTGTTTACATTTTCCTCTGAGTCATTTATTATTCTTTTTCTTATTATTAACTTTATTATTTATTTATTTATTATCTCTTTCTGATTCTCTACTCTTTAGCATCTAAATTTAAATTTAGCTATTCATTATTTTCTTTATTACTTAAAAAAATTATATTGAATTTCTCGGTCTTGAATTAGGAATCCTCAGTCCGGGTGCGAGATTCCTTAGTCGAAGTGTGGAAAGTCTTCGGTCGGGTGTGAGATTTCTCGATCGGGGTGTGAGGAGAGCTCTCGGTCATGTGTGATATTTCTCGGTCAAGGTGCGAGGAACTTTCGGTCCTGAGCTGAATTTTCTCAGTCTAGATTAGAAATTCTCGGTCGAGTTTAGGGAAGGGTTCAATTTTCTCGGTCGAAAATCGAACTCAGGTTGAGCCCTCAGTTGGACATCAATAACATCAAACTACAAGTTTGATGATTTCGACTAAGGACATGGTCTTTTGATCCAAGGGCATGGGGAGCTTTGTATAGTCCCTATGATATTTTATAATATCATCCTGATGCATCCTTCGATCGGGATGATGTCTCACTTAACTCAAACAATATTAATTAAAACCCGTGTTTATGAGCTTTAATGTTTAAATATGTGCAAGGAGCTAACTAATAGCTTCCTTATACTTCATATGGTTGAATAAAACAAAAACATGAACACTAATTATTCATTTTAACTGATTCAAAAACTGAAAATTTTATTTTTTATTAAAAATAGTTTTTGATCAAACATGATCGGGATGACATGGAATTGTCTTGAATATGTTTCTAATATCCTTAGAAACTTATTGAAAATATTTGTGAGTTGTTGTTCTTGAGTAATAGAAACCCGATTTTGATAAATTTCAAAATTAATTTTGAGTATTTCTGATTTAGGTTGATTGATTCAGTTTTGTTTCGATAGAAATCTTATAAATGATTATAGGGTCGTTTTCATATCAAAAAATCAGATAAGCAAGTTGTATATGAAACTGGTCAAACTGAAATGTAAAAAAAATCAATTTAAACATGTAAATCAAATTATAGTATGTTTGTAAGATTACTATAAGTTATATAACACTCATGAACACTTTAAGAAGATTTTTGAATGTCAGGTCTAAGTTCTACAACCTTACACAAAATTTCCAAAATTTTAAAAAATCTTGAAAATCTATAATGACAGATTTCTCTTGAGATTGATGGAGGGATTATGATTGGATTCATTGCCTTCAGTTTGCCCAGGGGAAGCTATTTATAGCCTCCCAAGTCGGTTGATCAACAGAGTGACTTCAACTTAGTCAAAAGGTCATTAGTGGTCTTTTATTTATTCTTCAGCCAACTGTCTGTATATGCAATGATATTGCCCTAGGTTGTAGGTGAAATGATCACCGGAGTAGGGTGATTATTTCAACGTTTAAACGGAGTCAAATGGTGGAGAAATGACAAAGTTCCATCTTTGAGAAATCAAATATGAAAATTGTTCTTATCTAGTTCGTCGTTGCGAGGAAGAAAACAAAGTAGGCCGAAAATGGCATCGTCTCCTCCTTCAGCATTTGAGCGCCGATGAGGGGCCAAAACGACATTGTTTTGAGCCTAAGCGCGGATGTTGGGCAATCCATTAGCGCTTTGTTGGCGATGGGTGATCCGTGTGCGTTTGGATTGAGGTCGTTGGAGGCGTTTGTCTACTGATTCACTATTGCGTGGAAGCGTTGTTGGCTACGCGGAACGTTCATGGGCGTTGAATGAAGCATGTGTGCTCATCTCATGGATGTAGCGTCTGCTACATTGAATCTTCTGGATTTCAGTTGTAGTAGATTATGTCCCATCTTCAACCTTAGGGTTTATTAGACCTATTTGAAATTAATTTTTGTTTCATCTCTTTGGCTTTATTTACCACATACAAAGTATATTTAATAAACATGACATTTATTTTGCTTATTTATTTATTTATTTATTTATTTTTGTATATTCTTAGGGTTTAATAAATAATTTATTTGAGATAAGATGGATACAACATTTATCCTAAATTATTTATGTTAATTTAGATTGATCTCTTAAAATTAATTTGAGATAAATTGAGTACAACATTTATCTCAAATTATTAATTTATTTTGTTAAGCCATTATTTTAATTAATTGGAGTTTAATTATCACAATATTTAATTCAATTAATTATTTAGTCATGTTTTATTTATAATTTTATTTATTCAAAATAATTATTTAAATTCATAAATTGAGTAGGTAAAATTTTAGTAATAAAATAATAAATATAAAAAATAATTATAATAAAAATTATAAATTATATTTATTTAATTTAAACATTATTAATAATTATAATAAAATAAATAATAATAAAAATAATATATACAATAAATAATATTATTTATAATCTACTTAAAGTATAAAAAATTATAATAGTATTAATAATATCATTATAAATATATATATATATATATATATATTATTTTTTAATTATAATATTGGATTATTTTTAAAATATATATAATATTAAAACTATTATATATAATAATAATATTAAAATTATATAAAATATATTAAAAATATTATATAATAATAAGTTTTATATAATTTTAATAAAAATATAATAAGAAATTAAAATTAAGTGATATAAGAAAATGATTACATTTAGGAACTACTTACAATTTTATATTAAATATGGTATAAATATACAGTAGAAACTCTATAAAATAATACACTTCGGACGACCAAAATTTATTAATTAAAAGAGTTATTAATTAATCGATAAATTAATAATTATTAATTTATATATTAATTAATATTTGATTAATTTATAGTAAAATACTTAGTTTACAAACACTTTTAAACTTCCACTTAATTATTGTATACAATGCATGTACTGTATATCAAATGAATGACCCAATTTAAAGAAATCTTCAATCTCTCTGACCTTATAATGCTTCTTGTGTTCAATGTATCACTTTATGGACATTAAAAATATTTTCTATATAAACAAGATCAAAATAATGTAGGTAACTCAAATAAATTAGATGAAATTATTGAAAGTGTTATTGGAATTAATAAAGATGATATCGATGAAGAAGATGATGAAAGTTCTACAATGGAGCCCCCTTCGTGAAACGAAGCTATTAAAGCGGCAATCACATTGAACAATTTCTTGTTGAGCTATAAGAAAACAACACCAGAAATTTTTTACCATGCTAAGGAAAATTAGAGACGAGATTTAAGGGGAAATTGATTTCAACAAAAAACAAAAGACAATTGAGTCATTTTTCAAGAAACCTTCATAAATCATTCATGTAATATGTTATATATAAGGAATTATTAATTTATATTTTATATGGGGTTTAAAGAAATTATCAAAAATGTATTATCTTATAATTTTAGCGAATTATTAATTTATCACCCTATCCCCGAGTCGGGACCGGCCAAAAATATTATCTTAGAGAGTTTATTAAATAACCGAGTATTAATTTATCGAATTTCTATTGTATAGAAGTATAAATTCATATTCCTAGTAAAAACTTTACAAAGATGATATTAAATACTTTTGCTAAAATATTGTTTCTATAGTTGTATTAACTATTAAATAATATGATAATCCAAAAGGATATATTTCAGAGAATGAATTGAATAATGGACTATGGTGTGTCTCGTGCATTTGGGACATGTTGAATATAATGGTGGGGTTAAATGTCATCCGTTTTAAGTGTTTAATAAATTTAATGTCATTTTTTCGTACAAATAAAATAGAAAATTGCATTTGTTACAGATTTATTTAATTAAGTTTATTCGTTTTAATGATCATTTACGTATAATAATATTCAATTATCGTTATTGTTATCCGTAATCGTTTAAAGTTGTCATTTTTATTTGTTTCAAATTATTACACTTATTCACTAAATACTCAAGTATATTTGATTTTATTTATACAAGATAACTTATTTATGTAAATTAGTGTAACAACTTATTATATAATCACAATTTATTTGTGCTTAAATCAAACTAGCCTTATAATAGATAATAGATGGGCCTAGGCAATAACATATGTTTTCTTAAGAAAACAAGGTATATATTTTCAATCATATATTTATTTTTTAACTCTCTTTTACTTGTCTTTTTTTCTAGGGAAAATTAAACCCTAAAAGTCCTATCCATTGGAGGTATCCCCACTTTCTTTGTATTCATTTGGGAAGACTTCTTCAGTTTGAGTTATATCAATAATAAACACTAAACATATCAATTTACTCTAGTTCTAGTATATATTATATGATCACTCAATGTATTAATCAAAATATTAAAATAATTTTATTTTTATATTATCATTATATGTTATTACTTTTAAATATTTTACCAAAAAATCCACCTACTCAAAATCATCCCAATTATAATCAATTCTGATGTTCTCATTAATAATGTTAATGTCCAAAAGTGAGAATCTACCTATATGTTTAAGCAATGCCAATTCTTCATGTTGTTATCTTTATGGTAAACTTGGTTTCATAATTAAGGTCATCTTTGAATATGATCCAAACCTTATGATAAATTTGTTTTCATTGAAATATTAAGAAAATTATTTTGAACATTCATTCTTTAATTGATTACAAGTAAAACTGACAATTATAATATTACGAAGAATGATAGAAAATATCATTTTTTTCGAGAGCAAAAACCTTATGGGACAATTGCGTTGGAATTACGACCATCAACACGCTCAGCACAATCGACACGATCAACACGTTTGGCACGTTCGGTATAGTCGGAATGGTCGCACAAAATTTAGTTGTTTGATTTGGTCGTAGGTTACGGGAAACGTGGTTACAGTCACGATCGTCGGCACATTCGACACAATCGGTATGATCGGCACGTCTGACACGTTCGTTTGAAAATTATTTGCTTGTGTCACAAATCTTGGGTCAGAAAATCGGAAATACGGTCGCTAGGATTGTTTGAGAACATGTCACTTGGGTCGTAATTGGTCTCGATCATCGATTGATTTCGATCGTTAGGGCGTTGGGTTGTGAAACAAGGTCACTAGTTCACTATTCTACGATCATTCATGGTCGTAGGTTATTCTCGGTTGTAAGTAATTTGGGTTTGGTTGAGTTCTCTGCATTCTTGCTTTCTTGTATTATCTAGTTCTTCTACTAAGATGGGGAGAAAGAATAGGAATAAGGAAAATATAAGTGCATGACTTCGTGAAAATCGACTCAAGCAAAAAAATGATAGATGAAATAGAACATAAACAACGCTCTAAGAAAGCGAAAATGCAGAAACAGAGCTCTTAGAAGTGTAAGAAAAAAGTGCATAATGAAATTGAAAGTTTGAAGTCTGAAATTAAAAAGGATAGAATATGAAAGGTTGGATACAAAAAAGGGGCAAATCTCTACGGACTCAAGAATCAAATTACAAAATTTTTATTCCAAACAAAAAACAGAGAGATTCTGCTTAGTAAAAAAACACATCAAACTACTATCCAAGTCAATATTCACTATCTTCAGGATTAGAACTTACTAAAACAAAATACAAA
The DNA here is from genome assembly GCF_907164915.1 of Impatiens glandulifera. Lineage (NCBI taxonomy): Eukaryota > Viridiplantae > Streptophyta > Magnoliopsida > Ericales > Balsaminaceae > Impatiens > Impatiens glandulifera. The sequence continues at coordinate 24,786,677 of NC_061865.1, forward strand.
ATAAATACAAGAAGATAGTTAGATGGTGTGTGGAAATAATGATGGAGCTTATGAAGTGCCCCAAAACCAAGACCTACACTATTAGAAGTAATTCCAACTTGAAAGTTAATGAAGTTTGGAAGAAAAATGTAGGACAGAAAGCTGATGATCAGGAAAAATATAAAGGCAAAACTTACCTAGTACATTTTAAACCAAAAGTTGAGATTCTTAAATCCCTTTTCGAGTTTAAATTACCTATTGAAGTGGAAGAAAATGTATTAAAAATGGGAAAATGTAGTTGTTGGGAACTACATAGGTATTGTAACCACCGAGAATCTCGTAGCAGCGCTCATGGTTGACACGTGGTATGTGGGCAAAGAGTGGCTCGAGGTTCGATGATTTCAACCTTGGCTTAGACTAACTTGGAGTTATGTTTCTCAGTCGAGGTGTATGAACCTAGGGGTGTAAACGAGTCGAGTCGAGCCGAGTACCATACTACTCGAACTCGACTCAAATTACATTATAAATACTCGAACTTGAACTCGATTGAGCACCAAAATTTATACTTGAATTCGACTCGATGACAATTCGAGCTACTCGAGCTCGAACTCAAAAACTCTAAAATTAAATTTTATTAATTAAAATTACATTTTACTACCACTATTATATCTCAAACATATTATAATATATATTTGATAAACTATACATATATAATCAAAATATTATTTTAAAATAACAAATATAAATACCATCAAATAATTTAAAGATAACAAATGTTCATTCAATCACAAACATTATATAAAAATTACAAACGAAATTAGAATATTTAGAATATGTTCATCACAAAAACATAGGCCTTCTCATTATATCCCGTCTAAGTTAGAACAAACTAAATTTCATTTTAATAACATTTTTTGCAACAGCATGTTTCATGTTAAAAAATTCTTCACAGTTAGAAGGTGTTCGTGCAACATCCTAAGATCCTAAATGGTATTTGTGTCCTTTAAAAATCTTTCTTCATTTGTGTATCCAACTTCTACTAAGTAATAGTAACATGTAGTAATGTAATTATTTATTAACATTTTTACTAAGTAAAATAACATATGTTAATGTCTAATTTTTTATATGAATAAATAGTTATATATTCCTTGTCTCGAGGAACTTTTAAACCATTGTTTTTACTAATTGCATCTCATAAAATTTACTATCAACAACAGAACCTTCCCAACCATGTAATATATAAATGAACATCATATCATGAGAGCAAACCCCTAGCATGTCTGTTGTAATTTGTCCTTTTCGATTTATATATGTTTCTTTTATATCTTCTCCCGTAGAATATATGTTCCATCTATAACTCCTAAATAATTTTATTCATATATAAAAAATAAAATAAAAAACATGTATTTTATTAGTGTATAGAAACAATACATTTATTATTTACCTTAAACCATTTCCATCTTTCATTTGTATGAGAATTTTGGAGAGTCTTTGACTTTTTTAGTAGGTCAACTTGAAGATTTATAACTATTTTTAACACTTCATGCACATATTTACTAATTGTCCATCTGGAACGATAAAACGCAAATGAAGAATTTCTTATCTTAATATGATGAGCTAGAATATATAGTAATATATCTATCTTTTCTTAAAAGATACACTTTTGGAGTGAGATGACCTTAACACCTCCATCAATTGCATAAAGGAAGGAAAGCCCATCTATCCTTTATCATTGGCTTTTGTCATCCTATTTATAGTGTATGTTGAGTTGTGCGGTATTGATAGATTGATAAATAGATTAGAAAGTTGATAAACATCGCTCATAAGAAAGTAGCATGACCATTCTTTGCAAAAAAAAAATTAGAGTTCATTTTATATCATTTCAAAAACATACAAATTGCATTATGATCGTCATAATTATCCACTTCACCACTATAATATTCATCATCAGTAGCATCCATCTATTTATAATGATAATTAAAATCTAATATTATTAGTAAGAAGATGTTTTAATTTAAGCATACATCAGTCACATCTCAAACAAAACTCATGACTAATAAAGCAATATGAGTTATTGGGTGGTGGTCTCGCTTATGGGGTCAAATCAATATGCTCTAAAAAAATTAAATATCATTCTTATCGATCTCATAAGTATCATAGAAAATCCCATTAATCGAATAACTTTTTCGAGAAAGATGATACATCTAAGTCATACAAGTAAAGAGGTCTATTCATTGATAAAAAATGAAAAAACGTGAATGGGTATTGGGTTGATGATAAAATAGAATCCTGAATCGCGAATAGTGATTTGATTGGTGATGAAGAAAGAGAATTCTTGGTTCAAATCGGGAATAAGTCTGATTATATTTCTATCTTTGTGCATTCCGTTTGAAGAAAGGAAGGATCCCGAATAATCAATCTTTCTTTTAGTTGTTGAATCTCTCTTTAAATGATCAAGGGGAGCAAGTTTGAAAAATGATCTTCGAGTGTCTAGGGCAGGGCCAAGAGGGTTTCTTAACGCCTTCTTTTTCTTTTCATCAGAAAGACTTTTCATGTTAGGGAAGAAGGGGAACAAGCACACTAGAAGAATTAATAATAAAGTAATTTAACAAATTTTAGTTAAGACAAACTCAAGACTAATAAAACAATATGACTCAAAAGTGAAAGTTTATATTTGGTTCTTATCAATATGTTATGTTAGATGATATCATTATTAGTTTTTCATATTTACTTACTGTAATAGTTTTTTTATTTTTTAATATGATATTTTAGAAAAATGTCATATCAATCAATGTTATTATTGTTTAAAGATTATATTGTACATGATGGATTAATCAAATTCATAGTTAGAACAGATTGATTAAAATTATCTCGTCTAATTAATGTAATTTTAATTTACTTCAATTAGTTTTGTTTATCTCTTCTAATTTATCTTCATTTTTCATAGAGTAGCAGATGATTAAAATCAATTATTATTATTATATATTCATTCAGAATAAGGAATCTTATTACTATGTAACCGATTCAACTATCAAGTAAGAAAGAGAGCAAAATCATTCAAATAAGTATTCAAGGAAACAATAGTATTTACAAATGAACCTGTAACGAGTATTGGTTTGATTCTCTCTTAAAGGTTAGAGAAAGATCGGAGAACAATTATAAGACTAAAATGATATATTTTCTATTTCATTATATAGTTTTTCTAAACTAGTAGATAAATCAGTCATTTAATCAAAATATAGAAAATTAACTTTTCCAAAAAAAATTATTGTGTATGTTAAAAGACATATCTGTTCAAATCTTGTATTCTTAGTCTCGTCTTCAAACAATGGGTTCATCTTCAACTTCCTAGGTTATCATCTTATACGAATTTTCTCCGAATCTCCCCAAATATATGCTTTTAGAAATGTGTTTCCTTAATCTTTTCCAAATTTCCCAAGATCTTTGCTTGTAGAAATAAGTTTCTTGAATTTTCTCTGATTCTCTCCAAATTTATGCTTGAAGAAATGAGTTTCCTTTCTTCTCTGGATCTCCTCAAATTTATGTTCGTAGTAATGAGTTTCTTTAATCTTATCTGAATATCCCCAAATCCATGTTTATATAAACGAGTTTAGATGAAAAATAATTCAAGAAAATGAAAACCATGAAGAAAAAGATTTTAGATGAAAAGAGATGAAAAGAAAAAATAAGGAATTACTATATAGACGAAAAAATGAATGAACTTTCTAAAAAAAATATTAGGGAAGAAAAAACTTAATAAAAATAAAAGGGTACATATACAAGTATTATTTTTATACTAGTTTGTAACGGTTTCTAAGTACAAATTTGTACCTAAAAAATATATAAATTTTAAATAATATTTATATAAAATATTTCAACCAAGCATTTAACCAAATTTAATATAGTTATTAGTTAAATATTACCTAACAAACATAGCCAAAAGACCACTAAATCACAATCATTCTTTGAGTCTATACATGACAAAAAAACATGAAATTGCAAAAGCAGGACATATAGGCTCGTGAAATGGATGGATTTTTATATAAATTGTGATAATAATCTCATTGCTTAAAATAACAATTTGTATATATGTAACACATTAATATTTAAAATAATTCTAACTAATTTATGTTAAAATGAGATTCAAATTTATAGCATTTGAATAATTACATTGAGTTTTGAAATATGTACATTTATCGCTCAATGTATAGGAAACAAAAAAAGCTTATTTATACAAATATTAGCTCAACTAGACGTATAAACAAATAAAAATCCATTTAAATATAAATATATATACTATCAAAATTGACTAATTTAGCCTATATTACTAAAAAAATTAAATTATTTTAAAATTTATTTATTAATTATATATTCATTTTTTTTCTTTTTTTATAAATTAATTAATCAATTTCTTCCTCTTATTTTTTATTTATTTATCTCTTTCTATCTCTTTTTTATTCATAATAATTTTATGAAAATTTTCTCTTTTTATTTATTATATTTTGTGAAAATTTTTCTCTTTTTATTCATAATATATTTGTGAGATTTTTCTTTTTTCTTTTTTCTTTAATATAAAAAAATAAAATTAATAGTCTTTTTTATTTAAATTTTTATTCGTATTTATAATAATAATAAACAAAAACATTGAGTTATTATTTTTTTATAATCTTGATTATTACTATTACGTTTGATAAATTAATATACATTATTATTCAAATTAAGTGATATTTTGTTGTTAAAGGGGATAAGTCATTATAATTTGACTAATTTTCAAGTATTATCTCCTTAAAAAGATAAATAATTTTAAAATATTCAATATTGATATGGTAATTTAGAAAAATAATAAGAAAAATATAAAATTAAAATAATCAAATATTAAATACTAAAATATGAATCTAAAAATGTAGAAAAATATATAAATAATTAATTAATTAATAAAGAAAAAAGTAGAATGAAAAATTAATTAATTATTTAATAAAAAAAGGAAAGATTATAAAAAATATTTAATTAATAAATATATAAATTTGTAGATAAATAACAAAATTAATTAATTAATAAAGAAAAAAGTAAAATGAGAAATTAGTTAATTATTTAATAAAAATAAGGAGAGAGAAAGATAATAATATTAAATTAATAAATATATAAATTTATAAAAATTTAATTTTGTTAAATGAGTCATATTTATACTAAATTTGTTTTAAATATTAATAAAATATTTGTTATTTTTAGACCACTTATGTAGAACTATCTTGTGGCGGGTTTGGGTTGACAGGGTAATGAGTTCAACGATTCTAACCTAAATTTGACATATTTAATATTTCGGGTAAAAATTTCTAACCTAAACTTAACCTGTTTATTTATGTTTGACCTAATTCTGACCCGTTTGACCTGTTTGACCCGATTTATCTAACCCAACTCGAACTAAACTCGATGTAATTAATTCATATCTCATTATTTCAAATTAAAATGACATCAATACAAAATAAAAATAAAGTTAAATCACAAATTCACTTATACAAAATTTTACAAAAGAAAATAAGTGAGTGGGTAAAAAAAATAACACAAAACTCAACAAAAGAAACTTGTTAACGGGTTATCGGGTCTATTTTGGGTCATGTCAGGTCAACCCGATTTTGACATGTTTATTAATTAGAGTAAACAGGTTAACCTGATTTTGACCCGAACAAAAAGATACCTGACTCTAACCTGATTTTTTCGTGTTCGGCCCGAGTCGTGTATTCGTGTCGTGTCCAAAATTGCTGGCACTATTTGTGGATGGTCTTAGTGAATTCATATTTTGATCTAATTATTGTTATAAATAATTTTGATTTACATTTTTTTTATTTTTCTTTAACGTTGTTTATTAAATTTGACTTAATCTTATTAAGTATGTTATTATTACTATAAATAAATTTAACTTAAAACTTATTGTATGAATAAAAGTACAGTAAAGGGAACAAACTACAGATCAAGGTACCAAATTATTGGAGGGACGTTTCATTAAATTTCAAAATCACAACCAAACACATAATTAGTTGGAAATAAAAAATAACAAAATGAAAACCCTAATTTTATACACTTTTTATTTCTCTCTCACCCACAAAGAGGTGTTCTTTTCTCTCTCTATATATAAAGAGATCTCTGGCCCCTGTTCAACGTCTCCTGGAGCTCCGGCAACAGAAAATAACCTCAGCATCTGGATCTAAAAAAATCACAAATCAAGAAACATTTGAATCGTAAACAGCACTTAATTAGGAATTCTCACCATGCATTCCAGGACGGTTTCTTCTCATCCTTAATTAGCACTAGGTTTTTCAAGTTCTATATAAGCCATTGTAGACATAAACTTCTTTAGCAGAATACGGATAGAGATTGGAACTGGATCATTGAAAACTACGACAACTATGTTTATAGAGAAGAATACGTCTAGAGATTGGAACTGGGTCATTGAAAATCATGAGAGATCGGAGACTATTATAAGAAGGCGAAGGCGGCGGCCAGAAAAAAAGAAAGATAATTATGGTAGAATGACTGTGAAGCTAAGGGCCTGTGTCCATTTTATATATAAATCATAAGTATAAAATATATAATTTTATCCTAAAGTTTTAAAATTTTACAATTGTATCTCTAAATTTTTTAATTAGTCAATATTAAACACAATCTTATAATAACCAAACAAAATTAATTAATCAATATTAAACTTAATCGTATAATAAAACAAAAAAAATATATATAAATATAATCTTTATAATTGATGTAGAATTTTGTTAAAATAATAAGTACTATTAATATATACAAAATAAATTGCCTAAATTATATTGTAAAATTTGTGTCAAATTGATTGTATTCAATAAATAAATAAAATAATTTAATGTTCAAAAAATGAAGATTATAAGTATCACACAAACATAAATTTTTTCAAATTTTGTTTGAATAATAGTCTCATATAAAAAAAAAATTAACAATAAATTAAAGAAAAACTATAAATACAATCAAAATTTTAACAATCCCCTAATAAACCTTAGAATTTGATAAATACAAAATGGAAAAATACGAGAATGTCAGTAAACTTTAAGTTACATATATTTATACATCTTTTTTTTCTTTTTTTTTTTTCTTGTAGGCCATATTTTGTGTGGCAATCTTTGGATTAAAATTTTTTTTATTTAATTCATATAAATGTGTGTTTTAAAAGGTATTAACACCAATGTGGGACAAATGTTTTCATTGATAATAACACAAAGTATTATTGTATATATTATAATAAATAAAAGAATAATATATTGATAGAGAAATATGTTCTCTACAAAAAATAAAATTGCGTAACTTAACTTAACAAGAAAATGTCTTATTTATATATACTTAGTTGGTGCTCAATTTGATTTTTTTAGTGGTTAAAATTAAGAAACACGTTTTATTTAATATTATTTTTCTAATAATCTGAAGAATAAATATCTTCAAAATAGATTTATAAAATAAATTAATAAAGAAAATTTGACTTGTAAAATTTTGTAGGACTAATTATAATAATGTTTACATAAAAAAAATCAAAAAATATGATAATTGTGTATATCATAACTACAATGAAAATAGTTATTTCATTATATGTCTTTATACAATATTTTTTATCGTAGGAAATTATAATAAAAATAATTAAATCCACTAAAAATGTAAATTGTACTAAACGATGTGTCATGAAAGACTTTGCGTCTTCAAGAATATGTTCAAACTTGAATGTGCAACTATATAAGTGAAAATCTTCTAACGCAATTATGATTGATAGATTAAATAATATACTCTATATTCATAAAATTTTGACATATGTCAAAAAAAAATATTTTTTTAATATGTAATCGTTTACACGAATACATAATAGTACAAATATATTTTGTTACTAGTTAGCCAAGTAAACAATATTCTTCACAAAAGAATGTTTAAATGATAAGTATATATGAATGACTATGCTTATTAGAAGATATTTCAAGATTGTCTAAAAGAAAGTTTTTAATTATTGTGAAAATAATTTGAAATTGTACAAGTTTAGAGTCAATGACAAGTCTTGACATACATGTCTTAGACATAATGTCATTAAACAATATACTCTAATATAGTTATCACATTTGACTATGTTAATCAAATATAAAATTGTGGATCCACTAACCAAATTATTAAATAGAGAGTTAGTTTAAGAGTCTTTTAAGATATGAGCCTACTATAATCTAGTATGAAGAAAAACACAACTTATACATACTAGAGATCCGAAGAACTAGGTTCAATGGATAACCTAATTCTACTGACTTGGAAGTTTATTTCTGATGATTAATCCTATAACGAAACAATATATATTTTGATGAGGATAAGCATATTGCTTTTAATGATTCTTTGTGAGCAAAGAGATTATCTATATCATGGAAAAGTGGGGCCGCATTGAAATAATTGTACGGCTCAATTCTAAACTCTTTCACAGAACCAAACGCGTGTTCCATGGAAAAAAACATACACAACCATGAGAGCTTGACATGTATCAAGAAGAATTCTAAATGAAAGTGTGTAATCGTTTACACAAATGATAAAATAGTTCAAGGACATCGAGTCTACTAATTGACTAGTAAAGTTATATATAATTTCGTAAGGAATATTCAAAAGATTATACTTACCTATCCTATGTAGGATTCAACTATTGAACCTTTCATCGGGGCAATCTTTCAATTTCCATTAATGTGGGGGATTGTTGGAATTTTAAACTAATTTCATTAATTAAATGTAAATGAGAATTTGGATAAATAAATTAAATGTAATTTAATACAAATAAATATAAATTCATTCCAAATTCAAATGTGAATTTTGGTGAAATTTAATGCCAATGGATAAGATCGAATGTCAAGAGTCTAGAAATGTCAAGAGACTAGGAATGGAATCCATTGGATGAATTATCAACCGTTTCGTTTGATTGATAAATGAATTTATTGTGATGGTTTAATATCCAGTTTTATATATATCTCATATCTCTTCTTCACTTATTCATTATCTCTCTAGAATTCGAAAGATTTTTTCTTTGTTTTCTTGAGTGTTTTCGAATTTTACACTCAATCAAGTGTTCTTTTAATTCTTGACTTGTCGTATTTCCATTGAACTTAAAACCCGGTGATCGATTCAGGTACTTTGACAAGTTCGCTGCATATTAATTTCAGTACTGAATCTCTACTAGATTCGTTGTATCCTGAGAGAGAGTCATATGCGATAAAACACAAGGGAGACAATGAAACTATTTTAAGGGAAACATGATAAAAACATGCTTCAAATCAACATTGTATTATAGTGATTTCATTTTTTATAACATTATATTTAATTAATTTATTTGTAACATCATTTATATATATATATATATATATATATATTATTTCATAATAACAGTTCAATTATTTTTACGACAGGATTATAAAAAGAAGAAGGCGGCCAGAGGAAAAAAAGATTATTATTATTACTATAAAATGTTGAAACGATGAATCTAAACGTGTTAAATATGAATCATTATCCAATAATATACCATACTAACTGAAATTAAAAAAAAATAAAATTGGTTATCTAAACTTTTAATTATTTTATTTATTACATTATTTTAATTTATTGTTTTTTATATACAATATAATCTTAACTTAATTATATTAATTGTTATAATTTCTTGTTTATAAAATAATAATTACTCTTTGAAAACTCAATAACCATTTTTTTTATGAGAGAAACCAAGCACCTTGACAGTTTTAACTAACTTCATTAATCTTGAGCATTTGCCTAAAAAAAAATCATGTTGCTGATATTTTATAAAGGCACTTAATATAACACAATTTCAGATACTTAGATGGAATCTTTATCTTTAAAAGGTTCATGGGAGTATTAAGATAAGTATTTATTTATTAATATGTTTCAATATGACTTAATATTTATAAGTTATATTTTAAATAACAAATTAGTTTAATTTGAATATGTAATGATTTTTTAATTATGGTATATCCTATATGAAAGCATAGGTATAAAACCCTTTTAAAACATATTAAGGCAAATTAAAGCATTTACTTACCATCAATAAGATTTCTAAAATTCTCTCCAACTATTTTCTCTAGTTCATTCAATTTCTTGTTCTTTATTTATTTAGTTTTTTTTCTCTCTAAATTTTACAAACAGTTATAAAGCGGATATTGTAGGGATTTTTAAAAACAGTTAATATTAAACCATTTATATCAACCGCATTAAAAACGCTGGTATTGTAGGGATTTTAAAGCGGTTTATATTGAGCCCCTCTATATCAACCAATTTAAAAATCGTTAATATTTTTTTTTTGGAAAACAACTTAACGTCATTTCATCAAAAACCCAAAATTGGGAGAAATGGTCAATGATCAAAGCTAGGTAAATTCTAACTTTGATTAAATGAATCAAACGACTCCAAAGTATCTGATTAAAATGAAACAAAAAACAGAGATTACAGAAACAAACAATTAAAGCATACAAATCCTACTACTTAACATTCTTATTCAATTATCCAATATCATTTCATCTGCTTTCAGGTCCCAATCTAATGCTCTCGCAGCCCCACGGTTGGAATTAAACTAATTTAATTAATTAAATGAAAATAATATTTGAGCAAATGAAATTCACACCAAATTTAAATGTGAATTAATTTTAAAATTTAATCCAAATGAAATTCATAGAAAATTCAAATGTGAATTAAGGTGAAATAAATTTAAATGAAATTCATAATAAATTCAATGTAAATTAAGGTGAAATTAAATCCAAATAAAAATAAATATGTTAATTGTTATAATTAACAATAATGTCTTGAATGAGGCAAATAACAAATGTTGTTAATTATAATTGTAACTACAAAATACTTATTTTTGGATGTAACTTGCAAGGATAATGAAAAGGTAAGCAAGGATAACCATTGGATTAAAGAATTGATTAATAGTTTTAGAGTTTAATTTTAGAATTACAAATATCCCTTCACCTTGTATTCCTCTTCACACATCATCTTATCATATTTCACTCTATAATTTTCAAGTTTTTCCTTATCTTTGTGAGTGTTCTTCGAGTTTCTTGACTCGACCATTTCTGTGCGAAACCCGGTGATTGTGATTTAGGTACTTTTGTCTAGTTCATTGTTGTAGTGGTTTTCTGTGCTAAATCATTACGGATTCTGTTGTACCCTAGAAAGAAGCCACCGACGACGTTCTTCAGCACAAATGAGAGACGGTAAAACTGTTTTAAAGGAACTATAATTTCACAGGTCTCGTAGCAAACAAGAATATTTTTTTTTCATGAATCTGTTCTATTATCATTGTATTGTATTCATATAATATTTACGTGTAATTTTTACGAGGTAAGATTATGTTGGGTTGAAATTTTTAATTGATTTAAAAATAACTTAACAATTTGATTTGATGATTGATGAAATAGTTTTTGGATAAAACTAAGTTCAATAATTGTTAGTCATATCAAATATATAAATATATATTTAGATATCAACATCTTAAGTAGTGTAGTGCTAAGCATGCCCGCCTGTCATATAGGCGACCTGGGTTCGAATCTCACCAGGTGCAGAATTAATAATTAGATTTTTGTTAATTTGCAGGCACAACTGAAATTCAAAGAGTCTAATAGATGCAAGGAGTTAGACATCAGATGAAAAACGTCTAATAGACTGATCAGATGGGGGCGTCTAATGGACGGCAAAGATGATCAGATAGGCATCTGAAGGCAGATGCTCTTCCTGGCAGCTGGCATCAGAGTATTTCAGGCAGCTGACAGCAGAGCTCAACAAATGAATAACCGCCACGTATGCCATAATTCAAATTGCATGTACTGCTCAAAGAGTCTAATAGATGCAAGGAGTTAAACGTGCAGTCTAGAAAGAGAAAGTTAGACGTGGAGTCTAGTAAGAGAAAGTATCAGATGAAAAACGTCTAATAGACTGATCAGATGGGGGCGTCTAATGGACGGCTAAGATGATCAGATAGGCATCTGAAGGCAGATGCTCTTCTTGGAAGCTGGCAGTAGAGTATTCCAGGCAGCTGACAGCAGAGCTCAACAAATGAATAACCGCCACGTATGCCATAATTCAAATTGCATGTACTGCATTGTACTACCACGATCTCAATAATCTTTTTCTGATGTACTACCTAGTACCTCATGGATAGTACATCCAACGAAAAGATGACATGTGTCCAAAAGAAGGATTTGACCGTTGAAGCTTTTCAAGAATAAATTGTTGCCTAAGACAACAGAAAAATCACTAGCTGAAAAATACAAGAAACAAAGAGATAGTTGCTTCATTCATTTTTCTTTTAAGAAAGTTCCTGAAATCAAACATCTCACTTATCATCTAGCTGTGAATACATTGTATTACATACTGTCTTTTCTTTGAGAAAACTTCTGTGTTGTAAGTTGAACAAAGATTGTTTTGTTCAACAGAGAGTTAGCTAGATTAGTGAACTGTATTTGATTCAAAGAAGTATAGTGAATCCTTCTGGTGGTTGGAAGAAGGGGTGACGTAGGAGAGTTTGCTCCGAACATCCATAAATAACTTTTTGTGTTCTTTACTTTCTGTCATTCTTCTTTCATTGGTTCCAAGCTTCAAAACTGACGAACATTTCCGCTCTTGAATCTGTTTCAAGAGTTCGAAGGATTTGCGAAGAATAGAAAGAGATATTAATCCCTAACGGGATTTCTATCAAACAGTTTTTGATAAGCCTTCATCCTTAGCCAGACCCCCGTCTCTAACGATAAAGCCGATCCTATCAATTTGTATCAGAGCCTCGTTTTCTATTCTCAAGCTTCTAAAGAATCTGAATCATGTCTATGGCTGTCATCAACAATGTTCCTATGTTCTCAGAGGAAAACTATATTGTGTGGAAGGAAAGAATCCACACTCATCTAACTTCCATAGATGATGACATGTGGTTTGTCATCACCGACGGTCCGATAAAGATCGAGAAGGCTAGATCTGAATGGACCAATGAAGATAAAAGAAAGAACAACCTCGACAGCATAGAAAAAGACATCCTCTATAAGACATTGGATGACAACATGGTATACAAGATCATTACATGTCCCACTGCCAAAGATATTTGGGAGAAGCTGCCTAAACTGTGTGAGGGCAACGAGCAAACAAAAGAAAACAGACTCCTGGTTGCCACTCAACAGTTTGATAACTTCAAGATGCGTCCTGGAGAGACGATGACTGAGTTCGATGAGAGATTCAGTAAGGTTATCACTTCTCTATCCACTCTGGGCAAGACTTACATCAACATAGAGGTTGCGATCAAAGTCATGCGTGCTTTGCCCAGAGAGTGGGATATTAAGACGATGGCGATGAGGGAGTCTAAAGACATCAATAAGATGGAGCTTTTTGACTTGCTGGCCGATCTAAAGGTCTATGAGTTCGAGTTGAACTATAGAAATGAAGAGAAGCGCCCCACATCCACAATCATAACAAAGGCATTGGTGACTGTCAAGCGGCAAGTTCTGCGCCTAGTTAAATAAGTAGTTCTGCGCTACTTACTTAATCTGTTGTCACATTTTTATCCCCTCTTCTAGCCTAGCGGCAAAAAGAGGTGGATACTCACCCTAAGGTCCAGTTCGTGTTGCGTCTGATTAAATGGTTAAGTGTGTTTGCGAGCTACCTACTTAATCCGTTGTCCCATTATTTACCATTCTTGCTTTTAACATAAAAGAGCTCTTTATAAAGAGTTATTATATAAGTGATATAACTATATATATATATATATATTTGTGTTTTAAAATATTATATTAATAATTAGGACATTTAATAAAAATAAATATTTTTATTATTATTAAGCAATTACTTTTTAAATCATTTAAATTGTCAACTAAAATAAATTAATAATTTATTATTTTAAAATATAAATTATTAAGATTTCTTTCATTTGACCTAAAATAAATATTAGATTAATATAAAACAAAAGATTTCCTAATTGTTTCTAAAGAAAAAGAAACTTATAGATGGCCTTGACTAATTAGTTCATATGGTCAATTAATTCAATATATTTTTTAACGTTTCGTGAGGTTGAGCTCTTTGTACATCATAATAATAAAATTTTCTATTTCAAATATATATATATATATAATTTGAATTTTCTAGGTTGAAAAGTTAATTTGAATATATATATGAGAGTAAATTGATATTTGGGTCGGATCGTGGGTTCACCGTCCATAAACTGGAAACGGTTAAAAATAAAATTAAAAATGTTATATGTATGTTTCGAAATTATAACATAATAAAAACAAATAAAATCTTTTAACAACTAAGCTAATAAGATTATTTTTTTTTTGGGAAAATGACTTAACGTTATTTCATTAAAATTCTCAAAAACGGGAAAAAAAAAAACAAAATGAGTTTTTGTATTTTCCTAGACAATCCTAAGAAAATTAAGTTCGTTACGGTCTAAAAAGAAATGAATTATAAACAATTATTGGAATTACAAACAAATTTAAATTGCGTTTATTTCGCTAAAAAAACATCTTTGGTGACTTCCTCATATTATACCTTCTAGTTCCTATAGAGGTTCCAATTCTGTTCGTTTTTTGGGGCTCTTCTCCACGTCTGGATGTTCGCGCTATAGTCAGTTAAAATATCATCCCAGATCTGCTCTAGACTTCTTCGATTCCATGAGAATTCTCTCGCGTTTCCCTCTCGCCGATGTTGTAGACTGTTAGGTCGAATCCGCATTTGAAAATCTTTGACTTAAACTTTGTGCCATTCGTTTTCTTCACATCCACTTCCTTGATTTATTTCTAGTCTCCCAAGAATCTGGTCATCTCTATATTTTTTGCATATGTATTCCATAATTTCCAAGCAAACGAACAGTTCCCAAAGAGATGATCAATTGTTTCTTCATTCCCTTCACACATCAAACAACTTGAATCCGAAATTTCGATCTCTCGTGTTTAGCATTTCCCGAAATTCAATCCATATAATGAATTGGTGGCTTGGGATAACATTTGACAACTAGACCAGATTAGCTCAATCTATTGTTTGCTCTTTCTCTCAGATGGTGTTCCACACTTTGCTTGAAATCATCTTCCCATTTTCCTCGGCTTTCCATCGGTGTACATATGTTCTTTCGTTGAATTGGGTGTTACTAATATGTTCGAGAATGCGCCGCACCATCGGTATTCGTCTAAGGCGCGAATTCCATAGCTCGTCTTTAATGTCTCTAACCTTGATAGTTAGGCAGTCCCGCCTGATCCTCACATTTCTGAATTTATTTTTATTGATTAGCGGTTGATTCTCATACTAGGGATCATGCTAAAACATTGTGTTTCTACCGTTTCCCAGCTAATGTCAAAAAGTTCTACAATATTGTTTCTTAGCTTAAGGATTTTCTTTAATGACCATCTCATACATTCGCTTATTTTGAATGTCCGAACGCTTGATTTGTGTCTCATTAACCGAGTGTGGACCCACTTGATCCAGAGTGATTCTTGTTTTCTCTCGATGGCTCATAGGTTCTAATATGTCAACGCTTTATTCCATTCAACACAGTTCTTGAGCCCTATGCCACCTTCTTCCTTTGGTTTACAAAGTGCGGTTTACTTAACCTTCTTCCCGCCTCTCCCACTACTTCCCCAAATAATTTTCTCATTAGTGCGTTAAGTTCATTCATTACCTTCTTCGGGAGCACGAGTTTTTGCGACCAGTAACCGATGATTCCCATTAACAAGATTTTGACCACCTCAATTCTTCTAGTGTAGTGTATGTAAGTTCCTTTGCTACCCAACCAGGAATTGAGTTCTTCACTTTCTTGATTAGTGGTTTGCAGTGCAAGATTTGAATATGTTTTGCCGTGAGTAGTATGCCTAAGTATCTTACTGGGAAGCTTCATTCTGCGATGCCCATGATGTTTATAGATGTTTTGCTTTCGTTTCCTCTTTTACTCCTCCATAGAATGTCAAGCTCAATAAGATTTTAAATTTAAATTCTACACCAAATTTCATTAACGCGTGACAATTATAACAATATAATCTATGTATGTCTAATAATGCTTAATTTGAATTTGTCAAGTCGAGAGAGATGTGGTTAACTTTGATATATATGTAAGAGTAATAGATACTTTGATTAGATTGTGGGTTGACCAACCCATATAATTGAAATGGTTAAAAATAAAATAAAAAATGCTATAGATATGTTTTGAATTTTGTTAAGAAAAAAAACTCTTTAACCAACTAAGCTAATAATAATTTATATTTTACACAAATTTGAATTAACCATGAACATTTATAACAATATGATATATATAACATTATTAATAATATCTATCATCATTGATTTTATATAAACTAGCATGTAACTCGTGCATTTGCACGAGTAATGATTTGAATGAACCATGAACATTTATAACAATATGATATATATAACATTATTAATAATATCTATCATCATTGATTTTATATAAACTAGCATGTAACTCGTGCATTTGCACGAGTAATGATATAAAATCTAAGAAAAACAATTACGTTAAAAAATGACATTCCTTCCATGGAGTATAATAATTACTTATTTTATAGGGATTCGAACCCTAGTCACTAGTATAAAATATTAACACATTAACCGCTAAACCACTTATGATTGTTGAAATAGTTTTATAATTTTGTGTACACATATATATTTTGACCACTTTCAATTGATACCAACCTATTATCCATCGAAAAACCACGTCCACTTTATACCTTAAAAATTAAGCATCATTATATATATATATATATATATTAGTTAGTTAAAAAGTTGAACTTATATTGTTAAAATATCCTCCAATTATCTAATTTGATGTTGAATTTAAAATATAAAGTGTTATTAGTCTAGTTAAAAAGTTGTATTGTTAGGTTGGAAGTTCTAAACATATCTATAGTATTTTTAATTTTATTTTTAACCATTTTAAGTTTATGGCGGCTCAACCCAAAATCCGACCTAAATATCCATTTACTCCCACATATATATTCAAATTGAAAACAGATTTCGACCCGACAATCCTGACAATCGAACACTTTAAAAATTAACCATCATAATATAATATATATATATATATATATATATATAAAAGTTAAATAAAAGTTTAACCTATAAAATCAAATATTATATACATATAAATTAAAAATAGAAAAAGATATATAAAATACAAAAATATTATTTAATAACTTTTTTTTAAAAAAAATAGTTAGAAAAAATATGATATAAATATTTATATATTAAATTTAATAAATATATATTTAACATTATATAATTATTATATATTAAAAAATAAATTAGAAGATAAATATATTTAATTTAAAAAGATATATATATGAGAAAAAAAATTATTTTTATTAATAAGTCAATATAATATATTGAAAAAATTTAGGATATAATAATAAAGTTATATATATTATTATTATTATTTAATGTTAGGATAAGAGATATAATTATTTTTATTATATTTGTTTGTATAAGAATAATTTTTTTATATAATATATAAATATATATATAGTTATTTAAAATGTAACTTAAAAAATGCCTAAAATGATGGTAATGTGATCGATAATAATGAATTAGTGAGGGCATATAGATATATGAGTGATTTAGATTTTTATATTAGACAAAATGAATCGAATTTATTTATTTGAACATAAACTCAACCGTAAGTTAATGAGTGGGTATAAGTTATACATTTTTATAATTATATATCTAAAATAACTCCCTTTCTTTTATGAATTATTTTTAAAAAATAATTATATATATTAATTATTTTATAATATATATAATTATTTATTAAATATATATATATATAAATATTTAAAAATTAATATGTGATATATTTAAATAAATTTGAATTAATTATTTTATAATCTATATAATTATATATTAAATATATATATAACAACATATTTAAAAATTAATTTATGGTATATTTAAATAAAAATAAATTCTTCCTTTTTATATAATATACGAGGGAATTTGAGGGAGAGAATTTGAGAGAGGGATTGATGTGTCACTACATCATCACAGGTTGTTGGAAAAAGATAAAAGGTGAGGTTTTCGCTAATCAAATTGAGCCACGTCATTCTTTCCCATTCTCTCTCTCAAATTCTCTTTCCCAATCATTTCTCATAATATATATATATATATATATAATTATAAAATAATTTCAATTAGAAATGCACCAAGTTATGTTTGAGGAATTAAGAAAATGATTGATGAAAAAGTCTAAAATGATGGTATAATGTGACCGATAAAAATGACTAATAATGATGAATTTGTTAAAGTGTGTTTAAAATGAGGGTAAGTGATTAGATATCTTCTGATTTCAAATCAAAATAATGAACACATTTAGATAATATTAATTTAGATTTTATTCATGGTAAATGCATACCAATAAAGGTATAAGTCTTTATGTATTAATAATTTTATAATTTATACTTATTTAAAAATTAATTTATGATATATTTAAATAAAAATTAATTAATTTATTTAATTATTTGTCTCCGTTTTTATTAAAAAAATTTCTTCACTTATTTTTATTAGGTTAAAATATTTCTTTACTTTTTTTATTCATATTTATTAGATATGTCACCGTATTATCTTTTTTTTAATTTTTAATCTTATATTTTTTATTTAATTGAATCTTTTTAATAAATTATTATTATATGTATATATCAACAATTCTATTTGTATTAATTATTTTACTTTATAACTAATATTAAATTTTAAAAATATTCTTACATATCTGTTAGAATCACATCTCTGTTAGGATCGATATTGAAAATAGAGACGGAGTCTGAATATTGTTAATAATTTACAAAATTTGATTCGATTTTAACTCAGTTAGAAGTTAAAATATATTTCTATTCTTCACAAATCTTCACAAACTTTTGAAAGAATTCAAGTGCAGAACAATTTGTTGGATTTGAAGCGTTAGATAAATGAATGCAAATATCCGAAAATAAAGAACACAGAGAATTTTATGGATGTTCGGATATAAAATTCACACCTCACCCCTTCTTCTTCAACATGAAGGATATTCACTAGAAGTCTTTAAATTGTATAACGCCTACACAAACCCTTTCAGAAACGCAAGACTTAATTGTTCGTCTGTTCTGAACTCCTAGCACACACACTGCTAAATAGAACACCCTTTGTTCAACTTACAACACACTATTAATGACTATCAGGTAGTCCAGTAAATTATCTCTCAGCTTAGTTTGATTAATTACATTTTTTTAAATCTTTCATTACATTTGGATGCATATAAATAATCTCACAGTGGTATATTTCACTACTTATTCAGTTTTTTCTTCATTTAAAAGTTAAATAGCAGCTAACTATCTATTTTTAAACATTAAGCTATATAAATGTATTTAATTCTAATAACAAAGATCTCTCGGTTTAAAATAATTATATAATAATCTGATAATTAAAACATTAATATATATCATTAATCTTAACAATAAACCCTAATGAACATATATTAATTATAAAAAAATTAATTTGAATAGAAAAAACTAAATATGTATTCTAAGCTTTGATAAGACATGAACAATTAAATTTGTAGAAATTAGTGTTTTTTGAATAGTTAAAATCCATATGTTGTTTGGTTAGGATATATTAAATATATAAATATTTTAATTATTAATTTTGTTCATAAATTATTTTTAATAAAAAATATAGTAAAAAAAATATTTGTTCTTTTTTCAAGTCTTTCATTGATTCTACAATATTCTCATCATTTTGTTGACACATAAAATGTGTGTTCTTTATAAAAGGAAGGGACAATTTTTTTTTATAAAAGGAAATGACAATTCTTTTAATAACACTTGTAAAAATTTAGTTAAATAATAATATCCAATTAATCAATCAATGTATAAATTTGTGAATAGAGGATTAATAATAAAAAAATATATTAGGATAATTTTTATATTTTATTTTTGTTCTTTCTTAATATGACATCCATGATATATATAAGTAGAGTAAGGACACTTTTATTTTATTATTAAATCAGACCATATATTAACTTTGAATTGTACAAAAAATAATATACTTAACATTTTAAAAAATATATACAGTTTATTTATTTATTATTTTTAATAATATTGATAAAGAAAAAGTTGTTTTGAAATTATTTATTAACTTCTTTTAAAAAGTGATTTGTTATAATAAAAAGTTATATTGATCTTGAAAGTAATTTAAATATTGTTTTTAAAAAGGATTATATTGATCTTGCAAGTAATTGGTAAACATGTTTAGTTTTCTAAGAAAAAATATTATTACAACAATTTTTAATAAGATTATTATTTTTTATTTAAATATAAATCACTATATAAAATATATTAATTAGGTAAGAAACATATAAGTTAATAAAAAGAAAATATAATACTAGAAAATCAAATTTTGAAAGTTTAAGTGAAAACCACATTTAGAAAGTGACACATACAATCATAAATTAAAACTATATTAAAACTATATGTAAATTAATCGATTAAAAAAATTATTATTTGAAATTTATTTAAAATACTTATTATTTATTTAAAATTTAAATTTAATAAAATAAATAAAAATATGTTAGTACTACTTATGTAATATATATATATTTAATTTATAAAAAAAAAAAATCAAAATACCCTATGCAAGCAAGCACCAATAACTGTATCAAATCAGATAAAACAAAATTATGGGCCTGAGTTAGCCCAGATAACACAAATTATTAATTACTCATATATTAATTTATATATTTTCTCTTAATCATAAATGTAAATCAAACTAAAGAATTATATATTTAAAGTCAAAATATAATATAAAAGTAACAAATATTAATAATGTATAATTAAGATATTATATTGATATATATTCGATGTAATTAATTAATCTTGAAGTTTAATAATCTTTATGTAAAATATATAATTACTTTTTATATATATATATATATATATTTGTTTACATTTTCCTATGTGTCATTTATTATTCTTTTTTTTTTACCCTCCCTATGTCATATTATTAACTTTATTACTTATTTATTTATTACCTTTCTGGCATCTAAATTTTAATTTAGCTATTCATTATTTTCTTTATTAATTAAAATAATAAAAAATATTGAATTTTTTTTTGGGAAAAACGACTTAGCGTCATTTCATTAAAAATTCCCAAACACGGGAAAAAAACCACAAGTTTAAGAGATCATTCTAGACAGGCCTAGAATGATTTTGAAGTCGTAACATTCTGAATAAAAGATAAAAAACTAAAAACGTAAATGAAATATCTGTTTACAATGCTTTCAATTCTAGTGAGTTTAAAAAAATGTAAATTCCAGTTCCTGTAGATATTCCAGTTCTGCTCCGTGCTTGGAATTCTTCTCCACGTTCCCGCGAAGGCGCTGCAATCTAATACAATATCTTTCCATAACTCGTCAATGCTCATGCGGGTTCTGTCATATACCCTTGCATTCCATTCTTGCCAAATGTTATACACCACTGCTGCAAAGCCGTACTTAAACACGCTTGTTGCAAATCTATTTCCCTTGGCTTTGAGTAGTGCTGCTTCTTTGATTTCATTCCATTCGCTCGGGAAAATGATCAGCTCCAGGTTTTTATAGAATCTGTCCCAAAGCTCCGAAGCAATACAACAGCTCCCAAATAGGTGATCTATGGTTTCTTCATTTCCTATGCATAGAAGACAGCTCGCGTCCGGGATACTCATATACTTACTGATACGATCACGAGTGCTGAGTCTTTCCCAGAAGGCGAGCCATAGGATGAACTGGTGTCGAGGGATAATCTTCGTTGACCATACAAGAGGAGCCCATTCTACTTTCTACGCTTTTTCCCGGATTACCTCCCATATTTTCTTCAATATCAGCTTCCCATTGTCCTCAGCTTTCCATTCATGAATATTCGGTCTGTCGTGTAACTGTATGTTAATTATATGATCAAGTATCCTCTTTCCTTCTGGAATTCTTCTCAAGAGCAAGTTCCAATTCCCGTCTTTGATGTCTCTGATTTTGACTTTTGCACAGTCCCTTCTGATACGAGTATTTTGAAACTCCTCCTTGTCGATGATAGACTGGTTTTCAAACCAAGGGTCGTGCCAGAATAGAGTTCCTTTCCCGTCCCCTAGTCGGATGTCATAAAGATCTGCAATATCGCTTCTTAGTTTAAGAATCTTTTTTAGAGACCAGATCATACCTTCATGAATTTTGCAGGTCCAGATGCTGGTTTCGTGTTTCATAAACCTCGTATGCACCCATTTGATCCATAGTGACTCCTGATTGCGCTCCAAAGCCCACAGATGCTTGAAGATTAGAGCCTTGTTCCACTCGATAAAGTTCTTCAAGTCGATGCCTCCCTCGTCCTTCGGTTTGTAGAGAGCGGTCCATTTGACTTTCTTTCCTCCTCTTCCACTACTACCCCAGATAAAGTTTCTCATCAGTGTGTCGAGTTCCTTGATTACCTTCTTCGGAATGACCATTTGCTGCGCCCAATAGCCAATTATGCCCATAACCACGGTTTTGATAAGTTCGATCCTCCCTGCATAAGAATGTTTTTTTGCTGCCCAGCCAGATATCGTGTTTTTAACCTTTTCAATCAGCGGCTTGTAGTGTGAGATCTCAATCTGCTTTGCAGTTAACGGAATTCCTAAGTACCTTATGGGAAAGCTGTCTTCCATATGCCCATGATGTTGAAGATGTTCTGCTTTGTTTCGTCCATCACGCCTCCATAAGATGCCACACTTTTGCTTTCATTAATAGTTAAACCAGTGACCTCAGAAAAAGAACGTTAGTGAAGCCCTAATAATTTCAACGTCTGCGTGCGCTAGAATGAACAAATTGTCAGCAAAGCATAAATGTGTTACCTCCTCTACCTCACAGAATGGGTGAAAGATGTATGGACGATTCTTTCGGAACATCGCGAAGATGCTCTCAAAGATCATCATGATAGCTACGAAAAGGTAAGAAGAGAGGGGGTCCCTTTACCTTACCCCGTTTTAACCCTTGAAATAGCCTCTGTGGACTCCATTGACGCTAACAACAAAGCAGGATGATGAAACGCATTGCATAATCCAATCGATAAAAATCATAGGAAAAGCAGAAACAACCAGAAAGTCTCGAATGACTTCCCATCTAACAAAGTTGAAAGTTTTCTTGATATCTATTTTGAAAGTCATTCTCGGGGATATTTTCTTTTTCCCGTAACCTTTTAATAGGCTCTACATGAGAAGAATATTATGAGAGATTGTCCTACCGGGGATGAATGCAGATTGATTAAGATTTATTATTTTTCCTATTACATTTTTAAAACATTTAGAAATGATTTTTGAAATTATTTTATAAATCACATTGCAGCAGGAAATTGGTCTGAAATCTTGTACTTTCTCAGGTACCACAGTTTTGGGGATCAAGGTTAAGACCGCTGTATTCCATTGCTTTAACATCTTCCTGTTTTTGAAAAAATCCAGAACCCCATCAGTAACATCTTTACCCACAACCGACCAATTATCTTTGAATAACTGTGCATTAAAACCATCAGGACCCGGATTTTTATTCCCATCAATACTAAATAGAGCTTCTTTAACCTCAACTTTCGTGACCACCCTTATCAACTCGCGACTATCTTCTGCAGAGATTTTTCTATCAATAATTTGATATAAGGTATTCAGGTGACTTTGATGCTGCTTTCTTGTACCCATAAGCCGCTTATAGAAATCAATAGCCAGATCTTGGACACCCTTTTGACCATAAACATATTCACCATCATCATTCTTCAGCCTGTACACATTGTTTCTCATGTTTCTAGACTTGCATTTTCTATAGAAAAAAGCTGTGTTTCTCGTTCTTGGATTAGGAATCCTCAGTCCGGGTGCAAGATTCCTTAGTCTAGGTGTGGGAGGTCTTTGGTCGGGTGTGAAATTTCTCGGTCAGGGTGTGAGGAGAGCTCTCGGTCATGTGTGATATTTCTCGGTCAAGGTGCGAGGAACTTTCGGTCCTAAGCTGAATTTTCTCGGTCTAGATTAGAAATTCTCGGTCGAGTTTAGGGAAGGGTTCAATTTTCTCGGTTGAGTTTAGGGAAGGGTTCAATTTTCTCAGTCGAAAATCGAACTCAGGTTGAGCCCTTAGTTGGACATCAATAACATCAAACTACAAGTTTGATGAATTCGACTAGGGACATGGTCTTTTGATCCAAGGGCATGGGGAGCTTTGTATAGTCCCTATGATATTTTATAATATCATCCCGATGCATCATTCGATCGGGATGATGGCTCACTTAACTAAAAGAATATTGATTAAAAACCGTGTTTATGAGCTTTAATGTTTAAAGATGTGTAAGGAGCTAACTAATAGCTTCCTTATACTTCATATGGTTGAATAAAACCAAAACATAAACACTAATTATTCATTTTAACCGATTCAAGAACTGAATTTTTTTTTTTATAAAAAATAGTTTTTGATCAAACATGATCGGGATGACGTGGAATTGGCTTGAATATGTTTCTAATATCCTTAGAAACGTATTGAAAATATTTGTGAGTTGTTGTTGAGTAATAGAAACCTGATTTTGATAAATTTCAAAATTAAATTTGAGTATTTCTGATTTAGGTTGATTGATTTAGTTTTGTTTCGATAGAAAGCTTATAAATGATTATAGGGTCGTTTTCCAGTTAAAAAATCAGATAAGCAAGTTGTATATGAAACTGGTCAAACTGAAATGTAAAAAAAAAATCAATTTAAACATGTAAATCAAATTACAGTATGTTTGTAAGATTAGTATGAGTTAGAGAACACTCATGAACATTTTAAGAAGCTTTCTGAATGTCAGGTCTGAGTTCTACAACCTTACACAAAATTTCCAAAATTTTAAAAAATCTTGAATATCTATAATGACAGATTTCTCTTGGGATTCATTGAGGGATTATGATTGGATAGAAGTATAAATTCATATTCCTAGTAAAAACTTTACAAAGATGATATTAAATACTTTTGCTAAAATATTGTTTCTATAGTTGTATTAACTATTAAATAATATGATAATCCAAAAGGATATATTTTAGAGAATGAATTGAATAATGGACTATGGTGTGTCTCGTGCATTTGGGACATGTTGAATATAATGGTGGGGTTAAATGTCATCCGTTTTAAGTGTTTAATAAATTTAATGTCATTTTTTCGTACAAATAAAATAGAAAATTGCATTTGTTACAGATTTATTTAATTAAGTTTATTCGTTTTAATGATCATTTACGTATAATAATATTCAATTATAATTATTGTTATCCGTAATCGTTACAAGTTGTCATTTTTATTTGTTTCAAATTATTACACTTATTCACTAAATACTGAAGTATATTTGATTTTATTTATACAAGATAACTTATATATGTAAATTAGTGTAACAACTTATTATATAATCACAATTTATTTGTGCTTAAATCAAACTAGCCTTATAATAGATGGGCCTAGGCAATAACATATGTTTTATTAAAAAAAACAAGGTATATACTTTTAATAATATATTTTTTTTTAACTCTCTTTTACTTGTCTTTTTTGCTAGGGAAAATTAAACCCCAAAAGTCCTATCCATTGGAGGTATCCCCACTTTCTTTGTATTCATTTGGTAAGACTTCTTCAGTTTGAGTTATATCAATAACAAACACTAAACATATCAATTTACACTAGTTCTAGTATAATCTAGTATATTATATGATCACTCAATGTATTAATCAAAATATTAAAATAATTTATTTTTATTTTTTTATATTATCATTATATGTTATTAATTTTAAATATTTTACCAAAAAATCCACCTACTCAAAATTATCCCAATTATAATCAATTGTGATGTTCTCATTAATAATGTTAATGTCCAAAAGTGAGAATCTACCTATATGTTTAAGCAATGCCAATTCTTCATGTTGTTATCTTTATGGTAAACTTGGTTTCATAATTAAAGTCATCTTTGAATATGATCCAAACCTTATGATAAATTTGTTTTCATTGAAATATTAAGAAAATTATTTTGAACATTCATTCTTTAATTGATTACAAGTAAAACTGACAATTATAATATTACGAAGAACGATAGAAAATATCATTTTTTTCGAGAGCAAAAACCTTATGGGACAATTGCGTTGGAATTACGACCATCAACACACTGAGCACAATCGACACGATCAACATGTTTGGCACGTTCGGCATAGTCGGAATGGTCTCACAAAATTTAGTTGTTTGATTTGGTCGTAGGTTACGGGAAACGTGGTTACAGTCACGATCGTCGGCACATTCGACATAATCGGTATGATCGACACGTCTGACACGTTCATTTGAAAATCATTTGCTTGTGTCGCAAATCTTGGGTCAGAAAATCGGAAATACGGTCGCTAGGATTGTTTGAGAACATGTCACTTGGGTCGTAATTGGTCTCGATCATCAATTGATTTCGATCGTTACGGTGTTGGGCTGTGAAATAGGGTCACTAGTTCACTATTCTACGATCATTCATGGTCGTAGGTTATTCTCGGTTGTAAGTAATTTGGGTTTGGTTGAGTTGTCTGCATTCTTGCATTCTTGTATTATCTAGTTCTTCTACTAAGATGGGGAGAAAGAATAAGAATAAGGAAAAAGAAGTGCATGACTTCGTGAAAATCGATTCAAGCAAGAAAACGATAGATGAAATAGAAGATAAACAGCGCTCTAAGAAAGCGAAAATGCAGAAACAGAGGTCTTAGAAGTGTAAGGAAAAAGTGCATAATGAAACTGAAAGTTTGAAGTTTGAAATTAAAAAGGATAGAATATGAAAGGTTGAATACAAAAAAGGGAAAATCTCTACAGACTCAAGAATCAAATTACAAAATTTTTATTCCAAACAAAGAACAGAGAGATTCTGCTTAGTAAAAAACACATCAAACTACTATCCAAGTCAATATTCACCATCTTCAAGATTAGAACTTACTAAAACAAGATAAATACAAGAAGATAGTTAGCTGGTGTGTGGAAATAATGAGGGATCTTATGAAGTGCCCCAAAACCAAGACCTACACTATCAGAAGTAATTCCAACTTGAAAGTTAATGAAGTTTGGAAGAAAAATGTAGCACAGAAAGCTGATGATCAGGAGAAATATAAAGGCAAAACTTACCTAGTAGATTTTAAACCAAAAGGTGAGATTCTTAAATCCCTTTTCGAGTTTAAATTACCTATTGAAGTGGAAGAAAATGCATTAAAAATGGGAAAATGTATTTGTTGGGAACTACATAGGTATTGTAACCACCGAGAATCCCGTAGCAGCGCTCATGGTTGACACGTGGTATGCGGGCCAAGAGTGGCTCGAGGTTCGATGATTTCAACCTTGGCTTAGACTAACCTGGAGCTATGTTTCTTAGTCGAGGTGTATGAACCTAGGGGTGTAAATGAGTCGAGTCGAGCCGAGTACCATACTACTCGAACTCGACTCAAATTACATTATAAATACTCGAACTTGAACTCGATTGAGCACCAAAATTTATACTCAAATTCCAATCGATGACAATTCGCGCTACTCGAGCTCGAACTCAAAAACTCTAAAATTAAATTTTATTAATTAAAATTACATTTTACTACCACTATTATATCTCAAACATATTATAATATATATTTGATAAACTATACATATATAATCAAAATATTATTTTAAAATAACATATATAAATACCATCAAATAATTTAAAGATAACAAATGTTCATTCAATCACAAACATCATTTAAAAATTACAAACGAAATTGAATATTTAGAATATGTTCATCAAAAAATAGTACAAGTTATAAAATAAAAAATTGTTGAATGTTGAAAGACATTATCACAAATGTCATTAAGAAATTACAGAATGAAAAACGGAGTCATTAATGATAATCTTACAATAAAGTCACACCAAAGTAAATTATAAAGATCTTGATTGACCTGAGAATAATCAAAATTAAGCTTTAAAGCCTAAAACTTTGAAG
The DNA here is from genome assembly GCF_907164915.1 of Impatiens glandulifera. Taxonomy (NCBI): domain Eukaryota; kingdom Viridiplantae; phylum Streptophyta; class Magnoliopsida; order Ericales; family Balsaminaceae; genus Impatiens; species Impatiens glandulifera. The sequence continues at coordinate 24,814,664 of NC_061865.1, forward strand.
GGAAAAATTTTAATATAGAAAATTGGGGTCTTACATAAAAAAAAGATGATTCTTGTTGCTTCATCGTTCAAGGAATTTGATGCGCAATTTCTTTAATCTATGGCTCTTTTGTACACAAGAAAATACATTTAAATTTAAAAATTATTACAAATATTTAAATGTAAAAACTTACCTTTGTCTTTTTTGCACACATTAATACTTGTACTATTTCTGGAACTAATGATGAACGATAAGCATCAATGACCCTTGCTTCAACACTAAATGTTGATTCAAAAGACACCATGGTTATTCGAATTTCCAAAATATCTCAAGTCATCTTCAACAATATGTTATATGTTAGCCTACTCACTTTTTACCATTCCAAGCAATCAAATTTATCTCGATTAACCTTTGGCTCAATACGTTTGGATAAATAATCATTCAACACGTTTGTAGGGCGTAAACCTTGATTTGTATTTATATATTCATCCAAATCATCTTGTGGTTGACCATCACCTCCAACTTGATTGCCACTATAATGTTCCCTTTCTTCAATATTGTTTGCAGTCACATAATCATCGTAGAGATCATATAAACTTTTTTAATCTCTCTAATTTTTTTCTTGGGCATCAGCATTCGAATATATTCTTGATAAGCAAAATTCAACACTTCAAATTTTCAATCTAGGATCAAAAATAGCTTTAATGGCCTACAATAAATTGTTCTCTCCTTAATATTTGTCAAATTTAGCTTTCATTCTTTGAATTATTGCTTGTACAAAACCATCTGCAACATTAAAATTTCTGTCTAACATCATTTTAATCTTTTTCACTTCTTGAAGGAACAAATTTGATGTTGGATATTCACTTTCAGAAATAACTTGTGTAGAAGTCCAAAATATTGTAAAACTGAGCATACTTTCTCAACTTATACCCAATCTTTTAAACTAGGACAACCATCATAATATGGATCTCGATTAGAAAATTGTGGAAACACTGGTCAATATTTAAGTGCACAACTTAACATCTCAAATGTTGAATTCCACTTTGTTCGACAATCATGGATTAACTTTTTCCCAGGCAATTGCAATTGCTGCACTATTTCTGAAAAAGAATAATTCTTCCATCTGATCAATTAAAATAATCCACAATTTCTCTTATCTTTCCAGTGATGTCAATAATCTCTCTCAAGCCATCTTGAACCACAAGATTTAGAATGTGTGCACAACACCTCACATGAAAAAGTTTTCATTCGCATAACAACTTGTTAGCCCTTGAAAATTTGTCTTTCAATAAACGAATAGTTGATATTCTCCTAGAGGATATACAAACAATCAATCATACAACTATCTGCATCATCCAAGAGAAGACGACGAAAATATTTCATTTCATTTGTAGAACTTTTGATTCATTATGCATAATATGAACTACTGTACATTTATATATATGTTACCATGTTTGAGTTTTGATGAATATTTTGTTGTTGCTTACTAATTTGATAGATAAAATATGTGATTTTTATTGAGAATGGCTTGATTTATTATGTGGTGGGTGACTTGACAGTGAAAATAATTGAAATGAGCATGGATAAACCAGAATGCTCAAAAGGAAGCAAGAAAAGTAAGAAAAATGACTGATATTTAAATTTTTTTGATTAATATTTTTGAAGTTTTAGAATATTTATGTCTTGTTAATATAGTTATTATTTTTAAACATTTTATGGTTATGTTTTAATATATTGATGTCTTATGCTTTTGGCTTACAACATTTTGTTGTAATATTTATTCATAGTTTTGATTTTATAAAATTTAATTATATCTTTAGTTTTATAACAATTTCAATTTCTTAGCTATTTTATCTTTGAAAATTATTACGAATAATGTTGTTGATGTCTTGTTTAGTAAATAATTTTCAACTTTCAACTACAATATATCACTAAATTGCTGTAATATTTGTAATATCAATAATATGTATTGTTGAGAAACCTATGATGGATCGAATGGTATATTTGGTAAATATTTTTCAACTATTGCATAGAAATTCCTTGTATTAGAGTGCAATAATTTTTACATTAATCCATGTTAATCGCCAAATTACTTTAATTTTTGTAATATCGATATTATGTATTGTTGTGAAACCAATTATAAATCGAATGTTGTCGTGAAGTGTAATGATATATCAATAATGAATTTTGATATATATATATATATATATATACTTGATGAATAAAATTTAGAGATTTTAAATAAGAGTAATGATATATACAACCCCTTTACACAGCACCTTCATACAACACTTACCTCATTTAGAAAGAAAGAGAAAATATATCTTAAATAAATCATCAAATATACATGTCAAACTAACTTAGAAATTATATTTGTATAAAAACTCTTTAGGAACAAAAAATCCAAAAACAATTTATTATAAAAATGTATTTTCTTTTGCAAAGATAAAATTATATAACTCAAACTTGAACGTGATACATTGAAAATACTTTTTTATTTTTACAAAATCTTAAACCTCTTCCAATACAATTTTTTTTATCGTTTAGGATGGCATAAAATGATGTTAATTAAACGAAATTGCGTCTTAATTGGATAAAACATAGGCCTTCTCATTATATACCGTCTAAGTTAGAACAAACTAAATTTCATTTCAATAACATTTCTTGCAGCAGCATGTTTCATTTTGAAAAATTCTTCGCAGTTAGAAGGTGTTCGTGCAACATCCAAGATCCTAAATGGTACTTGTGTCCTTTAAAAATCCTTCTTCATTTGTGTATCCAACTTCTACTAAGTAATAGTAACATGTAGTAATGTAATTATTTATTAACATTTTTACTAAGTAACAATAACATATGTTAATGTATAATTTTTTATATGAATAAATAGTTATATATTCCTTATCTCGATGAACTTTTAAACCATTGTTTCTACTAATTGCATCTCATAAAATTTACTATCAACAACAGAACCTTCCCAACCATGTAATATATAAATGAACATCATATCATGAGAGAAAACCCCTAGCATGTCTATTTTAATTTTTCCTTTTCGATTTATATATGTTTCTTTTATATCTTCTCCCGTAGAATATATGTTCCATCTATAGCTCCTAAATAATTTTATTCATATATAAAAAAATAAAATAAAATACATGTATTTTATTAGTATATAGAAACAATACATTTATTATTTACCTCAAACCATTTCCATCTTTCATTTGTATGAGAATTTTGGAGAGTCTTTGACTTTTTTAGTAGGTCAACTTGAAGATTTATAACGATTTATAACAATTCATGCACATATTTACTAATTGTCCATCTGGAACGATGAAATGCAAATGAAGAATTTCTAATCTTAATATGATGAGATAGAATATATAGTAATATATATATCTTTTCTTAAAAGATACACTTTTGGAGTGAGATAACCTTAACACCTCCATCAAATTGCATAAACAAAGGAAAGCCCTTCTATCCTTTATCATTGGATTTTGTCATCCTATGTATAGTGTATGTTTTGAGTTGTGCAGTATTGATAGATTGATAAATAGATTAGAAAGTTGATAAACATCGCTCATAAGCAAGTAGCATGACCATTATTTGCAAAAAAAAAAAATTAGAGTTCATTTTATATCATTTCAAAAACATACAAATTGCATTATGATCGTCATAATTATCCACTTCGCCCCTATGATATTCATCATCAGTAGCATTCATCTATTTATAGTGATAATTAAAATCTAATATTATTAGTAAGAAGATGTAATAATCTAAGCATACATCAGTCACATCTCAAACAAAACTCAAGACTAATAAAGCATTATGAGTTATTGGGTGGTGGTCTCGCTTATGGGGTCAAATCAATATGCTCTAAAAAAATTAAATATCATTCTTATCGATCTCATAAGTATCATAGAAAATCCATTAATCGAATAACTTTTTTGAGAAAGATGATACATCTAAGTCATACAAGTAAAGAGGTTTATTCATTGATAAAAAAAATGAAAAAACGTGAATGGGTATTGGGTTGATGATAAAATAGAATCCTGAATCGCGAATAGTGATTTGATTGGTCATGAAGAAAGAGAATTCTTGGTTCAGATCGGGAATAAGTCTAATTATATTTATATCTTTGTGCATTCCGTTTGAAGAAAGGAAGGATCCCGAATAATCAATCTTTCTTTTAGTTGTTGAATCTCTCTTTAAATGATCAAGGGGAGCAAGTTTGAAAAATTATCTTAGAGTGTCTAGAGCAGGGCCAAGAGGCTTTCTTAACGCCTTCTTTTTCTTTTCATCAGAAAGACTTGTCATGGTAAGGAAGAAGGGGAACAAGCACACTTGAAGAATTAATAATAAAGTAATTTAACAAATTTTGGTTAAGACAAACTCAAGACTAATAAAACAATATGACTCAAAAGTGAAAGTTTATATTTGGTTCTTATCAATATGTAATATGTTATGTTAGATGATATTATTATTAGTTTTTCATATTTACCTACTGTAAATGTTTTTTATTTTTAATATGATATTTTAGAAAAATGTCATCTCTATCAATATTATTATTGTTTAAAGATTTATATTGTACATGATGGATTAATCAAATTCATAGTTAGAACAGAATGATTAAAATCATCTCTTCTAATTAATGTAATTTTAATTTACTTCAATTATTTTTGTTTATCTCTTCTAATTTATCTTCATTTTTCATAATTATAATTATAATTATATATTCATAATTATATTATAATTAAAATTATTATTATATATTCATTCAGAATAAGAAATCTTATTACTTTGTAACCGATTCAACTATCAATTAAGAAAAAGAGCAAAATCATTCAAATAAGTATTAAGGAAACAATAGTATTTACAAATGAACCTGTAACAAGTATTGGTTTGATTCTCTCTTAAAGGTTAGAGAAAGATCGAAGAACAGTTATAAGACTAAAATGATATATTTTCTATTTCATTATATAGTTTTTCTAAACTAGTAGATAAATCAGTCATTTAATCAAAAGATAGAAAATTAACTTTTCCAAAAAAAATTAGTGTGTATGTTAAAAGACATATCTGTTCAAATCTTGTATTCTTAGTCTCGTCTTCAAACAATGGGTTCGTCCTTAACTTCCTAGGTTATCATCTTATACGAATTTTCTCCGAATCTCCCCAAATATATGCTTTTAGAAATGTGTTTCCTTAATCTTTTCCGAATTTCCCCAGATCTTTGCTTGTAGAAATAAGTTTTTTGAATTTTCTCTGATTCTCTCCAAATCTATGCTTGAAGAAATGAGTTTCCTTTCTTCTCTAGATCTCCTCAAATTTATGTTCGTAGTAATGAGTTTCCTTAATCTTATCTGAATATCCTTAAATCCATGTTAATATAAACGAGTTTAGATGAAAAATAGTTAAAAAAAAATAAAAACCATGAAGAAAAAGATTTTAGATGAAAAGAGATGAAAATAAAAAATAAGGAATTACTATATAGACGAAAAAATGAATGAACTTTCTAAAAAAATATTAGGGAAGAAAAAACTTAATAACAATAAAATGGTACATATAAAATTATTGTTTCTAGGTACAAATTTGTACCTAAAAAATATATAAATTTTAAATAATATTTATATAAAATATTTCAACCAAGCATTTAACCAAATTTAATATAGTTATTAGTTAAATATTAACTAACAAACATAGCGAAAAGACCACTAAATCACCATCATTCTTTGAGTCTATATACCTAACAAAAAAACATGAAATTGCAAAAGCAGGACATCTAGCTCGTGAAATGGATGGATTTTTATATAAATTGTGATAATAATCTCATTGCTTAAACTAACAATTTGTATATATGTAATACATTAATATTTAAAATAATTCTAACTAATTTATGTTAAAATGAGATTCAAATTTATAGCATTTGAATAATTACATTGAGTTTTGAAATATGTACATTTATCGCTCTATGTATAGAAAACAAAAAAAAGCTTATTTATACAAATATTAGCTTAACTAGACTTATAAACAAATAAAAATCCATTTAAATATAAATATAGATACTATCAAAATTGACTAATTTAGCCTATATTACTAAACAAAGTTCATTTTTTTTCAATTTATTTATTAATTATATATTCATTTTTTTTTCTTTTTTTATAAATTAATTGATCAATTTCTTCCTCTTATTTATTTATTTATTTATTTATCTCTTTCTATCTCTTTTTTATTCATAATATTTTTATGAAAATTTTCTCTTTTTATTTATAATATTTTGTGAAAATTTTCTCTTTTTATTCATAATATATTTGTGAGATTTTTCTTTTTTCTGTTTTCTTTAATATAAAAAAATAAAATTAATAGTCTTTTTTATTTAAATTTTTATTGGTGTTTATAATAATAATAAACAAAAACATTGAGTTATTATTTTTTTATAATCTTGATTATTACTATTATGTTTGATAAATTAATATATATTATTATTCAAATTAAGTGATATTTTGTTGTTAAAGGGGATGAGTCATTATAATTTGACTAATTTTCAAGTATTATCTTCTTAAAAAGATAAATAATTTTAAAATATTCAATGTTGATATGGCAATTTAGAAAAATAATAAGAAAAATATAAAATTAAAATAATCAAATATTAAATACTAAATTATGAACCTAAAAATGTAGAAAAATATATAAATAAATTAATTAATTAATAAAGAAAAAAATAGAATGAAAAATTAATTAATTATTCAATAAAAAAGGAAAGAGAATAAAAAATATTTAATTAATAAATATATAAATTTGTAGATAAATAACAAAATTAATTAATTAATAAAGAAAAAAATAAAATGAGAAATTGATTAATTATTTAATAAAAATAAAGAGAGAGAAAGATAATAATATTAAATTAATAAATATATAAATTTATAAAAGATTAATTTTGTTAAATGAGTCATCTTTATACTAAATTTGTTTTAAATATTAAATAAAATCTTTGTTATTTTTAGACTAATTATGTAGAGAGCATGTTTGGGTTAACAGGTTAATGGGTTCAATGATTCTAACCTAAATTTGACATATTTAATATTTCGCTTAAAAAATCTCTAACCTAAACCTACCCTGTTTATTTATATTTGACCTAATTCTGACCCGTTTGACCTGTTTAACCCGATTTACCTAACCCAACTCAAACTAAACTCGATGTAATTAATTCATATCTCACTATTTCAAATTAAAATGACATCAATACAAAATAAAAATAAAGTTAAATCACAAATTCACTTATACAAAATTTTACAAAAAAAAATGAGTGAGTGGGTAAGAAAAAATAACACAAAACTCAACAAAAGAAACTTGTAAACGGGTTATCGGGTCTATTTTGGGTCATGTCAGGTCGACCCGATTTTGACATGTTTATTAATTAGATTAAACAAGTCGATCTGATTTTGACCCGAACAAAAAGATACCCGACTCTGATTTTTTTGTGTTTGGCCCGGGTCGTGTATTCTTGTCGTGACTCTGATTTTTTCGTGTTTGGCCCGGGTCGTGTATTCTTGTCGTGTCCAAAATTGCTGGCTCTATTTGTGTATGGTCTTAGTGAATTCATATTTTGATCTAATTATTGTTATAAATAATTTTGATTTACATTTTTTTATTTTTCTTAAATGTTGTTTACTTAATATTAAATTTGACTTAATCTTATTAAGTATGTTATTATTATTGTAGATAAATTTAACTTAAAACTTATTGCATGAATAAAAGTACAGGGAAACAAACTAAACAAACTACAGATCAAGATCAAGGTACCAAATTATTTCATTAATGTTCAAAATCACAACCAAACACATAATTAGTTGGAAATAAAAAATAACACCAATGAAAACCCTAATTTTACACGCTATAATTTACACATCTTTTTATTCCTCTCTCACCCACAAAGAGGTGTTCTTTTGCGTCGGTCTCCTCTGCGTATTTCTTGAGGCATTTTGGACACTTCCAATTCTTCTCTAGGCCGTGTTTTCTGGCGTAGTGTTTCTTTATTGCTGTGATATCGCCCAAAGCTTGTTTCGGGTCGTGATGTTTGCAACTGCGCTCAGGACAAATGAACACTTTTCCCTCACGTCCTCTCCCCCTGTTCAACGTCTCCTGGAGCTCAACGTCAGGTAACAAAGCAATCACCTCAGCATCTGGATCATAAAAAAACACAAATCAAGAAACAAATTATAAAACATTTGAATCGTAAACAACACTTAATTAGGAACTCTCACCATGCATTCCAGGACGGTTTCTTCTCACCGACTTGAAGAAGAGGTTTTTCAAGTTCTATATACGCCATCGTAGACATAAACTTCTTTAGCAGAATACGACTAGAGATTGGAACTGGGTCATTGAAAACTAGGACAACTATGTTTATAGAGAAGAATACGGATAGAGATTGGAACTGCGTCATTGAAAATCATGAGAGATCGGAGACTACAGAAGGATTAGGAGAAAAAGGCAAGAATACGGCTAGAGAAAGGAACTGGTTCATTCAAAGTTTTGAGAGATCTAAAACTACAATAGGATTAGGAGAAGAAGACTGCTAGATACCGGAATTGGTTCTTAAAAAAAATTAAAAGATCAGAGACTATGACAGGACTAGGAGAGGAAGACGGAATGATTAGAAGAAGAAGACGACTTGAGATCGGAAACTATTATAAGAAGGCGATGGCGGCTGCGGCGGCCAGACGATAAAGAAAGAAAATTAGGGTAGAATGACTCTGAAGCTAACCTTTGGGCCTGTTTGGGCCTGTGTCCTCTTTATATATAAATCATAAGTATAAAATATATAATTTTATTCTAAAATTTTAAAATTTTACTATTGTATCTCTGAGTTTTTTAATTAGTCAATATTAAACACAATCTTATAATAACCAAAAAAAAATTAATTTATCAATATTAAAATTAATCGTATAATAAAACAAAAAATATATATATATAAATATAATCTTTATAATTGATGTAGAATTTTGTTAAAATAATAAGTATTATTAATATATACAAAATAAATTGCCTAAGTTATATTGTAAAATTTGTGTCAAATTGATTGTATTCAATAAATAAATAAAATAATTTAATGTTCAAAAAAATGAAGATTATAAGTATCACACAAACATAAATTTCTTCAAATTTTGTTTGAATAATAGTCGGATATAAAAAAAAATTAACAACAAATTAAAGAAAAGAAAAACTATAAATACAATCAAAATTTTGACAATCCCGTAATGAACCTTAGCATTCGATAAATACATAATAGAAAAATACGAGAATGTCAGTAAACTTTAAGTTACATATATTTATACTTTTTTTTTTTCTTGTAGGCCATATTTTGTGTGGCAATCTTTGGATTAAAATTTTTTTGGATTTAATTCATATAAATGTGTGTTTTAAAAGGTACTAACACCACTGTGGAACAAATGTTTTTATTGATAATAACACAAAATATTATTGTATATATTATAATAAACAAAAGAATAATATATTGATAGAGAAATATGTTCTCAACAAAAAAATAAAATTGCGCAACTTTACATAACAAGAAAATGTCTTATTTATATTTGCTTAGTTGGTGCTTAATTTGATTTTTTTTAGGATTTAAAAATAATTAAATCCACTAAAGATGTAAATTGTACTAAACGAGGTGTCATGAAAGACTTTGCATCTACAAGAATATGTTCAAACTTGAATGTGCAACTATATAAGTAAAAATCTTCTAACGAAATTATGATTGATAGATTAAATAATATACTCTATATTCATAAATTTTTGACATATGACAAAAAATATATATTTTTTTAATATGTAATCGTTTACACGAAGACATAATAGTACAAATATATTTTGTTACTAGTTAGCCAAGTAAACAATATTTTTCACAAAAGAATGTTTAAATGATAAGTATATATGAATGACTATGCTTATTAAAAGATATTTCAAGACTGTCTAAAAGAAAGTTTTTAATTATTGTGAAAATAATTTGAAATTGTACAAGTTTAGAGTCAATGACAAGTCTTGACATACATGTCTTAGACATAATGTCATTAAACAATATACTCTAATATAGTTATCACATCTGACTATGTTCATCAAAGATAAAATTGTGGATCCACTAACCAAATTGTTAAATAGAGAGTTAGTTTAAGAGTCTTTTAAGATATGAGCCTACTATAAGCTGGTATGAAGAAAAACACAATTTATGCAGACTAGAGATCCGAAAAACTAGGTTCAATGGATAACCTAATTGTACTCACTTGGAAGTTTATTGTTGATGATTAATCCTATAACGAAACAATATATATTTTGATGAGGATAAGCATATTGTTGATAATGATTCTTTGTGAGCAAAGAGATAAGCTATATCAGGGAAAAGTGGGGCCACATTGAAATAATTGTACGACTCAATTCTAAAGTCTTTCACGGAACCAAGCGCGTGTCCCATGATAAAAACATACACAACCATGAGAGCTTGACATGTATCAAGAAGAATTCCAATTGAAAGTGTGTAATCGTTTACACAAATGATAAAATAGTTCAAGGACATCGAGTCTACTAATTGACTAGTAAAGTTATATATAATTTCGTAAGGAATGTTCAAAGGATTATACTTACCTATCCTATGAAGGATTCAACTATTGAACCTTTTATCGGGTCAATCTTTCAATGTCCATTAATGTGGGGGATTGTTGGAATTTTAAACTAATTCCATTAATTAAATGTAAATGAGAATTTGGATAAATAAATTAAATGTAATTTAATACAAATAAATATAAATTCATTCCAAATTCAAATATGAATTTTGGGGAAATTAAATGTCAATGGATAAGAACGAATGTCAAGAGTCTAGGAATGAAATCCATTGAATGAATTATCAACTGTTTCGTTTGATTGATAAATGAATTTATTGTGATGGTTTAATTTCCAATTTTATATATATATATATATATATATATATATCATGTTCGACTCTTCGTATATCTCATATCTCTTTTTCACTTATTCATTATCTCTCTAGAATTCGAACGATTTTTTCTTTGTTTTCTTGTGTGTTTTCGAGTTTTACACTCAATCAAGTGTTCTTTGAATTCTTGACTTGTCGTATTTCCATTGAACTTAAAACCCGGCGATGGATTCAGGTACTTTGACAAGTTCGCTGCATAGTAATTTCAGTGCTGAATCACTACTAGATTCGTTGTACCCTGAGAGAGAGTCATATGCGATAAAACACAAGGGAGACAATGAAACTATTTTAAGGGAAATATGATAAGAACATGCTTCAAATCAACATTGTATTATAGTGATTTTATTTTTTATAACATTATATTTAATTAATTTATTTGTAACATCATTTATTTATATATATATATATATATATATTATTTCAAAATAACAGTTCATTAATTTTTACGACAGGGCTATAAAAAGAAGAAGGCGGCCAGAGGAAAAAAAAGATTATTATTATTACTATAAAATGTTGAAACGATGAATCTAAACGTGTTAAATATGAATCATTATCCAATAATATACAATACTAACTCAAATTAAAAAAATAAAATTGGTTATCTAAACTTTTAATTATTTTATTTATTGCATTAATTTAATTTAGTGTTTTTTATATACAATATAATATTAACTTAATTATATTAATTGTTATAATTTCTTATTTATAAAATAATAATTACTTTTTGAAAACTCAATAACCATTTTTTTTATGAGTGAAACCAAGCACCTTGACAGTTTTAACTAACTTCATTAATCTTGAGCATTTGCCTAAAAAAAATCATGTTGCTGATATTTTATAAAGGCACTTAATATAACACAATTTCAGATACTTGGATCGAATTTTTATCTTCAAAAGGTTCATGGGAGTATTAAGATAAGTATTTATTTATTAATATGTTTCAATATGACTTAATATTTATAAGTTATATTTTAAATACAAAATTAGTTTAATTTGAATATGTAATGATTTTTTAATTATGGTATATCCTATATGAAAGCATATGTATAAAACCCTTTTATAACCTATTAAGGCAAATTAAAGCATTTACTTACCATCAATAAGATTTCTAAAATTCTCTCCAACTATTTTCTCTAGTTCATTCAATTTCTTGTTCTTTAGTTATTTAGTTTTAATTTTTTTTCTCTAAATTTTACAAACAGTTATAAAGCGGATATTATAGGGATTTTTAAAAACAGTTAATATTAAATCATTTATATCAACCGCATTAAAAACGCTGATATTGTAGGGATTTTAAAGCGGTTTATATTGAGCCTCTCTATATCAACCAATTTAAGAATCGTTAATATTTTTATTTTGGAAAACAACTTAACGTCATTTCATCAAGAACCCAAAATTGGGAGAAATGGTCAATGATCAAAGCTAGGAAAACTCTAACTTTGATTAAAGGAATCAAACGACTCCAAAGTATCTGATTAAAATCAAACAAAAAACAGAGATTACAAAAACAAACAACTAAAGCATACAAATCCTACTACATAACATTCTTATTCAATTATCCAATATCATTTCATCTACTTTCAGATCCCAATCTAATGCTCTCGCAGTCCCACTGTTGGAATTAAACTAATTTTATTAATTAAATGGAAATGATATTTGAGCAAATGAAATTCACACTAAATTCAAATGTGAATTAATTTTGAAATTTAATCCAAATGGAATTCATAGCAAATTCAAATGTGAATTAAGGTAGAATTAATTCAAATGAAATTCACAATAAATTCAATGTAAATTAAGGTAAAATTAAATCCAAATAAAAATAAATATGTTAATTGTTACAATTAACATTAATGTCTTGAATGAGGCAAATAACAACTGTTGTTAATTATAATTGTAACTACAAAATACTTATTTTTGGATGTAACTTGCAAGGATAATGAAAAGGTAAGCAAGGATAACCATTGGATTAAAGAATTGATTAATAGTTTTAGAGTTTAATTTTCAATTATAAATATCCCTTCACCTTGTATTCCTCTCCACACATCATCTTATCATATTTCACTCTATAATTTTCAAGTTTTTCCTTATCTTTGTGAGTGTTCTTCGAGTTTCTTGACTCGACCATTTATGTACGAAACCCGGTGATTGTGATTTAGGTACTTTTGTATAGTTCATTGTTGTAGTGGTTTTCTATGCTAAATCATTACAGATTCCGTTGTACCCTAGAAAGCAGCCACCGACGACGTTCTTCAGCACAAATGAGAGACGGTAAAACTTTTTTAAAGGAACTATAATTTCACAGGCCTCGTAGCAAACAAGAAGATTTTTTTTTCATCTCATTAAATAATCTATTGTATCTGTTCTATTATCATTGTATTGTATTCATATAATATTTACGTGTAATTGTTACGAGGTAAGATTACCAACCACTTTTTCTTATCACTTGTTTGGTTTTAGGCTTCATTATTAGTGATTGAACTGTTGCATAAAAATCGTATATATTGATGTGTTCATTATCAACAATTTTTAAAGCGATAGAAATAGAGAGAATCAATATTAACCGTTTTAAAATTCCTTAATATAGATGGGTCAATATCAACATTTTTAAAACGATTAATATTATTCCCTCTATATAAATTGCTTGAGCAACCATTAATATTAACGATTTTTAAAACGGTTAATATTGAAATAATCAATTTTTAACCATTAAGTTCCAATTTTTTCAGCCATTCTTCTTTGAGTTGCGCATCTTCTTGTGATTTCCAATTACTTTTGTTAGACAAATGTTCTCTCATTGTTTCATTTACAACATCAATTTCTTCCTCGTCTATATGTGGTAGGTTCAAGTCAAATTGTTTCATCTCCATATTTTTTTTTCTTGGAAAGAAACTTGGGGCTTTGGTGGTAGGTTCAAGTCAAATTGATTCATTTATGTACAATTAATTTTTTCTTGGAGAATGACTTCTTTTATTGGTGATAGGTTCAAATCAAATTGTTGCATCTCTACAACTTCAGTTTTTATTTGGAGACTAAGTTTTTTTTGTTGATGGTAAATCAAGTTAAATTGTTTCTTCTTCGTATATTTATTTTTGTATTGGAGAGTGAATTCCCTCCTTCTAACTAATAAATTTATAATATGAATCTATTCTCGACTATATTCATCTTTGGGGGAGTATAAAGATGATCGGAGTCATCCTTTTATTAAAGTATTTTCTATGAAAATGACTCATAGTCGAGAATAGATTCAACGTAAGAAAAAACTGGAAAAAAATAATTAAGGCAGAAAAATATAAAATAAATATTATTTTCTATAATCAAAATCATTCCAACATAGAAATAGACAATATATATAAAATTTAAATCTTAAAAAATAGAAATTATGACATACAATCGAGAAGGTGCCAAGAAATATTTGGATTCCATTTTCTGCTAGCCAGCCTGATAGCTGAAGCGAGGTCATTCACTTTTTCCCTCCGATGTATTATTAATTAAAATATATATATATATATATTTCTTATTTTCTCTATTCATAATAAAGGATTATAATATATATATATATATATTTCTTATTTTATCTAATCCTGATAAAGGATTATAAAATAGAAAGCTTCAAAATAAAAAACGAGGACATTAGAAAACGGTGCGTCTAGAGATCAGAACGAAGGGTTTTTACTTCAAACAAAACTCACTCATTTATTTTTTGAAATTTAAAACTTGGCCACCACAATGTGTTAAACACATAATCTACAAACACACTTAACTAGCGCATAACTTTTCGTTTGACGGGATCGAATCCAAGATCTTTCAAAAGAGCTGAGAATATCAACATCTTGTTACCGCTAAACTAGAAGAGGGATAATTTACTATTGTTTTTTTTTGGGAAAATAGCTCAGTGCAATTTCATTAAAAAAACTCAAAAAAGTGAAAAAAATACAAAAGTTTAAGATCAGATCTAGACAATTTCTAATTTGACAATGAAACAATAATTGAATTACAGACAACAACAAACTTAATCTGTTGTCCCATTTATCCCCTCTTCTAGCCTAGCGGCAAAAAGAGGTGGATACTCACCTTAAGATCCGGTTTGTGTTGCGTCTGATTAAATAGTTAAGTGTGTTTGTGAGCTACCTACTTAATCTGTTGTCCTATTATTTACCATTCTTACTTTTAACATAAAAGAGCTCTTTATAAAGACTTATTATATAAGTGATATAACTATATATATATATATGTGTGTTTTAAAATATTATATTAATAATTTGGACATTTAATAAAAATAAATATTTTTATTATTATCAAGCAATTAATTTTTAAATCAATTAAATTGTCAACTAAAATAAATTAATAATTTATTATTTTAAAATATAAATTATCAAGATTTCTTTCATTTGACCTAAAATAAATATTTGATTAATATAAAACAAAAGATTTCCTAATTGTTTCTAAAGAAAAAGAAACTTATAGATGGCCTTGACTAATTAGTTCATATGGTCAATTAATTCAATGTATTTTTTAACGTTTCGTGAGGTTGAGCTCTTTGTACATCATAATAATAAATTTTTCTATTTCAAATATATATATATATATATATAATTTGAATTTTCTGGGTTGAAAAGTTAATTTGAATATATATATGAGAGTAAATTTATATTTGGGTCGGATCGTGGGTTCACCCGTCCATAAACTGAAAACGGTTAAAAATAAAATTAAAAATGTTATATGTATGCTTCGAAATTACAACATAATAAAAACAAATAAAATCTTTAACAACTAAGCTAATAAGATTAATTTTTTTTGGGAAAATCACTTAACGTTATTTCATTAAAATTCTAATAAACAGGAAAAAAACAAAATGGGTTTTTGTATTTTCCTAGACAATCCTAGGAAAATTAAGTTCGTTACGGTCTAAAAAGAAATGAATTATAAACAATTATTGGAATTACAAACAAATTTAAATTGCGTTTATCTCGCTAAAAAAACATCTTTGGTGACTTCCTGATATGATACCTTCTAGTTCCTATAGAGGTTCCAATTCTGTTCGTTTTTTGGGGCTCTTCTCCACGTCTGAATGTTCGCACTATAGTCAGTTAAAATATCATCCTAGATCTTCTCTAGACTTCTTCGATTCCTCGAGAATTCCCTCGCGTTTCCCTCCCGCCGATGTTGTAAACTGTTTAGCCGAATTCGCATTTGAAAATCTTTGACTTAAACTTTGTGCCATTCGTTTTCTTCACAGCCACTTCCTTGATTTCTTTCTAGTCTCCCGAGAATCTGGTCATCTCCATATTTTTTGCAAATGTATTCCATAGTTTTAAGGCAAAGGAATAGTTCCCAAAGAGATGATCAGTTGTTTCTTCATTCCCTTCACACATCAGACAACTTGAATCCAAAATTTCCATGTACTTCCTGATGCGATCTCTCGTGTTTAGCATTTCCCGAAATTCAAGCCTTAGAATGAATTGGTGGCTTGGGATAACATTTGACAACCAGACCAAATTATCTCAATCTATTGTTTGCTCCTTCTCTCAAATGGTGTTCCACACTTTGCTTGAAATCATCTTCCCATTTTCCTCGGCTTTCCCTCGGTGTACGTATGTTCTTTCGTTGAATTGGATGTTACTAATATGTTTGAGAATGCGCCGCCCCATCGGTATTCGTCTAAGGCGCGAATTCCATAGCTCGTCTTTAATGTCTCTAACCTTGACAGTTAGGCAATCCCTCCATATCCTCACATTTCTGAATTTATTTTTATTGATTAGCGGTTGATTCTCATACCAGGGATAATGCCAAAACATTGTATTTCTACCGTCTCCCCATCTAATGTCAAAAAGTGCTACAATATTGTTTCTTAGCTTAAGGATTTTCTTTAATGACCATCTCATACCTTCCCTTATTTTGAATGTACGAACGCTTGATTCGTGTCTCATTAACCGAGTGTGGATCCATTTGATCCAGAGTTATTCTTGTTTGCTCTCGATGGCCCATAGGTTCTTATATGTCAACGCTTTATTCCATTCAACATAGTTCTTGAGCCATATGCCACCTTCTTCCTTTGGTTTACAACGTGCGGTTTACTTAAACTTCTTCCCGCCTCTCCCACTACTTCCCCAAATAAATTTTCTCATTAGTGCGTCATGTTCTTTCATTACCATCTTCGGGAGCACGAGTTTCTGCGACCAGTAACCGATGATTCCCATTAATAAGCTTTTGACCACCTCAATTCTTCCAGTGTATGTAAGTTCCTTTGCTACCTAACCAGGAATTGAGTTCTTCACTTTCTTGATTAGTGGTTTGCAGTGCAAGATTTGGATATGTTTTGTCGTGAGTGGTATGCCTAAGTATCTTACTGGGAAGCTTCATTCTGCGATGCCCATGATGTTATAGATGTTTTCTTTCGTTTCCTCTTTTACTCCTCCGTAGAATGTCAAGCTCAATAAGATTTTAAATTTTAAATTCTACACCAAATTTCATTAACGCGTGACAATTATAACAATATAATCTATATATGTCTAATAATGCTTAATTTGAGTTTGTCAAGTCGAGAGTTGTGGTTAACTTTGATATATATGTAAGAGTAATGGATACTTTGATTAGATTGTGGGTTGACCAACCCATATAATTGAAACGGTTAAAAATAAAATAAAAAATGCTATAGGTATGTTTTGAATTTTGTTAAGAAAAAAACTCTTTAACCAACTAAGCTAATAATAATTTATATTTTAAATTTTACACAAATTTGAATGAACCATGAACCATGAACATTTATAACAATATAATATATATAACATTATTAATAATATTGATCATCATTGATTTTATATAAACTAGAATGTAACTCATGCATTTGCACGAGTAATGATATAAAATCCAAGAAAACAATTACGTTAAAAATGTGACTTTATAATTTAATTCAATATTTTTTTATCTAATTATTAAAAAATATGACAAAACTTACATTTATCCAATCGTTTTATTTAAAATTATTTTGTTATTTTTTAAACATACACAAAATCATATAAATTGAAAACATTCATTATGTGGAAATAAAAGTAGTTTCGATAAAACAAATCTTCAAACATTGAATTTTGGATCAAATTACCAATCAAATATAAAGTTCTAATGGGTCTAATATTACTTATTAGACCCATTACAACTTTATAATTACGTTAAAAATGTGACTTTATAATTTAATTCAATATTTTTTTTATCTAATTATTAAAAATATGACAAAACTTACATTTATCCAATCGTTTTATTTAAAATTATTTTGTTATTTTTTAAACATACCCAAAATCATATAAATTAAAAACATTCATTATGTGGAAATAAAAGTAGTTTCGATAAAACAAATCTAAAAACATTCATTATGTGGAAATAAAAGTAGTTTCGATAAAACAAATCTGAATTTTGGATCAAATTACCAATCAAATATAAAGTTATAATGGGTCTAATATTACTTATTATTAAGAATATTAAAAAAATCCTTACTTTAACCGACATTCCTTCCATGGAGTTTGCATATAATAATTACTTATTTTAGTCACTAGTATGAAATATTAACACTTTAATCGTTAAACCACTTATGATTGTTGAAATAGTTTTATAATTATGTGTACACAAATATTTTGACCACTATCAAAATATATATATATATATATATATATATATATATATATATATATATATATATATATATATATATATATATATATATATATACATATATATATATATGTTAGGATCTAGGTCGCGGCTAGAGGACCGGGGTTGGGCCGGTTAGCGCGTCTCACTCAAAGGGTGGTGGTTAATCCGATTAGAGATTAACACCGGGATTTCAATACTACACAAACTGTCACAAACCCTTGAACTAGGTTCAAGCGCGGAAGATGTTTGCTTTCAGGTTGAAGCAGCACACTTGTATGATAGGCAGAACCGGTTTCGGATAATGAAGGTTTAAAAAATTGATGGGTCAGTTTCGGTAACCTGGTGATTCGGCTTGGATAGAGTTAAGTAGGTTAGAGCGGTACGGATCGGTTAGAAAATGGAACCGTCAGAAAGTAAATGACAAGACAAATTTTATGGATGTTCGGAGATAAAACTCCTACGTCACCCCTTCCTCTCGAAACTGCGAGAAGGATATTTACTAAGGAATACAAGTACAATCCGATCGAGACTTATTTCCTGCTCGATAACACTCTTACAATTTACACCGAAGTTGTAAAATACACACTCAATTTTAGCACTTAGGTTTTCTCTAGAGATAGAACACACTGTTTTCACTTGTAAATTAAATGCTCTTAGAATTTTCTTGTTGTCCCGCATTTACTCTTCTTCAACTACCCCTTTTATAGATGAAATATGCCAACGGTCATATTTCACTTCCTTCAATCTGATTGGCTGAGCAGAGGTTCAGAGGTTCAGTGATTCAGTGATTCAGACCCTGCGGTTATCTTTTCAGACCTGACGGTCAATCTCACAGACTTGGCAGTCTGTTCTTCCGGTGTGTAAGACAATCCTGCTAGGTTTGTCTTTCACTCAATGTGGACACTGTCTGTTAAACAGTTGTCTGTACTTGGAAGATCTCCTTTCTGACTTATCCCGAAGTGGAAAGATCCTGTAGGACTGTCTTCTGCAGCCTGCAGACTTTCCTCAGACTTGTATGGATATGGAAGTGTTCAGTCTGTTCATTTGGTATCATTCTCAATAGATACCCGAATTGTCTTCTTGTACTGGTCGGTCATTCGACTTAACCGGATGGCTTCCGGTGTGAGTGGTTTAACCGGACATCTTCGGTTATTCCTCTGCCTTGTGGCTGATCGGCTGTCTGATGTTTCCGGTTATAAGCTTTGGCCGATCCTTTCTTTGTGCGGTCATGTTCCGAATGTCCTGTTCGGTTTAATAGCTTGACCGGCTAGTCTTCTTAGCTGGTTTAATTGTTTGACCGGTCCGGTTCCTTTTCCTGCATGAAAGGTTTATTTATGTTAAGTTTTGTGAACCGGTCTAATTTTATTTAAAAATTTCTCCCTTTTTGATTATTTTATTTAAAATTATCAAAATCATGTAAGTTTGCAAACGTAGGCCGGTTCTTTCTTTGACCGGATTTTTGAAACTGACTTGGGAGAATTTTTCGAAAAATTTGGAAAAATTTTGAGAAAAAATTTTGGAAAAGTCTTATCTTTTATCTTATACATTTCTCCCTTTTTGATTATTTTATTTAAAATTATCAAAACCATGTAAGTTTGCAAGTATAGGCCGTTTCAAAAATAACTTTATATATATAGAAATAACCGAAAAAAAGGGGAAAATGTTATATATAAACACTAAGATAAACATAGTTAAAGGGAAGGGAGCCCCTAGTCTGAGTCAGAGAAGTTGTAGCTGGCCATTATATCCTTGGTCCGCTTTTTCTTAACCGGTTGCGGTTGTCTGGCCGATTCGGAGACTCGTTGTCTTGTGGGCCGCCGCTCTAGGTGCTCTTCATCTTCTTCTTCTGTGTGAGTAGCCTGATCTGGTTGACTTTCAATAACCGTGTCAGTGACCTCATTCAGCAGCCCGGCTACTTGGTCCTTCTTAGATGGTTTTCTTTTCCGCTTTGCCGGTATCGAAGAGGAAGGGGCCGTCGTTTTCTTCTTCTTGTGAGCGGTTGCGAAATCTTCGAGCCCTTGTTTTTGTGCATTCAGCCGCTCTGCATCTTCCCGTTGCTGAGCGGCTACGGACTCTTCAAGTCCCGGAAACTTAGCCTTTGTCCTTCGTTCTCGCTCAGCAATTTCCTCTTCGGTAAGTTGCGGTGGCTCTTTTTCTCTTCTAGTTTCGTCGTCCAGCGCATCCTGGACTTCCTGAGCCGCTCGTGCATTTGCCTCCACAACCGCTGCATCCGCATTCATCTTTGCCTTGAGTAATTCATCAACTTGTGCGGTCAGCGCCTTGAGGTCGGCCTCGAGTTTGTCGTTGCGGTCTTCAAGACCCGCATTCTTCTTTTCTAGTTCTGAGACCCTGTTGAGTGTCGTGCCGACTAGATCCTCAGTGACCTCTCTTAATCTTTGTTCGGTCTCTCTTTTAAGCCGATCGAAGTCATTCTTTTTGCCTGAGTTGTCTTCTTCCAAGGCCTCAGTTCGCTTAAGATGGTTGTCGCGCAAAACCGCTTCTTCCCGGTAGTCAGCGTCGATTTGCGAGAACCGGTTATCTGTCATTACGAGTTTATTCCTCGTTGTAGACACTCATTTTTCACACCTAATTTTATAGTTTATACTTTTCATAAATCTGAGTCTATAAAATTTTCTCGAATTCATTCACGGACTCATTGCACGATTTATATGAAAGACGATTATTTTTAGAACAATTGAGTTTTTGAAAATAATTGATTTTGGATTCTTAATAAAGTTAAGGTAGTAATTTGTCTATGTTACAACACTTAGAGAAGTTATTATACTTAGAATATTCAAGGTTTTATTTAATTAATTACCTTGGATATTTATAAAAAAAAAAATTAAAAAAAAAATATATATATATTTTACAAAATATATATTAGCGTTTTTATAAAATTTCGTTAGTTATATTTTGTTTGTTAGATTAGTTAGATTAAACTTTGAAATTTGATTTCTTGAATAAGTTAGTTTGCATTTTATTTATTTAATTAGAATTGTTCCTTATAAATAGGAATAATTAAAATAAATAGGAATGTTTATTTTTGTTTTTAACAAAATCTTTTTTTTGTAGGATGAAGGGTGTGTAAAGGGATAACGTGCAAAAAAATAAAAGATAACGGTGTCTACACAATAAAATGAGAAGCATCCTAGGTCAAAGAAGGAAAAAAGAGATTGCTAAAATAAAGGAAGAAGTTGTGAAAGGAAGAATAATTCAGCCCGTTGGAGAAGCATGAAGGCTTGGTCATTTTTTAATTAAAAATTAAAATGACCAAGTATTACATCATTTATTAAATAAAGATTAAATCCCATTGGATTGAAAACTTGATTTAGTGACATGTCAAGTGGAGATTGCTCCATTATTTTAAACATTTGTAAATGTTTAAAATAATTTTCTTTCCAACGGTCAAGTTTGTTAAATGGGCCTTTGGGCCCTAGGGTTTCATAGCTTTGCCTATAAATACCCCTCTTAACACCCTAGACTGGGACTTCAACTTTCGACCTTCAATCTTCACCTTCTTCTCTCTCTTTACACAGACCCTACTTTTCTAAAAAACCTAAGCAAGAGCACCAACTAGATTTGTTGAGTCACAAGTCTCTTGATTAGGGTTTTCATTTTTTTGCAAGGATATAAAGAGTAACCCTTTGTAAACTCTTTTTCCTTTCTTTTGTTTATTTAAATTTGAATTTGAATTTTACTTTCATTTGATTTTTATTTTCTTTGTACTTTATATTATGCATGATTTCCTTTAAATTTATTGTTTTGATAGGCGTGTAGGTTTTATTTATGTACCTTAATCATGTAAATAAGTAGAATAGAAATAACATGTAAATAAATAAATAAAAAAACAGAAAAAGTTTTCAAAAATACTACCAAAATAAAAAAAAATGTAAAATTTGCCTTATTTTGTATAGTTGATTTTTTTATTCTTTTAAGTAACTAGATCTAAGGTTTTTTTTTTTTTTTTTTTTTTTTTTTTTTTTATTTATATAAATGTTTAATTGTATTATTTTAATTTTTCTACAAAGTTTCATGTTAATTGGGATCCATTTGGATCACCAAATATTTTTTTTTTTAGCTAGGATTAGGTGGAAAAACCAAAAAAAACAGCAAGTTATTCTACAAGGAGACGCATGTTCTTCAGCCTTCCAGCACTTCTCCCAGGGTCTCGGCGCTTTCCAGACGACGCTTGCTCTGCTCCAGCTGCTGCTGAATCAGACTTCTGACGCTCCCCAGGCGACGCTTGCTTCAGTTTTCAACTTTTTTATTTTTTTTTATTTGTTTATTTGTTTATTTTTTTTATTTCTGCATTTTAGATTTAGGTTTATTTTTTGTTGACATTTTTTTTTATTAGTTAAGAGTTTGTGGCTTGTTTGATCCTAGGTTAGAAAAAAAAATTAAAATTAAATCCTAACTAAAATTGAACTTAGCCCAAACTTAGACTTAGAATTTTTTTAGACATAGGACTTTTTTATTTTATTTTATTTTATTTATTGTTATTTTTTTATTTTATTATTATTTTTATTATTTTTATTATTATTTTTATTTAAATAAAAAAACCCCAAAATAGTAAAATTTTAGACCTTTAAATAATTCACTAAAGTTTCTTAAAAATTAATCTAGACTTAGGCCAATTAATTTTTGATTAATAACTTGCCTAGTTTTGATTTTTAGGATAACTTTATGTGTGAATTATTTGCTCTTGTTTTCTTTTATCTTTGCTTATTTGTTTATCTCATGCAAACTCATTAAATGCTTAAAATGGAAAATCCTAAAATGTAAAGCGTAAGAATGTTTAAAGAAAGGCCAAAATTAATTAGTAGAGACCTTAGGGGCGTTGTGGGACATAGCGTCTAAGAAACCCTTTCCCACACGTAACCAAACGCCGAACTCACATCTCTTAAATTCCTAATTTTTGAAATTAGGTGGCGACTCTCTAGTCGTGAGGTTAATTAATACTGAAAAAAGTTAAAAAAGGCCTATGACATACTTCCCATTAAAAAAACTCCCAATCTCTCCCAGATTCGACGGGAAGGTAAGATATGGAGTTGTCTATAAAGCCTGGTTTTTAAAACTTAAATTTTTTCAACATTAAAATTAATTCCCCTCACGTTTTCAAAAAATAAATTTTTTAAAGAGTGCCCAGAATTTTCAAACTAGTTGATCAAAAGTTTTTTTTTTTAAAAAATCGATCACAGTTTTCTGGCGACTCTGCTGGGGACATTCGACGTTTGACTTGAAAGTAATTTTGGCCAAGTATTTAATCTTTCTTACGCTTTAATTCATACTCCATGTTCACATTAATTGATTATTTGCATGAGACTTGGAGCTCCAATGTGAAGGTGTGTGGGTATACATCGTTGGATGAAGCTCACACATCTATATTTTATGTGCTAAGGGTAGTCAATGTGAATGACACCCTCAACCCTTGCCTTGAAGGCTTTTGTGTGATTTGAGAGTTGAGAAAACAATAGGAAAAAACCCGGATTAACCCTCTCTTCTTTTCAAATATCCCCTACTATTGAAAATGAGGGATTTTGAAATAGAGGTGAGGGGGATGTCCAATTGAGAGCTCCCCTTACATCGAGAGATCCCTTTTGGGATAGTATCCTTGTCGGTGGAACAACTCTCTCTTAAGCCATTTCCAACTTTAGAACAAAAATCCAAAAAGCCAATTCTACCAAGCCGTTGCCTCGTCTCGTCCTGTCGAGCAACAAAGCCACGTCACGAAGCCCTTTACTTGACTACTATATATGATAAATACATGTATGCATATAGATATTTCTAGGCGCTCAGTTTATCCATTCAAAGTTTTAAAATGTCATGAAACATGTGAACAATTTCGAAATTTTGAGGCTAAACTTAAATAGTTTTAAAGGAGTAAAATCGAGGAAACCTAGAAAAGCTAAAAGAAGAATCTAATGTAACTAGTTTTCTTTCTTTGTGTCTTTACTACTCAGATTCTAAGCGCAAGATCTAATCAAGAAAGACGCGTGAAACACAAAGACGATCAAGAGAGACGCATGAGGCGCAAAGACGATCAAGAAAGATGAAAAGACTTGAAGTTAGAAGACTTAGACTAGATTTCTTTATGCTTGAAATGTAAATCTCCTTATGAAGATACATGAGCGACATTGTAACGAAAGGATGAGGGGTGCTTGCTTTCTATTCTTATTTTATTTTATGACTTGAGTTTGTGATTTTATCCATGACACTTAGGATTTTAATAAAATAATTCATTCTTATTTTATTCATCCTTTTCTACATGTTTTACAATGTGAATGGGTAAATTGAGCGTCTATCGCGTGTTAGGATTATGTGCATACGAGCAACGCATTGCTTGTTTTACTTGATAAAGGGGATCGAACTGACTTTGTTCTCTTGAATACAACACACTCATATTCACCATAATTTACAATGACTAACCCACCAAGAAGGTTCAATGAGTCAGTTCATCTAAAGATAGACGATCTTCGTGATATACTGATACAATTGCGGCAACAGCTTGAAGACATCACTGTAGAAATCGAAACTTATGCGACAATCGAACCCCTTAATCCGAAGATCATGCGACAAGAAAGAGAAAGGGTAAGCAAGACATTCATGGACAGTTGGAAAGCTGCAGAAAGGTCTATTCAAAACAAGAGCCATGCAAGCACGTCAAACTCGAGGACAAAATACTCATCAAAAGAACCCATTTCGCCTAAACAAAGTCAACAATCATCACAAGCAAGGAGTGCCACTACTGCTCCACCTTGTAGAAAATTTGACGGCTTGGGGATGTCATTGTCGAAGGCCTTAAGGAACTTGTTGCAGAAGAACTTGATTCAAACGTTAACATCAGAACTTGGGAGAGAAGTAATGGGAAAGTTCGCAAATGAGTGGTGCGGATATCACTAGACTAGAGGGCATTCCACTAATTGTTGTTTCCCTCTCAAACAAAAGATTCAAGATTTGATCGACGCTAAGATCATCCCAAAGCTCCGAAGAAGGAAGGCAGACATCGTGTACAAGATCAAGGAGGAAGTTCAGAAACAGCTCGACGTAGGATTCCTTGAAGTGGTAGATTACCTAGAGTGGATCACCAATGTAGTCTCAGTCGCAAAGATAGATGGAAAGATTCGAGTATGTGTAGACTATCGAGATCTCAACAAAGCAAGCCCTAAAGATAGTTTCCCACTACCACACATCAACGTGCTAGTGTATCATGCAGAAAGCAATCAACTCCTATCATTCATGGACGGATTCTTAGGCTACAACCAGGTACTGATGGCTCTAGAAGACAAGGAGAAGACAACGTTCATCACAGAAGATGGAACATTTTGTTATTGAGTCATGCCTTTCGGGCTGAAGAACGCAAGAGCAACGTATCAACGAGCTGCCACAATAATTCTTCACGATATGATCCACAAGGAGGTAGAAGTCTATGTCGATGATATGATTGTTAAATCAAAAGATCGAGAAGGGCACATCCAAAATCTTGACAAATTCTTACAACGCATCAGGAAGTTCCAACTTAGGCTCAACCCAAAGAAGTGCACATTTGGAGTGATAGCAGGAAAGATGTTAGGCTTCTTAATCACACAAAGAGGAATTGAGGTTGATCCGAGCAAGATAGAAGCGATCACGGCAATGCCACCGCCACGAAGCGAGAAAGAAGTGCGAGGCTTTCTAGGAAAGATCCAGTATATAAGTCGATTCATAAACAAGTTGACTATGACATGTGATCCTTTGTTTAAACTTTTAAGGAAAAATGAAAGATTCGTTTGGGATGACGCTTGTCAGAACGCATTCGAGAAGATAAAGGGATACCTCAAGAATCCTCCAATTCTGATGCCGCCAAGACCAGGCATACCGCTAATCCTATACTTAACAGTCACGGAAAACGCAATGGGTAGTCTACTAGCCCAAGAAAATGAGGAAAAGATGGAAGTCGCAATCTACTACATAAGAAAGCGCATGACAGACTACGAACTTAATTACTCGCCAGTAGAAAAAGTGTGTTGGGCCCTGGCTTGGGTCACTAAGAGGCTAAGGCATTACATGCAAGCCCACACAGTCAAGTTAGCATCAAGACTTGATCCAATTCGTCATTTATTCCAGAAAACGTTTTTGTCTCTAAGGTTAGCTAAGTGGATGATGATGATATCAGAGTACGACATCGTGTACACAATTCAGAAATCTATCAAGGGGAGCGTTGTAGCAGATTTTCTCGCAGACCAACCAATCGAAGTTGAAGACGAAGACGAGTTAGCATTCCCAGACGACGAAGTGATGACTATTAACCCTACAACATGGAAGCTATTATTCGATGGAGCTTCAGGAAAACAAGGTTATGGCATCGGGATACTACTCATCGATCCTATGGGAACATACAACCCAATCTCAGTCAAGCTCGAATATCAAGTGATTAACAATGAGGCAGAGTATGAAGCGTGCATCTCTGGCTTGAAGATTGCTCATGAAAAAGGAGCGAGACGTCTAGAAGTAGTAGGAGACTCAAACTTAGTCATTTCACAAGCTAATGGTGAATGGCAAGTCAAAGGAGACAACCTCAAACCCTACCATCAACACTTATCGACTCTAATAGAAATGTTTGAACATGTAACATTCACACATGCTCCGAGAAGTCAAAATCGATTCGCAGACGCTTTGTCCACGTTAGCAGCCATGACGCAAATTCCAGAAGGAATCAAAATCAAGCCTTTGAAGATTCGTCAGAAACAGAAACGAGACTTCGAGAAGAGGACGATTGCCAACACCGAAGTGGCGCCCAAACCTTGGTTCGAACCTCTACAGAAGTACGTTGAGCATGGAGAGTATCCTTCACACTTCCAAAAGAAAGAGAGGAGAGCTCTACGCCAATACGCAACCAACTACGTGCTACTCGCAGGAAAGCTATATCGACGCTCCTTTGACGGTCAGAACATGTTATGCATCGACCAACCTCAAGCATCACAGATCATGGAGGAAGTACATGCAGGAACATGTGGCCCACACATGAACGGATCAGCACTCGCTAAGAAGATCCTTCGCTTTGGCTATTATTGGCAGAATATGGAACAAGAATGTGTAGAATATGTTAAGAAGTGTCATCAATGTCAAGTTTACGCGAACTTGAAGCACACCCCAGCATCTTTACTTTACAACATGACTTCACCATGGCCATTCTCGACATGGGGAATAAATATCATCGGAAAATTTATCCTCACGCTTCAAACGGACACGAATTCATCCTGGTGGCTATCGATTATTTCACCAAGTGGGTCGAAGCTCAATCATATAAGGTTCTCAAGTCATCACATGTTGCCAAGTTCATACGAAACAACATCATTGCACGTTATGGAGTTCCTCATGCTTTGATCTCAGACAATGGTGGACACTTCCGAGGAGAAGTACTCAAAGTACTAGATGAATACATGATTCAACACCACAAATCCTCACCTTATCGTCCTCAAACGAACGGCGCAGTAGAGGCAGCGAACAAGAACATCATCACTATCATCAAGAAGATGACTCAGACATACAAGAATTGGCACGAGAAGCTTCCATACGCCTTATGGGGATATAGAACAACCATTCGAACGTCAACGGGAGAAACGCCATTTGCATTGGTCTACGGAATGGATGCAGTGCAACCTATCGAAATCGAAGTTCCTACTTTAAGAGTTTTACTCGAGACACAAGTAGTGGAGGAAGATTGGTGTAAGTCACGGTACAATCAGCTAGCCCTTATGGAAGACAAGAGGTTAGACGCATTATGTCACACGCAAGCATACCAAAGAAGAATAACCAGAGCTTTCAACAAGAAGGTGAAACCTAGGAACATTCAAGAAGGCGATTTAGTTCTAAAGAAGAACTTACGGATACTAGACCCTAGAGGGAAATTCCAAACACCATGGGAAGGACCCTACCTCGTCAAGAAGGTCTTTTCAGGTGGCGCCACGAGATTGACCACCTTGGATGGAGAAGAACTCTCAGCACCCTTCAATGTCGACATGCTCAAAAGATACTTCATCTAAAGCATGCGTGTTGAATCCCATACATCAAAGTTCATAACTTCACAAGTTGTGAACTACGTCAGACCTGATCTCTCTCGAGAGTACGTAGGCAACCCATCTAGGGTGCGGTCACCACTATCAATTATCGAAAGAAGTTGATAGACATTTCATTTCACATAACATGCATTCATTGCTCATCATATACATCAAAGTTCATAACTTCACAAGTTGTGAACTACGTCAGACCTGATCTCTCTCGAGAGTACGTAGGCAACCCATCCAAGGTGCGGTCACCACTATCAATTATCGAAAGAAGTTGATAGACATTTCGCATTACATGCATTCATTACACATACATCAAAGTTCATAACTTCACAAGTTGTGAACTACGTTAGACCTGATCTCTCTCGAGAGTACGTAGGCAACCCATCCAGGGTGCGGTCATCACTATCAATTATCGATAGAAGTTGATAGACATTTTATTTCACATAACATACATTCATTGCTCATTACATACATCAAAGTTCATAACTTCACAAGTTGTGAACTACGTGAGACCTGATCTCTCTCGAGAGTACGTAGGCAACCCATCCAGGGTGCGGTCACCACTGTCAATTATCGAAAGAAGTTGATAGAATTTTCATTTAACAACACATCGTATACATTCATTGCATATACATTAAAAAGGGAGTTAATCACACTCTGAGTTGACTCCTAAACCAAAAACTCCTAGTCAATACTAGGGGCATTTTTATTAAAATAAAAATGACCACAAGATCCTCACAGAGTCCCACTTGAGAAAATATAACGCCCAAAGCTAAAGTATTTTTTCTCTTCGACTTATGATCTCAAAAGATTTTCAAAACATTCACACATACACAAACATTTTTCACAAGGATGTGCATGGAACTACGTTGGACCTGAATTCCCCTAGCTATGGGATACGTAGGCAGCTTGTATGAGCCCGGTCCTAAACATTTTCAAAAATCAAACCCTGTATCGACACTAGGGGCATTTTATGAAAATGAAATGATTGAAAGATCCCCAAAGAGTTAAAGCCAACGAGAAATTGGGATCACAAATCTATCCAAAACAATCAAACCTCTTGTGTCGAAACTAGGGGCATTTGTGGAAGATAAAAAAAAAAAAAAGATAGACCCCTGATTTTTTTTCTAATGCCAAGCGAACTGATGAGCGAGTGCAAGAAATAAGTAGGGATGCGGGAAAATACGTTTCTCCCCAATGGATGTCTCTTGACGAACTAATGTAACTTGTGGAATCTGAGTAAAGTGCTTCGCAAATGGATCTACCTCGAGCCTAGACGAAAGCTTAAACTACTGATGTTTAAGAGAGAGCTCATAAAAAGATGAATGCCCAAACTCGGAACCATGTCATCAACAAAGGCGATGTCTCGTCTCAATTGGAGGTCAAGTGCCAAAGATCTAAGACCTCAAGAAAAGTAAAATCAATTAAACAAAGACTGTGTTGGTTGAGATATGAAATACAATACTGTTGTTCATTTAGATTATATCTAATTGCTAAGCAAGAACAAAGTGTTTGAATCTATCAGATACACCCCGGTCATAAAGAAAAGAGGCCGAATAAAATAGAAAAATACTCGTAGAGGTTGAGATATTGAAATCACCATTTGTTGTTCATCTAGACTCTTGTCTAAATTGCCAATGCAAGAACAAGAATGTACCGATTCTATTAAATATACCCTGAGTATAAAAGAGCCCAAGGCCATAGAATCTTAAGCAAACTGACCTCCGAATTTGAGAAGCGAGGCTCAACCTCATGACGCGTGGTTGAAAGATTAAGCATTCGAGCGAACAAATCCCTCGAAAAACTCAGGGCAAAACGTCTTGGCGAAAGACAAGTCCCCAAAAGTGACAGCATGAATCTCGAAGAACATCGATTACATGTGGTTTCCTCTCGACACACTCTAAGGAAGAAAGTATGGAACCGATTCTTGAAAGTATTTCAAAATCGTTGAAGAAGACGCTAGTGTTTTGAAAATTAAGGAAGTCTAACTTCGAACTTAAATCACTAATCAGAATTGTGATTAAAAAGTATTTCGCTAAATTGACCAGCGATACTTAGATTCTATATAATCACTAAGCAGAATTGTGATTAAAAAGTGTTTTGCTAAACTGACCAGCGGCACTTAAATCTATATAATCACTAAGCAGAATTGTGATTAAATAGTATTAGCTAAACTGACCAGCAATACTTAAATCTATATAATCACTAAGCAGAATTGTGATTAAATAGTATTTCGCTAAATTGACCAGCGATACTTAGATTCATAATAATCACTAAGTAGAATTGTGATTAAAAAGTATTTCGCTAAACTGACCAGCGATACTTAAATAATCACTAATCAGAATTGTGATTAAAAAGTATTTCGCTAAATTGACCAGCGATACTTAGATTCTATATAATCACTAAGTAGAATTGTGATTAAAAAGTGTTTCGCTAAACTGACCAGCGGCACTTAAATCTATATAATCACTAAGTAGAATTGTGATTAAATAGTATTCGCTAAACTGACTAGCAATACTTAAATCTATATAATCACTAAGCAGAATTGTGATTAAATAGTATTTCGCTAAATTGACCAGCGATACTTAGATTCTATATAATCACTAAGCAGAATTGTGATTAAAAAGTATTTTGCTAAACTGACCAGCGGCACTTAAATCTATATAATCACTAAGCAGAATTGTGATTAAATAGTATTCGCTAAACTGACCAGCAATACTTAAATCTATATAATCACTAAGCAGAATTGTGATTAAATAGTATTTCGCTAAACTGACCAGCGATACTCAAATCCATATAATCACTAAGCAGAATTGTGATTAAAAAGTTTTTCGCTAAACTGACCAGCGGCACTTAAATCTATATAATCACTAAGCAGAATTGTGATTAAATAGTATTTGCTAAACTGACCAGCAATACTTAAATCTATATAATCACTAAGCAGAATTGTGATTAAATAGTATTTCGCTAAATTGACCAGCGATACTCAAATCCATATAATCACTAAGTAGAGTTGTGATTAAATAGTATTTCGCTAAACTGACCAGCGATACTTAAACATATATAATCACTAAGCAGAGTTGTGATTAAAAAGTGTTTCGCTAAACTGACCAGCGACACTTAAATATATATAATCACTAAGTAGAATTGTGATTAAATAGTATTTCGCTAAAAAATACAATCAGCAAACTAAGTCAAGATGTGTACTCATGTACAATCCAAAGACTAGGCGAGGTGTGTAGTATTATGGTCGAAACCACCAGGCTCGATCTACACGATCGATAAACCAGGAGCAATGCATATTCTAAACAAAGGTGAATCGTCAACGAGTGGATGATAAACCGACTTTGAAGAATGAAGGGTAAATTACACGGGTCTCCCGAGAGACTCGTCAGGTTTGTTCTCTTTTCATTCAAGGAAGCCAAAAATAAACTATAAATTGGGTGTTTTCAAAACGCAGTGCCTATTTTCAAGCTTGGACATGCATTTTTCTAAACCAAGTGTTTTCTACAAATTTTGTCCAAGAGGGGCATTCTGTAGACACTCATTTTTCACACCTAATTTTATAGTTTATACTTTTCATAAATCTGAGTCTATAAAATTTTCTCGAATTCATTCACGGACTCATTGCACGATTTATATGAAAGACGATTATTTTTAGAACAATTGAGTTTTTGAAAATAATTGATTTTGGATTCTTAATAAAGTTAAGGTAGTAATTTGTCTATGTTACAACACTTAGAGAAGTTATTATACTTAGAATATTCAAGGTTTTATTTAATTAATTACCTTGGATATTTATAAAAAAAAAAAAAATTAAAAAAAAATATATATATTTTACAAAATATATATTAGCGTTTTTATAAAATTTCGTTAGTTATATTTTGTTTGTTAGATTAGTTAGATTAAACTTTGAAATTTGATTTCTTGAATAAGTTAGTTTGCATTTTATTTATTTAATTAGAATTGTTCCTTATAAATAGGAATAATTAAAATAAATAGGAATGTTTATTTTTGTTTTTAACAAAATCTTTTTTTTTTTGTAGGATGAAGGGTGTGTAAAGAGATAACGTGCAAAAAATAAAAGATAACGGTGTCTACACAATAAAATGAGAAGCATCCTAGGTCAAAGAAGGAAAAAAGAGATTTCTAAAATAAAGGAAGAAGTTGTGAAAGGAAGAATAATTCAGCCCGTTGGAGAAGCATGAAGGCTTGGTCATTTTTTAATTAAAAATTAAAATGACCAAGTATTACATCATTTATTAAATAAAGATTAAATCCCATTGGATTGAAAACTTGATTTAGTGACATGTCAAGTGGAGATTGCTCCATTATTTTAAACATTTGTAAATGTTTAAAATAATTTTCTTTCCAACGGTCAAGTTTGTTAAATGGGCCTTTGGGCCCTAGGGTTTCATAGCTTTGCCTATAAATACCCCTCTTAACACCCTAGACTGGGACTTCAACTTTCGACCTTCAATCTTCACCTTCTTCTCTCTCTTTACACAGACCCTACTTTTCTAAAAAAACCTAAGCAAGAGCACCAACTAGATTTGTTGAGTCACAAGTCTCTTGATTAGGGTTTTCATTTTTTTGCAAGGATATAAAGAGTAACCCTTTGTAAACTCTTTTTCCTTTCTTTTGTTTATTTAAATTTGAATTTGAATTTTACTTTCATTTGAATTTTATTTTCTTTGTACTTTATATTATGCATGATTTCCTTTAAATTTATTGTTTTGATAGGCGTGTAGGTTTTATTTATGTACCTTAATCATGTAAATAAGTAGAATAGAAATAACATGTAAATAAATAAATAAAAAAACAGAAAAAGTTTTCAAAAATACTACCAAAATAAAAAAAAATGTAAAATTTGCCTTATTTTGTATAGTTGATTTTTTTATTCTTTTAAGTAACTAGATCTAAGGTTTTTTTTTTTTTTTTTTTTATTTATTTATATAAATGTTTAATTGTATTATTTTAATTTTTCTACAAAGTTTCATGTTAATTGGGATCCATTTGGATCACCAAAAATTTTTTTTTTTTTAGCTAGGATTAGGTGGAAAAACCAAAAAAAACAGCAAGTTATTCTACAAGGAGACGCATGTTCTTCAGCCTTCCAGCACTTCTCCCAGGGTCTCGGCGCTTTCCAGACGACGCTTGCTCTGCTCCAGCTGCTGCTGAATCAGACTTCTGACGCTCCCCAGGCGACGCTTGCTGCAGTTTTCAACTTTTTTATTTTTTTTTATTTGTTTATTTGTTTATTTTTTTTTATTTCTGCATTTTAGATTTAGGTTTATTTTTTGTTGACATTTTTTTTTATTAGTTAAGAGTTTGTGGCTTGTTTGATCCTAGGTTAGAAAAAAAAATTAAAATTAAATCCTAACTAAAATTGAACTTAGCCCAAACTTAGACTTAGAATTTTCTTTAGACATAGGACTTTTTTATTTTATTTTATTTTATTTATTGTTATTTTTTTTTATTTTATTATTATTTTTATTATTTTTATTATTATTTTTATTTAAATAAAAAAACCCCAAAATAGTAAAATTTTAGACCTTTAAATAATTCACTAAAGTTTCTTAAAAATTAATCTAGACTTAGGCCAATTAATTTTTGATTAATAACTTGCCTAGTTTTGATTTTTAGGATAACTTTATGTGTGAATTATTTGCTCTTGTTTTCTTTTATCTTTGCTTATTTGTTTATCTCATGCAAACTCATTAAATGCTTAAAATGGAAAATCCTAAAATGTAAAGCGTAAGAATGTTTAAAGAAAGGCCAAAATTAATTAGTAGAGACCTTAGGGGCGTTGTGGGACATAGCGTCTAAGAAACCCTTTCCCACACGTAACCAAACGCCGAACTCACATCTCTTAAATTCCTAATTTTTGAAATTAGGTGGCGACTCTCTAGTCGTGAGGTTAATTAATACTGAAAAAAGTTAAAAAAGGCCTATGACATACTTCCCATTAAAAAAACTCCCAATCTCTCCCAGATTCGACGGGAAGGTAAGATATGGAGTTGTCTATAAAGCCTGGTTTTTAAAACTTAAATTTTTTCAACATTAAAATTAATTCCCCTCACGTTTTCAAAAAATAAATTTTTTAAAGAGTGCCCAGAATTTTCAAACTAGTTGATCAAAAGTCTTTTTTTAAAAAAAAATCGATCACACTCGTATTGTTGGCGAACCGGAGTGCCATGTCCACGGTTCTCTTCATCTTCTCCTCTAGTGGGTGAACCGTTGAGTCTGCAAATTCTTGGAGAAGGCTCTTGACCCATTCTTTTGTAACGCTCGGTTCGGAGACTCCTAGTTGTTTATGTTGAAGTTGCCCGGTGAGAGGAGGCTCCGCCCGTTCATCGGTTTCGTTTATCACCGGGTTCCCCCGAGGAGGTGTAGCACCATGAATTTGACCCTTTTCGATCTGAGGAGCTGGAGAGTGCGGTATTTCGCGTTGTCTGCACATCACCTCCAACCGATCGATTTCTTCAACGAGTTCTCCTCTCGCTTTCTCAAATCTTTCTAACACCAAGGGCGTTAAGTTATCCTCCGGTGTTCCCTCTTCGTACCTTTCCTTAATCTTCCGGATCTACACAGTTAGCTTCTGTAGCCGGGCTCGCGGTCTTATGATGGAGGTTCGGCCTAAAGCTTCGTGAAGAGTTTCAGCGTTTGTGAGGTTCATAACTATGTCCTCTATTTCCTTCATTCTTCGGAAACACTCTTCGTCGATTAGGTCCGGTAATATGTGTTTGTAATGTCTGTTGAATCGATTCTCGTGCCATTCCAGGTATAGTTCGCCAACCTTTTCAGCTCGCCGTGTAATAACTTCCAGGATTCGGCTCGCTATAGTATCAGCCTTCGTCTGGTCGTCCTCCTCCTCCTCCTCTTCACTGCTTTCTTCATCGCCCTCGACGGTCTCAGGATTTGCGCCCGTACCTGTATTATCGGGACTTGGGCCCGAATGCTCTTCATCATTCAGTCTTTCTTCATCGGTTTTCTCAGATTCGGTTCGTTCAGATGTGGAAGTCGACTCTTCCTCTTCTGTTTGTGATGGCGGTTCCGAGAAAACTATCCTCTCTTTGCCCTTGCTTCCGGTCTTTTCTTTCGCCGGGGCCGATTTCTTGGCGGATGTGTTCTTTCGGCCACCTGTGGAACCGGGGGCCGTCTGCTTCCTTTCTAGGAAGTGTTTGGATCTTATCAACCTTCTTGATGGGATGATCACACCGGGACCGATGTTGATGTTGTGGTGAAGCAAGATTTTACCAAGAGGGATGGGGTATCCCAATGACCGGGTTGAATCCGGTTTCACCATATCCTTCAAGTTGTTGAATACTTCCTTTTGGAAATTTCCCTCCAAAATTTTCGCTTTCGACTTTGATGACGCAATCTCCTTTTGAGACCGATTGATGTTTCGGTTTTCGAAAGTTAACCGGTTATTTTGAGTAAGCAGAATTTTGCAATCTTTCGAGTTTAAGCGGTTTTTCTTTGAGACCGGATAGGAGCGCGGTTATTTTGACAATGTTAACCGGTTACTTAGATAGATACTCAAGATATTATGATGACCCGGTCATTTAGACTGAAATAGAATTGTACTGAAGAAACATTACTGAATAAAAACCGAAGGAAAGACCGTTTTGAAAACAGACATACATAAGATGGAAAAATACAACTTATGTAATAACTACCCTATAAAGCCTTTCTTCCACCGCATCCATGTCAAGGATGTTCGAAGGGGATGCCGGTGTGCCCGGTCCAAATTATGGCCGGTACTTTAGAATCAACTTACTGATGTGAGGTGCATAACCGAGACCTTTCTTGGTTAGCACCATATTTTTCAAGTTTTGAAAGATGACCGCGGACCAGTTGATGGTTGATTTGCCAAGAATATGGGTCATCATGTTGTATGTGTTCCTGGAGTACCGCTGATTTGGAGATTGACAGAGGATAGACCGGGTCACAATCTCAAGGAGGAGTTGGGCGTGATGACCGAGCCGGGTTTTTAACCCATAGTTTTCCACCGGAACAATGGTTCCAGAGAAAAGTAGTGCGTGATAATATGCCTCACTTCCCTCCAGAGTTGGAAAGTCAGAAAACCCTTCTGTGGGCAAGTTAAACATAGAGGCAAATTCGGCTTCATCAAGCCAGAAAGTATGGTCTCTCACCGTGGAGACGATGTAGTTGCCCCTGATGCAAGCGCTCTTGAAGAACGTCTTAACATCTTCAATCAGTATGGGACCGGTTTCTTCGAGAAAGGTTCGAAGGCCGGTGTCAATGAGAGATTCAAACATGATCTCCTTTGCATGATTTCCGTCCCACTCTTCCATACATGATTCGAAATCGACGCTCAAAAAATTTCCTAGAGTTCTGCTCGGCATGATTCTAAACTTTGATAGTAGATAGAGAGAGAGTTTAAGATTTGAGGTGTGTTGAATTGATTAGGAAAGCTCTCTTTATATAGAACCGGTTTTGGAGGGAAAGTGTTAGCATTGAATGTCAGTTTTGTCTCATTGGAGAAGAGAATCTTTATGTTTCCAAGGTTCATTGGGAAGAGTTTGCTTTTTGACCATTTGTGGATCTCGAGGTAGGTGTTAGTTGAGAAGTAACCAAGTTAGTTGGGCATTGGTTATTTAGTTAGTTAGGAGTTACTATGTTAATAAGAGGTTCTTGTTTCATCAAGAAGTGATGCACCAATATATTATAGAGTGACCAAATAAAACCGAGAGAACCATTAGATAAAATCGAAAAGTAACAAGAATAAAACCGAAGGGAACTTAAATGAAACCGAAGAAAACATGAATCAAGCCGAATCGATCGTGGGTAAGTTGAATAAGGATATACCCGGTGCATGCAGCAAAATGACCGGGTGCAGGAAGGAGTAACTCAGTGTGCGCGGGGGTTGACTTCACCGGTGGGGTTATGGTGGCGGTTCCTCCTCCTCCAAGCCCTCTCGAACCGCTCATAGAATGAGTCGGTTATCTCTTTGGTCAACACTTGGGCTTGGTTCAGACCTTCGCCTGGACAGGTCGGAACACCAAGCTCCACAAGAAGGCAGCTTAGTTGGGGGATGAGGCCGACTGATCGGATGCCAACCATCCAGATCAGGACGTCGAACAAGACCCTTGACCAGTTCACCGGTGTACCGGTGGTGATCGCCGCCATCATATTGAAGGTCGCCGTACAGTAGGTGTTAGTGACATCTCTTCCGAAGATGCTCCTACCGATCACATCATTGAGGAGCTGATATTCAGCTCTCAAGTGTGATTTTGTACCGTGATCCTCAACCGGTTCGTCAGACCGTGCAAGGGTGAGGGAGATCTTGGCCTTTATGTTGGCCGGAACGTCAAGATTTGTCAACCCTTGCTTTGGCAGGCTAAAACACCGCGCAAAGTCTTTCTCGGTGAAGTCAAAGATGATACCACTCACCTTAGATTGGATGTGGGTATCGAAGTGGGGGGTCCCCCTGAACACCCTGGCATTATAGAAGAATTCCAGGATTGACTCAGGGTACACAGTGTGCTTGTCGTCCAGGAAGTACCGAAGACCGGTATCTTCCAGGGATTTGATCATCTTATACACGTCATAGTGCTCGGTGCTTGAGCAGGATTGAAAATCAACTTGAAGGATATTGGGAAACTGAGACATTTTTGCCTTAGTGAGAGAGTGATCTTTTGTCTTGTGAGTGTTTTGGTTAATGTTTGCTTCTCTTAAATACTAGTTGGGGGAGTATCCTATTGTCCAGGTATTACAGAAGATGATATCTATTAACTGCAGGATAAAAGGTATTGCATGAAATAAGTATGTTTGCAGTCTAGGGTGTTGGTCTTAGACCTGGACTATGAAAGATATCATCAGATCTTCACGTCTTTTTAGGTGCGACCAGTTTACTTTGAAAGGGCAATGTTTCAGAACAGATATCTTTAAACACTGATAATTATTCCACTTCTGTTTGAAATTCAAATAATCTAAGATAACCTGCTTCCGAACCGGTCAGCTATCAGTTGTTCATCCCGATGCGGTTATTTGGTGCATGCACCAAGTAGCCGGTCGGTTTACTCTATCTGATAAGCCGGGCGGTTCTTCCATAGGTACCTTGAAAATTTGAAGTCCAACAGTTTAGGAGGAACTACCGGTTTTATCTGTCCGAACCGGTTTCTCTTTAAGCATCCTTAGGAAGGATCTAACTAATGTCGGTTAAACCGAGAGTAAGTCTGAATTGAGAGAACTTAGCTTCATGTAGAGGCTTGGTGAAGATATCGGCTACTTGTTGCTCTATTGGTACGTATTCTAGCCGGATATGCTTCAGCGTGACATGTTCCCGGATGAAGTGGTGCCTTATGTCAATATGCTTGGTTCTGGAGTGGAGAACCGGGTTG
Organism: Impatiens glandulifera; assembly: GCF_907164915.1. Taxonomy (NCBI): domain Eukaryota; kingdom Viridiplantae; phylum Streptophyta; class Magnoliopsida; order Ericales; family Balsaminaceae; genus Impatiens; species Impatiens glandulifera. Next base: position 24,853,690 of record NC_061865.1, read on the forward strand.
TAGGTGATTGCTATGGCACTCGTATTGTCACAGAAGATCAGGGACTCTTCGGATGTGATACTGAAGTCCTTCAGTTGTTGTTGGATTCAAAGGAGTTGTGAACAACAGCTTCCGACCGCCAGGTATTCAGCCTCTGTGGTTGATGTGGCCACCGATGTCTGTTTCTTGCTATGCCATGAAACAAGCCGGTCACCTAAGAATTGACATGTACCGCTGGTGCTTTTTCTGTCAATCTTACACCCTGCATAGTCTGCATCCGAATAACTCGTTAGGTTAAAGGACGAGTCCTTTGGATACCACAGACCGACATCAGGTGTTCCCTTTATGTACTTCAATATTCTCTTTGTGGCTGTGTAGTGGGATTGTTTTGGATTGGCTTGGAATCTCCCACACACACCGACTGCAAAAAGAATGTCCGGTCTACTCGCTGTTAGGTATAGGAGAGAACCGATGATGCCCCGGTAAGCGATCTGGTCTACCGACTGGCCCTCATCATCCTTGTCCAATTTAACCGATGAACTCATTGGAGTAGCCGCTGAAGAGCATGTGTCCATCCCAAATTTCTTTAGAAGCTCCTTGGTGTACTTGGGTTGGCTTATGAACGTTCCTTCTTTGAGTTGTTTAACCTGAAGACCTAGGAAGAAACTTAATTCTCTCATCATACTCATTTCAAACTTGTTAGTCATCATTTTTGAAAATTTATCACATAGTTTAGGATCGGTTGAACCGAAAATGATATCATCTACATAGATTTGAACAAGTAGGATATGTTCCTTCTTTTCAAATTTAAACAACGTTTTATCCACCGAACCTATGGTGAAATCATGTTGTAACAGAAATGCGGTTAGTGTATCATACCAGGCTCTAGGTGCTTGCTTTACACCGTATAAAGCTTTGTTTAACCGGTATACATGGTTTGGAAACTCAGCACTTTTGAAACCGGGTGGTTGTTCAACATACACCTCCTCACGTAGGTCACCATTCAAAAATGCACTTTTAACATCCATTTGAAAAACCATAAAGTTTTTGAATGCAGCAAAGGCTAGAAAGATTCTAATGGCTTCAATCCTAGCTATAGGGGCAAATGATTCTTCAAAATCAATGCCTTCTTCCTGTTTGTAACCTTGTGCCACTAATCTGGCTTTGTTCCTCGTGACCAAACCGTCCTCATTGAGTTTGTTTCTAAATACCCATCTTGTTCCTATCACCGGTTGATCTTTCGGTCTAGGGACTAGGTACCAGACTTTACTACTCTCGAACTGGTTTAGCTCTTCTTGCATTCCCAAGATCCAATCCGGATCTGACAATGCTTCATCTATTCTTTTCGGCTCAATCTGGGATATAAATGCGGAATTAAAGTATTCCTCCAGAAGTTGACGCCTAGTTCGAACAAGTTCTGAAGGGTCACCTATGATTTGCTCAGGAGGATGTTTAGTGTTTCTTCTGAGGTTCAGTTCAGGGATGTCTACCAAATCACCGTTTACTTGATCAAGGCTAGACATATCAGTAGGCTGAACAGGATTGTCAGACCGACTGACTTCCTCGGTTTGAACCGGGGTGTCAGCTTCCTGTTGTGGAACAGCTTGATCCGGCTAGGTTTCAATATTACCCATTTGGTCATGGACAAACCGCCTGAAGACCGGATTCTCATCTTCACTATCAGAATTAGTTTGTTTCTAAATACCCATCTTGAGGAGTCCTAGCACTAGACAACTCGTGTCTAATACCGGATTCATCAAGATATGCGGTTAAGGTACTATTGGTAAATTCGGTACCTCTATCACTTCTAATGCTATTAATGCGAGTTGATTTTTCATTTTGCAGACGTTTAAGAAGTGTGATCAGGTTTGATGCGGTTTCACGTTTATATGGTAAAAATATTACCCATGTAAATCTAGAATAATCATCAATAACTACCATGGTGTAAAGCATACCTCCTAGGCTAACGACCTAAATCGGTCCAAATAAATCCATGTGAAGGAGATCTAAGCATCGGCTAGATTGGATATTTCCTTTACTCTTAAAGGTTGACCTAGTTTGTTTACCCAATTGACATGCTGAGCAAACCTTATCCTGGTTAAATACTATGTCAGGAATACCTTCAACTAGCTTTTTACCGCGAATGTAGTTTAAGGTTTTCATGTTCAGATGGTTTAGTCTCTTATGCCACAACCAGGTTTGATCGGTCTTATCTATCATGCATATAGGGTATTCTACTTTAGTTTTCCAGTCTACCTTGTAAATATTACCTAACCTATTTCCGGTTAGCAGTACAATACCTTGAGAGTTCTTAACTAAGCATGCATGTTTAAGAAATTCTACCGTGTATCCAGCATCACACATTTGACTAATGCTTAGCAAGTTAAAACGTAGGTTTTCAACTAGGAGTACGTTATCAATAGTTAAATTACCATGGACAATCTTACCCTTTCCCACAGTTCTACCTTTTGAGTTGTCACCGAAAGTGATTAGTGCACCGGTTTCTATTCTGATGTCGGTTAGCAAGTTGTTGTTCCCGGTCATATGCCTGGAGCAACCATTATCTAGGTACCATTCAGTGTTTCCCAGCCGTTTCTTTAGATCCTGCAAAATGTACATATTTACAACAATTTGGTACCCACATTTACTTGGGTCCACATGCGATTAGTCCCTTGGGCACCCAAACCTTGACAAACCGGACAGCCTTCTTTGCTAAGGTTTTAACCGTCCTTTTGGCACTCGGTTTTGGGTATCTCGGTATTTCTACAAAGGTCTAAATGAGGGTGATCTTTGTTTTGACCTATGCGGTTGACGATTGGCTTTCCTATTTTTGAGAATGTCGGCTTTTCTTTTCTCAGGGTCAAGCCACTTCTTAGAGTTGGTTGGACCAACATAGTTGTATTTTAGCTTTTCTTCCCTATAGTATGCGGTCAGTTCCTCTTCAGCAGTCAGGGAGCTTTTAATGAATCTTATAAGAGGAAGGTTACTCCTTGTAAACCTTACTTTCTCTACGGGTTTTTGGTCTTTGGATCCATCCTTTGTGTATCCTAAGCCGAACATGCAAAAAGGATGTCTGTAATGACTACACATTTTCTTTACCATATCACTAGATCTCTTATATGCAGCCATCTTATATTGGAGTCGGGCATTTTCTTCATCGGTTAGTTCTCTAGCAGGTTCACTAGACTGTTCGGTACTAAGTGGTGGTTCAGGTTCTGACTCGGTTTCTAAGGTAGATGTTTCATCAGGCTTTATGACCTCTGGTTTGGTTATAACGGGTACTTCTGGTTCTGTCGGAATGAGTACTATAGGATCGGTTCTAATGTTGAGGTGCTTAGGTAGCATGGCTAGTATGTTCCTATACACTTCTACCATGTCATTCAATGCATTATATAACTCATCTTTAGTAAATTCTTCACAGGGAGAGTCAAATATCTGTTCCTCATTTTCCATGAGACATGTGAGTTCATCATCACTGTCACTGTGAGCCCATAGACTTCCTCCATCATCGGCTATCAGTGCTTTCTGAACCTCACTTCCTTCACCGGTTTGTTGATAGTTGTTTCGGTTATCTTGGTTATCCGGTTTTCGGGTATCCCTCCTCGGTTTCCAGCATTCCCACTTAAAATGTCCCAAACAGTTACAGTTATAACACCTTACATTGGATTTATCACCATAGTTGTAGTTTGTCGGTTGGCTTCTTTTCATGAACCTCCCAAACTTCTGTGCAAGCATCGCCATGGCATCCTTTGTGAACTGTTCGGCGGTTCTGATCGGTGCAGGTGCAGGAGCAACCGGTTCTGTGGATGTGATCAGTGCTCTGGTTGATGTTGAGGCTGAGACTTCTTCTTCAGTTCTAGATCTCATTTCAAACTCATATGCTTTAAGATCTTCGAATACATCGTGCAGCTTCATCTTGTTTAGGCAGTTTGATTCCCTCATCACCATTGTATTTATGTCCCATGCACTTGGAAGAGATCTTAATGCTTTCATGATAACCTCTTTGTTGTCATACCTCTTACCAAGAGTTGCTAGCTCATCTAATACGCCAGTGAACCGGTCACTGTACTCTTTCATTGTTTCTCCCGGTTTCATCTTGATGCTTTCAAACTTCTGAGTATCTACCATTATCTTGTTTTCCTTTGTTCTTTCATTTCCTTCAAAGATCTGGATAACCGTGTCCCATGTCTCCTTTGCGGTTTTGCAGTCTCTGATCTTGCAGTACGTATTTCTGTCTATACTGTTGGAGATCCGGTTTCTAGCATGGTTATCCAGGTTGTTTCTTCTCCTGTCTTCAGCTGTCCATTCCTTTCTGTCCTTATCAATAATTATCGGTCCTTCGGCCAGAATGGACTCCATCTCATCATCCAAGGTGATTAAGTGTAGGTGCATGCGTGCCTTCCAGTTGGCAAAGTGATCACCTTCTAGCATTGGAGGCCTATCGAAAGACATGCTTGCTTGAGTATTGAAACTAACTGCTCTGATACCAATTGTTAGGATCTAGGTCGCGGCTAGAGGACCGGGGTTAGGCCGGTTAGCGCGTCTCACTCAAAGGGTGGTGGTTAATCCGGTGAGAGATTAACACCGGGGTTTCAATACTACACAAACTGTAACAAACCCTTGAACTAGGTTCAAGCGCGGAAGAGGTTTGCTTTCAGGTTGAAGAAACACACTTGTATGATAGGCAGAACCGGTTTCGGATAATGAAGGTTTAAAAAATTGATGGGTCGGTTTCGGTAACCTGGTGATTCGGCTTGGATAGAGTTAAGTAGGTTAGAGCGGTACGGATCGGTTAGAAAACGGAACCGGCAGAAAGTAAATGACAAGACAAATTTTATGGATGTTCGGAGATAAAACTCCTACGTCACCCCTTCCTCTCGAAACCGCGAGAAGGATATTCACTAAGGAATACAAGTACAATCCGATCGAGACTTATTTCCTACTCGATAACACTCTTACAATTTGCACCGAAATTGTAAAATACACACTTCAACTTTAGCACTTAGGTTTTCTCTAGAGATAGAACACAATGTTTTCACTTGTAAATTAAATGCTCTTAGAATTTTCTTGTTGACCCGCATTTACTCTTCTTCAACTACCCCTTTTATAGATGAAATATGCCAACGGTCATATTTCACTTCCTTCAATCTGATTGGCTGAGCAGAGGTTCAGAGGTTCAGTGATTCAGACCCTGCGGTTATCTTTTCAGACCTGACGGTCAATCTCAGACCTAGCGGTCAATCTCACAGACTTGGCAGTCTGTTCTTCCGGTGTGTAAGACAATCCTGCTAGGTTTGTCTTTTACTCAATGTGGACACTGTCTGTTAAACAGTTGTCTGTACTTGGAAGATCTCCTTTCAGACTTATCCCGAAGTGGAAAGATCCTGTAGAACTGTCTTCTGCAGCCTGCAGACTTTCCTCAGACTTGTATGGATATGGAAGTTTTCAGTCTGTTCCTTTGGTATCATTCTCAACAGATACCCGAATTGTCTTCTTTTACTGGTCGGTCATTCGACTTAACCGGATGGCTTCCGGTGTGAGTGGTTTAACCGGACATCTTCCGGTTATTCCTCTACCTTGTGGCTGATCGGCTGTCTGGTGTTTTCGGTTTTTAGCTTTGGCCGATCCTTTCTTTGTGTGGTCATGTTCCGAATGTCCTGTTCGGTTTAATAGCTTGACCGGCTAGTCTTCTTAGCTGGTTTAATTGTTTGACCGGTCCGGTTCCTTGTTCTTGCAAGAAAGGTTTATTTATGTTAAGTTTTGTGAACCGGTCTAATTTTATCTAACAATATATATATATATATTAGTAAGTTAAAAAGTTGAACTTATATTGTTAAAATATCCTCCATTTATCTCATTTGATGTTAAATTTAAAATATAAAGTGTAATTAGTCAAATTAAAAAATTGTATTGTTAGGTTGGAAGTTCCAAACATACATATAACATTATTTATTTTATTTTTAACCATTTTAAGTTTACGACGGCTCAACCCAAAATCCGACTCAAATATTCATTTACTCCCACATATATATTCAAATTAAAAACAGATATCGACCCGGCAATCCTGAAAATCTGAATACTTTAAAAATTAAGCATCATGATAATGATATATATATATATATATATATATATATAATGATATATATATATAAATATATATATATATATATATATAAATATATATATATATATATATATATAAATATATATATATATATATATAAATATATATTTATATAAATATATATATATATATATATATATATATATATATATATATAAAAGTTAAATAAAAGTTTAACCTATTAAATCAAATATTATATACATATAAATTAAAAATAGAAAAACATATATAAAATACAAAAATATTATTTAATAACTTTTTAAAAAAAATAGTTAGAAAAAATATAATATAAATATTTATATATTAAATTTAATAAATAAATATTTAACATTATATAATTATTATATATTAAAAAATAAATTAGAAGATAAATATATTTAATTTAAAAAGATATATATATGAGAAAAAAAATATTTTTATTAATAAGTCAATATAATATATTGAAAAAAATTAGGATATAATAATAAAGTTATATATATATATATATATTATTATTATTATTTAATATTAGGATAAGAGATATAATTATTTTTATTATATTTGTTTGTATAAGAATATTTTTTTATATAATATATAAATATATATAGTTATTTAAAATGTAACTTAAAAAATGACTAAAATAATGGTAATGTGATTGATAATAATGAATTAGTGAGGACATACAAACATAAACTTAACCCAGCTATATGAGTGATATATAATTATAAAATAAATTCAATTAGAAATGCACCCAGTTATGTTTGAGGAATTAAGAAAATAATTGATGAAAAAGTCTAAAATGATGGTATAATGTGACCGATAAAATTGACTAATAATGATGAATTTGTTAACGTATGTTTAAAATGAGGGTAAGTGTAGTGACTGATTAGATATTTTCTTATTTAAGAATAGTAAATCAAAATAATGAATATATTTAGATAATATTAATTTAGTTTTTATTCATGCTAAATGCATACCAATAAAGGTGTAAGTCTTTATGTATTAATAATTTTATAATTTATATAATTATATATATATATATATATATATATATATATATATATATATCAACTTATTTAAAAATTAATTTATAATATATTCAAATAAAAATTAATTAATTTATTTAATTATTTGTCTCCCTTTTTATTATTTTTTTTTCTTCACTTATTTTTATTAGGTTAAAATATTTCTTTACTTTTTAATTCATATTTATTAGACATGTCACTGTATTATATATTTTTTTAATTTTTAATCTTATATTTTTTTATTTAATTGAATCTTTTTAATAAATTATTATTATATATATATATCAACAATTCTATTTCTATTAATTATTTTAATTTATAACTAATATTAAATTTTAAAAATATTCTTACATATCTGTTAGGATCACATCTGTTAGAATCGATATTGAAAATAGAGACGAGGTCTGATTATTGTTAATAATTTACAAAATTTGATTCGGTTTTAATTTAGTTAGAAATTAAAATCTATTTCTATTCTTCACAAATCTTCACAAATTTTGAAAGAATTCAAGTGCGGAACAATTTGTTGGATTTGAAGCGTTAAATAGATGAATGCAAATATCCGAAAATAAAGAACATAGAGAATTTTATAGATGTTCGGAGATAAAACTCATACCTCACCCCTTCTTCTTCAACAGGAAGGATATTCACTAGAAGTTTTTAAATTGTATAACGCCTACACAAACCCTTTCGGAAACCCAAGACTTAATTGTCCGTCTGCTCTGAACTCCTAGCACACACACTGCTAAATAGAACACCTTTGTTCAACTTACAACACACTATTAATGACTATCAGGTAGTCCAGTAAATTATCTCTCAGCTTCACTTAGTGAATTACATAATACGTCTAAGACAACCCGCTTCAAACTGTGTCTGAAATAACAATGTTTTTTAGATTTGTGCATGCACAAAACATATAGACATCTTAGTATTATTATAACTAAGTTTATCATAAATCATCAAAATAATTTCCGCATTGAATAAACTTATTTCCTTAGTTTATTTTAGTCAATTAGATTTGACTCAACAATCTCTCTTTTTGATGATGCTAAAACTTAGTTGAAAGATTGGGAAAAAGAACATATCCATAAATAACAAAAGTTTATATATTAGAAAAAATTAGGAAAGATTCGATTTTACATTTTAGCAAAGATTGCCCGTAAAAATAAAAGTTGGGTCTTTCTAGACTAGGTCTTTCCTATCCACCTCTACCCTTGATGAAGAATCTTTTTGCCTGATCTTTCCTTTGGACACCGGGACACTTCTTTCCCCCTTTTTGACATCATCGGGAAGGACGAAGTCCTAATATTATCTTTGAGCTCTTTGAAGCACCCAATTTTTTCTCTTAAGATTTAGTCTACCTACCTTAAGAACATAGTAAAGGACTTTTTGATAGTCCAAGACTCTGGACGACTTAATGAGGACCCATGTCTAACATTTGAAAGGAGAAAAGAGAGCAGCATGTTGAGCGGACCAACATACCCAAATGGATTCCTTGGAGAAGAGATCATCTCCACCAAGTTTTTGAAGAGGATTTTTGACTAGTTGATTGTTGTTCCCCTGGTTATAGCAACCATTATCTCAAATACCTTTTTCTATTAAGAATTATAAGTACCCTTAGCCAAGATTGATTTAGAGATGATGTCGTTGAGGATGGAGAACTCAACTTTTAGAGAAGACTTCATTCCGTGAGTATCGACATGGAAGAGATGCCCCTCAAAATATATATCTGAGAAGACAAGCCTCATCTCAGATAAGACTTTATTAGAAGAGGTAGGGAACTCAGATAACCCTTCCGATGGGAGCCTGAAGAATAGAGCAAAAGTTTCCTCACTGAAGTAAACATTTTATCCATTAATTTTTTCCAGGATAGGCTTATTATCGATTTTCCTTATAGACCTAAAGAATTCACGAACCTTCGGTTCTTGAATGATGATAGGAGCCCCAAGAAACTTTTCCAAATCCGAAGCTTTAAGAGTTTCAAACATCGTGACCATTTTTAGAATCACAAAAGAGGACACATAATCGAAGTTCACTTGAAGAGTAGATGGTGCAAGAGAGACTATTTCTTGACTTAAGAACGAGTATTAGGATTGCTAAAGAATTTAGACACCTAAGAATCACAAGGGTTTTTCTTAGTGAGATAAAGCAAGTATTCAGAATCATAGATAAAATAGAAAGTCTGTTTAGATGTATTAGTTACTCTTTATAGAGTATGAATGACACATGACTATGAAAGTCATCATTAAACTAGAACCGTCATTTAATGTAGAAACGTATTCCCAATAAAATCATAATTAAAAGACGTCAATTAAAAGCCATCATAAAAACTATCATAATTTTATACGATGAAAAGAAGCGATCCTTCAGATATATTAGTCATCTTTTTAACATTGAAATACACGTGACTTCAAGTTATTAAAGATATGACTTTTCAATTTTAGATGGGAAAAGTACATGGACAGCTCGTGAGAAGATAAACAGATGTCCCATTCGTCTAAAGATAAACCATCCAAAGACACACATAGTTAGACGTCTAATATTCCATCCTCATTCCTTGCATCTAAGTTGGGTAGACGTCTAATTAGACAATGTTTAACCGCGCTCCTCTACAGTCGTCTAACATGTGTCTGTTTAGACGACGTTTAACCACAAATGTCTACAGACGCTTCAGATGTCTGTCTTATACATAGACGTATAACCAATCTTAAGGCGCAAATTGCTTAAGCAAAAATTCGTTTAAGTACATAGCTCCTTTAGACGACTGATCTTATTAGATTGATTGAGACCTCCGTCTACACACGTCTGTCCAGTCATTTTAAATAATAAATTACCCCTCAATTTATGCATGTTCAGTTAACAAATTAACTGAGATCAACAAGCCTTAAAATATTTCTAAAGTGAGAAAATTTCGTCTCGGAGATGGGCTTCATAAAAACGTCTACCACTTGCTGATATGTTGGGACATATTCAAGGCGAATATGCTTCTGACTGACATGCTCCCGGATGAAATGATGTCTGATTTCGATATGCTTAGTCCGAGAGTGCAACACTAGATTGTATGTTATTGTAATAGCACTAGTGTTGTCTCATAAAATTGGTGACTCTTTTGCCTCAATTCCGTAGTCCCTCAACTGTTGTTGAACCCACAAGAGCTAAGAACAACAACTACTTGAAGCAAGGTACTCAACTTCAGCTGTAGACGTGACGATAAACGTCTTCTTCTTGCTGAACCAAGAGATCAAACAATCACCAAGGAACTAACAAGTTTCACTTGTGCTTTTCCGATCAATCTTGCACCCTGCATAATCTGTATCTGAATAACTAGTTAGATTAAAACTAGAATCCTTTGGATACCACAGTCCCACATTTGGAATCACTTTTAAATATTTCAAAATTTGCTTGGCTGCAACATAATGAGATTGTTTAGGATTAGCCTGAAATCTTCCGAAAATGCCGACAACAAACATGATATCTAGTCAGCTAGCAATAAGATAGAGCAAAGAACCGATGATTCCTCTATATGTAGTGATATCGACACTTTAGAAATCTTCATCATTTTCGAGCTTGGTGGAGGAGCTCATTGGAGTAGCTACAGCCGAGCAATTTTTCATTCCAAACTTCTTTAACAACTCCTTAATATATTTGGTCTGGTTGATGAATGTACCTTCTTCAAGTTGACGAACTTGAAGATCGAGAAAGAAAGTTAATTCTCCCATCATACTCATCTCGAATTTGTCCTGCATCAACTTGACAAATTTCTCCAATAGTTAGGGGTTAGTTGACCCAAATATGATATCATTTACATAGACTTGAACAAGCAAAATATGAGAGTTTTTAACAAATTAAAACATAGTTTTGTCTATGGTGCCAATTACAAAATCATGATCAAATAGAAACATAGTTAAAGTGCCATACCAAGCTCTAAGAGCTTGTTTAAGACCGTATAAGGCTTTGTCAAGTTTACAAACCTGATTTGGCAATGAATGATCTAGAAATCAAGGTGGTTGTTCAATATATACATCCTCATTTAAAATTCCATTTATAAATGCACTTTTCACATCCATTTGAAAAACTTTAAAATTTTTAAAAGATGCATAAGCTAGGAAGATTCGGATTGCTTCAAGTCTAGCCACATGTGCGAATGATTCCTCAAAGATAATTCCTTTCTCCTGTCTATATCCTTGAGCTACCAATCAGACTTTGTTTCTAACAACTAAGCCATCTTCTCTAAGCTTGTTTTGAAAAACCCATCTTGTTCCAATAACCGATTGATTAGTCGGCCTTGGAGTTAGATGCCACACTTTATTTCTTTCAAATTGATTCAACTTCTCTTGCATTGCATTAATACAATCTGGATAAAACAATGATTCATTAATATTCTTTGGCTCAATTTGAGAAATAAAGGCCGAGTTTTCCATTTCATCTAATAATTGATGTCTGGTCCTAAGAGGAGCATTAGGATTGCCAATTATCAATTCAGGTGAATGATTTCTGTTCCATTTGAAGTTTGGACATCTGGTTAACTCTCAACCGGATCAGCCATCTGATTAGACGAATGAGTTCTATTGACTGGAGCTTCATCATTACTATCAGATTCAAGACTTGACGCTTCTAATCTGTTAGCAATATCAATTAAATGGTCTGAATTATTTTCAATAGATTCATAAAAAACAACATGATAGGATTCCTCATCAGTTTGTGTTCGATTATTATATACTCTAAGAGCTTTACTAACTAAGAGTAGCTTAACATGATTCCAGTATCTGCTTTAGCATCAAAAGCGGTCAAATAATTTTTCTCATTGTTATGAATGAAACACTTACACCTGAAAGTTCGAAAGTATGAAACTGTAGGAATTCTTCCATAAAATAGTTCATAAGGTGTTTTGTCAAAGCATTTATTAACTATTGACCGATTTTGTGTATAGCATGATGTGTTTAAGGCTTCTGCCCAAAACTTCTGAGAAACACTTGAGTCGGAAAGCATAAACCTGATGCTTCCTTCAGTGTTTTGACTCTTGTCTCAGCAATACCATTTTGCTGTGGAGTTCTGACAATGAACAACTTGTGTTTAATACCAGCCTCCTCGAGATAAGAAGTTATGCATTTATTGGTGAACTTTGTTCCCCGGTCACTTTTAATCTTGATAATGCTTAAAGATTTTTCGTTTTGAAGTCTCCTAAGGATCTTAATTAAATTCTCATCTGTCTGATCCTTAGTGTGTAAGAAAATAACCCACGTACATCTTGAAAAAATCATCAATAATGACTAGGGTGAATCTCATTCTTCCCAAGGTTTTTATAGAAATTGGACCGAATGGGTCCATGTTTAGAAGTTTTAAGCATCAGTTGGACTGAGATTTCCTTTTATTTTTTAATGTTGATTTGATGTGCTTGCCTATCTGACAAGCAGAACATACATTGTCCTTTGAAAACTTCAAATTAGGTAAACCAGAAACTAAATCATGCACACAAATGTTGTTAATGGTTTAAAATTAAGATGATTTAATCTCTTATTCCATAGCCAATTTTGATCATGTTTGACTATTATACATACGAGATTAGATATCTTATTTTTCTAGTTCATTTTGTAAGAGTTTCCTACTCTACTTCCGGTCAGTAGATTGTTACCCTATAGATCCTTAACCAGACATGTATGCATTTAAAAATAAACAGTAAATCCATTATCACATAATTGGCTTATACTAATTAGTTTGTAACACATGTTTTCAACAAGTAACACGTTGTTAATGGTTAAATTATCATGGACAATCTTACCCTTACCCATGGTATTGCCCTTGTTGTTGTTACCAAACGTGATCTTAGGCCTTGAGTAATTCGTAACTTCAGTCAGAAGCCGTCTATCTCCAGTCATGTATTTGGAACATCTACTATCTAGATACCATACTAATTCATCCAAGTAGCTTATCTATTGTACCTACACAAATACATATTTAAACCTTTTTGGTACCCATATTCACCAGGTTTTGAACAAGTAACACGTTGTTCATGATTAAATTACCATGGATAATCTTACCTTTACCCATAGTCTTACCCTTGTTGTTGTCACCAAACGTGATCTTAGGCCTTGAGAAATTCGTAACTTCAGTCAAAAGTCGTCTATTTCCACTCATGTGTCTAGAACATCCACTATCCGGATATCATACTAATTCCTCCAAACATCTTATCTGTTGTACATATACAAATACATATTTACAACTTTTTGGTACCCACATTCATTTGGGTCCTTGGTCAATCAGTCCCTTAAGAATCTATATTTGAGTTATTCTGATGGATTTCCCATGTTGTGTGGTGATTAGTGCGTATGATTTAGGCATAGAACACGTCTTCCTACTAGCAGCTGATATGTTAACCTTAGAGGATGTTTTTTTATAAACTCCTTGACTTCCTGTCAGGTTTTGTTTTGCCAGACTTATTGGCTGCTTTATTCCTAGGTTTCAGTCAGCTTTATCAGTGTCTTTATCAATTAAATTCCCTCTGACAAAATTTATTGGCTTAAACTTGTTTGTTGTTGAGTTTAATATTTCACAAGACTTGTCTAGGCTGGCATTATAAAATCCTAAACCGGATTTACATCCGGCATGCCTCATCATACTTATTTAATGTCTAACTACATCTCCAAACTGAATGGATCGACTTAATCAATAGAGACGGGGTAAGGCTATTGATGAAGGCTTAAGAAAAATAATTTGATAGAAATCCTGTTCAGGACGTAAATAATTTTTTATTCTGCGGAAACCCTTGCAAACACTTGAAACAAAATAAATTGCGGAAAATGTTTACTTAGGTTTGAAGCTTAGGATCAAGAATAAGAAGATGACATAATGAAAAAGACACAACAGTTTGTTTATAGATGTTCGGAGAAAACACTCCTACGTCACCACTTCTTCCAACCACCGGAAGGATTCACTATAATATGCTTTGAATCAAATACAGTTTGCACGAATAGTTAACGGTTGAACAGAACAGACTCTGTTAAATATACAATATGAGGAAGAATATAACTCAGCTAAAACGATGCTTTGATTCTAACACTCTCTTTATTAACACACAGTAAAGCAAGAAAGCAACTAATAGTTTTTAAGTTAGAAAGTTTGAGCGTTCGATTTCTGGTTGTTCCGGCTAAAATGGCTGGCAGTTCGTCCGTTGTCCTTGAGATTCTTTAAATAAGGATCATGTACCAACGGTCGAATCTTTATAATGAGACGTGGCTTACTTCCATTGGAACACCTCCATAGTACACAACAGACTCTGAGTACAAGGATCGTGGTCGTACCAATCTGGTAGTGCGCCGAATATTCTTCAGGGATACACCTGCAAAAAAAAGTAGTGTGAAGAATATTTGCGTATGTGGCATTGATTAATTGGTTGCAACTGGCTGTCGTACTCATCTTCACTGGAAAGTGGAGCAGTAGTAGCGTACAGCTAGTAATCGTGGGTAGGCGAGTGCTAGCTTCAAGCAACTGCTTAAGCATGGCATTAGACGTATTTCACTTAGACGACCTCTTCTAATGAAATTAGACGTCCCCGTCTAATAACAAGATCCATTAGACCACCTGGTCTAATGGAATTAGACTACGCATCTAATTACGGTTCCCTTCTGACTAATCTGAAGGAGTTAGACTGCACGTCTAACTTTCTCTTTCCATTAGACTTCACGTCTTATTACATTTCCCTCCTGACTAATCTGAAGGAGTTAGACTGCACATCTAACTCTTGTCTAGTTAGACTGTACGTCTAAGTCTGCTAATTAGACTACACGTCTAACTCCGTGTGTTAGATTGCACGTCTAACTCCGTTATTTAGACTGCACGTCTAACTATTTGTGTTAGCCTACACGTGTAACTCCGCTGCACGTCTAACTTCGCTAGTTAGACTGCACGTCTAACTATGTGTGTTAGATTGCACGTCTATCTCCACTAGTTAGACTGCACGTCTAACTACGTGTGTTAGACTACATGTCTAACTCCGCTAGTTAGACAACACGTCTAACTACGTTAGTTAGACTGTATGTCTAACTACGTGTGTTAGACTGTACGTCTAACTCCGCTAGTTAGATTACACATCTAACTCCGCTAGTTAGACTGCACGTCTAACTTCTCTAGTTAGACTGCACATCTAACTCCGCTAATTAGACTGCACGTCTAACTCCGTGTGTTAGACTGCATGTCTAACTCCGCTAGTTAGATTGCATGTCTAACTCATCAATCCATCTAATGAAACTCATATAGACTTAGTCTAATATAACCTTATTTTGATACACCTGCACCAAAAAAAATTAGACGTCTTAGATTAGATTTTTAACTCATCAAATCATTAAAATTCTATAAGTCAAAATACTTTGACAGTTAGTCAAAATAATTTGACCCAACAATTTCTCCCTTTTTGATGATGAGATTAAAACCCTGTATAGATAACAAATTAAGCATCCATCATATAAAATTGATAGTAAAACTTGTTCATCCATTTTATATAGAAACCTTTCCAAACAACCAATATTAAGAAACCATGTTTAGAAAACCAAAATCATAAACTAACGGAGAATAGATTTAAGGAGGAGAGATTATTGGTCTTCCCTTTTCACTCGAGGATCGATTGGAAACCGTGATCCTTCATAGCTGAGGTCTTCACCGGTTAAAAGGTTTTGGAACGGAGGAAGAGCGCGTCCACCACGATCGCTTCCGCCACTTCGCCCACCACGATCACCGCCAGTGCTTCGGCCTCCGCGATCACCACCGCTGTGACCTCCACCCCTTTTGGCTGGCCTTGGGTTGACATCATCGGATGGCCTTCGCTTAGATCTGGTGCCGGTTGCTACACCGCCACCTCTTCTTTCTCTAACAGCCTCACCCTGAGTGATGCGATTCTGCTCTTGCTCAACAGCAACCTTAGCATTCTCTTTAGCTTGAAACTTCTTTGCAAGCTCATCATTTTCTAATCTTTCAACATCATTTCTTCTCATGCTGCCTTGAATTTCCACCATCTGGTTTAGAACCAAACCAATTCTCTCCATCACTTCTCTTTTAAGAGCAGCATTAATTTGTCTTTCAACGTTCATTATCTCAGAATGTCGATTGAAGAGATTCTTTTCAAATTTAGAAAAAATTGAATTGGAGATATGAACCTCATACGTATTTTTCTTCAACGTCTGCTCCAACTCTTTAAGAGTTTTAACATGTTCAGTAAATTCCTTTTTGTCCTCTTTCTGGGTCTTCATGATCTTCACTATCTTTGATCCCAGAGTTGATACATTCTTCTGGAGCGTTGTTAACAATGATGTCATCAAATTTATGAGCTTGGTACCGTCAGCCGAAGATCCTTCATTGGATGAATTCTCTTGCGAATCTGCTGCAACGGTCTGAATAAGGCTAAATTGGGTATGAACCTGCAGGGACTTCTCAGGTTCATCCTTCTTAGACTCACCATCAGATTGGTCTTGTTCTTCTTCTTCTAACTCTTTCTCTACCCTCTCAAACCTCTCGAGCAAATTTCCTGAGCTGTGATAAGGATTGAGAATATTCTCATGAATATTTGCAGCATTAATATTGGGGAAAGGTAGAGGCTTGGACGTTCGTGCATTTTGATCTTGTTCCCCCTCAGATGAGGAACTCTCCTCAGCTTCTTTGTCTTTTGAGGGTTCCCCCTCAAAATGAACTACACTCGACTGAACGACATCATCCTTCATTGCTGGAGAAAGCTCTACTCCGAGAACATGGGATTCTACCACTTCATCTTCATTAGTGTTAAGAGCTTGAACGGGGTCTTCAATAATATCCCTTTCTTGAGTGACAAGATCTTGAACGGGCTCTTGATCCGTGACTTCTTCACGAGCTTGAACTTGCTTCTGAATAGCTTCTTCTTCTTTAATGGATGTGTTGGATTAAATAGGTTCCACATATTGCTCAATTACCGGTTGAGCCAATAGACGTCTTTCTTATGTAGAGAGACTTCCAAGTTCTATCAGAAGAGCAGCATCTTGCTCATCTGTATCAGCAGGGTCATCAGAAATGTCCATTGATTCGTCTTCATCTGAGGAAATATCAAAAGGGCTAGATCTTGAGCAGTTAGCTCCATGAACATACCGGGTGACTACAGAAATATAGTCTATCATGATCTCGTCTAACATCTTCAAGGCTTTTTCTTCAGTTTTTGCACTCTTCTCAAGAGGATTAAAATTTTCTTTTCTAGCCTGAAGAATCAGAAAGAAAGCTCTTCCTCTCAAATTAGCTTCCACCAGCTCTTTTCTCTTCAGAGCTTCAGATACTTCCGAAGTTTTGGCCCATTTTATGACTCTCTTTTCATTTACAACAAGCTTCTACCATTGACTACTTATTCCTTAACCCGTGATGACCTCATCATACTTGATTGACAATCTTTTCAGGATCCAAGAGTCAAAGATCTCTATCTTTTCAACAGTTATCGCCTTGGCCTAATTCATCATGAGGTCAACAATACATGTTGCCTCAGAAACTTCTTCATTAACAAATGTTACAACATCCTTCCCTTTTCCAATAACCTCAACAAGCTTTGGAAAGGGCCTTGGTTCCCCAAAAACAATTACACCAGATTGTCTTGTGGAACACATCAATTCATGAGCAGACAGGGATTTCTTCAAGAGTCTAGGCGTGAGTTTGGCTGGAGTAAGCGTACCAGTCACGATGGAATCTTTTGGAACAGGATTTGAAGTGGAAGGCTCTTTGACAGACACATAGAGAGCCTTTTCAGCAGTATCACCAACAACAAGGGTAAAATCTATACCTTGTTCTGGCTGAACGAACTCTGTAGCACCAGCGTCTACCAGATTAGATTGGCGAACAGAAGACGCAGCCCTGTCATAATTTTCAATATTTGGACCAGCTGACTCAACAGCTGGCCCGGCAGCAGATTCCTCAACAGGAATATCATCAAGTTTTTCTTGTTCCATCTCTAGAGCATTAAATTTAGGCACTTCGGGCAGAGTTAGGGGAGTGATTACCTTTGATGATACTTTCATCGATTTAGACGCCCTGGACGCCTTTGATTTGTCTCCTCTCGAAACAGAGAATCTTGAGGACTTTCTTAAATGACTCGCCGGAGGAGACATAGGAGTCATGGGGATGGATGCAAGTTCAACTAGACCTTGTCTGACTCTGGAATCGACTGTTTCAGAATCTTTCTTTTAAGAGCTCTTTAGGCTAGTAGAAATGGCCTCTAATTCGTTAACTGTCTTCGACCTCTTGGCTCCTGTCGACAGAATGGAAGTGGCTGGCTGTCTGGATCGGGTAACAGACCTTCCACATGTCTGTTGGTTAGAAGCACCCGAGGGTGATTCTTTAAGGTTCTTCATTTTGACTAGGGTGTTGGCGATTATGAAAACAGTATACACCCTATTCGAGTTGATCGGTTCAGGTTCCTCCATTGGTACCCCCAAATGCTCCTACAAACGGCTTAATTGGGTAGCGAAGTTTATACTCTCCTTGTTCTCCTGGTTGATAGAGAAGCAAAGGTTCTGGAACAATGTTGAGGCCCAGTTGACCTGGATCCCCTTTGAAATAGCACACATATTGTCAAACTGATCTTGACTATAGAGATTGAACGATCCAGCCTTCCCATGAAGCGCTTTCGCCACCACATCATTTAGAAGAATAAATTGCAGTTTGAGAACCTTCTTATTTCCGTTCAGTCGAATCGCCGAACCATCGGCTGAGAAAACCTTCCTCATTTCTCCGTTACCTCCGATGACAGATGCATGTTGAAAGTATGCCCTTCCGACGAAAGTTCAAAGAACTCCGCGTAGGAAGCTTCGTTGAAGGAGAAATTCGTGCCGTTTACAGTTGCTACAATGGAATCGCCCACCATTGTCGCCGTTTTGAAGAACTCCCGTACTTCCTTCTCATTGAAGATGAACGGACCGCCAAGATATTTTCAGAGACTGGAATATTCGAGGGTTCTAAACATCTCTACCACCTCTTGCTGATCGAAGGAATAGATCGACGGAAAATCAACCTACAAAGTACAATGACCCAGCGTGATTCTCTTGTTTCCCATTTTCAGTAGAATATGAACAGACACAGGATTAACTAGGGTTTTTGAGAGAGAAAATCAAAGAAATCTAGGGTTCGTAGAAATCTTGAGTGAGAAAAAGTTTTCAATCTCATGCAAAAATGTCCTTATATAGACTATCAAGAGTCATATAGGATAACCGTCGTTTTTCCTAAGGGTATGACCCATCAATTAATATTAGACGTCCTTTCCAAAGAGTCATCATTATATTGAGGGTATATTAGTCATTCTCTCTTAACTTGAAAGACACGTGTCTTCATGTTATTAGGAGATGACTATTTTTATGTTTGAGCGGGAAAAACAGATATCACATCCCGTGGGACAGTTGTCCTTGATCAGTCTAATGCACATGTTGTTAGACGTTTTTCTTACTCTCACTGCTATGAAAACTAAACGTCTATTAGTTGCAAGAGTCTATTAGACGCAAGCGTCTAATCTAGTGTCTTAAAATACGTTAACGTCTATTTGACGTCGACGTCTAATTACGCATGAACAACACGTATTAGACGTGTGTTTGGTTAGACGTGAGCATCCACTTGCTGTAGACATAAAAACGTCTAACGATTATTAGACGTGTACGTCTAACCGCGCAGGTTATTCACCAAGACATAGACTTAGATGCATAGAGTGTGAGCAAAAATACGTCTAAGTACATGATTTTTAGACGACCTCGTCTACTAAATTGATTAAGGCCTTTCGTCTGAGTGTATCTTTATTTCCAAAATACGTTTTCCCTCTCATTTTGTGCATCTACAAAATGAATAAACAAATGTTTTAGGGTCTTAATGACCAAAAAATATTTTTAACACATAAAAACATATAATCCACTAGAATGACAAAGGCCAATGTTAATCTTCTAGGCTTTATACTCAAAAAGAGTATTCTCCATGCTTCCTTCCTGCATCCCTCCTGCATCACCTACACAAGAAACTATTTACAAACTTTGATACCCACATTCAATTGGGTCCTCGATCAATTAGTCCCTTAGGAATCTATATTTGAGTTATTCTGATAGATTTTCCATTTTGTGTTGTTATTAATGCGTATGATTTTGACAAAGCATACGCCTTCCTGCTAGCCACTGATCCCTTAGACTTTGAAGAACATTGTCTTCTAAAACTCCTTGACCTTGAGTCAAATTTTAGATTGACAGACTTGCTGGCTCCTTCTAACTTATTCTTCAGCCAGCTTACAGTCGGTGGAACATAATTTATTTCATTCTTAAAAGCTCCTTCCTCTTGAATGGGAGTCAAACTCCCTTTAACAAAGCTTATCGGCTTAAGCTTGTTAGTTGTTGAGTTTGACTTTTTGCACGAGCGGTTTGGGTCATCGCCATCAAATCCTAGACCGGATTTAGATCCATCAAGTTTTAACATGCTGATCTGATATTTGACAGCATCTCCAGACCTTGTCCAAGCACTAACAACATAGTTTAGCCTTGTTTTCAGATGAAAGAGTTTGGATTTGTTCCTTGAGCATCTCATTCTCGGATGAGATCTCTACTACCTTCTTTTCAAAATCATTTGATTCTTCAGTTTGAAATAAAATCGGATGAGGTACTTTCAGTGACGATTTTGTTTCATTTAGAGATTCTGTTGGCTTTCTATACTCGATGACCATGTCATCTATTGCAGCTACCAGTTGTTCCCTTGAAAACTTTTCAGAAGAGAAGTCAAATACCTTAGTTTCCCGAGTCTCTTCTTCATCTTCTCTTGCCATGAAACAAGCCACCTCTTCTTCATCACTATCACTGATTGAGAAGTAGGAATCTCAGTTGTTTCGTCGGTTCTTACCGTCTCCCTCCAAAAGAGCCTTCAGCTCTTTTCCTTCCTCCTTCTTATCTTCACGTTTTGGCTTCCGGCATTCCGATTTGCAATGACCTAAAATGCCACAGTTATAACACTTATCGTTAGCTTTGGTATTCTTATTATAATTAGAATTTGAAGAGTTTGAGTTAGTGTTGCTCTTCTTTATGAAGTCGCCAAACTTCTTCACAAAGAGAGATATGGCATCGCTACTCAGCTGTTGAGCTTCCATCTTCACATCAGGAGCTGTTGGTGTCTCTTTAGCATTCACCAATGCTTTGGCAATGATAGTGGATGTGGATTGATCTTCTTCTATCCTACAGTTCAACTCGAACTCGTAGGCCTTAAGATCAGCGAACAAGTCGAAGAGCGTGATTTTGTTGAGGTCTTTGGATTCCCTCATCGCCATCGTCTTGATATCCCATTCTCTGGGAAGAGTACGCATGACCTTGATAGCAAGCTCTCTGTTGATATAGGTCTTTCCAAGAATAAAAAGGCTTGAGACAACTTGGCTGAACCTCGTATCGAACTCGTTCATTGTTTCTCTAGGACGCATTTTGAAACTGTCGAACTGTTGAGTGGAAACCATGATCTTGTTTTCCTTGGTTTGCTCATTGCCCTCACACAGTTTAGTGAGTCAGTCCTAGATCTCTTTAGCAGTATCACACTCGATGATGTACTTGAACATGCTATAATCAAGAGATCTGTACAGAACATCTAAAGCTATGTTGTTGAGGTGTTCTTCCTCTTTTCTTCACTGGTCCATTCAGATTTTTCCTTATCAATCTTGATAGGACCATCTGTGATAACACTCTACATGTCGTCATGAAGAGAAGAAAGATGAGCACAAACTATCTTCTTCCATATGATATAGTTTTCTCGAGAGAAAGTTCGAATAGCGGTTGCACTGTCATCTTTGGTTATGGTCGACATTCTTTAGGAAAAGCTTGAGAATAGAAATAGGGCTCTAATACCAATTGAAAGGATCAGCTTAATCAATAGAGACGGGGGTAAGGCTATTAATGAAGGCTTAAGAAAAACGATTTGATAGAAATCATGTTAAGGACTTAAATCACTTTCTATTATACGCAAACCTTTGAAAACACTTGAAACAAAATCTAGTGCGGAAATGTTTACTTAGGTTTGAAGCATAGGATCAAGAATGAGAAGATGACAAAATGAAAAAGACACAACTGTTTGTTTATGGATGTTCGGAGAAACTCTCCTACGTCACCCCTTCTTCCAACCACCAGAAGGATTCACTATAATATGCTTTGAATCAAATACAGTTTGCAGGAATAGCTCATTGTTGAACAGAACAGACTCTGTTCAACTTACAATATGATGAAGAATATCACTCAGCTAAAACGATACTTTGATTCTAACTCTTTCTTGATTAACACACAGTAAAGCAAGAAAGTAGCTAACAGTTTTTAAGTTTGAAAGTTTAAGCGTTCGATTTCTGGTTGTTCCGGCTAAAATGTATGGCAGTTCGTCTGTTGTCCTTTAGATTCTTTAAATAAGGATCATGTACCAATGGTCGAATCTTCATAATGACACATGTCTTACTTCCATTGGAACACCTCCATAGTACACATCAGACTTTGAGCACGAGGATCGTGACCGTACCAATCTGGTAGTGCGCCGAATATTCTTCAGGGATATACCTTCAAAAACAAGTAGTGGGAAGAATATTTGCTTATGTGGCATTGATTAATTGGTTGCAACTGGCTGTCGTACTGATCTTCACTAGAAAGTGGAGTAGGAGTAGCGTACAGCTAGTAATTGTGGGTAGGCGGGTTCTATCTTCAAGTAACTGCTTAAGCATGGCATTAGACGTATTTCACTTAGACGACCTCGTCTAATTAAGGTTCCCTTCAGACTAATTTGAAAGAGTTAGACTGCACGTCTAACTTTCTCTTTCCATTAAACTTCACGTCTAATTACACTTCCCTTCAGTGTAATCCGAAGGAGTTAGAATGCACGTCTAACTCTCATCTAGTTAGACTGCACGTCTAACTCCGTGTGTTAGACTGCACGTCTATCTCCCTTAGTTAGACTACACGTCTAACTCCGTGTGTTAGACTGCACGTTTAACTCCTCTAGTTAGACTGCACGTCTAACTACGTGTGTTAAACTGCTCGTCTAACTCCTCTAGTTAGACTTCACGTCTAACTACGTGTGTTAGATTATACGTCTAACTCCGCTAGTTAGACTGCACGTTTAACTACGTTAGTTAGACTTCACGTCTAACTACGTTAGTTAGACTGCACGTCTAACTACGTTCGTTAGACTGCATGTCTAACTACGTTAGTTAGACTGCACGTCTAACTACGTTCGTTAGACTACACGCCTAACTCCGCTAGTTAGACTGCACATGTAACTCCGTGTATTAGACTGCACGTCTAACTTCGCTAGTTAGACTGCACGTCTAACTCACCAATCCGTCTAATGAAACTCATATAGACTTAGTCTAATATAACCTGTTTTCGATACACCTGCACCAAAAACAATTAGACGACTTAGATTAGGTTTTAACTCATCAAATCATCATAATTCTATAAGTCAAAATACTTTGACAGTTAGTCAAAATAATTTGACCCAACACAGACCTTGTCCAGGCACTGACCATACATGTCAACCATTGGTTTTCAAAAAAACAATGTTTCAACCTTTTCCTTGAGCTTCTCATTCTCAGATGAGAGCTCGACCACTTTGTTTTCAAAAACTTTTGATTCATAAGTTTGAGATGAAGAAGAGTTATCAGCTTCATATTTCATTCTCATTTTTATGTGTTGGTTCATTGGCTTCAGAATGACTTAGGGAAGTTATTTATAATATCCCTAAGTTGGTTGGAGGATCCAAGAGGGATGAATCATCCAAAAGCCATTAATGGCGTTTTGGTTATTCTTAAGTCAACTTTTCAGAGTAGGTAGAGACAAAGCCTATTGTTGTAGAGGAAATGATCATTGTCGTAGGTGATCATTTCAAAATTTAAATCAGTTAATTTGGTGGACCAATAGCTAAGTTCCCATCACGGATCTATTTCCTTATCCACACGACGGTCGCGCTGATGAAGAAGACCGGAGGCATTCCGTTAACGATTCCTTCAAGACGGAGTTTCGTTAGTGATCAGGTGGACGAAGCTAACGTTCAGTTGATCCAGTGCAATCCAGGTGCACGCTCTCTCCGCTACAACGGGCTATGCGGAGCGCTCTAGCGCGTTGGATCTGATTCGAGCATCCATTCAATGGATGCAACTTCTATTATAATTGATTCACCTGTTTTCGGCCACATTGAATTACAAATATTTGTTTTTCTAAAAAACTTTAAGGGTTTATTTAAAATTAATTTTTCTTTCACCCTTTTAGCTTTAATTTTGATCATTTTAAATACACAAAATATTAAAATAAATATGGAAAATATTTTACCAATTTATTTTATTTTATTTTGTATATTTTTAAGATTTAAATAAATAATTCTTTTTAAATAAAATGGATATAACAATTTATCAAAATTATTTATTTTTTTCCTCTAATTTTTATAAAATTATTTTGAGATAATTTTATTTTTTATTATTGGCCTTAACCCTAATTAATTTGATTAATTAGCACACAAATTAATCCCAATTAATTATTTTAAATGGAATTTTGACCATGGGGTTATTATTTTAATATTTTAAATTGGTGTGTCGATTTTTAGTGTGTACAAGTATGAATCGTGTATCTTTCTCAGTCACTAAGGATGTTTCGCTAAAACAATATGAGCATATGGGAGTGGAAAAAATATTAGTAAATATCCATGATCTATATTTCTTGAAATTTAAGTAAGGAACAAATCTAGAAAATATTCTAAAGTTAGGACACACATATGTTGGGTTAAACTGTATGAAGCTAAAAATGGTGTGAATGTATGAACCTACTCAGAAAACCGAAGGAAACAATCCAAATTTGGTTCAAACTAAGGAACATTACATCTCATATGTATAATGTAGAAGCACTTAGTCATTTCACTAATCTCTTGGGAAAACCATTCTATATGGACTAAATAATGGAGGAAAATGAACACATCACACTAGGATAATCATTGAAGTGCATTCTAGAAGCACTTTATCAACAAAGATGATAGTAATTCACAACA
The DNA here is from genome assembly GCF_907164915.1 of Impatiens glandulifera. Taxonomy (NCBI): domain Eukaryota; kingdom Viridiplantae; phylum Streptophyta; class Magnoliopsida; order Ericales; family Balsaminaceae; genus Impatiens; species Impatiens glandulifera. The sequence continues at coordinate 24,878,806 of NC_061865.1, forward strand.
ATTGATTCACGTTGTTCTGAAGGTTCTAGGGTAGGAACCTCTTCCTCATTTAACTCTTCGTTTGTCGTCGGAGAGTCACTCATAGTTAGGCTTATCTTTATCTACTCAAACTCCACCTGTTGCGGAGTACAATCAATATTGTTTGGTGTTACTTTATTCAACATTGAATAATCATCAAAAATAACATCTCTACTGATAATGGTTTTCTTTGCATCCAAACACTAGAGGCAATAACCTATAACTCCAATAGTAAATCCCATAAACAAAGCCTTCTTTGCTCGTGGACCTAACTTGATTCAACTACATGATAATATGATAGAAAAATTAAGTAAGTTAATTTTCAAACCGGCCATACATTACAAGTTTTGAATATTTATTCTAAATAATCAAAAAGGGAGAAATTGATAGAAAAATTAAGTAAAGTAAATTTTTGGAACCGGCCAGAAAAACTAAACAATTATTAACTTCTATGTGCAGGAACATATCGAATTGGACAAACCGGCTGGAGCCTCACAAACCGGCTGAAGAACACTTCAAAGAAATCCAGCTCCAAGTGATCAAGTCAAGATCAGAGGAACCGGTTTCAAACTTTCCCAGAGAGAACGGCTAGCAAAGACAAGTCTACATTCCAGCCGGACTATACTGTGTAAGAATCAACCGGAAACTAAAATCTACAAAGATGACGCAATATGACGAAATAGACGTGTCTTGAAGAGATCAACAAAGATAAGATCCGATCAGAAGCATGCGAGGAAAACAATGATGATTTACTGATCCGACTTCGACAGTCGGAAGGTGCATGCCTCACACGTGTTTGAATCTGCAAACTGGCAACGTCATCTTTACCTGAGGAGTGTCTGCATGCTTGCCAAGTGTTGAGGAAGGTGAAACGTGCAAGCAACCTCTCTGCACCGGCGTGACGTTGGATTAACCAATCCCACGGTGAGAGAAGAAAGTGACTGTTGGGATCATCCTCACTATAAAAGGAAGACGAAGCGACCTCATTAAGTGTGACACAAGTTACGAAAATCTTAGAGAGATAAAGAAATCTTACGCGCGATCCAAAACCGTTGTCTCATTTACCAGAAGCTTTGTTTGTTTGTGTTTTGTGTTGTGTATTACATCAAGAGTGAATTGGTGTAACCGGCGAGTAGCGAGTTAGGCTCGACCGACATTATAAGTGTTGTAACTTTGAACGTTAGTGGAGATCCTTCTCATTACCTAAGAAGAAGGGGTAACGTAGGAGGGTTTGCTCCGAACATCCATAAAAAATCATGTCTTGTGTCATTTTCTTTTATTTCGGCTTACTCACTCTAAAAACCGAACTATTACCAATCTAAACATAATCCCTAATCAAACCGGTCCATATACTTCATCTAACCGACTCCGTGTTAATCTCATCAAACTAAGTCGCATACGTTGCTTCAGACTGAAACAGACATTTCCGCCCTTGAACCGGTTCAAGAGTCTGTTACAGTTTGCGTAGTGTTAAGAACGGTTGTAGTCTTTAACCGGACTATCACCACAGTGTGTTGTGTTGTTGTAAGCGAACACCCTTCAAGAAACCGGAACACCCCGGTTCTCCAAGGGCGTCCCCGATCCTAACAAGTGGTATCAGAGCGTGGTTCTTAGCACTCGAGTAATCGAAGAATATGGGAAGCATGACCCACAGCGACAAGCCGCCAATGCTAAACAGTGAAGCGTTTAGTAGTTGGAAGAAACAAATGTATCTACCTCTGATCACGTTGGATGATGAGATGAGCCAAGTCCGGAAAGAGGGGCCAATCAAGATCAACAAGGAGTTAGACGAATGGACAACTGAAGATCGAAGACGGAGTAACCTGGACAACCATTGCATGAGGCACATCTATAAAGCTATAGACGATAATACCTTGAACAAAATATCAGCCTGCGATAATGCAAAGGAAGCCTGAGAAACGATCATTCAGATCCATGAAGGAAACGAAAGAACAAAGGAGAACAAAATCTTGGTGGCTACATAGAAATATGAAAACATCAGGATGAAATTGGGGGAAGATATGAAGGAATTCAGTAACCGGTTCACTAGTGTGGTCAACGAGCTTCAAACACTCAGAATGAAATACGACAACCGTGAAGTAATCATCAAAGCATTAAGATCACTGCCGAGCACATGGGATATCAAGACCATGGTGATGAGGGAATCAAGCAACCTCGGGCAGATGAAGTTGCATGACGTGTTTGAGGATCTAAAAGCCTACGAGTTCGAGATTAAGTCTCGGATCGAAGATGAAGCATCCACGTCAACCGCAACCAGAGCTTTGGTTACATCGGTGGAACCGGCGGTCCAAGTATCAAACATTCCGGCTCTAGTAAAAAACGCTGATCAGATTAGTGAAGATGTGATGGCGATGCTAGCTCAGAAATTTGGGAGATTAATGAAAAAGAATCAGCCACCATCTAACAACAACTTTAGTTATAATTATGTAGATAAATCAAATAAAAGATGTTATAACTGTGACGGTTTTGGACATTTCAGGTCAGAATGTAGAAAACCGAGGAGAGACGACAGAAAATGGGAAGGAAACTATCAAGGCAACTATCAAGACAACAACTACCAAGGTAACCGGTACCAGGGTAACAACTACCAAGGGAACAACTACCGGAGAAATGACAACCAACGGAACGACTACCGGAGAAACGACGAACAACATGCCGACAAAGGGAAGAAAATTCAGAAAGCACTCATTGCATCCGACGGTGGAAGCGAGTGGGCGTACTCCGACAACGAAGATAATGAAGAAAGGGTAACATGCTTCATGGAAAACGACGAAGAGGTTAGGAGAAGCAACCGGCTAAAGAACTCGGAATGGTATCTGGACAGCAGATGTTCAAGACACACATGACCGGCAACGATGAGCTACTAACCGACATCAATTATGAAACCGGAGCAGTCATAACATTCGGTGACAACTCGAAAGGTAAAACTGTAGGCAAGGGTAAGATTGTCCATGGTAACCTATCCATAAATAATGTACTACTGGTAGAACAACTGCATTTTAACCTATTAAGTATAAGTCAAATGTGTGATGTGGGTTATAAAGTTGAATTTCATAAAAATGCATGTTTAGTTAAGAATCAGCAAAATGATATCCTTTTAACCGGTAACCGAATGAGAAATATTTACAAAGTTAATTGGAAAACTGATTTTAAAAACTTGTATGCATAATAGCTGGAAATGATCCAAACTGGCTTTGGCATAAACGACTAAACCATTTGAATTTCAAAACAATTAACTTTATATGTTCCAAAGAACTAGTCTACGGTTTTCAAAATGTTAAGTTTTCAAAAGATAAAGTATGTGTTGCATGTCAAATGGGCAAACAGATAAAGTCATCTTTCAAAAGTAAAGGAAATTATCAATCTGAACGATGTTTAGAACTCTTGCATATGGATCTGTTTGGTCCGGTTAAAGTAACCAGTTTAGGAGGCATGCATTATACTATGGTAGTTATTGATGACTATTCTAAGTTTACTTGGGTAACATTTCTAGCCTCTAAAAATCAAGCAACTCCAAACCTGATCAAATTGATTTTGAGAATACAAAATGAAAAATCTATTCGAGTAAACAAAATTAGAAGTGATAGAGGAACTGAGTTTATAAATAGCAGATTAACCACTTTTCTTGATGATTCCGGTATTAGACACGAGTTGTCTAGTGCCAGAACTCCTCAACAAAACGGCCTGGCTGAGAGAAGAAACCGAACTCTCAAGGAAGCCGCAAGGTCAATGATAGCCGACTCGGGTATTGCTCAAAAGTTTTGGGCTGAAGCTATCAATACCGCATGCTACACACAAAACTGATCTTTAGTAACTAAACGATTTTCCAAAACCCCTTTTGAAATATACTATGATCGAATTCCAAACATACGGTATTTTCGAATTTTTGGTAGCAAATGTTTTGTTCACAACAACGGCAAAAATTATTTGACCGCTTTTGATGCTAAATCCGATGAGGAAATAATGTTGGGATATTCAGCTGTAAATAAAGCCTATAGGATATATAATACTAGGACTTTAACAGTTGAAGAAACAACCCACATTGTTTTTGATGAATCGGTTGAACGAAACACTACATTACCCTTCGACCTTCACAACAGAATGGAAAATTTCAATATCTATTCTGATGATGAAGACGAGGTTCCGGTTTTTAGACGATTTGTCAATGACCAAGCGGTTGATGCTGAACCTCAGCCTGCTCAAGCTGCCTTACCGCAGAAAGTTGACTCTTCAGCTTCGACTGAAGAAATCGGTCGGTCTGACTCTGTTCAGTCTACCGATCCGTCTAACCTTGACCAGCCAACCGAAAGCTTGATAGACACATCTCGGATAAATCTCAGAAGGAACAAAAATCACCCTCTTGAACTAGTAATAGGTAACATATCCTCACCCGTCCGAACTAGGCAACAAAATTTGGAACACTATGAAAACTCCGCTTTCATATGACAAATTGAGCCGAAAAAGGTGGATGAAGCATTGTCAGATCCCGATTGGATCCTAGCAATGCAAGAGGAATTAAACGAGTTTGAGAGAAATAAAGTCTGGTACCTAGTCCCTAGACCGAAAAATAAACCGGTTATAGGAACACGATGGGTATTCAGAAATAAACTTAATGAAGACGGTTTAGTTACGAGGAACAAAGCCCGGTTAGTGGCTCAAGGCTATAAACAGGAAGAAGGCGATGATTTTGAAGAATCATTTGCCCCTGTAGCTAGACTTGAGGCCATTAGAATATTTTTAGCATATGTGGCTTTCAAAAATTTCAAAGTTTTTCAAATGGATGTTAAAAGTGTTTTTCTAAACGGTAAGGTAAATGAAGAGGTATATGTCAATCAACCTCCAGGTTTCAAAAATCCAGAACACGAAAATCATGTTTATCGGCTGAACAAAGCCCTTTACGGTTTGAAACAGGCTGCAAGAGCCTGGTACGATACGTTAACACAATTCTTATTTGATCACAAATTTACAATAGGTTCAGTCGACAAAACACTTTTCAAATTTGAGAGAAAGGAACACATATTACTTGTTCAGATATATGTCGATGATATTATTTTCGGATCAACCAATCCAAAACTATGTGATAAATTTTCAAAGATGATGATTGACAAATTTCAAATGAGTATGATGGGAGAACTGAGTTTCTTCCTAGGACTTCAGGTTAAGCAGATTGAAGCCGGAACTTTTATAAGCCAACCAAAGTACACAGCCGAACTACTGAAGAAGTATGGAATGGATACATGCGCAGAAGCGGCTACACCAATGAGCCCTTCCGTAAAGTTAGACAAACATGAGGATAGTCAAGCCGTTGACATCACAGCATATCGAGGAATGATTGGATCCCTGCTTTACTTAACAGCCAGCCGACCGGACATTTTGTTTGCGGTTGGAGTATGCGGGAGATTCCAAGCCAATCCAAAGCAATCACATTACACTGCGGCCAAAAGAATATTAAAATATCTAAAGGGAACTCAAGAAGTGGGACTTTGGTATCCAAAAGACTCAAGTTTCAATCTCATAAGCTACACAGATGCAGATTACGCAGACTCTAGTTCTTCACCAAAAATTTCACAAAAAATATTTCTAGAATCATTATAACAATTATGATCATTATTTATTTTTTTGGTATTTTTGAGAATTTTATTTTATTCAATTGTATTAAGTAATAAATTAAACATAATTCATGATTAAATCACAAAATTAAATATTTTCACCTTTTTTTTGTCTATTTTGGGTAAAATAAATACAATATTTTATCCTCAAATTATTTTTGGAATTTTGAATAATTTCCTTAATTATGGTTTAATTATCACAATAATTAACCTTAATTAGTTTTTAATTTTTCTTTAAGTTATTTTGAATATAAAAATTCAAAATATTATTTTAATATTATTTAAAATTATAATATTATTTGAAAATAGGGTAAATCAATTTTTCATGTTTAAAATATTATTCCCAGAACCCGTAGGAGCATTGAAGAGTTATGGAAAGATATTGTATCGAATTGCAGCGCCCTTGCGGGAACGTGGAAAAGAATTCCAAGCACGGAGCAGAACTGGAATATCTGTAGTAACTGGAATTTACTATTTTTTAAACTCACTAGAATTGAAAACATTGTAATCAGATAATTCATTTAGGTTTTAGCTTTTTAGCTTCTATTCAGAATGTTACGACTTCAAAATCATTCTAGACCTGTCTAGAATGATCTCTTAAACTCGTGGTTTTTTTCCTATTTTTGAGATTTTTTTATGAAATGACGCTAAGTCGTTTTTTCCAAAAAAAATGTCTTACGTTAATCAAATTCGGTGTTTAAATTAAAATATAAAGTCTTATTAGCTTAGTTGATTAAATAATTGTATTTTTTTAGGTTGCAAGTTCGAAACATACCTTTAACATTTTTAATTTAATTATTAACTGTTTCAAATTTATGAGGGTCAACCTACAATCCGACCCAAATATCCATTTACTTTTACATATATATCCAAATTAACCACATCTCTTAAATTAATCAAATTCAAATTAAGTATTATTATATATAGATTAGTTAGTTAAAAAGTTGAACTTATATTGTAAAAAATATAGCACGTTCATCAAATTTAGTGTTGAATTTAAAATATAAAGTTTTATTAGTTTAGTTGGTTAAAGAGTTATACTTATTTTGTCAGGTTACAAGTTCAAAACATACCTATAACATTTTTAATTTTATATTTAACAATTTCAAGTTTATGGGCGAGTCAACTCAAGATCCGACCCAAGTATCCATTTACTCTTATATATATATATATAAAATATAATTGCATAATAATTTATTATAAAAATAGTTTAACGAATAAATTAACAAAAATAAATAAAATAAAATACTAATTCATATTTTTTTATTTTATAATTAGTTGAGATATTTATTTAATGATGTTTGAAATTAATCTGGTAAAAAGATAGAATTAGCCTTGACTTTGCTCAAACTCATATTTGATAATATATAGCTTTGGTCATTAATTTTAAATAACAGTTCAACTTTTTTTTTCTTTTATAAAATAAGTTTGATAATTTAACTTATTATTTTTAAAATATTTTACTTAAAGCAGTAGAAATGAGAGGATTATAAATATGATTTATTAAATAAGTCTATATTAAATAAATGTTTGATAAAATTCAAAATTAAGATTTTAAGTATTAAATTGAATTAATCAAACATAAACATTTAAATTTAAAAAAACAATATTTGAATTGTTTTAATAATATCTACAACTTATATCCGAAAATTTTATTAACACTATTTTTTTTGGGAATTTTTTTTGAAAAATTTTTAAAACCATTTCATTAAAATTTTAAAAGTAGGAGGGTCAGAAATCAAAGTTAGACAAACCCTAACTATGATTAAAAATGATAATTGACCATAAAAATTAATTAAAAGTGTTCATATATTCTAAAAAAAACAGAGATTACAAATAGAAAAGACTACATTCAAATCTAACAATCCCAGCCTGAGATTTTCGCATGCCATCTATCTTCATTGAGAAATATTGTTCCCCTTTCTCTTCCTCTAACGATAAAAGGAGATTGTATTGAAAGGATGATGAGTATTGTTGTTTCTAATTTTGAATTTTTTCTTTGTACGAGCCCGTTCTAATTTGATAGAAAGAATTATTTCTAAGAATTTCAGGGCGTTTACCTTTGTTATCTTCAACTTAAATTTTTGTGTTATTGTCTTTCTTATCTTCGGCTTCAGCTTTAGACTCCACATCGGTTTTGGAATCTTCTTTATCGGCTTTTGAATTCTCTGTTTAAGCTTTGAAATTCTTGGTGTCTTCCGCTTGAGATTCCTCAAGAATAACTTGAGGTTCATTTTCAATTTTCATCCCGATCCTTCGTATTACAGAAAATTTTCTTTTCCTCTTCACCTTGATACCTTTTACTTTCTTTCTTTCACTGTTTTCATTTTTCTTAGAATCCTTCTTTCTTTCTTCTACAATTGTTTGATCTTTGAGTTTAGCTTCCTCCGTTTCCTTCTTTTTCTTTTCTATTTCTTGACTTTTTTTGATTTTTCTGCTCTTCTTCTTTAGCTTTATCACATTTATTGTGTATGAAAGTATTACAGAAAGTACACATCGTTGGTTTCCATTCATAAGAGATCTCCATGACATTGTGCTTTTCTTTTCTATCAACAACTGCCATTTTCATTGGCAGGTGACTATTAGGATGAACTTAAATACTAATTCTAGCAAATGACAAATGTTCTCCTCCTTCAGTTATTGGGTCCATATATAATTGTTTCCTAATTGTACCTACAAAATGACTAATTGCTTTAACATTGTACATGTGGGATGGAATGTTCCAAAGTTTGAACCAAATCTGGGTTGTTTCCTTTAGTTTGCTTTGTAGATTCATCTCTTCTGACCACTTTTTTAGCCTCATGCAATTTGATCCTATGTAAGTATGCCCTTTCTCCAATATTTCTTTAAGATTTGAGCCCTTTTTGAACTGTAGGAAGTAGAGGTCGTGTATATTTGCATAAACATTTTTAAGCCCTTTTTCTGCCCACTATTTAATTAGAGCTTCTTTGATAGTTGGTAATAATACTCTATTTTTCCCAATGAAGTTTTCAACCACCACAAACTTCCAATCTTTCAATACATTTCTCATATATTTTAGAAGGCAATTTGAATTCAAAAAAAGAGTTGAGCACCTCTACCGTTGTTTAAATATCCCCCAAGTAGAGTTTTCCTTTGTAGGCATGGCCTTCAGATTTCTTTTCTACTTTATTCTTCCATACCTCGTTGACTTTTCATGTTGAATTACTCTTGATAGTGTAGGTCTTGGATTTGGGAGCTTTCCTCATATCCTTCATTGCATTAACTGGCTATTTAACTATCTCCTCATATTCTGCTTTTTTCAACAAATTTCAGTCTTTGAAATAATGAATATTGAGTTGGACTGTTATTTGTTCAACTTTCTCTTTACTGATTGTGATTTCTCCCTTCGTAACATGCATCAGGAGTTTGATAATCTGGTTTTAAGACCGAACATGTTGACTCTTTTATTATAACCAATCTTCCATATTCCCTCTTTGTTGTCCTGTTTTTCTACATTCTATTTTACAAAAAATTATGCAAGATTTGTTGATTTTACTTTGCTTTCTTCAATCTTTTCTTCGATAACTTCATGAAATATCCTCTCAATCTCTTTTCCTACAACATTCTTAATTTTTCAAGAATAAACTCTCGTATTTCTTTATATTTATTACTTTTGTTCTTCCCCTTCCCCATGATGATAGAAATAGAGTAATAGAATAAATAATTACAAAAACTCTAAGAGATGATCAAAGATAAACTACAATCGAGGGAAAATTCCAGTGGTGCTAACAAATGCACAAGAAACCCTAAATTAGAAACACTTAATGGCTGACTTACGGCGTAAGACTATATCGTGCCACAAGTGCCGTGTCGTTTTTGCCTATCGTGTCACCCGTGCTAATCGTACTGTGTTGTCTGTGCCGATTGGGCTTCCTTTAATCAATGGTGATTTGATTACGACATTGATTTGATGACTTACGACACAAAACAAATCGTGCCGCCCGAACACTATTATACTCTTATGTATTATTATATTAGTCAATAATTTTAATATATTGAATTATATAATTTGATATATATTAAATAAAAAATAATTTAAAAAAATACTAATATTTTTTTAAGATTGTATATTAAATTATTAATTTATAATTTGTTATATGATCCATGAGAAAAAAAAAGTTTATTTTAATTGTAAATCGAAAAAATAGAAAACATAATACAAGTATATATATTGCAATAATTTAATAAAATTTATAAAATGTAACTTCAAAAATTCCTTGTCTCGAAAAAGTTCGAGATTCCAGAAATTTTAAACTTGTTTTATGTGTGTCAATTTTTTTAAATAAAACATTATTTTAAAAGATTTATAAAATTATGTTTTCATAATAATAAATTTTTGTGATCAATTTAAATAGTTCTTTTAATTTAAAATAATCAAATTATAATATTTTTTTAAAAGAAATCTATATTTTAAATTAATTTAAAACAATTAATTAAAAAAATTATTTATTTGATGAAAGAATGGTCAATTGATTTTTATTTACGTATATAAACTTGTATTTGATTAGTAAAATTTTTAAATTTGATTTTTGGTGATACTCGGGAAAGATTTCACACTATCTCCTCCGTACCCCCGTTAAAAACTGTATACTTTCTAAAATTGTGGTAAAACACTTTACTTAACCAATTATTCAGTCTTAAACATGCATAAAGCATTAGAATTCAAAAATAAATTAAAATCGGGCCTTTATCAAAATATTTATTTATAAAATTATTTTGAAATGGTTTTCTAATTTTTTTTGTTATTTGAAAATGGTTTAGGCTTTTAATTTAAAAACAAACAATTTTTAAAATTAAAATTTCAAACAAATGGACCTTAGGCTTGATCGAGGCTAAGACTTCTCCGTCGGATGCGGGGAGTTCTTGGTCGAGGTGTGGGAGTTCTCGCTCGGAGCTAGAAATTTTCCGTCGAATACAAGGGAGTCCTTAGTTGAGGCTAATATCTCTTGGTCCAATGTCAGAGCTCTATATCGGGACAAAAATCTTCGGTCGGGTGTAGAAGAGTCCTCAATCAAGGCTAAGACCTCTTGGTTTCATACGAGGATCTCTCGGTCGAGGAGCGGGGAGTTCTCAGTCGGGGATAGAAATCCTTGGTCGAGACCCATGCTAGACATATTTTCTCGATCAGGTGCAGGAGAGGGTTCGATTTTCTCGATCGAAAATTGAACCCTGGTCGAACCCTCGGTCGGACGTTAAGAACATCAAAGTGCAGGGTTGATGTTTTTGACTGGGGTTTTAATCATCGATCTAAAGGTATGAGGAGGTTCTTCTAGTCCTGATGATCATATATAATATCATCCCGATGCATCATTCGATCGAGATGATGTTCTATTTGTTCAAACAATTTCTTGAATAAAACTTGTGTTTTTGATTTAAGAGTTCAATATGGTATAAGGAACTTGTCAATTGTTTCTTTATACATTATAGGATCGAATGGAATCAAAACATGAACATTCCCTATTCATCTTATTTAATCATGACTTGGTCTTAATTTTAATTATTTTGAAATTTATTTATTCAAAATAATTTTAAAATTTTAGTACTTATAAACAAAAGATAAATTCATCTTTTTGGGTGAATTTTACATATAATTTTAATGAATAAATTAACAAAAATAAATAAAATAAAATAAAATGTATCTAAATCTGAATTTTAAATATTCAATGATTATAATATTTAAAGATAATAATTAAATTAAAAAATATAAATATCTAAACTTTAAGTATTTACAATTTTAAAATTTGTTCAGTATTATCTAAAACTAATATTATAAAAAAAATTACATTAACACCATTATACACTTATATATTAATTATATTAATTAATAAATTCAATATATTGAATTATATAATTTAATATGATAAATATTAAATAAAAATAAATATTAATATTTTTTAATTTATGTATAAAATTATAATATTTTAACTTAATTTATATATATATATATATATATATATATATATAATTAAATGAGAGACTGAATACATATTTTTATTTTTAATTATTAATTATTATTTTTTATATTTTATATTTTATAATTAGTTTATATATAATTATATTTTTATTTTATATATTTAAAATTAAAGAGAGATAGTCTTGAGTTTGAAAAAATGTTATACTTGTAATAATATAATAAAAATGATAGAGTGAATTGGAGTAAGGAAATAAAAAAGAAAATAACGTCAATATAATTTTTCTCTCTTCCCTTTCATTAAATTTATTCAGGTTATTGGCTGAAAAAATGAGAAACTATCGCACATTCAAAGGTAATGTCACATTATTCACTATTCCACTAATTTTTCTCCCTCTATTGTACTTTTTTATATATTATTGTAATTTTATTAAATTTATAATAATAAATTAACTTTTTCGTATTTTTTTAAAACTAACTTATTAAATAAATTCATTTTTGAAATATACATAAATTAAATAAATTTTAATATATTAAATCAAAGAATTAAAAATTGTACGTGAAATAATTTAAATTATAAAATTATATATAAATAAAATAAATAAATTCATATATTATATTAGTGATTTATAATTTTTTTCTTTTTAGTTCTAATTGCTTATTTAACTAGACTAAAGCGATTTATAATTTTTTTTCTAAAAATAAAAATATTATAATTAATTAAATATATAATTATAAATAAATGATTATATAAGTACCTAGTTGTCATTCTAAAGAAACGCAAAACCCTAATCATTTTCTCTGCGGCAACCTTCTTCTTCACATCTCTATCTATTTTCCTTATCTTTTATTATTTATCTATAAGTTAATTTTTATTCTCATTATCTTCTTTTATCAGGCCTTTGATTCACAATTTGTTTCTTAGTCACACAGTTCATTTGAAGCATACCTCTTGCAAACTCTCTCAGATAAGCTATCTCTATTAGATAAGCTATTTTATTTTGTTTTCATTAATGCATGTGAACTATCATTACACATCTGTAAGATGTGTAGATCTGTATGTGTAAGATTATAGACTAAATCTCTCTATAATCTTACAGAGCTGGTCAAATAATTTATTTTTATGATTTACTAAACTTTTATTTATGGATGGTTTAACAATTACTTATTTGACTTATTAATAAAGTTTTTTTTAAATGATTACATATTTCAAATTTTACTTGGCCATTAGAAAGGTTATATTTTGAGATTCAATCTACTTCCTTATCAATGAAAAAATATCTCTCTGATTTCATAGACATAATGTATCATTTAAAGATATTTAAAGTGATAAATAATTGATTAGGTTATATAAAGTAAGATTATTATTATTATTATTATATATATATATATATATAAATAATATAATACAAAATAAATAATAAATATTATTTTAAATTTAATATTATCGTCTCCCTAGTATTGTATTAAAAATTTATAATTATTAAAAAAATTAATAAGTAAAATTTAATTTATCATTAACTAAGTAATAAATATTTATTATTATTATTTTACACTTTTGACCTTTCTTAATGGAATATCCAATTGTTTAATCTTGGGTATATATAGAGAGTTTTTTTTAATATTTAAAAAAATATATTAGATAAAAAAGGTAGGTTATTATTATAGATTTGTTTAAGATATTGTATTTGAAATGGATTGATCATTAAAATGACAATATAGGTATAATGTTCTTTTATTCTTAAATTTATTGCTACTCTATTAATTTGTTGTATGGCAGGTTTAGTAGGCAGAATGATATGAGAAAACTAAATATCTGATAAGCTGACAGATTTATTTGTAAGTTAGATCTTTTTGTCAAATTTTCATCATCTGTGACACTTCTGACAAAACATATAAATATAAATTTGTGGAAAAAAATTACAGATGCTACTTACTTTTGAGTTTGGAAATAATACCAACGTAAGAACGTAGAATATCTTCCATCCATGTTATTAAGAAAGTGAGTTGTGATATCATTATTTTCCGGTCTTCTTTGTTTTGAAATCTCTTTGAGATCGCTTTCAAACTTCACGAAACGGAAATTCATAGTGAAGATTGTTATTAAACTAAGAAGGCTTGGAAATAATGAATTTGTTACTCACTTCCTTGCTAACATGGATGATGAAAGACATTTATTTTAATTTCTAAACAAACATTGTATGTTTCTGGACTAATGGAAGATGATGTTTCCAAGGTTATTAATATGTCATCTCGATCACGGAGAATTGTGATATTTTACCATAATGGAGTGTCTTGCTCATAATATCCTAATTAAGATGTACAATGATATTATTAGTAGGTCAAAACATCTCAATTGAGATCATCAAGTCTCCAGATCTTCTAGATGCAGCTATGAATATTGGCTTTTCTGCAACTATAAGCTGGCATGATTTTGATCCAGCCGAGCTTTACAATCTGTTTGAGATGATTGTGGTGGAACCGTGCTGCAATTATCTGAAATCCTTTCCTCTTCAGAAAAGGTTCTTGTCAGTAAGATCCTTAACATTGATCAAAACAAGATTGATCAACTCAGGAAAGCTCTTATGGAGCGTTTTGCCGAGCTGCTATACTTGTAAATTGAAAGGTATATTTTAAGACTAGTGTTTATCTTGTTTTCAAATGAATAACAAAGAAAAGTGACCGGGTTTGAAAAGTTCATCACATCAAAAAAGAAGCCCATGAAACTATACAATCAAGGAGCAACGGAGCTGAGCTAGAGTTATTGTTCATCTTAACGTGTGAATTATTATAACTGATTTTATATTTTTTATTAATTTTTTTTTTGATTTTGAGTTATGAAAGGTGAATATTTTACATGAGGCTGACAATAGACTATTTAGCCATTATATTCAGACGCAGCTATAGTCGAGTGGTTCTTGGGCTTCAACACCAGCTATATGCAGCTAAAAATTGTTGTAAATCATGTTAACGATTCGAATCAAAATTTTTTATATACGTGCATACATGTTTTAAATTTCCCATAGATAGACTGAAAATGGAAATCACATCATCAGCAACAATCCAAATAACAAGTTCATCATCAGCAACAATCCAAATAACAAGTTCATGACTTTGACTTTAACAAGTGAATTATAAAAACAAACATATTAAACTCTTATCTCGCTTTAAATTTTTTAAAAGAAGTGACATCCTCGTATGATATCTTCCAATCCCGAAAAAGATTTCATTCGCGTTCGCCTTTGGGGATCCTCCTCCATGTCCTCATAAGTGCCCCGCAATCAAATACAATATCACTCCAAACTTGGTCAATACTTCGATGCACTCTTCCGAACACCCGTGCGTTACTTTCGGCCCAAACATGATACACGATAGAGGCAAAATTGTACTTAAAAATGTTTGATGGAAATTTATTTGCCTTAGTTCTATCTTGGGCAGCAACTATAATCTCCTCCCACGCTTCCGACATCGCCGAAGTGAACTTATTCCACACATACCTTGTAAACGGACAGCCCCCAAGTAAGTGATGAATCGTCTCCACATTTCCATCACAAAGTAAGCAACTAACATCCGGAATATCCATGTAAGCTTGAATTCGATACCGAGTGCTAAGTCTTCTACAGAAAGCCAACCATTAAATGAAATGATGCATCAGGATGACTTTAGAAGACCAAACAAGGGCTGCCCAATTAACAACTTGATCACTTTCTCTTATGATTTAACTTTCCATCCTCTTCGGCATTCCACAAATGAACATCAGTCCTATCGTTCAATTGGATACCACACAAATGATCAAGTACTCTTCTTCCCTTCGGAACCCGCCTAATAATAGAATTCCAAATCCCACCATGTATATCTTTAACCGTGGAAGCCACATAATCTCTCATAATCCTCATCCCTCAAAACTCTTCTCTATCAATAAGTGGCCGATTCTCAAACCACGGATCATGCCAAAAGAGAGTACCTCGTCCATCCCCGAGTCGAGTGTCAAAGATTGAAGCAACACTGTTTTTCAATTTCAGAATCTTCTTTAAAGACCATGCCATTTCATCCTTCACTTTGCTTGTCCATATATAAGTTCATTTTTCATGAACCTCGAGTGAACCTATTTAACCCACAATGACTCTTTCTTTCCTTGGATCACCCATAAGTGCTTATATGTGACAACTTTGTTCCACTCCACGCAATTCCTCAAACTGATTCCCCCTTCGCTTTTAGGCATGCATACATCGGTCCAATTAACCTTTTTACCCCCGCGGCCTTGGCTGCCCCAAATAAAATTACGTATCAAGGTCTCAAGCTCTTTCATAAGAATCATAACCTTCATCGGGAGGACAATCTGTTGAGACCAATAGTCAATGAATCCCATAACAATGTTCTCCACCAATTCAATTATGCCCGCATAAGAAAGCTTCTTCACCGCCCATCTCATGATAACGTTCTTGACTTTTCTAATGAGCAGTCTACAATGAACAATCTGAATTTGTCTAGCCATGAGTGGAATCCCCAAATATCGAACCGGAAATAAACACTCGTTAATATCCATAATGTTTTGAATTTGCACCTTTGTATCATCATCAACACCACCGTAAAATACCGAACTCTTATCCTCGTTAATCATTGAACCTATAATATCAAAAAAGAAATTAAGTGCATCTTCAATAGTGTTAATAGTATCAACATCAGCGTGCGCAAGTAAAAATAGGTCATCCGCAAAACATAGATGTGTAATCCTCTCCTCCTCGCAGAAATGGTGAAATCTGTAATGGCAGTTCTTTTGGAATATTGTTAAGACACTCTGAAAGTCCTCCATGATCAATACGAAGATAAAAGAAGAGAGAGGGTCCCCCTACCTCACTTCGTTTTCACCCTTAAAGTAGCCACCATGTACGCCAGGTCAATTGAGATTTAATAATTGGTTTGGTCGAGGGATAAAAGGTGTGTGAGGTCACGATATGATATGTGAATTGTGATGTGGTGGTTGGTTTGAAGGAGGGATAAGAGGTGTGTGAGGTCACGATATGAGAGGTGAATGACTTACAACTTCAAGTAAGTTCTCTAGATTAATCTCAAGATTGATATTACATATTACATAAGGGGTAAGGGGTGTGTGAAAAAATGTGAAGTCACGAAGATGATAGGTCGATTGTGAATTGATTGTTGGTTTGGTCGAGAGATAAGATATGTGTGAGGTCATGATATGAGGGTGAATTGTGATTTGGTGGTTGGTTTGGTGGAAGGAGAAGAGGTGTGTGAGGTCACGATATGAGAGTGAATTGGGATTGATTGTTGGTTTGTCGAATTGGGTTAGAAGAGGACGTGTAAGGGATTAAAATGGTTGTAATAGTGTGTAAAGTAATCTAGCATTACTTTAGATAAGAGCGAAATGAATGACTTACAACTTCAAGTAAGTTCTCTTGATCGAACACAAGAATCACATTGTATATTTATTATGTCTTTGTGTAGTCCTCATTAACAAATTTGTGTAAAAGTGTATAAAGAAGTCTAGCGTTAATTAGCAAAATTGATAACTTACAATTCAAGTAAGTTCTCTGGATCGATCTATCATGACTAACAAAATAAAGAATGTAATTGATTTGAATCCTACTAAGAAGAAATTTGTATTTCATAATAGAAGAATCATAAGATATGTCTCCCGTTTCAAATGAGTTAGTGAGGACTACACAAAGACAAAGTCAATATGCAATGTCAATTTTAAGATCTAGAAATTTTATGACATGGTGAGATGTGACAGTTTTCGTGGTGCTCTAATGTGATATTGGTGGTTAAAAATATAAGAATATATGAATTGAGATGTGTATTTGACCATAGTATAAAAATGTGAGGTATGATGAGAGATTATTTGGATTGTGGTGGTTTACCGAATTGGGGTCAAAGAGGTCGCGAATTAGCCTAGCATTACTTTAGATTAGAGTTAAGTGAATGACTTGCAACTTCAAATACCCCAAAAGATAAATAAATATATATTATACTTTATTTCAAAGGTTTCTTGGTTTCTTTCCACTATACCGCAATTACTTAATTTATAATACAATTTAGATTAAAGTACTAATATACATTAATTTTATATCATCATTTAGATTAGTCATATTATACCTTCATAATTACTCCACAATTTGACATTTTTTTCATTTATCTCTAGTCAAACTTTCATATATCTTTTAACATTTTTTTCTTTCACAATTTTATCAGTAATCTCTATATATATAATGATGTTTAATTTTGAAAATGCTCGGATTGCCGGGTCGAGAGCTGTGGTTAATTTGGATATATATGTGAGAGTAAATGGATATTTGGGTCGGATTGTGGGTTGACCTGCCCATAAACTTAAAACGGTTAAAAATAAAATTAAAAATGCTATAGATATATTTCGAACTCGCAACCTAACATAACAAGTACAACTCTTTAACCAACTAGGCTAATAACAATTTATAATTTTAATTCAACACTAAATTTGATTAACGCGATACATTTTTAACTAACTAATATATATATATATATATATGTGTGAGAGTAAATAGATATTTAGGTTGGATTCTAGGTTGACCCGCCCATACACTTAAAACAGTTAAAAATAAAATTAAAAATGCTATAGGTATGTTTCGAACTTACAACCTAACAAAACAAATATAACTCTTTAACAAGCTAAGCTAATAACATTTTATAATTTAAATTCAACACTAAATTTGATGAACGCGAGACATTTTAAACTAACTAATATATATATATATATATATATATATAATGATGCTTAATTTTGAAAGTGTCTGGATTGCCGGGTCGAGAATTGTGGTTAATTTATAAATATATGTGAGAGTAAATAGATATTTGGGTCGAATTCTTGGTTGACCCGTCCATAAACTTAAAACGGTTAAAAAAAATATAGGTATGTTTCGAGCTCGCAACCTAACAAAACAAGTACAAATCTTTAACCAGCTAGGTTAATAAAATTTTATGTTTTAAATTGAACACTAAATTTGATGAACGCAAGACATTTTTAACTAACTAATATATATGTATATAATGATGCTTAATTTTGAAAGTGTCTGGAGTGTCGGGTCGAGAGTTGTGGTTAACTTGGATATATATGTGAAAGTAATGGAAATTTAGGTCGTATTTTGGGTTGACCGCCCATAAACTTATAACGGTTAAAAATAAAATTAAAAATGCTATAGGTATGTTTCGTACTCGCAACCTAACAAAACAAATACAACTCTTTAACCAACTAGGCTAATAATAGTTTATATTTTAAATTCAACACTAAATTTAATGAACACGAGACATTTTTAACTAACTAATCTATATATATATATATATATAATGATGATTAATTTTGAAAGTGTCCGGATTGCCGGTCAAGAGCTGTGGTTAATTTGGATATATATGTGAGAGTAAATGGATATTTGGGTCGGATTCTGGGTTGACCCGTCATAAACTTAAAACGGTTAAAAATAAAATTAAAAATGTTATAGGTATGTTTCGAACTCCCAACCTAAAAAAACAAATATAAGTATTAACAAACTAGGATAATAACACTTAATATTTTAAATTCAACACTAAATTTTATGAACGCGAGACATTTTTAACTAACAAATCTATATATATATAATGATACGTAATTTTGAAAATGTTCGGATTGTCGGGTCGAGAGCTGAGATTAATTTGGATATATATGTGAGAGTAAATAGATATTTCGGTTGAATTCTAGGTTGACCAGCCTATAAACTTAAAACGGTTAAAAATAAAATAAAAAATGCTATAGGTATGTTTCGAACTCGAAACCTAACAAATCAAATATAATTCTTTAACCAACAAGGCTAATAACATTTTATATTTTAAATTCAACACTAAATTTGATGAACGGGAGACATATTTAACTAACTAATATATAAATACATATATATATATAATGATGCTTAATTTTGTAAGTGTCTGAATTGCCGGATCGAGACCTATGGTTAATTTGGATATATATGTGAGAGTAAATGGATATTTGGGTCGGATTCTAGGTTGACCCGCCCATAAATTTAAAACGGTTAAAAATAAAAGTAAAAATACTATATGTATATTTCGAACTTGCAACCTAACAAAACAAATACAACTCTTTAACCAACTAGGCTTATAACCATTTTTATTTTAAATTCAACACTAAATTTGATGAACGCGAGACATTTTTAACTAACCAATCTATATATTTATAATGATGCTTAATTTTGAAAGTGTGTGGATTACCGGGTCGAGAGCTGTGGTTAATTTGGATATATATGTGAGAGTAAATAGATATTTCGTTCAGATTCTGTGTTGAACCGCCTATAAATTTAAAACGGTTAAAAATATAATTAAAAATGCTAAAGGTATGTTTCGAACTCGCAACCTAACAAAACAAGTACAACTCTTTAACCAACTAGGTTAATAACAATTTATAATTTAAATTCAACACTAAATTTGATGAACGCGAGACATTTTTAAATATATATATATATATATATAATGATGCTTAATTTTGAAAGTGTCTGGATTGCCGGGTCAAGAGTTGTGGTTAATTTATATATATATATATATATGTGTGTGAGAGTAAATAAATATTTGGGTCGGATTCTGGGTTGACCCGCCCATAAACTTAAAACGGTTAAAAATAAAATTAAAAATGCTATAGGTATGTTTCGAACTCGCAACCTAACAAAACAAGTATAAATCTTAACCAGCTAGGCTAATAACATTTTATGATTTAAATTCAACACTAAATTTGATGAACGCGAGACATTTTTTACTAACTAATATATATGTATATAATGATGCTTAATTTTGAAAGTGTTTGGATTGCCGGGTCGAGAGTTATGGTTAATTTGGATATATATGTGAAAGTAAATGGAAATTTGGGTCGGATTTTGGGTTGACCCGCCTATAAAATTATAATGGTTAAAAATAAAATAAAAAATGTTATAAGTATGTTTCGAACTCGCAACCTAACAAACAAAATACAACTCTTTAACCAAGTAGGCTAATAATAGTTTATATTTTAAATTCAACACTAAATTTAATAAATGAGAGATATTTTTACCTAACTAATCTATATATATATATAAATATATAATGATGATTAATTTTGAAAGTGTCTGGATTGCCGGGTCGAGAGCTGTGATTAATTTGGATATATATGTGAGAGTAAATGGATATTTGGGTCGGATTCTGGGTTGACCCGCCCATAAATTTTAAACGGTTAAAAATAATATTTAAAATTCTATAAATATGTTTCAAACTCGCAACCTAACAAAACAAGTACAAGTCTTTAACCAACTATGATAATAACACTTAATATTTTAAATTCAACACTAAATATTATGAATGCGAGAAATTTTCAACTAACTAATCTCTCTCTATATATATTGATGCTTAATTTTGAAAATGTTCGGATTCATGGTCGAGAGCTGTGGTTAATTTGGATATATGTGTGAGAGTAATGGATATTTTGGTCGGATTCTAGTTTGACCAGTTCATAAACTTAAAACGGTTAAAATTAAAAATGTTATAGGTATGTTTCGAACTCGCAACCTACTAAAAATAAGTAGAACTCTTTAACCAATTAGGCTAATGACAGTTTACATTTTAAATTCAACCTTAAATTTGATGAACGCTAGACATTTTTAACTAACTAATCTATATATATATATAATGATACTTAATTTTGAAAGTGTTTAGATTGCCGTGTTAAGAGCTGTGGTTAATTTGGATATATATGTGAGAGTAAATGGATATTTGGTTCGGATTCTGGGTTAACCCGCTCATAAACTTAAAACGGTTAAAAATAAAATAAAAATGCTATAGGTATGTTTCGAACTCGCAACTTAACAATACAAGTAAAATTTTTTAACCAACAAGACTAATAACATTTTATATTTTAAATTCAACACTAAATTTTATGAACGTGATACATTTTTAACTAACTAATCTATATATATATATATAATGATGCTTAATTTTGAAAGTGTCCAGATTGTCGGGTCGAAAGCTGTGGTTAATTTGGATATATATATGTGAGAGTAAATTGATATTTGGGTCGGATTCTGAGTTGACCCGCCCATAAACTTAAAACGGTTAAAAATAAAATTAAAAAATGCTATAGGTATGTTTCGAACTCGCAACCTAACAAAACAAGTACAACTCTTTAACCAACTAGGCTAATAATAATTTATATTTTAAATTCAACACTAAATATGATGAACGCGAGACATTTTTTACTAAATAATCTATATATATATATAATGATGTTTAATTTTGAAAGTGTTTTGATTGTCGGGTCAAGAGTGTGGTTAATTTGGATATATATGTGAGAGTGAATAGATATTTGGGTCGGATTCTAGGTTGACCCGCCCAAAAACTTAAAACGGTTAAAAATAAAATTAAAAATGCTATAGGTATGTTTCGAATTTGCAACCTAACCAAACAAGTACAACTTTTTAACAAGCCAGGCTAATAACATTTTATATTTTAAATTCAACACTAAATTTGATGAACGCAGGACATTTTTAACTAACTAATTTATATATATATAATGATGCTTAATTTTGAAAGTGTCCAGATTGCCGGGTCGAGAGTTGTGGTTAATTTGGATATATATGTGAGAGTAATGGATATTTGGGTCGGATTCTGGGTTGACCCGCCATAAACTTAAAACGGTTAAAAATAAAATAAAAAATTCTATAGGTATGTTTTGAACTCACAACCTAATAAAATAAGTAAAACTCTTTAACCAACTAGACTAATAATACTTTATATGTTAATTTCAATACCAAATTGGATGAACGTGGGATGTTATAAAAATATATTATTATCCGTGTGCATCGCACGTGGATCTTCCTAGTTCCTCCTTTTATTATTGTTGTCTTGTGGCGGCTCACATCATTTCTAGTTTAAATATAAAAATAGTTTTGTTAATGTCTAAAATCTTAATTAGTTGTAATTGAGTTTTGAATATCCTTTGGATCGGAGACAAGTAGTAATTTCTAAGATCCGACTAGGGGACAAGTACTTAATACCCATAGAGTATCGCTCGATTTTCATCTGATATTCATATTTTCATCTAAGGGAGATCTTGATAATGAACTATAGTAGCTGAATAGGGGTGCGCCCGATCTTTTATTAATTATGCGGCTTAATAACCCGTTCTAATCCTAAACTTCTGTTCGCGAAAATGGCGAAGAAAAGAGAAATTTAGCTTCGTTTTGTTTCGTGTCTTGTGTTTTCATGTCCTCTTTCTTTCTTCGGCCCCCATTATTTCTTCTGCTCAATTCATTCCTCCGCTTCTTCGTTTTGTATTTAATTTTTACCCATAATCATTCCTGCATGCTTGTTTTGGGCCATCAAGCTTTGGTCTCGGGCAGGCTTCAGCTATATTTTAAATAATTAATTTAAAATTTTATTGATAGATAACAAATTAGATATGAAATCATGAACAATAAAATTGTTGTCAAAGTTGATATCATGGATTAAAATAATGGGAGGGATCAATTATCCCATGGACTGGAAAAATATAATAAAGATAAATATTTTTTAAACTATAAAATTATATTTTTTAAACTAACTTTCTCAATTCGGACAGAAGAGGAACAGTCTATGGGACAACTGATCACTCCAAAATAATAATACAAATTTAAATAGATTATTTTCTTAATAACCTTTCAATCATAGTTTTAATACTGACCAGATCATTAACCCGGTGAAAGGACTGGGTCACTAAGTTATTGGTTTAACGGTGGATCAACGGGTTCAAATAGTGAGTTTTATATAATAATAAAATAATACAAAAATAGTATAAATTCATTAAATTGTTTATATAATAATAGTCAAAATAGAGATTAAAATTCAAAATATTATTTATAATGTCAATTTTTTCTACTCCAATTTGCATATACATTTCATTCTCTTCATCTCTTAAATTTTGTCTCTGGTGCTCACTTATTTCGTGTATAATTCTTTTCTTTTTAACTTCTAAAACATTTTGCATTACATATCTCACTTGTGCACTTTAGTACCAACGACAATCTCCCCTTTGACACCTGCAAAATATTGTTTAAACCGATGAATACCTCTACCCTTTATTAATGTTTTGTAATAGAGACAAATAAGTCTCTTTTATTCTTGTTATTTACATAGTCCTCTCTACAATGAGCCATGCATGATCAAATTTTCCTCTTACATAATTTTGAGATTGTACACTTGAAGAATTTGGTGTTGCATCTTGGTGTTTCTCCAATAGAATCCATAATCAAACTACACATAAAAAACATAAAAAGATAATCCATAGACCTAATAATCACTATATGAAGTATGAACCTCAAAATAATATCAAACTACTGTCATTAACTATATGAAGTATGAACCTCATATAGTTCTTAAGGCAGAATTTGGTGGGGTGCATATACGAAGGGATGTCTTAATTCCTCGATTCGTGAAATATGGGATGGAGAATGGAATGCACTTCTGAGGCATATTCCAGAAAGTGTAAGGATTCTCAACTTCATACAAACGATGCACTTTAATGACACTATCGACTCACGAGTTTGGAAAGTGGAAAGAGATAGAAAGTTCAATTCTAACCTAGCTTGGGAGTCTATTCGCGAGAGGGGAAATGATGTAGGCTGGTCTCGTGTTGTATGGTCCTCCAAAATCATTCTGAGACATCAATTCGTGTTGTGGTTGTTGTTTAGGAAGAGACTTTCAACTAGGAATCGTCTTAAGCGTTTTATGGATATTTCGGACTCTAAATGCCTACTTTGTGATGAAAACGAAGAGAGATGGATAATTTATTTGGTGGATATCCGTTTACATTCGAGTTATGGAGGTTGTTTACAAAATATATGGAGTTAGCTTTTGTCACCTCGAATTGGATTGATATCAAGGAGGTGGCCATTTTGAAAGCTAAAGGTAATCTATTTCATTCAAATATATTTAAATGTGGTTTTGCTTCTATAGTTTACCATGTTTGGATGGAAAGAAACTCAAGAGTCTTCACGAGGGTGAGATGTGGTGTTGATGACGTTTGGAAGAGCATTAAGTTTGATTAAAATTCCCTTGTTCGTACTTGGAGACGAATTCCCAAAAGCGAGTAAAATTGGTGTTTATGTCAAAATTGGGGCATTAATTATGATGAAGTCACTCGATCTAGCAACTTCAAAGTGAGATTATAAACTTATTATTGTTTGTTTGAAAAATTGTAATTCATTTGTTAGAATGTTTTGTTTGTGTTTATTCATTTAGTTTGTAATTCTGGTTTTTTAAAATTAGAGCAATTGTTTTTTTTTCTCTAATTCATGAACTCATGTAGGTTTTTTTCACTTTATTGGGGCTTTTTAGTTAAATGACATTATGTCGTTTTCCAAAAAAACTATATGAAATATGAACCTCAAAAATAAGCCAAATTTTGACAAAATATAATGACAATAATATATAGAAGTTGAAATAAAAGAAACTTAAATGGATTATGCGAGGGACAAAGTTTCAAATCAAACTATAACCTCCGATTTTTAGATAACTATGCTTACCTGGAGAATAAACTAAATTTAAGTTATGACTTACAATTAGAGTTGTCAATTTGGGTTAAGCTTGTTGGGTTGGCCCGCCCCGCCAAATAATTTAGACGGATTGGGTTGAAATATTAGCAACCCATTTGGAAGTAGTCCTACACGGGCAATCTCAATCGGGTCGCGGGCCTAGGAGGGTCGGGCTTGGGTTGGCCCGTAGGTTGACAAAAAAATCTAATATGATTTATAGCCTTATATGCATATACTGCATAACCCTAGTTTTTTTTCTCTCCCAGGCAACACTGCAGCAGCCGGCTACTTATTTGATCCGCCTTTCTTCTCTTTGTTCTCGCCTTCAAGGGTTCGTGGATTCAAACTTGGTTCCAGTTCCAGAAGTTTCACACTAAAAGTCTGAAACTTAATATTCGGTTAAATAATAGATTCATTTTCGAAATGGACTCCTCTCAAAATTAAAATATTAATTTGGATGTTGATGAATTCGAAAGTGTTAAGCATGATGAAGGGTCATCTAAAAAGTCTAGGGAATATTATGAAATTAGTATGTATTTTAAGAAAATGAAGGGTATTGATAATATTGAAAAAGTTGAATGTAATGGATGCAAAAAACAGTATAAATGTGGGGGTAAACATTACGGGACTTCTACATTGTGGCGTCATGTTAAAATTTGCAACAAATTGAAGTTTCACGACGTAGGACAAATGATTCTTGATCAAGACTCTTGTTTGGTGTGTATTATGACTATTTGATCATGTTCTTGAACTCTTATTTTCTAGAACTATTAATGATTTTTATTTATTTTTATTTGTAGTGAGACAACCCGCGAGCTGGCATGCCTAACTCGCAATCCACCTTAGGTTGGGTTGGGAATTTTTAGACCACCAGGATGGTGGCCGGCCCATCGTCGACCCGTCAAACGATGAGTTTTGGTGGGTAGGCCCACCCCGCCATGGGTTGGCCCTTTTGACTAGTCTACATACAATGTCACCTTAAATTGTTTTATTAGTCGGGTAAAAACATAATTAGATAGTTCAAATAGGAGGAGGAGCTTAAGGTGAATACAATAGTTTGTCATTCTCAGTGTCTAGAACTAAAAATTTGTAATCTATCCACATGAATCTAGAAATAGGTAAATCCAATGGGAACCAAAAAACGGGAAGAGGGGAACCGAGAGTGATAAGTGATAAAGAAAAGAAATGATTTTTTATAAAAAAAAATAGGATAAACACGATGGGTTAATTCGGGCTGTCAGATTTCCGGTCCAACCAGCGAATTGAACGAGTTTAACTGGGTTAATTGCATTTCTAATTTTTTTCATCAACCCATCTGATTTGAGGACCGATTAATTGGGTTTGCCGTTTGATCGACGGGCCGAGCCATATCGGGTTTCAAAACTATGCTATAAATAGTTTAAAATTAACTACCAAAATTATGTTAAGAGCTATAAAATATTTTTTTAATTTTTTTAATTTGGTTATATGTATAATTATTAATTATTTGCGATTTAAATTTAAATATTATTTAATTAGTTTCTGTTCAAGTAGAATTGTAAGTATTATATATTTTTTTTATTAATTTAACTGTATTAATAATACTATTTAATAACAAAATAAAATAAAAACATAGTTAGATAAAAGTATACATTTATTTGTATATAATCAATTAATATTTTAAAAGATAATATAAAATATAAATTAAGTCTCATTAAATAATGATAATATATTATTAAAAAAATGAAAATAATAATGGTAAAAAAAATTAAATAAAATAAAAGTTAATATTATCACTTTAATTGAAATAGTTAAAGAATACTTATTTTTTTATCATTACATTATATTCTTATATTTTAAATAAACATATAAACATAAGGAGAGAGACAAGTTTTTTTTTTCTTAAAAAAAAATGTGAAACGGATTAAGTATGTAACCCACAAACACACTTAATTAGGGACTGACGGACTTGAACCCAGAACCTTAGGGTTAATATTCACCTCTTATTGTCGTTAGGCTAGAAGAGGGGATAAGTGACAATTTATTTTGTTCGTGCTTAGATAAAAAAAAAATTCTCTTTTCTATTGAAATTTTAATTTTTATAAATTTGTTATACTATTTAGCCTTCAATTTTTTTATTGTTTACAAATTAGTATTTTATATGTAACTACTTGTTTAAATAAGAATTAATTATTTATCTAAAAAAACTTTGTATATTTTATATTCTATAGTTTATACCATAATAATACTAGACCCTTCATATTAGTGGTAAGTAATCGTCCTTATAAGTTTTGACTTGTTCATAATTTTTTGTACCGACCCTTAACCAAGGGACAATTTATATACATATTTGAATATAATTTTTTTTATTATATCTCTTTTTACCCTAATAGTAACGATAAAAATGATTTTTTTTTTTTGTTAAGGATGTGAATTTTAACAAGCATATATATATTTAATATTTTTTAAACTTATTGAATTATTAATATTCTAACAAATTTTCTTTTAAATTAAATCGTCGTTTTATTACATAATTTATAAGAATTTTAATTACAAAAATATTTCTAAATTAATTTTTTCCATTTGTTAGTTTATTATATTATATATATATATATTTGTTAATTCTTCGACTATCAAAATCGACATTCAAAATACTTGTTTTAAGTTGTTCATCATAGAAGAACGTGAGGGAAGAAGAAGAAGAAGTAGAGAGATCTTCCATTTTATTTTTGTTAGATAGAAATGAAGAAAATTTGATTTATTTACATCCAAATAATTTGTTCTTATAACATATATTTTTGTTGTCCCAATTAAAATTTTATCATTATTAAAAAACTTATTTTAAATTTACAATAATTTTTTTTGAATAATTGTGCTTCAATTATTTGGTACCATTTGTGTATAATCTTAGATGTTTCCATGTTGAGTAAAATTATCATAATAATATAGCGCATAACTAAAAATTAAATGGAGAAACCTAAACAATATAAACAAAATATTGAAAAAATTAACCAAAATATAAAACCACTCTGTCCAAAAGAAATCCCTCATAAGAAATAGATGAACATTTTTGTAACTCAGTCTCATGGTTCAAAATGGAGATAAAAGAACCATACACGATGAATCACTAGTTTGTATTAAGTCTGAGAAGTAAATGAAAGTTTAATTAAAAAAATATTAATTATTCGTAAAGGTTAAAATTGTTCAACCAAACTTCAATCTGATTTTCATTTTTCCATTGAGAGGGTGAAAGATTTGAGAGTATGATTTGATTAAAGAATTTTCGCAATGAATATGAAAGGATGAATTTGACATTTCATTACTTGCTTTAGGCTCTGGACCTTTGGGTACTTGTTTTAAGTTTTGTCCTTTTCATTACCTAATTATAGAAGTGCTCGTGACGAAAATCTTTGTCGAGATTTATTAAACAATTTTCCTTACAAAAATAAATTCAATGTTTTATTATTACACATTTTATCTAAAAAAAAAAATTACTCACTCGTATTATTCAATCAAAGTTTTGCATGGTTGTTAAATTCAAATCTATTAATATTAATTGTTCATATATATACCCCAATTTTAATACGTTTAGTTACTATCATTGTTTAAGTCTTTTGATGAATTTATAAAATTATAATATTAAAAGACAAAATTATGAAATTAATTTGGTCTATTTTAAAACATGCTCTTGAAGTTTATTAATATTTATAATTCGGATATTTAAATTTTTTTATATATTTATTTCAAACATTTAATTTGGTCTTTTAACTTAATTTAAGTGAAGTTTTATATTTAATTTTTATATAATTTATTTATATGTTTAATTTTTTGTTTTTATCCTATATATATTTACTAATATTTTTTACGTATCATAAATTTATAATAACGAATACTATTGATAAAAAACTAAAAAATGATAAAAATAATTTTATTAAAATAAAACACAAAATTAAAAAAAAATTTACCACCTACGAAATTGGAAAAAGATATTTAGATTACTAAATTAATATTTAAAAATAAAAATTACATTTTCCATAGTAATTAAATATACAACATAAATAGTAAAAATTAACGAAAAACAATAAAAATAGAATTAATAATCTGATAAATTAGAATAATTTTTTAATATTATTGAAATAGTGCGAAAATGCACAGATTGTGAATGGATCTGGTTGATCGGTTGTGAATTTGTGAATAGATCTGATTAATATTCTTCAATATTTTTTGTTGGCAAAGTCTGTACCTCATCAATTTCAATAAATGCTTGAATATTTGGATTTTTATGGAACTCGAATCTTGCAATAAAATTTTGTTTTCTTCAATAATTTCTTTTAGTGCATGGTTTTTGTCTTTGAATACATGGTTCTTGTTTTTCACATTCAAATGATATTTGATTTGTTCATTTGTCTTTCTCATTTCTTCAAGAAATCATTCGCTTGTTTCATGCATTGTGTTTATCATCGATGATGTATTATTACCAAAAAAAAATTCAATTTTGCTTGCTTCCTCGATAGGTCTTTATAATTGAGAACCAATGAATTGTTTAAGTTTATAAAAAAATGAGGAGATACCAGGGGATGCTAGACCGACATACTCAGGAGTTGGATTTTCTGACTTGGAAGAAGGATAGTTGCAAGATTGTTTTCTTCTACTACTTGCGGAACAATCTTTAAATTTTTCGAAAATTTTAACAATGTCACACACGTGATTAAACTTCCAACCTACTTTGAATTTATTATCTTTCGTGAAAAACACTCTACTTTTGAACATATGTCGAGTTCAAATAATTAATTGCAACTTGTTTGAATAAAATTTTGAAAATGAAATCAAATAATGTCTTAATACTCACAATATCTCCATTTGAAGCACCGCTTTAATGCATATCTTCAATTGCTTTTATACATGCATGTAATCTTGCTGTTTTTTGGATAGTATCAAGTCGCATCTGCATAAATCTCTTAGTACGAATCTCCCATTGCTCTAATATTTCTTTGTTAAAAGCTTCTTTTATATGAGACCATAATCAGTCACTTGATTGGTACACTCTAAGAATTGGATCTTCAAAAATTTCTATATAAACTCGATATAAGTTTATCACATATAACACGAAATGACTACACACTACAAAGTTTATCACAATTATCAAAATAAAATGACTACACAATGCAAATTTTATTACGTTTACGTCTATTTTGTGTGTAAGGAGTACTTTTTTAATAATATTTTCGTTTAGTGTAATTTGTGTTTATTTAATGATGTTTAATTTTTTTTAAATGTTTGTTTTGATGTAATTTTGTTTTGCTCGTGTAATGTAATTTGCGTTTATTTAATAATGTTTAACTTGTTTTTATGTATATAAATTATTGATCTATAATTAATTTTATCATAATTTTCTTTAATGGGTGTGAGTTTGAAAAAATATTAAGGTTTAATTTGTAAAGTTGATAAATATATAGGTACTTATTTAAAATATTAAAAAGTTGGTATAATAAGAAATATTCCTAAAATATTCTTTTGAGTTAGAATAAGAGTTTTTAAGTTGAAAATAAATTACTGTTTGATTTGATATTTAATAGAGAGTTTGAAAATAATTTTTTAGAATATAGATGGTCTAACTTTTTTCTATGTACTTTCAATAATTTAGAATCTTATAACATATATTTTGTTTTCACAATTAAGTATTAAAATTATATCACTATTATTAAACTTATTTTGAATTACCATAAAAAACTTTTAATAATTGTCATTCAATAATTTGTTCACATATACTCTTTTTTTTGTTTGCTACCATTTGTGTATAATCTTATATGCATTCGTGTTAGAGAAAAATTAACATAATAATATGGAGTAATAAACAAAAAATATGTCGACAAAATCTAAATCAAGTATAGAAAGAATTTAACCAAAATGTACTGAATTTCTTTCTCATGTCCAAAAAAATCCCTCATACAAAAAATACGAGCATTTTTCGTAACTCCTTCACATGATTCAAAGTGGAGACAAATGAACCGTACACAGTGAATCACTAGTTTGTAGACGTGACATCTACAAATAGAGGAGATGACGAGTTGATCTGTCAATGATAACTAAATTCGAGGAATATGTTTTGATAACAATTTTTCTTTTAAGGTTGAAATTATTCAACCAAACTTAAATTGACCTTCCATATATATATTCCCATTACTTGGTTATTAGAAAGAATGATTTGGTTAAAGCATTTAACAATGAATATAATAAGTATGAACTTCACCTTTCATTACATACTTTAGGTTCAATTTACCTTTCAATACTTGTTTTAGGTTTTGTCATTTCCATGACCTAATTATAGAAGTTCTCATGACAGAAATTTTTGTCGAGATTTATTAAACTTTTTTCCATGATAGTAATCAAACTCAATTTTTATTGTTAGACACTTTGTCTACGAAAATACAAAATTGTATCCACAATAGGGTATTATTCAATAAAAATTTTGCATTGCATTGTGACTAAGTTCAAATCCATTAATATTAATTGTTTTATCAGACACATATCTCAATTTAAGACATTTTAGTTATAGTAATTCTTTAACTATTTTGATGAATTTATATAATTAGAATATTAAAAGATAAAATTATAAATTTGTTTGTCTATTTTTTTTTTATAAATAAATGGTATCAAATTTTGTAGAGAATATTATAAATAATTGTATGAGATATTTTTTAAACAATCAAACAAATTTTAGAAAGAAAGATTAATATAAAATTAATCTAGTGTGTATTAAATAAATATAGTATTAAATTAAAATAAATAAATATTTAAATTTTAAGTAAATGCACTTTATAAATTACACCTTTATTATGTTTCAAATATTCATCTTGCCACTCAAATATAATTCAATATGATTTTGCCCCTTAATTACTTTATTTTGAGTCATAGGAGGCTATTTTATCACATGAGTCACTAAGATTTAATTCAAACAACTCAACATTTCATCATCAATTAAATATTTCATCAAATTATCAATAAAAGACTCTTATGTTTAATTTCTTCTCTTATAACATTTTAATATAATTAAAATGCTACAGATATTATATCAAATAAGTTGTAATAAACTAGAATTAAATTTCTTCAAAAATACAATATTGTTTTTTTAAAGAAAATGTCAGTTTCTACACTAAATTCCATTTTGATTAACCATTATAAGACTACAAATATAGTTAAATATGAATATTTCAATTTGCATAGTGCATGTATGGAAGAATTAACAAAAATAATAGGATCAAAATTATGAATAAAATAAAGAACTAGTTAATTGGGAATGTAACTAAAACTAATCTAAAATTACAAATCATAACAATACTTTATAACACAAAGTATTCAATAATTAATAAAGTTAATTAACATAATGTGCTGCTCATAGGTTGGAATTTGACAATAGTAAAGTTTGTTTGGTCTTTTTATATAAAAGAAAGTAAAAAAAAAATTATAAAAAATTCTAAAGTAACACTTGTTCTTAAAAATTACTCACGTATTTACAATTTTTTTCAAAATAAGATAAATATCTTTTAAGTAAAAAAACATATAGTTTAATGTAATTTGAATTTGTATAGTGTATGGGACAGAATTTTTGGTAAAGAATCAAATAAAGGACTAATTAATTAAAAATGCAAATATGATATCAATTTTAGGGTTTAATTTATCTACTAGTTTTTCATATAAGTAATTAAATTTACCTATAGAATTGGCCTTTCTCTAAGAGTCTAAATTTCTATATTACTGATACAACGGCTTAAAAAACAAAGATAAGTATTGTACCAATAAAGTTTGTGTACTAGATAAAGTTAACTAATTAATTAGGCTTCATTATTTAATCAAAAGTTCAAATATTGCCTTATCTATATAATAAAAAAAGAATATTTTTTTCTTTTTTTATAAATAAAAATTCAAAAAGTAACATTTGTTTTGAAATTTAGTAGGTTGTTTATTATTTTTTTTTATGATAATAAGTTTCTTTAAATAAAGTTATATAAATTCAGGTAATCTTTTTAATAATAAAGTTTCTAGAATTTGTAATATAAATAGATAAATTTCCGTCACAATTTTATATTTGTGATTTGTGAGTTAATAGAATGAGTAAATATGAGTTTCTTGAGAAGGGCTTCATGGACTTAGATGAAGATTTTCTCGAAGAGCACTTTGGCAATCATGTCGAGGAACCGACAAAACTGGAAGCAATTGATGAAACTTCAATTGTATATGTCAAAGTAAAGGAATCCAATAAAATTGTATTCAATGCAAAAGAGTTCGATGCAAATATACTTCCATCCCTCTCTCCCACCCAAAGGGAAGCTCTCACTGGAAAAGATGGTCCTCACCAAATCAACGTGCCATGGTTCGAAGTGGGGACAGATGAATCATACATGACGACTCTAGTATTTAGGGGTGACTTCTACTACGTGGAGGATATTGATGAGCTAATCCTTCATGGAAAGATTAATCAAGAGAAGGAACTTGAAGCTTGGATAAGCAAAGGTCGATTGATTTTTCGGGGGAGTCGTGATAAAGGAATGACTAATAGAGAATTACCTATAACTGTTAGCTATGTAATTTGATGTTCTCTAGTAAAATAAATGTATTCTCAAATTTTTAATTTTCATATTAAGAAATTATAATTTTGTTTATTAATCATTTTATAAAATAAATAAAGTATACAAGTGATGGTGATTTGAGAAACACAAATTCATCCGATGTCATAAAAAGAAATAAAACAAATCCATCTAATCAAATCTAAAAAGCAAAACATGAACTTCTAATGTTTATAGTATATTTAGTTCAAATTTTTTAAAAAGTCTTGTTATTGCTATGGATGAACATTTGATTTCTTTCATCCCAAATAATTGAGATATAGTATACCTATATTTTTTTATGATATAAATATGAGTTAAAATTTTATCCATATTATTGAACTCATTTCAATTTATGATTAAAAAGTATTGAAACTATCACTCTATAATAATTTGTTTACCTATATTTATTGGATGAATATTAAAATTGATCCATAATCGTCCACGCATATATGTCAAGGAAATATATGTCAAAATAATGATGGCAGGACAATAATTAATAGAAAATATACATATAATTATTTAATGTATATTACCATAATTTAATGACTCCAATCCTAACTAATTGTCAAATAAATTATTGTATAATTATGATTTTCAAATTATTTTATTAATTTATTTTTCTCCTGCAAAGACATATTTGGTATCGTAGGGCATATAGTACAATGAATAAATGTGAAAAAAAGAAATTTTTTTGAAACATGTTTGCAATTAGTTTCATGTGAGATAATAGCAATTCATTTATTTTTTTTAAATATGACTTAATCTCAATGTTCATGAGTAGACTTAAATATCAGTTAAGTGGAGGTAATTTCGGTTAGAAATTTTGTCTTAAAATAACATAAATATATTTATGAATGATGTTACAAATAAATAAAAATAAAATAAGATATACGGAAGAACAATATCACCTAATTTGATGGTTATTCGAGCCATTTGTTTAGCACATTTCCCTTAAAACAGTTACACCGTCTCCCTTTGTGCTGGAGCTTATCGCAGATGACTGTCTCACAGGGTACAACGAATATAGTAGTGATTCAGCACTGGAATCACTACGCAACAAACTTGACAAAGTACCTGAATCAATCACCGAGTTTCAACAGATATATGAGTCAAGAACTAAGAGAACACTCGGTTGAGTGGAAACTCGAAGAACACTTAGTAGAGTGAAGAACTCAAAGACACTCAAGAAAACAAAGAAAAAACTTTTCTGTTAGATAAAATCAGACCGGTTCAAATAAACCTAACTTAAATAAACTTTCCATGTAGGAACAAGGAATCGGACCGGATAAACAAAAAAACCGGCTAAAGAAAACTAGTCGGTCAAGCTACTAAACCGACCAAGAATACTTGGAACTTGACCGCACAAAGAAAAGATCGGCCAAAGCTTAAAACCGGAATCATCTGACAGCCGATCAGCCACAAGGCAAAGGAATAACCGGAAGAAGTCCGGTTATATCACCCATACCGGAAGCGATCAGGATAAGTCAAGTGGCCGACCAGTACAAGAAGACAATTCGGGTATCTGTTGAGAATGATACCAAAACAGACTGAACACTTCCATATCCATACAAGTCTAAGGAAAGACTGCAGGCTGCAGAAGACAGTACTACCGGATCTTTCCACTTCGGGATAAGTCAGAAAGAAGATCTTCCAAGTACAGACAACTGTCCAACAGACAGCGCCTACATCAAGTAAAAGACAAACCCGGCAGGTTTGTCTGACATACCGAAAGAACAGACTGCCAAGTCTGAGGTTGACCATCAGGTCTGAGGAAACGACCGCAGGTCTGAATCTCTAAAACACTGAATCACTGCACCTCTGCTCAGCCAATCAGATTCAAGGCAGTGAAATATGACCGTTGGCATATTTCACCTATAAAAGGGGCAGTTGAAGAAGAGTAAATGCGGGACACACAGCGGGACAAGCAACATACAGTGAGACAAGTGAGAAATTCTAAGAGCATTTATTCTACAAGTGATAAGACTGTGCTGTTCTAGAAAGCCTAAGTGCTAAAGTTAAATTGTGTTTTACAATTTCGGTGTAAATTGTAAAAGTGTTATCGAGCAGGAAATAAGTCTCGATCGGATTGTACTTGTATTCCTTAGTGAATATCCTTCTCGCGGTTTCGAGAGGAAGGGGTGACGTAGGAGTTTTATCTCCGAACATCCATAAAATTTGTCTTGTTATTTACTTTCTGCCGGCTCCATTGTCTAACCGATTAACTCAACTACACCACTCTAAACCGACTCTATACTATCCATACCGAATTTCCAGATTACCGAAACCGACCCACCATTTTCAAACCTCCATCATCCGAAACCGGCCTTGTCCATCAAACAAGTGTGCTGCTTCAACCTGAAAGCAAACCTCTTCCGCGCTTGAACCTAGTTCAAGGGTTTGTGACAGATTGTGTAGTATTGAAACCCCGGAGTTAATCTCTAACCGGATTAACCACCACCCTTCGAGTGAGAACCGCTAACCGGTCCAACCCCCGGTCCTCCAGTGGCTATCTAGATCCTAACAATTGGTATCATAGCAGTTAGTTTCAATACTCAAGCAAGCGTGTATCAGGATAGGCCTCCAATGCTAGAAGGTGATGACTTTGCCAACTGGAAGGCACGCATGCACCTGCACTTAGTCACGTTGGATGATGAAATGGAGTCCATTCTGACCGAAGGACCGATATTCATTGATAAGGACAGAAAGGAATGGACGGCTGAAGATAGGAGAATAAACAACCTGGATAATCATGCTAAAAACCGGATCTCCAACAGTGTGGACAGAAACACATACTGCAAGATCAGAGATTGCCAAACCGCGAAGGAGACATGGAACACGGTTATCCAGATCTTTGAGGGAAATGAAAGAACAAAGGAGAACAAGATAATGGTGGCCACACAGAAGTTTGAGAGCATCAAGATGAAACCACGAGAAACTATGAAGGAATACAATGACCGGTTTACTGGTGTGTTAGATGAGTTAGCAACTCTGGGCAAGAAGTATGACAACAAAGAGGTCATTATGAAAGCTTTGAGATCTCTTCCAAGTGCTTGGGACATAAAAACAATGGTAATGAGGGAATCAAAGAGCCTGCGTAAGATGAAACTATACGATGTCTTCGAAGATCTTAAGGCATATGAGTTCGAAATGAGATCTAGGACTGAAGAAGAAGTCTCGGCCTCAACATCAACCAGAGCACTAATCACATCTACAGAACAAGTTGCACCGGCACCGACCCCTGCACCCGTACCGATCAGAACCGCCGAACAGTTCATTGAGGATGCCATGGCAATGCTTGCACAGAAGTTCGGAAGGTTCATGAAAAGAAGCCAACCGACGAACAACTACTATGGTGATAAATCCAATGTAAGATGTTATAACTGTAACTGTTTGGGACATTTTAAGTGGGAATGCAGGAAACCGAGGAGGGATACCCAGAAACCGGATTATCAAAATGACCGAAACAATTATCAACAAACCGGTGAAGGAAGTGAGGTACTGAAAGCACTGATAGCCGACGATGGAGGAAGTCTATGGGCTCACAGTGACAGTGATGATGAACTCACGTGTCTCATGGCAAACGAAGAACAGGTATTTGACTCTCCTTGTGAGTAATTTACTAAAGATGAATTATACAATGCATTGAACGACATGGTAGAAGAATATAGGAACCTACTAGCCATGCTACCTAAGCACCTCAACATTAGAACCGATCCCATAGTACCCATTCCGACAGAACCAGAGGTACTCATTATAACCGAACCGGAAGTCGTACAACCTGATGATACACATACTTTAGAGACCGAATTAGACCCTAAGACCGAACAATCCAGTGAACCGACTAGAGAATTAACCGAGGAAGAAAATGTCCGACTTCAATATAAGATGGCCGCATATAAGAGATCTAGTGATATAGTAAAGAACATGAACACACACTACAGGCATCCTCGTTGCAAGCGTGGCCTAGGATACACAGAGGATAGCTCCAAAGACCGAAAACCCATAGAGAAAGCAAGGCTTACAAGAGGAAACCTTCCCTTTATAAAATTTCTTAAAAGCTCCTGGACCGCTGAAGAAGAGGAGACCGCATACTATAGGGAAGAAAAGCTAAAATACGACTATGTTGGTCCAACCGAATCCGAGAAATGGCTTGACCCTGTGAAAAGAAAAGCCGAAATCCTCAAATATATGAAAGCCTTTCCTGAACCACGTAGGTCAAACCATAGATCACCAAACCGAAGACCATCACCATTTAAGACCTTTGTAGAAAACTGAGATACACGAGACCGAGTGTCAAAAGGACAGTTAAAACCCTAGCAAAGAAAACCGTCCGGTTTATTAAGGTTTGAATACCTAAGGGACTAATCGCATGTGGACCCAAGTAAATATGGGTACCAAATAGTTGTAAATATGTACATTTTGCAGGATCTAAAGAAACGGCTAGGAAACTCTGAATGGTTCTTGGACAGCGGCTGCTCCAGGCACATGACCGGAAACAGCAATATGCTAACCGACATCAGAGCAGTAACCGGTGCTTTAATCACTTTTGGTGACAACTCAAAAGGTAAAACTGTGGGCAAGGATAAGATTGTCCATGGCAACCTAACTATTGATAATGTACTTCTAGTGGAAAACCTGCGCTTTAACCTACTTAGCATTAGTCAGATGTGTGATGTTGGATACACGGTAGAATTTCTTAAACATGCATGCTTAGTTAAGAACTCTCAAGGTATCGTACTGCTAACCGGAAATAGGATAGGTAACATTTACAAGGTAGACTGGAAAACTAGAGTAGAATATCCTATATGCATGATAGCTAAGACTAATCAAACATGGCTGTGGCACAAGAGACTAAACCATCTAAACATGAAAACTTTAAACTACATTCGTGGTAAAAAGCTAGTTGAAGGTATTCCTGATATAGTATTTAACCAGGATAAGGTTTGTTCAGCATGTCAAATGGGTAAACAGACTAGGTCATCTTTTAAGAGTAAAGGAAATATCCAATCTAGCCTAGGAGGTATGCTTTACACCATGGTAGTTATTGATGATTACTCTAGATTTACATGGGTAATATTTCTACCATCTAAACGTGAAACCGTATCAAACCTGATTACACTTCTTAAGCGCCTGCAAAATGAAAAATCAACTCGCATTAATAGCATTCGAAGTGATCGAGGTACCGAATTTACCAATAGTACATTAACTGCATATCTTGATGAATCCGGCATTAGACACGAGTTGTCTAGTGCTAGGACTCCTCAACAAAATGGCCTGGCAGAGAGAAGAAACGGGACTCTCAAGGAAGCCGCACGGTCCATGATATCCGATTCCGGCATTGCTCAAAAATTTTGGGCTGAGGCTATCAACACTGCATGTTATACACAAAACCGGTCTTTAATAAACAAGTTTCACAACAAAACACCGTATGAGGTTTATTTTAACAGGGTTCCAAACTCAAGTATCTCAGGATTTTCGGTTGTAAGTGGTATATACACATAAATGGTAAAACCCAACTCACTGTTTTTAGGGTCAAATATAAAGTACTTTTGGCATGAATTTTGGATCATTCATTCTTCATGTCTATAATTTGTTGGGCTTTATGTTTTTCTAATTTAATTTTAGAGATCTTATTAACTAACTATTAGTTTGATTAATTACATTTTTTTTAAATCTTTCATTGCATTTGGATGCATATAAATAATCTCACGGTGGTATATTTCACTACTTATTCAGTTTTTTCTTCATTTAAAAGTTAAATAGCAGCTAACTATCTATTTTTAAATATTAAGCTATATAAATGTATTTAATTCTAATAACAAAGATCTCTCGGTTTAAAATAATTATATAATAATCTGATAATTAAAATATTAATATATATCATTAATCTTAACAATAAACCCTAATGAATATATATTAATTATAAAAAAATTAATTTGAATAGAAAAAACTAAATATGTATTCTAAGCTTTGATAAGACATATGAACAATTAAATTTGTAGAAATTAGTGTTTTTTGAATAGTTAAAATTCATATATTGTTTTGTTAGGATATATTAAATATATAAATATTTTAATTATTAATTTTGTTCATAAATTATCTTTAATAAAAAATATAGTAAAAAAGATATTTGTTCTTTTTTCAAGTCTTTCATTGATTGTACAATATTCTCATCATTTTGTTGACACATAAAATGTGGGTTCTTTATACAAGGAAAGGACAATTTTTTTTATAAAAGGAAAGGACAATTCTTTTAATAACACTTGTAAAAATTTAGTTAAATAATAATATCCAATTAATCAATCAATGTATAAATTTGTGAAGAGAGGATTAATAATAAAATAATATATTAGGATAATTTTTATATTTTATTTTTGTTCTTTCTTAATATGACATCCATGATATATATAAGTAGAGTAAGTACACTTTTATTTTATTATTAAATCATACCATATATTAACTTTGAATTGTACAACAAATAATATACTTAACATTTTAAAAAATATATACAATTTATTTATTTATTATTTTTAATAATATTGATAAAGAAAAAGTTGTTTTGAAATTAATTATTAACTTCTTTTAAAAAGTGATTTGTTATAATAAAAAGTTATATTGATCTTGCAAGTAATTTAAATATTGTTTTTAAAAAGGATTATATTGATCTTGCAAGTAATTGGTAAACATGTTTAGTTTTCTAAGAAAAAATATTATTACAACAATTGTTAGTAAGATTAATTTTTTTTATTTAAATATAAATTGATATAAATCACTATATAAAATATATTAATTAGGTAAGAAACATATAAGTTAATAAAATTAAAATATAATACTAGAAAATCAAATTTTGAAAGTTTAAGTGAAAACCACATTTAGAAAGTGACATATACAATCATAAATTAAAACTATATGTAAATTAATTGATTAAAAAAATTATTATTTGAAATTTATTTAAAATAATTATTATTTATTTAAAATTTAAATTTAATGAAATAAATAAAAATATGTTAGTATTTTAATTAATAAATTAAATACTTATGTAATATATATATATATATATATATATTTAATTTATAAAAAAAATCAAAATACCCTATGCAAGCAAGCACCATTAACTATATCAAATCAGATAAAACAAAATTATGGGCCTGAGTTAACCCAGATAGCACAAATTATTAATTACTCATATCTTAATTTATATATTTTCTCTTAATCATAAATGTAAATCAAACTAAAGAATTATATATTTAAAGTTAAAATATAATATAAAAGTAACAAATATTAATAATGTATAATTAAGATATTATATTGAAGTTTAATAATCTTTATGTAAAATATATAATTACTTTTCTATATATATATTTGTTTACATTTTCCTCTGAGTCATTTATTATTCTTTTTCTTTACCCTCCCTATGTCATATTATTAACTTTATTACTTATTTATTTATTACCTCTTTCTGATTCTCTACTCTTTAGCATCTAAATTTTAATTTAGCTATTTATTATTTTTTTTATTACTTAAAAAAAATATATTGAATTTCTCGGTCTTGAATTAGGAATCCTCAGTCCGGGTGCGAGATTCCTTAGTCGAAGTGTGGAAGGTCTTCGGTCGGGTGTGAGATTTCTCGATCGGGGTGTGAGGAGAGCTCTCGGTCATGTGTGATATTTCTCGGTCAAGGTGCGAGGAACTTTCGGTCCTGAGCTGAATTTTCTCGGTCTAGATTAGAAATTCTCGGTCGAGTTTAGGGAAGGGTTCAATTTTCTCGGTCGAAAATCGAATTCAGGTTGAGCCCTCAGTTGGACATCAATAACATCAAACTACAAGTTTGATGATTTCGAATAAGGACATGGTCTTTTGATCCAAGGGCATGGGGAGTTTTGTATAGTCTCTATGATATTTTATAATATCACCCTGATGCATCCTTCGATCGGGATGATGTCTCACTTAACTCAAACAATATTAATTAAAACCCGTGTTTTTGAGCTTTAATGTTTAAAGATGTGCAAGGAGCTAACTAATAGCTTCCTTATACTTCATATGAGGTTGAATAAAACAAAAACATGAACACTAATTATTCATTTTAACTGATTCAAAAACTGAAAATTTAATTTTTTATTAAAAATAGTTTTTAATCAAACATGATCGGGATGACATGGAATTGTCTTGAATATGTTTCTAACATCCTTAGAAACGTATTGAAAATATTTGTGAGTTGTTGTTCTTGAGTAATGGAAACCCGATTTTGATAAATTTCAAAATTAAATTTGAGTATTTCTGATTTAGGTTGATTGATTCAGTTTTGTTTCGATAGAAAACTTATAAATGATTATAGGGTCGTTTTCATATCAAAAAATCAGATAAGCAAGTTGTATATGAAACTGGTCAAACTGAAATGTAAAAAAAATCAATTTAAACATGTAAATCAAATTACAGTATGTTTGTAAGATTACTATAAGTTATATAACACTCATGAACACTTTAAGAAGCTTTTTGAATGTCAGGTCTGAGTTCTACAACCTTACACAAAATTTCCAAAATTTTAAAAAATCTTGAAAATCTATAATGACAGATTTCTCTTGAGATTGATTGAGGGATTATGATTGGATTCATTGCCTTCAGTTTGCCCAGGGGAAGCTATTTATAGCCTCCCAAGTCGGTTGATCAACAGAGTGACTTCAACTTAGTCAAAAGGTCATTAGTGGTCTTTTATTTATTCTTCAGCCAACTGTCTGTATATGCAATGATATTGCCCTAGGTTGTAGGTGAAATGATCACCGGAGTAGGGTGATTATTTCAACGTTTAAACGGAGTCAAATGGTGGAGAAATGACAAAGTTCCATCTTTGAGAAATCAAATATGAAAATTGTTCTTATCTAGTTCGTCGTTGCGAGGAAGAAGACAAAGTAGGCCGAAAATGGCATCGTCTCCTCCTTCAGCATTTGAGCGCCGATGAGGGGCCAAAACGACATTGTTTTGAGCCTAAGCGCGGATGTTGGGCAATCCATTAGCGCTTTGTTGGCGATGGGTGATCCGCGCGCGTTTGGATTGAGGTCGTTGGAGGCGTTTGTCTACTGATTCACTATTGCGTGGAAGCGTTGTTGACTACGCGGAATGTTCATGGGCATTGAATGGAGCATGGGTGCTCATCTCATGGATGTAACGTCTGCTACATTGAATCTTCTGGATTTCAGTTGTAGTAGATTATGTCCCATCTTCAGCCTTAGGGCTTATTAGACCTATTTGAAATTAATTTTTGTTTCATCTCTTTGGCTTTATTTACCACATACAAAGTATATTTAATAAACATGACATTTATTTTGCTTATTTATTTATTTATTTTTGTATATTCTTAGGGTTTAATAAATAATTTATTTGAGATAAAATGGATACAACATTTATCCTAAATTATTTATGGTAATTTAGATTGATCTCTTAAAATTAATTTGAGATAAATTGAGTAGAACATTTATCTCAAATTATTAATTTATTTTGTTAGGCCATTATTTTAATTAATTGGAGTTTAATTATCTCAATATTTAATTCAATTAATTATTTAGTCATGTTTTATTTATAATTTTATTTATTCAAAATAATTATTTAAAATTCATAAATTGAGTAGGTAAAATTTTAGTAATAAAAATGTAATAAAATAATAAATATAAAAAATAATTATAATAAAAATTATAAATTATATTTATTTAATTTAAACATTATTAATAATTATAATAAAATAAATAATAATAAAAATAATATATACAATAAATAATATTATTTATAATCTACTTAAAGTATAAAAAATTATAATAGTATTAATAATATCATTATAAATATATATATATATATATATTATTTTTTAATTATAATATTGGATTATTTTTAAAATATATATAATATTAAAATTATTATATATAATAATAATATTAAAATTATATAAAATATATTAAAAATATTATATAATAATAAGTTTTATATAATTTTAATAAAAATATAATAAGAAATTAAAATTAAGTGATATAAGAAAATGATTACATTTAGGAACTAGTTACAATTTTATATTAAATATGGTATAAATATACAAAGTAGAAACTCTATAAAATAATACACTTCGAACTAAAATTTATTAATTAAAAGAGTTATTAATTAATCGATAAATTAATAATTATTAATTTATATATTAATTAATATTTGATTAATTTATAGTAAAATACTTAGTTTACAAACACTTTTAAACTTCCACTTAATTATTGTATACAATGCATGTACTGTATATCAAATGAATGACCCAATTTAAAGAAATCTTCAATCCCTCACCTTATAATGCTTCTTGTGTTCAATGTATCACTTTATGGACATTAAAAATATTTTCTATATAAACAAGATCAAAATAATGTAGGTAACTCAAATAAATTAGAATAAATTATTGAAAGTGTTATTGGAATTAATAAAGATGATATCGATGAAAAAGATGATGAA
This sequence comes from Impatiens glandulifera, assembly GCF_907164915.1. Classification (NCBI taxonomy): domain Eukaryota; kingdom Viridiplantae; phylum Streptophyta; class Magnoliopsida; order Ericales; family Balsaminaceae; genus Impatiens; species Impatiens glandulifera. The sequence goes on from NC_061865.1 coordinate 24,923,018, forward strand.
AGTTCTACAATGGAGCCCCCTTCGTGAAACGAAGCTATTAAAGCGGCAATCACATTGAACAATTTCTTGTTGAGCTATAAGAAAACAACACCAGAAATTTTTTACCATGCTAAGGTAAATTAGAGACGAGATTTAAGGGGAAATTGATTTCAACAAAAAACAAAAGACAATTGAGTCATTTTTCAAGAAACCTTCATAAATCATTCATGTAATATGCTATATATAAGGAATTATTAATTTATATTTTATATGGGGTTTAAAGAAATTATCAAAAATGTATTATCTTATAATTTTAGCGAATTATTAATTTAGCACCCTATCCCCGAGTCGGGACCGGCCAAAAATATTATCTTAGAGAGTTTATTAAATAATCGAGTATTAATTTATCGAATTTAGTATAAATTCATATTCCTAGTAAAAACTTTACAAAGATGATATTAAATACTTTTGCTAAAATATTGTTTCTATAGTTGTATTAACTATTAAATAATATGATAATCCAAAAGGATATATTTCAGATAATGAATTGAATAATGGACTATGGTGTGTCTCGTGCATTTGGGACATGTTGAATATAATGGTGGGGTTAAATGTCATCCGTTTTAAGTGTTTAATAAATTCAATGTCATTTTTTCGTACAAATAAAATAGAAAATTGCATTTGTTACAGATTTATTTAATTAAGTTTATTCGTTTTAATGATCATTTACGTATAATAATATTCAATTATCGTTATTGTTATCCGTAATCGTTTCAAGTTGTCATTTTTATTTGTTTCAAATTATTACACTTATTCACTAAATACTCAAGTATATTTGATTTTATTTATACAAGATAACTTATTTATGTAAATTAGTGTAACAACTTATTATATAATCACAATTTATTTATGCTTAAATCAAACTAGCCTTATAATAGATGGGCCTAGGCAATAACATATGTTTTCTTAAAAAAAACAAGGTATATATTTTTAATCATATATTTATTTTTTAATTCTCTTTTACTTGTCTTTTTTGCTAGGAAAATTAAACCCCAAAAGTCCTATCCATTGGAGGTATCCCCACTTTTTTTGTATTCATTTGGGAAGACTTCTTCAGTTTGAGTTATATCAATAATAAACACTAAACATATCAATTTACTCTAGTTCTAGTATATATTATATGATCACTCAATGTATTAATCAAAATATTAAAATAATTTTATTTTTATTTTTTTATATTATCATTCATTATATGTTATTACTTTTAAATATTTTACCAAAAAATCCACCTACTCAAAATCATCTCAATTATAATCAATTGTGATGTTCTCATTAATAATGTTAATGTCCAAAAGTGAGAATCTACCTATATGTTTAAGCAATGCCAATTCTTCATGTTGTTATCTTTATGGTAAACTTGGTTTCATAATTAAGGTCATCTTTGAATATGATCCAAACCTTATGATAAATTTGTTTTCATTGAAATATTAAGAAAATTATTTTGAACATTCATTCTTTAATTGATTACAAGTAAAACTGACAATTATAACATTACGAAGAACGCTAGAAAATATCATTTTTTTCGAGAGCAAAAACCTTATGGGACAATTGCGTTGGAATTACGACCATCAACACGCTCAGCACAATCGACACGATCAACACGTTTGGCACGTTCGGTATAGTCGGAATGGTCGCACAAAATTTAGTTGTTTGATTTGGTCGTAGGTTACGGGAAACGTGGTTACAGTCACGATCGTCGGCACATTCGACACAATCGGTATGATCGGCACGTCTGACACGTTCGTTTGAAAATTATTTGCTTGTGTCACAAATCTTGGGTCAGAAAATCGGAAATACGGTCGCTAGGATTGTTTGAGAACATGTCACTTGGGTCGTAATTGGTCTCGATCATCGATTGATTTCGATCGTTAGGGCGTTGGGTTGTGAAACAAGGTCACTAGTTCACTATTCTATGATCATTCATGGTCGTAGGTTATTCTCGGTTGTAAGTAATTTGGGTTTGGTTGAGTTCTCTGCATTCTTGCTTTCTTGTATTATCTAGTTCTTCTACTAAGATGGGGAGAAAGAATAGGAATAAGGAAAATATAAGTGCATGACTTCGTGAAAATCGACTCAAGCAAGAAAACGATAGATGAAATAGAACATAAACAACGCTCTAAGAAAGCGAAAATGCAGAAACAGAGGTCTTAGAAGTGTAAGGAAAAAGTGCATAATGAAACTGAAAGTTTGAAGTCTGAAATTAAAAAGGATAGAATATGAAAGGTTGGATACAAAAAAGGGGCAAATCTCTACGGACTCAAGAATCAAATTACAAAATTTTTATTCCAAACAAAAAACAGAGAGATTATGCTTAGTAAAAAAACACATCAAACTACTATCCAAGTCAATATTCACTATCTTCAGGATTAGAACTTACTAAAACAAGATAAATACAAGAAGATAGTTAGTTGGTGTGTGGAAATAATGAGAGAGCTTATGAAGAGTAACTGAAGAATGATGAAGAAGAAGAGTACACGGGCAATCCCACTCGGGTCGCGGGCCTAGGCGGGTCGGGCTTGGGTTGGCCCGTAGGTTGATAAAAAAAATCTAATATGATTTATAGCCTTATATGCAAATACCGCATAACCCTAGTCTTTTTTCTCTCCCAGGCAGCACTGCAGCAGCTGACTACTTATTTGTTCCGCATTTCTTTTCTTCGTTCTCGCCTTCAAGGGTTCGTGGATTCAAACTTGGTTCCAGTTCTAGAAGTTTCACACTAAAAGTCTAAAACATAATATTCGGGTAAATAACAGATTCATTTTCGAAATGGACTCCTCTCAAAATTAAGATATTAATTTGGATGTTGATGAATTTGAAAGTGTTAAGCATGATGAAGGGTCATCTAAAAAGTCTATGGAATATTATGATATTAGGATGTATTTTAAGAAAATGAAGGGTATTGATAATATTGAAAAAGTTGAATGTAATGGATGCAAAAAACAATATAAATGTGGGGGTAAACATTACGGGACTTCTACATTGTGGCGTCATGTTAAAAATTGAAGTTTCACGACGTAGGACAAATGATTCTTGATCAAGACTCTTGTTTGTTGTGTATTATGACTATTTGATAACTTTCTTGAACTCTTATTTTCTAGAACTATTAATGATTTTTATTTATTTTTATTTGTAGTGAGTCAACCCGTGGGATGGCCTGCCTAACCGCGGGTTGGGTTGGGAATTTTAAGACCGCCAGGATGGTGGCCGGCCCATCGTCGACCCGTCAAACGATGGGTTTTGGTGGGTAGGCCCGCCCCGCCATGGATTGGCCCTTTTGACCACTCTACTTACAATGTCACCTTAAATTGTTTTATTAGTCGGGTAAAAATATAATTAGATAGTTCAAATAGGAGGAGGAGCTTAAGGTGAATACAATAATTTATCATTCTCAGTGTCTAGACTAAAAATTTGTAATTTACCCACATGAATCTAGAAATTGGTAAATCCAATGGGAACCAAAAAACGGGAAGAGGGGAACCGAAAGTGATAAGTGAGAAAGAAAAAAAATGATTTTTTATAAAAAAAATAAAAAATAGGATAAACACGCTGGGTTAATTCGGGCTGCTAGATTTCCGGTCCAACCGGCGAATTGAAGGAGTTTAACTGGGTTAATTGCATTTCTGATTTTTTTCATCAACCCATTTAATTTGAGGACCAGTTAATCGGGTTTGCCGGTTTGACCGACGGGCCGAGCCATATCGGGTTTCAAAACTATGCTTTAAATAATTTAAAATTAACGACCAATATTATGTTAAGAGTAGGGCTGCAAATGAGCCGAGCCGAGTTTAAGCTTGTTGGAGCTCGAGCTCGACTCGATTAAGTATTTATTATCTCGATTCGAACTCGAGCTCGAACGAGCTTATAAATTTGAGCTCGAGTTCGACTCGAAAACTTGAACCAAAATTGAATTATATATAATAATTTTTTTTTATATTATATACTTTTATTATATATAATATATTAACGTTTTTTATCTTTTTCAATATTATATACAATATATTCATTATTACATTCTTAGTATTTACTTTTATTATATATATATATATTAATATATTTTTTTATCTTTTTAATATTATATATAACATATTAGTTATTATATCCCTAATATTTAATTTTATTATATATAATATATTAATTTTTATTTATCTCTTTCATTATTATTTATAATATACTTTTATTATATATATAATATATTAATATTTTTTTTATCATATATCCCTATTTGTCATTTTTTTTATTTTATTTAACTCTATCGGTATAAACATAAGTTTCTCTTAATACATGAAAAAATTATCTAAAAGCAAAAACAATAACTATAAAATAAGTTAAAACAAATTTAAGAGTAACTAATTAGAATATGAAGAGTAACTGAAGAATGATGAAGAAGAAGAGTAACGGTAGAATATTGATAAAGATGATGAAAGTAATTGATGAAGAAGAAGAAGAGTAACGGTAGAATATTGATGAAGAAGATGAAGAAGAGACGAAGAGTGACGGTAGAATATGATGAGTGAACTATATATATTAGAAATTAGGGTTTACTTTAGGGATTATGAGCCTTTATATTGGGCTTTGAAGAGAGAGAGAAATAAAAAAAATATTGTGTAAAATTTTAATATTAAATAAATAAAAAATATTTAATTATTTTAAGGCTCGAAAAAGCTCGACAAGCCATCGAGCAAGTTTTAAATGGGCTCGAGTTCGACTCGAATAATAAACGAGTCGACTCGAGCTCGACTCGAACTCGGTCAAAGTCAAGCTCAAGTCGAGCTTTGACCGAGTAGCTTGCGAGTGGCTCACGAGCGGCTTGACTCATTTGTAGCCCTAGTTAAGAGCTATAAAATATTTTTTTTAATTTGGTTATATGTTTAATTATTAATTAGTTGCAATTTAAATTTAAATATTATTTAATTAGTTTTGTTCAATTATAATTGTAAGTATTATATTTTATTTTTTTATTAATTTAACTGTATTAATATTACTATTTAATAACAAAATAAAATAATAACATAGTTAGATAAAAGTACATTTATTTTTATATAATCAATTAATATTTTAAAAGATAATATAAAATATAAAAGTCTCATTAAATAATGATAATATATTATTAAAAAAATGAAAATAATAATGGTAAAAAAAAGTTAAATAAAATAAAAGTTAATATTATTACTTTAATTGAAATAATTAAAGAATACTTATTTTTTTATCTTTATATTATATTCTTATATTTTATATAAACATAAGGAGAGAGACAAGTTTTTTTTTTTTTAATGTGAAACGGATTAAGTATGTATCCCACAAACACACTTAACTAAGGATTGACGGACTTGAACCCAAAACCTTAGGGTTAATATCCACCTCTTATTGTCGTTAGGCTAGAAGATGAAATAAGTGATAATTTTTTTTGTTCGTGCTTAGATAAAAAAAAAATTCTGTATATTTTTTTTATTCATTATTCAAATATAAATTGATGTAATATTTTGGTTAAGTATGATATTTTAATTTTTATAATAAGAATAATACTCTTAGTTTATAATAGAACGTTTGATACCTAATAATCGTCAATTGAAAAAATAATTTGACTCTGTATGATTGGTTTGCTCAGCTTGTTTTACTTAAACTAAAACAAGATCTTATATAAAATTCAAGACCGTTTGATTCTTTACTATTAAAATTTTAATTTTTATAAATTTGTTATACTATTTAGCCTTCAATTTTTTTTTTATAGTTTACAAATTAATATTTTATATGTAACTACTTGTTTGAATAAGAATTAATTATTTATCCAAAAAAACTTTTGTATATTTTATATTCTGTAGTTTATAGCATATCAATACTATATAGACCCTTCATATTAAGGGTAAGTAATCGTCCTCATAAGTTTTGACTAGTTCATAATTTTCTGTACTGACCCTTAATTAGTTTAGTTGACAATTTAGATAATAAAAGACCGACAAATTAATTGACCAACGGACAATTTATATACATATTTGAATATAATTTTTTTTATTATATCTCTTTCTACCGTAATATTAACGATAAAAATGATCTTTTTTTGGTGTTGAAGGTGTGAATTTTAACAAGCATATATATATATATTTTTTTTAACTTATTGAATTATTAATATTCTAACAAATTTTCTTTTAAATTAAATCGTCGTTTTATTACATAATTTATAAGAATTTTAATTAGAAAAATATTTCTAAATTATTTTTTTTCCATTTGTTAGTTTATTATATTATATATATATATATTTGTTAATTCTTCAACTATCAAAATCGACATTCAAAATCTGATAAACCAACTAAACCAATCTTATAACCGTCAACAAACAGATAAAATTTTTAAAAATCCAACACTAATATTTTATATGTAACTACTTGTTTGAATAAGAATTAATTATTTATCCAAAAAAAACTTTGTATATTTTATATTCTATAGTTTATACCATATCAATACTATATAGACCCTTCATATTAGGGGGTAAGTAATCGTCCTCATAAGTTTTGACTCGATCATAATTTTCTGTACCTACCCTTAACTAGTTTAGTTGACAATTAGATAATAAAAGACCGACAAATTAATTAACCAACGGACAATTTATATTCATATTTGAATATAATCTTTTTTATTATACCTCTTTCTACCGTAATAGTAACGATAAAAAATGATCTTTTTTTGTGTGTTAAGGGTGTGAATTTTAACAAGCATATATTTAATTTTTTTTAAACTTATTGAATTATTAATATTCTAACAAATTTTCTTTTAAATTTAATCGTCGTTTTATTACATAATTTATAAGAATTTTAATTACAAAAATATTTATAAATTAATTTTTTCCATTTGTTAGTTTATTATATTATATATATATATATATATATATATATATATATTTGTTAATTCTTCGACTATCAAAATCGACATTCAAAATCTGATAAACCAACTAAACCAATCTTATAATCGTCAACAAACGGATAAAAAATTTAAAAAACCAACACTAATTGTTGGAATGAATTTTTTGAGAAATAAACCGACTAAATCAAACCTCTTCCCCACCCTAATTCATACCATATAAATTGTTAATATAAAGGATTTTTAATAGAAATCAAACTTCTCTAATATATGTCAATTGAGGTAATTAATAATTTTATTTTAAACATGTTCCATTTATATTATTATTTCATTTTATTAATTTGAAAAATGTCCCCTCCACAATATTTAAAGTTAAAATTGAATCCATTAGTCAATTAAATCTATAACATTTTAAGCATCTACTTTGACAATTTGAGTTATCCTAATGGGTTAACTATGCAAATTAACAACCCAAAACAAGCCAGACAATCAAATAAAAAGATCTAGATCTTTCGTATATGCTATATCATATTTAGCTTGCTTGAACAATTTTCTTTGCCAAGTACTTACCCAAGAAATCAAATCCATGGAAATAGAGAGCTTCAATCTCTGCTCTTTGACCCCTCTCAACCATCATTTCAACTTCTTCTCTATACTTCTCCTACAATTAGTTAACTAACTTCTCATCAATAACCTGTTTATATTAAGCCCGACAAACTAAAATTTGGCCTTCAATTTTAAACCTGTAAAATCCCCAAGGACAACAAGCTTTTCGCTATTTGAAGGTCCCGTGGTTTGAGAGGAATGAAAGATTGTTCCGGTATGAGTTCCAAATCATCTCTTCGAATTCCTAGCCATTTAACATTGCAAGCTGCCATAAAGATAGTTAGTCCAATTTTATTCAACTTTAAACATCAAAAGAACTAAAGAAAGCACCATATTTATATGCCTCCAGTCCCATTCCAATGCTTCCATATTTGAATGTACATAAAACTGCCAGTCCTGCTGGATTCCTTGAATGTCAACATACAAATATAAATGTATGGAATTTATGTGACAACGAACTCAGTATTATATAATGTCCTACCAGTCAACCAGGCCAAGAATAGGCAACTCTGGATAAGCACGGCTCAAACGGTGCAGGAAGAATAAAAACTATAAATTTACACAAACTTATAAAACGGTAGAAAATACAGTAAATAATGACATAAAATATATTTAGTTAAATTTGGTCAACAATACTTTTACTCGGAGTAGCCCATTCTATAGATTTTAATAGAATAATTATCTAAATAACTCAATGTTTGTACATCCACAAATACCAAGTTAAAAAGAAAATACACAAGTCATAATAAATCAACCATATCTTCACTTTCGCTCAAGCCCTTCTAAAATCATTTCCATAAAGAAGGAGTGAACACAGCCCAATTGATAAAAGAATTTAATGAAGAAAAAATGAACCTATGTGCCCCCAAACGATATCAAATTATGCAAATTTACATTCATATAAAGGAAAAAATCAAATCATTTACCATTAACTTATTTCATTTTGAAGCAAATTAATCTCATTTTTGCTCATTAACTTATCACTTCTGTCTCATTTTTGCCTGTAATATTTTGTCTTGAATCGCACTGTTATTTTATGTCCTTTAATCATCAATGTGTTAGTGCAAGTTGAATAAAGTATTATTCAATGATCAAATTGCATATAGAAGAACTAACAGCATACAAATTCGGCTAATTTGAACTCAAATGAAATATATAATATTTCTCTTTAATCAGCATAAGGTAAAATCAACTCATGGGATATTATTACTATTACCTTGTAGCAATGTCTGGGTATCTGATTAAAAATACAGTCTTCAACTAGCCTCTGGAATATGGCGTGCTAAGGAATCCATTGAACTGTGGGGGATTACTATATATATATAACAATTAAACCATTTTGAGTACATAAATGAAATATGGAATCAATATGTTTGTTTACTTACCTTCTCCACCACAATGATGTATCGAGCATCGGTTTTTGCAACCAATTTCTCTAACAAAGCCAAGTCTCCTGTAATAGCATAACCTGATTGATAGAGATTAATCCCATGGTATATTGTATATATCTTGTTACCTTGTTTAGATTCCTAGATTAGTGGGTTACCTTGTTTAGAAGTAAGGGTGGTAAGGGTGGTTTTAAGTTAGTTTTACCAATACCGCGAATCGGGATTTCCTGTCCACTCCCAACAATGATATTTTTAACACAATTTAAATTAGAATAAGGCGAGAGACTACCTGAGTTGGGTGTCATGTGTGAAGTTGCTCCCGAATCCATGTACCAAGTATCGTCAGGCGGAGTAAGGGATAAAGTGTGCATCGCCTGATTGATATCGGTTGCAACGTAACTTTGGGGCTGCTGCTGGCTCGTCTCAGCCATGTAGGCCTGCTGTGGCCGAGAACCGAGTACGCCTGCTCCTGCTGTCCGAGTGTGTTGCTGCTGATAGCCAGAACCGCGCCAGGAGGCGCCTTGTTGCTGTTGACCAGATGCGTGCCAGAATTGCTGCTGCTGGTGGTATGTGCGGCTGGTGTTGCGACCGCGTCCTCTGCCGCGCTGGCTGCGTCCTCGGCCCTGGCCGGCCTGTTCCTGCGCGCTAGAGGTGCCCTGCTGCTGCTGCTGGCCGGTAGCACGGGCTGATTGGCTAGAGTTGTTTCCGCGGCCTTGGCTACGATCGTCCGAGGCAATAAAAGAGGTGTTTGTGTGGACGAATTCATCCTTCCTTGTTTCAACAAGGAGCAAATCAGATCTAGCATCGTAGAAAGATGGGAGAGGCTTCTTTTGACCTATTATGGTGGCGATTGTTTCGTAGTTTTCATTCAAACCCCCAAGTAGACGCAACACCAGTCGATTTTCAGAAACGGGGCAATCAACATTAGCAAGTTGATCCGCAATCATCTTCAATTCAGTGCAATAAGCACTCATGTTTGGGAAATCATTGAGACGAATTTGAGAAAACCTATTTTCAAGATACATAGCGCGAGAACCTGTGTTATCTTGAAATATATTCGCTAAACGTTCCCAAGCCTGAGCAGCCGTCATACCAGGTTTTTGGATCGTGTTTAGTAGATCCTTGGATATTGTTCCAAATATCCATTGCTTGACAAGGGCGTCAAGGCGTTTCCACAGAAGAGAGTCGGTCTCGGAAGATGTTGAAGGTGTTTCGGAGGCGTTGGGAGTTTTTGGTTTGAGATGTTCGTAAACATTGTGAATCAAGCAGTGGTTTTCGAGAAGGTCTGCCCAAGAGAGATATTCCTCGCTACCCATCTCTAGGGTGATAGGAATTATGGAGCGGAGATTGTTAACAGAGAAAGCAGAGTGGTATTGAGAAACAGACATGGTGGTGGGCGTCTGACTTTGATTGGAGGAGGAGTCTGAATTAGTAGGTGGGACAGACATTAGAAGTTTGTGCGTGAGGCAGCAAGGTGGGAGGAAGAGAAAAAAAAAAAAATTCGATTGATGATCTTGAGAGGATCTTTACTCTGATACCATGATAGAGATTAATCCCATGGTTATTATTGATAAACAATGTTACAATATATACTAGTCAAAAGACTCTTAATAAGGTAAACCACTAATCTAGGAATCTAAACAAGGTAACCCACTAATCTAGGAATCTAAACAAGGTAACAAGATATATACAATATACTAATACTGATGATCCACATGCAGCACATTCCACAACCTCTTGATTTAGCTCCTAGTTGCAGAAAGATAGTAAAACATTCAGTTGAACAATTATGAGTATCTAAGTTCGTAGTAAGGGAATGAATATATAACCTAGAACTCAAACAAAATAACGGAAGAGAAAGATCTGAGATTGCAGAAGTCGGAGAACTCAATATCTTCAGGAAATTGTGTACGGCCACTTCAATCCTTTCCCTAACCTGAATAGAAATCATACATTTCCATCATTACAGAAACCATATCCGTATGAATGCATATATATATCATCTTATCTTTACAGAAAGCATATCCGTACGAATGCATATATATCATTGGTTATCTCGGCAGGAGGAAGTATATCGGCATAACTAAGTTGCTCATCATAGAAGAACGTGAGGGAAGAAGAAGAAGAAGAAGTAGAGAGATCTTCCATTTTTTTTGTTAGATAGAAATGAAGAAAATTTGATTTATTTACATCCAAATAATTTATTCTTACAACATATATTTTTGTTGTCACAATTAAAATTTTATCACTATTAAAAAACTTATTTTAAATTTACAATATTTTTTTTCAATAATCGTGCTTCAATTATTTGGTACCATTTGTGTATAATCTTAGATGTTTCCATGTTGAGTAAAATTATCATAATAATATAGCACATAACTAAAAATTAAATCGAGAAAACTAAACAATATAAACAAAATATTGAAAAATTTAACCAAAATATAAAACCACTCTGTCCAAAACAAATCCCTCATAAGAAATAGATGAACATTTTTGTAACTCAGTCTCATGGTTCAAAATGGAGACAAAAAACCCTACACGACGAATCACTAGTTTGTATGAACTCTTCGACTTAACAAGTTGATCTATCAAGGAAAATTAAGTCTGAGGAGTAGATGGAAGTTTAATTAAAAAAATATTAATTATTCGTAAAGGTTAAAATTGTTCAACCAAACTTCGATCTGATTTCCATTTTTCCATTGAGAGGGTGAAAGATTTGAGAGTATGATTTAATTAAAGAATTTTCACAATGAATATGACAAGAATGAATTTGACATTTCATTACTTGCTTTAGGCTCTTGACCTTTCAGTACTTGTTTTAAGTTTTGTCGTTTTCATTACCTAATTATAGAAGTGCTCGTGACAAAAATCTTTTTCGAGATTTATTAAACAATTTTCCTTACAAAAATAAATTCAATGTTTTATTATTACACATTTTATCTACAAAAATAATAAAAAAAATTACCCACTCGTATTATTCAATCAAAGTTAAAAAGTTTTGGATTGTGGTTAAATTCAAATCCATTAATATTAATTGTTCATATACCTCAATTTAATATGTTTGGTTACTATCATTATTTAAGTCTTTTCATGAATTTATAAAATTATAATATTAAAAGACAAAATTATGAAATTTACTTTGTCAATTTTAAAACATGCTCTTGAAGTTTATTAATATTTATAATTCGGATATTTAATTTTTTTTATATATTTATTTCAAATATTTAATTTGGTCTTTTAACTTAATTTAAGTGAATTTTTATATTTAATTTTTATATAATTTATTTATATGTTTAATTTTTTGTTTTTATCCTATATATTTTTACTAATATTTTTTACGTATCATAAATTTATAATAACGAATAATATTGATAAAAAAACTAAAAAATGATAAAAATAATTTCATAGTAATTAAATATACAACATAAATAGTAAAAATTAACGTCAAACAATAAAAATAGAATTAATAATATGATAAATTAGAATATTTTTTTCAATATTATTGAAATAGTGCGAAAATCCACAGATTGTGAATGGATGGGATCTGGTTGATCGGTTGTGAATAGATCTGATTAATATTCTTCAATATTTTTTTTTTTGATAAAGTCTGTACCTCATCAACTTCAATAAATGCTTGAATATTTGGATTTTTATGGAACTCGAATTATGGAATAAAATTTTGTTTTCTTCCATAATTTCTTTTAGTGCATGGTTTTTGTCTTTGAATACATGGTTCTTGTTTTTCATATTCAAATGATATTTGATTTGTTCGTTTGTCTTTCTCATTTCTTCAAGAAATCATTCGCTTTTTTCATGCATTGTATTTATCATCGATGATGTATTATTACCAAAAAAAAAATCAATTATGCTTGCTTCACCTCGATAGGTCTTTATAATTGAGAACCAATGAATTGTTTAAGTTTATAAACAAATGAGGAGATACCAGGGGATGCTAGCCCGACATACTCAGGAGTTGGACTTTCTGACTCGAAAGAACGATAGTTGCAAGATTGTTTTCTTCTGCTAGTTGTGGAACAATCTTTAAATTTTTCGAAAATTTTAACAATGTCACACACGTGATCAAACTTCCAACCTACTTTAAATTTGTTATCTTTCGTGAACAACACTTTACTTTTGAACATATGTCGAGTTTAAATAATTAATTACAACTTGTTTGAATATAATTTTGAAAATGAAATCAAATAATGTCTTAATACTCACAATATCTCCATTTGAAGCACCGCTTTAATGCATATCTTCATTTGCTTTTATACATGCATGTAGTCTTGCTGCTTTTTGCATAGTATCAAGTCGCGTTTGTATAAATCTCTTAGTACGAATCTACCATTGATCTAATATTTCTTTCTTAAAAGGTTCTTTTATATGAGACCATAACCAGTCACTTGATTGGTACACTCTAAGAATTGGATCTTCAAAAATTTCTATATAAATCCAATATAAGTTTATCACATATAATACGAAATGACTACACACTACAAAGTTTATCATAATTATCAAAATAAAATGACTACACAGTGCAAAGTTTATCACGTTTACGTCTATTTTGTGTGTAAGGAGTACTTTTTTAATAATGTTCTCGTTTAGTGTAATTTGTGTTTATTTAATGATGTTTAATTTTTTTTAAATGTTTGTTTTGATGTAATTTTGTTTTGCTCGTGTAGTGTAATTTGCGTTTATTTAATAATGTCTAATTTGTTTTCATGTATATAAATTATTGATCTATAATTAATTTTATCATAATTTTCTTTAATGGATGTGAGTTTGAAAAAATATTAAGGTTTAATTTGTAAAGTTGATAAATATATAGGTACTTATTTAAAATATTAAAAAGTTGGTATAATAAGAAATATTCCTAAAATATTCTTTTGAGTTTGAATAAGAGTTTTTAAGTTGAAAATGAATTACTGTTTGATTTAATATTTAATATAGAGTTTGAAAATAATTTTTTAGAATATAGATGATATAACTTCTAACCAAATTTTGTTAGAAAGAAATGAAGAAAATTTGATCTACGTATTTTCAATAATTTAGAATCTTATAACATATATTTTGTTGTCACAATTAAGTATTAAAATTATATCACTATTATTAAACTTATTTTGAATTACCATAAAAAACTTTTAATAATTGTCCTTCAATAATTTGTTCACATATACTCTTTTTTTGTTTGCTACCATTTGTGTATAATCTTATATGCATTCGTGTTAGAGAAAAATTAACATAATAATATGGAGGAATAAACAAAAAATAGGTCGACAAAACGACAAAATCTAAATCAAGTATAGAAAGAATTTAACCAAAATGTACTGAATTTCTTTCTCATGTCCAAAAAAAGCATTTTCGTAACTCCTTCACATGATTCAAAGTGGAGACAAAAGAACCATACATGTGAATCACTAGTTTGTAGATGTTACATATACAAATAGAGAATAGAGGAGATGAGGGGTTGATCTGTCAATGATAACTAAATTCGTGGAATATGTTTTGATAACAATTTTTCTTTTAAGGTTGAAATTGTTGAACCAAACTTAAATTGTTGAACCAAACTTAAATTGGCCTTCCATATATATTCCCATTACTTGGTTATTAGAGAGTATGATTTGGTTAAATCATTTAACAATGAATATAATAAGTATGAACTCGATCTTTCATTACATACTTTAGGTTCAATTTACCTTTCAATACTTGTTTTAGGTTTTGTCGTTTCCATGACCTAATTATAGAAGTTCTCATGACAGAAATTTTTGTCGAGATTTATTAAACTTTTTTCCATGATAGTAATCAAACTCAATTTTTATTGTTAGACACTTTGTCTACGAAAATACAAAATTGTATCCACAATAGGGTATTATTCAATAAAAATTTTGGATTTCATTGTGACTAAGTTCAAATCCATTAATATTAATTGTTCTATCAGACACATATCTCAATTTAAGACATTTTAGTTATAGTCATTCTTTAACTATTTTGATGAATTTATAAAATTAGAATATTAAAAGATAAAATTATAAATTTGTTTGTCTATTTTTTTTTTATAAATAAATGGTATCAAATTTTGTAGAGAATATTATAAATAATTGTATGAGATATTTTTTAAACCATCAAACAAATTTTAGAAAGAAAGATTTATATAAAATTAATCTAGTGTGTATTAAATAAATATAGTATTAAATTAAAATAAATAAATATTTAAATTTTAAGTAAATGCAATTTATAAATTACACCTTTATTATGTTTCAAATATTCATCTTGCCACTCAAATATAATTCAATATGATTTTGCCCCTTAATTACTTTATTTTGAGTCATAGGAGGCTATTTTATCACATGAGTCACTAAGATTTAATTCAAACAACTCAACATTTCATCATCAATTAAATATTTCATCAAATTATCAATAAAAGACTCTTATGTTTAATTTCTTCTCTTACAACATTTTAATATAATTAAAATGCTACAGATATTATATCAAATAAGTTGTAATAAACTAGAATTAAATTTCTTCAAAAATACAATATTGTTTTTTAAAGAAAATGTTAGTTTCTACACTAAATTCAATTTTGATTAACCATTATAAGACTACAAATATAGTTAAATATGAATATTTCAATTTGCATAGTGTATGGAAGAATTAACAAAAATAATAGGATCAAAATTATGAATAAAATAAAGAACTAGTTAATTGGGAATGTAACTAAAACTAATCTAAAATTACAAATCATAACAATACTTTATAACACAAAGTATTCAATAATTAATAAAGTTAATTAACTAAATGTGCTGCTCATAGGTTGGAATTTGACAATAGTAAAGTTTGTTTGGTCTTTTTATATAAAAGAAAGTAAAAAAAAAAATTATAAAAAATTCTAAAGTAACACTTGTTCTTAAAAATTACTCACGTATTTACAAATTTTTTCAAAATAAGATAAATATCTTTTAAGTAAAAAAACATATAGTTTAATGTAATTTGAATTTGTATAGTGTATGGGACAGAATTTTTGGTAAAGAATCAAATAAAGGACTAATTAATTAAAAATGCAAATATGATATCAATTTTAGGGTTTAATGAATCTACTAGTTTTTCATATAAGTAATTAAATTTACCTACAGAATTGGCCTTTCTCTAAGAGTCTAAATCTCTATATTATTGATACAAAGGCTTAAAAAATAAAGATAAATATTGTATCAATAAAGTTTGTGTACTAGATAAAGTTAACTAATTAATTAGGCCTCATTATTTAATCAAAAGTTCAAATGTTGCCTTATCTATATAATAAAAAAAATATATTTTTTTCTTTTTTTTATAAATAAAAAATCAAAAAGTAACATTTGTTTTGAAATTTAGTAGGTTGTTTATTATTTTTTTTTTATGATAATAAGTTTCTTTAAATAAAGATATATAAATTCAGGTAATCTTTTTAATAATAAAGTTTCTAGAATTTGTAATATAAATAGATAAATCTCCGTCACAATTTTATATTTGTGATTTGTGAGTTAATAGAATGAGTAAATATGAGTTTCTTGAGAAGGGCTTCATGGACTTAGATGAAGATTTTCTCGAAGAGCACTTTGGCAATCATGTCGAGGAACCGACAAAACTGGAAGCAATTGATGAAACTTCAATTGTATATGTCCAAGTAAAGGAATCCAATAAAATTGTATTCAATGCAAAAGAGTTCGATGCAAATATACTTCCATCCCTCTCTCCTACCCAAAGGGAAGCTCTCACTGGAAATGATGGTCCTCACCAAATCAATGTGCCATGGTTCGAAGTGGGGACAGATGAATCATTCATGACGACTCTAGTATTTAGGGGTGACTTCTACTACGTGGAGGATATTGATGAGCTAATCCTCCATGGAAAGATTAATCAAGAGAAGGAACTTGAAGCTTGGATAAGCAAAGGTCGATTGATTTTTCGGGGGGAGTCGTGATAAAGGAAGGACTAATAGAGAATTACCTATAACTGTTAGTTATGTAATTTGATGTTCTCTAATAAAATAAATGTTTTCTCAAAATTTTAATTTTCATGTTAAGAAATTATAATTTTGTTTATTAATCATTTTATAAAATAAATAAAGTATACAAGTGATGGTGATTTGAGAAACACAAATTCATCCGATGTCATAAAAAGAAATAAAACAAATCCATCTAATCAAATCTAAAAAGCAAAACATGATCTTCTAATGTTTAAAGTAAATTTAGTTCGAAAATTTTAAAAAATCTTGTTATTGCTATGGTGAACATGTGATTTCTTTCATCCCAAACAATTGAGATATAGTATACCTATATTTTTTTTATGATATAAATATGAGTTAAAATTTTATCCATATTATTGATCTCATTTCAATTTATGATTAAAAAGTATTTAAACCATCACTCTATAATAATTTGTTTACCTATATTTATTGGATGAATATTAAAATTGAAACATAATCGTCCACGCATATATGTCAAAATAATGATGGTAGGACAATAATTAATATAAAATATACATATAATTATTTAATGGATATTATCATAATTTAATGACTCCAATCCTAACTAATTATCAAATACAATTATTGTATAATTATGAATTTTAAATTATTTTATAAATTTATTTTTCTCCTGCAAAGACATATATGGTATCGTAGGGCATATAGTACAATGAATAAATGTGAAAAAATAAATTTTTTTGAAACATGTTTGCAATTAGTTTCATGTGAGATAATAACAATTCATTCATTTCTGTAAATATGACTTAATCTCAATGTTCATGGGTAGACTTAAATATCAGTCAAGTGGAGTGGAGGTAATTTCAGTTAGAAATTTTGTCTTAAAATAACATAAATATATTTATGAATGATGTTACAAATAAATAAAAATAAAATAAGATATACGGAAGAACAATATCACCTAATTTGATGGTTGATTCGAGGCATTTGTTTAGCACATTTCCCTTAAAACAGTTACACCGTCTCCCTTTGTGCTGGAGCTTATCGCAGATGACTGTCTCACAGGGTACAACGAATCTAGTAGTGATTCAGCACTGGAATCACTACGCAGCAAACTTTTCAAAGTACCTGAATCAATCACCGAGTTTCAACAGATATACGAGTCAAGAACTAAAAGAACACTCGGTTGAGTGGAAACTCGAAAAACACTCAGTAGAGTAAAGAACTCAAAGACACTCAAGAAAACAAAGAAAAAACTTTTCGAATTATAAAAAGATAATAAAATGAGTGAAGAAAAGATATGAGATATTTTTCAAAGTTCCAACATGAAGGGGATATTTATAAATTGAAATTAAACCATGTCAATAAATTTATTTATCAATCCAACGAATGATAATTCATCCAACGGCTGCCATTCCTAGACTCTCGACATATTAAGACTCTAGATATTTCAATACTCTTGGCATTCGATCTTATCCACTGGCATTCGATCTTATCCACTAATATTAAATTTCACCAAAAATTCTCATTTGAAATTGGTATGAATTTATATTTATTTGAATTAAATTACATTTAATTTATTTATCCAAATTCTCATTTCCATTTAATTAATGAAATTAGTTTAAAATTCCAACAATCCCCCGCATTAATGAAAATTGAAAGAGTAATTCAGTGAAAGGTTCAACAGTTGAATTATACATAGGATAGGTAGATGTAACCCTATAAACATTGCCTTATGAAAATATAATTTTACTAGCCGATTAGTAGACTCGATGTCCTTGAACTATTATGTCATTTGTGTAAATTATTACACACCTTCATATAAAATTCTTTCTGATACATGTCAAGCTCTCATGGTTGTGTCCATTTTGGTCATGAAACACGCGCCTAGTTCTATGAGAGGGTCTAGAATTGAGCTGTGCAATTCTTTCGAAGTGGTCTCACTTCTCCCTCACATAGGTGATATCTTTGCTTACAAAGAATCATTAAAAGCGATATGTTTATCCTCGCCAAAATATATATTATTTGTTATAGGATTAATCCCCAATAATAACTTTCCAAGTCAGTATAATTAGGTTGTCTCATTGAACCTAGTTCTTGGGATCTTCAATCTGCATATGTTGGGTTTTCCTTCATACCAATTTATAGAAGACTCATGTCTTAAATAACTTTTACACTAACTCTTTATTCAACAGTTTGGTTAGTGGATCCACACTGTTATCTTTGACTAACATAGTCAAATATGATAACTCTTAGAGAGTACAGTCTAATGACATTATGTCTAAGACGAGTATGTCTAAATCTGTAATTTACTATGAGTTTGTATAATTTCATATCATTATCTCAATAATTAGAAATTTCCTTTTAGAAAAATCTAGGAATATCTTCTAATAAGTATAGTCATTCATACATACTTATCATTTAAATATTTTTTTGTGAAAATATTGTTTACTTGACAACTAGTAAGCAAAATGTCTTTGAACTATTATACGTTTGTGTAAACGATTACATATTTCATAAAAAAATTATTTTTCGTTAGAAGATTTTCACCCATATAGTTGCACTTTTAAGTATAAACATATTAACTTGTAGATGTAAAGTCTTTCATATCACTTTATCATTTGATAACAACATGATACCTTGTATAGTGCAACTCACGTCCTTAATATATTTAATCATTTTTATCGTAATTTCTAACGATAAAAATATCATATAAAGACACGTAATGAAATAAAAACTTTCATTGTCTTCATGATATACATAATTGTCACATTTATTAACTTTTCAGTTAAAATAAAATATGATCAAAATTTTCATATCATTATTGTAACATTGTTATAAGTCATATAAAACTTTACAAGCCAAATTTTCTTTATTAATTCATTTCATAAAATCTCTTTTGAAGATATTTTCTCTTCAGATTTGTATGAAAATAATATTAAAGAAAAACGCATCTCTTGATTTTAAACCCTCATAAAATCAAATTGAGCACTAACTCAGCAAATTTAAACAAGACATTTTCTTGTTATATTAAGTTGCACAACTTTATCTTTTGTAGAAAACATATTTCTCTAACAATAGAACATCCTTTTATTTATCAAAATATACACAATAATACTTTTTGTTATTATCAATAAAACATTTGCTCCCGCATTCGTGTTTGTACATTTTAAAACACACATGTATGTGAATTAAATCCAAAGTTTTTTTTAAACAAGAGATTGCTACACAATTCTTGTATTATACTTATCATTAAATTAATAAGATAACTATTATTATGAATATTTAATTAAATAAATCATTCATATATAATTTCTATATAAGAGATTAGAATGTTTATTCATACATAAACCATTCTTCACACAATCTCTATATACGAAACTATAATGTTAAATCAATTAAAATATTCATTTCAACATATTATTTCTATAAAAAAATTAGAATATTTAATCAAATAAATATTCATCATCATGTCACATGATTTATACAAAAGAAAAAATCATAATGTTGTAAGCATCAATTGCCGAAACTGCTTGAACATTTATTTTTGGTTGCACGTTTGCATCTGATGATGTTGACACATATGTCACATCATTTCTCAAATCAATTAAGGTTTTTCCTTGTAAAACCAAATCAAACAAGATCTTATTATTGAGATCTAGAACCAAATAAGCCCTCTCTATTATTATCGCATAATTATGAGTCTTCTTTTTGGCCCTTTAAATTCAATCTACACAACTCTTCAACTTCTTGGTTTCCAGCTCTATCGCTATTATAACCTTGTATAGAAAAATTTATTCTTTTTCCTTGACTCAACTCTGTCAACAAACAAATATATACACATTTTAAAAGGGAAAAATGTCAATTTTATCATCGAACTATAAAAGAATATTCACGTATATCTCTGAATTAATTTTTTTTGTTTATACTATTGTAGTTGAGTTTAATGTTCATTTATGTCACTACTGGACAAAAACATTCAAACTTGTTAAGTTTTTCGTTAAATAATGAAACATGTGATTGACATGTTATTTTTTTAAAATTAATATATATTATATTTTTATTTTTATTCAATATTTTTAAATAATAAAACTTAGTTTACATTTTTAAATGCATTAATCAAACAAATTATACATTTTCAGAAATATTAACAATAATTAATTTTTTTTAATTAATATATTTTCAACATTTGTTTTTATTAATATTTTTAAATAATAAAATCCGTTAATAAAAATAAATGTTGAAAATATATGAATTAAATAAATGAATTATTGTTTGTGTCTCTCAAAATGTCTAGATTGTTTGGTAAATGCCTCTGAAAATATAAAAATATAAAAGTATTATTTAGAAATTATATCTGGCAACTCCATCTCTTGAACTACCTCCTCTAGATCTACCTTCCCCCTTTTTAACATTATCAAGTGTTAGGATCGGGGACGCCCTTGGAGGACCGGGGTGTATTTTCCGGTTTCGGTTAAGGGTGGCCGCTTACAACACACACACAACTTGGTGATAGTCCGGTTAGAGACTAAAACCGTTCTCAGCACTGCACAACCTGTCACAGACTCTTGAACCGGTGTTCAAGGGCGGAAGTGTCTGTTTCAGGTTGAAGCAACGTTTGCGACTTTAGATGATGTTTTAGGAAGGAGGATGTTTGACGAAAGTGAGTGACCGGTTTTGGAAGTAGAATTGGTTTGCGGTTTACGGCAAGACAGCGGGAAGTTAAAGCGAAATGAAAGAACACAAGACAAGGAAATTTGTTTATGGATGTTCGGAGCAAACCCTCCTACGTCACCCCTTCTTCTCAGGTTATGAGAAGGATCTCCACTTAACTCTTTAGAGTTACAATTTACACTTCCGGTCGAGCCCAACTTCGCTACTCGCCGGTTACACCAAACTTACACTTTTGATGTAATACAACAACTCAACACACTATCACACAAGTGACTTCCGGTTTTAGGCAAACCGAATGTAGAACTTTATCTCTCTAGACTTTAATGCTTTAAGACTTTTTGAATTTATGAGGCTCACAACTACAAGTCCCGAACTTCTGCATTGAATAAAGACGATTGATCTTCCTTTTATAGCTGAAAGTAGCTAACGGCTACTTTCTTCTCTCTCTTGCGGATTGGTTGATCATTAGCACGCCTATCTGCAGAAGGATTGCTTGCACGCTTCAACTTGTTCAACACCTGGCATTCATGCAGGTGACTTTGAGCAGATGATGACATAACCGGTTTTCAGATTGATACACGTGTTGAACATCCGCTTCCGGTCGTCAGCATCGGATCACCAAGGCATCATTGCTTTCCTCCCATGCTTCTGATCGGATCCGATCTTCTTTTATACTTTCGAGACACGTTTCCTCCGTCATAGTACGTCACTCTTGAAATTTGAATCTTCTGACTTTTGATCTGTACTTTCCGGTTTCTGTGTCTTGTACCTTATGATCTGGTTGAAGTGTATTCTTCTGTTCTTTGCTAACCGGTTGCTTGAGAAAGTGAAGCCGGTTCCTGTGATCATTTGTCTTGATCACTTGAAGCCGGTTTCTTTGATGTAATAGCAGCTGGTTGTTGATGCAAGATTTCCGGTTCCGGTTTGTTCAGTACCTGCACATGAAGTTTAACTTCTGTTTAGTTTGTCTGGCCGGTTCCAAAATTAATCTACTTAATTTTTCTATCAATTTCTCCCTTTTTGATTATTTAGAATAAATATTCAAAAATTGTAATGTGTGGCCGGTTTTAAGAAAATTAATCTACTTAATTTTTCTATCAATTTCTCCCTTTTTGATTATTTAGAATAAATATTCAAAAATTGTAATGTGTGGCCGGTTTTAAAGATTTTGTTTGAGAGAGACGTGTTTGAAAAACATGTGTTTGATTTTTGATAAGTGTATGTTTTGAAAAATATGAGAGATAGGTGAACTTGTATGTTTTGAAAAACGTAGAAAATATGTTTGAAAAACACAAAAGATAGCAAAAGTGACCAAGTTCTGAAACACATCAAAAACATAATTGTTTAAAGTAATTATGGAAATAGAGTTTAAGGCTTGGATGATCCCCCTTGTCTTGCTCCTTTTCCAGTTCTTTGTCCAGACGTTTCCTTGCTTCTTCTATTCTTGCTCTGTGCTCTCTAGCACGTCTGTCAGCATCTATCACCACACCTGCCCACACACTTGAATGGCCGGGGACCTTTTTCCTAAGATTGAAGTTGGCACAAGCTGGTTTTGGCGGTGGACGTGGTTGAACAGTCAAAGGTCTGCAGCTTGGAGTTGCGGTGGATTCTCCGGTTGTCCTTCTTCTCCGTCTGTTGAGTTCCTCCGGATCTTCCTCTTCTTCTTCATCAAGCGGTTCCGCATTCAATGCAACCGGTTCGGTTGTCTTCAATTCTGCCCGCTTCATCACGTTTTTAATGGCACTCCGTTTCTTCTTGTTCTTGTTCCTTGTGCTCATGGAGTGGGATGATTGACCCTGTGCCGATTCCTGAGCGTTTGCCTGCTCCTCTTCATTGCATTGTTGGGCAAGCTCATGATCCTTATCTTCAAGTTCCTTCTGTAACCGTTCTCTTTCAATCTCTTCTTCTTGCAGCTTACGTGCGGTTTCAGCATCTTTTTCGATTTGAGTTTGGGTTGAACCGACTTGAGCTTTTGACATTTCACTGATCTGGATTGCCATTGCTTGCAGCATGTCCAAAAGTGGAGCGGTTGCGGCGTTGACGGACTCGGTAATCATGGCTTTCACAGTTGTTTGCATTGATCTATCCATCATGGTTTGTAGAGAGTTGACCATTTTATCTCCAGCCGCTGAGATCCTTTCTTCGGTTACTGCTTTAAAGTTCCCAAGGCATGAGTCAGCTGTTTCTACCACTGCTTGCTTGATCTGCTCGATGTCCAGAGCCTTAGCTGGTTGATAGGCTTCTTGTTCCCGGTTTTCAGAAGCGTCGGATGTTTCACCAGTTATAAAGAAAGGCTTACTCTGAAATAACTCAGGATTGTTGAATTGTCGTTGGCAAGTATCCCACCATTTCTTGTCAAGACGTTCGAAGCTTCGCACAAGTCGTTCACGTACTTCAATAAATCGCTCTGCCATCTTCATTTCAATCGGTTCCAGGTCTTTTCCTTGGATTTCTTGAAAGGCATTCTCAACTGCCTGTAACCGCACATTTTCAAGAATTACCGGGGCTTTGGAAAACGCCGGTTGGATCAATTGGGTGTTAGCTAACTCGAGTGCCCTTTCTTCTAGCTGGATGAGAGCGTCCCACTGCTTGTTTCCTCTGAAACCTGGAAGCATGTCGGATAATTTGGTCTCACTTCGGAGCTTCACCCACCGGATATATGGAGCCAGCGCTTCACTTGCACCTTTATTCATATCTTGAATAAATTCATCAAACAGCTCATTTTCTTGCTCTAAGGTGTAAGGATAATCTTCTTCGGTTGCGGCTTCAGTCTGAGGGTCAATCTGCAATGTGCCCGTTCCGGTTTCAGGTGTTTCTTCAAGAAGAATGCCTTTGCCTTTATCTACTCGAGAGGGACCTCCTTGAGCTATCTTGCCTCTTGCGGAACCGGAAGGTTCCCTTTCTTCAATGTTTCCCTCCTGAGCCGGAGGTGCGGTTTCTGTTGACTTGGTCGTCTCATCGACCGGTTGGACTTCTGGTTGATCAGGTATTTCAACCTGATTTTCTGGCTTCCGACGACTAGAAACGGCGTCTTCTTCGGTTTCTCTTGTGATCTCTTGGACCACATTCTGAATGGCTTCAGAAGTATTCAAGCCCACTTCGGCTAATACTTCATCGGCTTGCTTGCTTGGGGACTTGGAGGTCGCAGAGTCAACATTTCTCTCTGCCTCCTCCTTAGAGTTTGATTTGTTCTCCTTGCTTCCCGAAGATTCGGTTTGCTTTGGAGAATCGGATGGGATGGGAGTTGGAACAACGGTGTTGATTGGAATGGGCTGGAAGACATCTGCGGTTCTTTCAGGTGGGTTGTCCGAGGAGAGCGTTTTCTCGGAGTCCGCCGGTTTCTTTGCACTTTTCTTCGCTGAGACCTTCTTCCTTCTTTTCGGTTCTGGTTGAGCTTCTGCCTCAACCGCTTTTCTGGACGGCTTCTTTTGACGTTTTTCTTCTTCAGCTGGAACCGATGAACTGGCTCCCTTAGATGACTTGGTTTTTGAGGTTTTAGGTTTTATTGTCTTCTCCGGTTTTTTAGCCACTGACTCAGAGTCAAGAATGTTGGAAATCGGAAACGGTACGCCTTCACCTAGTTCCACATTAAGGAACTCAAGGATCTTAACTATTTGCATAGCATAGGCCTGCACCCGGCCTTCTTTCTTGATTATCATTTGACAGAATTCTTCGTATAACACGTATCCCCAGTCCACCTTATCGCTGCGGACAATTGCTAACAGCATTCTCAGCTTAAGCTTTGTGAGGTTATCGAAATTACCTCCCCTTCCTTGGAGCGATCTGGAGATGACGGTTACCAGCCATTTGTATTCCGGTTTCAGCTTGATTTTCCGGCTATTGTGGAGCACCAGATCCTGACCTGAAAGGGATACAACCAACCGGGCAGCATTTGATTCTGCGCTGGTTAGGTCGAATTTTAGGTCCGAGCCGGTGTTAGGCAGACCGAGAGCCTCCGCAAAAATTTCTTCAGTTATAAGAACTGCCTTCCCGTTGACAGTAGCCGATACTTTTCTTTTCAACAGTGTCGCCGTCGCCAAGAACTCCGTCACCGCCGCCGGGTAGATGATGAACGGACCAGAGAGAAACTTCTCCAACCCAGAATCTCGAAGAAGTTGAAGAACGGCCTTGTTCTTGTCTTCAGCGTGCTCATCGATGTCTGCAAAATCTACCTGCAACATCCATTGAAACGGGGCTTTGCCTAGATCCATTGTAGTTTTGAGAAAGAAGGATGAAGATTGATGATGATCGGAGAGAGATCTTTGAGTTTCTGGAAATTTTTAGAGAGAGAAAACGCGTGTGTTGAATGAGTTGATTTGTCTTTATATAGATGGCGGTTCCAGGCAGTTTTGAAGATGAACCGTCATTTTAGTATTTTTGGCGCCAATTTTCCCTCCAAAAGTTACTGCCGTAACTTTCGGCGGTAAAAGCGGAAATTCGATGGGCGGTAAATTTTGAAAGGTAAAACCATGGGCGGTTAAGGTTTTTCAAATTTTTCATTTTTGCCTGAAGTTCCGGTTTCTGTTGATAACTTGTTAACCGGAGATTGTTAAGTTATCTTTTAATTTTAATTTGAGAACCGGAAAGACATGTGTTTGAATGGGAAAACCGGAGACTTGTTTAGAATTGAGAATATTTCATTAATGCCGGAAATGAAATACATAGGAGCGGTTCT
Source organism: Impatiens glandulifera (assembly GCF_907164915.1). NCBI lineage: Eukaryota > Viridiplantae > Streptophyta > Magnoliopsida > Ericales > Balsaminaceae > Impatiens > Impatiens glandulifera. The sequence continues at coordinate 24,949,209 of NC_061865.1, forward strand.
GGTCGTACAACAAAATGACCAGAAACCGGAAATTAGAAGTAAAAGGAAGGAAAGATTTAATCTTTGGTGAACCAGTCTCCTTCCACCATCCTTTCATACCAATTCTCAAGGGTGTTTTCAGGTGATCGTCTCACAATCCTTGAAATCCACCTGTGCATCATGATCATGGTTAAGGTTTTTCAAATTTTTCATTTTTGCCTGAAGTTCCGGTTTCTGTTGATAACTTGTTAACCGGAGATTGTTAAGTTATCTTTTAATTTTAATTTGAGAACCGGAAAGACATGTGTTTGAATGGGAAAACCGGAGACTTGTTTAGAATTGAGAATATTTCATTAATGCCGGAAATGAAATACATAGGAGCGGTTCTGGTCGTACAACAAAATGACCAGAAACCGGAAATTAGAAGTAAAAGGAAGGAAAGATTTAATCTTTGGTGAACCAGTCTCCTTCCACCATCCTTTCATACCAATTCTCAAGGGTGTTTTCAGGTGATCGTCTCACAATCCTTGAAATCCACCTGTGCATCATGATCATGGTGAAGGTGTTGGATGGTCCAACTGGAATACCGGTTCCAAGGCTGCGACGCTTGGACATCAGAAACCGGGTAATCTGAGGAGCGTAGCTGATCCGTCCTCTTTTACCGGTCATAAGCTGCTTCAGCTTATTGAAGAGATAGGAGGCCCAGTTAATATCGGAGTTGCGAATGATTGCTATCATAATGTCGAATGCTTCCCGGCAATAGTTCTGGTTGGGCATTCGGCCTATGATAGACCTGTGAACCAAGTCATGCAGGACTTGGTAGTGAGGGGCGAGATCTTCTTTCTTCCCAAAGTCCTTAATCGGAGCGTTGGAGGAGGAGAAGATGTGAAAGAAGTCTTCCTTAACCGGCAGAAATGGCGTAGGGAAGTCAGAAAAACCTTCGGTTGGAAGGTGAAAGAAAGTGGCGAATTCTTCCTCAGTAAGCTGGAGGAATTGGCCGTCGATGATGGTGCGAATGCTGCCATCATCCAGAATGTGACCGTTGTTAAAGAATTCATACACCTCCTCTTCGAGGATGGTGTCCGAACCCTTGAGAAAACCTTTCAAGCCAGAGTCTATGACATGCTGAAAAATGCATTCATAGTAGGCACTTTCCTTAATATCTTCAAAATCGATAATAAGAGTGTTTCTTAATTCAGCAGACATGGTGATGAAAAATGAAGAAGGCTTAGGAGAGTTCTTGAGCTTTTGAATTCTTAGAGAGAGGAATGCTTGAAGGCGTGGTTTGAAAAATGAAGGTTGAACCCCTTTTTATAGCCTGGAATGAATGATAGCATTTAATGCAAAGATTTGAAAATGTAGCCGTTTATGCTTAGTTATTAATGATTTTGTGATTTTCAAGAGAATAAAGGCATGTATTGTCAAATCAATTCAGGCATGCTTTATGTTTCCAAGAATAGAATGATACGACGCATTGAATGTTGTAGATTTTGATTTGGATGGAAGAGAAATCTATTTCATTAATTGAAGTCCAAAACCGGTAGTACATCAAAAGTACCGGTTTTGTAAAGAAAAAGAAAGAAGAAACGAAGGACAGGTTTAGACATTTGACGATTCAGCTGTTTGAGCGGTTGAAGCCTCAGCCGCTTGAATCTTTCTAGCCTTGATCGCTTCCCACCGGTCGATCATCTCCTGTACTCGTTCTTTGGTGAGCACGTGCCTTGGATGCAGAGTGACGAAAGCTCCGGAGTGGATCTCCAGACTTGCGCAGAAACCGCTCAGCTGAGGAGCGTATCCGGTTTTGTTGGAGAGAATCATCTTCTTCAGGTTGCTGAAGATGATCCAGGACCAGTTGACCGGTGTCCCAACCGTTACAGCTATCATCATCTCGAAGACCCTCTGAGTGTAGTAGTAACTTTTCTCTCTGCATAAAACAGATTTTCCCAGAATCTCACAGAGAATCTGGTACTTGTGAGAAAGTTGACTCTTAGCACCCCAGGGCTTAACCGGGATGTTAGATCCAGAAAACCGGCGACACATCTCTTCCATTGTCACCGATGAATAGGTTAGGTCGGTTACCCCTTCGTTGGGTAAACCGCAGTAGACAGCGAAATCCGTCTCGCTGAAAAGGAATTTTTGCCCGTAAACCTGTGCGACGAGTATCTCTCGATGCACCTCTTTTACGGTTTCGAACAGTTCTTCGACTACGAGGTAGTCGATTATGAACCTGTTCTCAAGGAAACTTCTTAGCCCACTCCTTTCGATGGCTAAGAACATCTCCTTGACTTCATGATCCTCATACTGGTAGATTGATTCAAAGTCTGCCAGTAAGATCTTCTTGGCTAAAGGGTTGGAGTTCATGTTTATTTTGAGAGAGAAAAGATGGTTTTATCTCAAGGATGATTCTTGTGAATAGTGAACTTGTGATGTTTTGACAAAGTTTAAGCATGGTTTATATAGCCCGTGGATTCGGCTTGGTATTAAATGAAGTTAAGCATGCCTGATGATGTCATCAGCTATTAAATGGACTTAACTTGTTGAAGTAACTAATGGTTATTTCCAAGGTAAATTTAATAATTACTAAGATAGCAATGATGAAAAATATCTATTGACAAGATGTAAGTTTCCCTCTCTTGATGATGGATACATGTCGTCATCTCGATTGTGGTAAACTTGTCTTTAATTAATCACAGGCTTCATTTTTCAAAACATGCACGAAAACTCGGATATTCATCTCAGGTTAACCGGAAGAGTTCATTTCATCAGATCAGAGTGCATACGTACTAAGCGGTTTTCCATGACCGGTTTTAGTATGATATTTCCGTTTTATGAAGAAAAGTTGATTAATATCAACAATTGTTCAATTTTGGATTTATCTTATCTATTTCAACCTGGTTATTTCAACCGTTAAGTAAACATACATTTGATTTGAAATAATGAAGTAGTCAGGCATAACTGGAGACTTCCTCCCGGTTAGCATGTTTGATTTTTATTAATGGCCTATTTGAATATGGTTTGAGAAGCTTTAGCTTCTCCCTGAACACATATCCCGGTTTTGTATATAAGCATGCATCATGATTATATCAATTGATTTAAATTAGTAAGACCCAAAATATTTCGAAAATGTGAAAACTTAGCTTCCTGTAGCGGTTTTGTGAAGATGTCCGCTACTTGTTGCTCGGTTGACACATATTCCAGCCGGATGTGTTTCTCCTGAACATGCTCCCGGATGAAATGATGTCGAATGTCGATATGCTTCGTTCTTGAGTGCAACACCGGATTGTATGTAATTGCTATGGCGCTGGTGTTGTCACAAAAGATAGGAGACTCCTTTGCTTCTATTCCGAAGTCCCTGAGTTGCTGTTGAATCCAGAGGAGTTGTGCACAGCAGCTTCCAGCCGCTAAGTACTCCGCCTCTGCGGTTGACGTTACAACGGACGTTTGTTTCTTGCTGCTCCAAGTAAGTAGCCGGTCACCCAGAAACTGGCAGGTTCCACTAGTACTCTTTCTGTCGATTTTGCATCCCGCGTAATCGGCATCGGAGTAGCTTATTAGATTGAAGCTCGAGTCTTTTGGATACCAGAGTCCCACTTCTTGAGTTCCCTTCAGATATTTTAAGATTCTCTTAGCTGCCGTATAATGAGATTGCTTTGGATTTGCCTGGAACCTCCCGCATACTCCAACCGCAAACAGAATGTCAGGTCGGCTAGCTGTGAGATACAACAGCGAACCAATCATTCCTCGATATGCTGTGATGTCAACTGCTTGACCATCTTCATCTTTGTCTAGCTTCACGGAAGGACTCATTGGCGTAGCCGCTTCGGCACATGTATCCATCCCAAATCTCTTCAGCAGTTCGGCTGTATACTTCGGTTGGCTAATAAAGATTCCGGCTTCCATCTGCTTGACCTGAAGTCCTAGAAAGAAACTCATTTCCCCCATCATACTCATTTGAAATCTATCAGTCATCATTTTCGAAAATTTGTCACATAGCTTTGGATCGGTTGACCCGAATATGATGTCATCAACATAAATTTGAACAAGTAAAATTTGCTCCTTTCTTTCAAATTTAAATAAGGTTTTGTCTACTGAACCGATTGTAAATTTGTGATCAAAAAGAAATTGAGTCAAAGTATCGTACCAAGCTCTTGGTGCTTGTTTCAAACCATAAAGAGCTTTATTCAGCCGGTAAACGTGATTTTCATGTTCTGAATTTTTAAAACCTGGAGGTTGATTAACATACACCTCTTCATTTACTTTACCATTTAGAAAAGCGCTTTTTACATCCATTTGATAAACTTTAAACTTTTTGAAAGCTGCATATGCTAAAAATATTCTAATGGCCTCAAGTCTAGCTACAGGTGCGAATGATTCTTCAAAATCAATGCCTTCTTCCTGCTTATAGCCTTGAGCCACTAACCGGGCTTTGTTCCTCGTAACTAAACCGTTTTCATCGAGTTTATTTCTGAATACCCATCGTGTGCCTATAACCGGTTTATTTTTCGGTCTAGGAACTAGGTACCAGACTTTATTTCTCTCAAACTCGTTTAATTCCTCTTGCATTGCCAAGATCCAATCTGGATCTGACAGTGCTTCATCCACCTTTTTCGGCTCAATTTGTGATATGAAAGCAGAGTTTCCATAGTGATCCAAATTTTGTTGCCTAGTTCGGACGGGTGAGGAGATGTTACCTATTACTAGTTCAAGAGGATGATTTTTGTTCCTTCTGAGGTTAATCCGAGACGTGTCTACCAAGCTTTCGGCTGGCTGATCAAGGTTAGACTGATCGGTAGGTTGAACAGAGTCAGACCGACCGATTTCTTCAGTAGAAACTGAAGCGTCAACTTTCTGCGGTAGAGCAGCTTGATCAGGTTGAATTTCAACATCAACCGCTTGGTCCTTGACAAAGCGTCTAAAAACCGGAACCTCGTCTTCATCATCAGAATAGATATTGAAATTTTCCATTCTGTTGTGAAGGTCGAAGGGTAATGCAGTGTTTCGCTCAGCCGATTCATCGAAAACAACGTGTGCGGTTTCTTCAACTGTTAAAGTCCTAGTATTATATACTCTGTAGGCTTTACTCACAGCTGAATATCCCAACATTATTCCATCATCGGATTTAGCATCAAAAGCGGTCAAGTATTTCTTGCCGTTATTGTGAACAAAGCATTTACTACCAAAAATTCGAAAATACCGTACATTTGGAATTTTATCAAAATAGATTTCAAAAGGAGTTTTTGAAAACCGTTTAGTTACTAGAGATCGATTTTGTGTATAACAAGCGGTGTTGATAGCTTCAGCCCAAAACTTTTGAGCGATACCCGAATCGGCTATCATTGACCTTGCGGCTTCCTTGAGAGTTCGGTTTCTTCTCTCAGCCAGGCCGTTTTGTTGAGGAGTTCTGGCACTAGACAACTCGTGCCTAATACCGGAATCATCAAGAAAAGTAGTTAAATTACTGTTAATGAACTCAGTTCCCCTATCACTTCTAATTTTGTTTACTCGAATAGATTTTTCATTTTGTATCCTCAAAATCAGTTTAATCAAGTTTGAAGTTGCTTGATTCTTAGAAGCTAGGAAAGTAACCCAAGTAAATTTAGAGTAATCGTCGATAACTACCATAGTATAGTGCATGCCTCCTAAACTAGTTACTCTAACCGGACCGAACAAGTCCATATGCAGCAGTTCTAAACATCTTTCAGATTGATAATTTCCTTTACTTTTAAAAGATGATTTCACTTGTTTTCCCATTTGACATGCAGCACATACTTTATCTTTTGAAAATTTAACATTTGGAAAACCGTGAACCAGTTCCTTGGAACAAATAAAGTTAATCGTTTTGAAATTCAAGTGATTTAGCCGTTTATGCCAAAGCCAGTTTGGATCATTTCCGGCTATCATACACACAGGTTTTTCGAAATCAGTTTTCCAGTTCACTTTATAAATATTTCCTATCCGGTTACCGGTTAACAAGGTTTCATCATTTTGATTCTTGACTAAGCATGAGTTTTTATGAAATTCAACTTTATAGCCCACATCACACATCTGGCTTATGCTTAGTAAATTAAAACTCAGTTTTTCTACCAATAACACATTATTTATGGATAGTTCACCATGGACAATCTTACCCTTGCCCACGGTTTTACCTTTTGAGTTATCCCCAAATGTGATGAATGCTCCGGTTTCGTACTTGATGTCGGTCAGTAGCTCCTTGTTTCCGGTCATATGCCTTGAGCATCCGCTGTCCAAGTACCATTCATAATTCTTCAACCGGTTGCTCCTCCTAACCTGCAACAAACAATTATTTACAACTTTTTGGTACCCACATTTAGTTGGGTCCATGGTTGATTAGTCCCTTTGGGATCCAGACTTGAATTAGTCGGATCACTTTCCCGGTTATTGTTTTGATAATATTTGGTTTAACTTCTTGGTCGTTGCTCAAGAATGCCTTATGTGGTGATGGACTTCTTCGATGTCGGTTTTTATTATTTTTATTCGATTTCCGGTTGGCTTTCCTTCTCTCAGGATGAAGCCATTTTTCAGATTCGTTAGGACCTACGTATTTAATCGTTTCTTCCGGTTTTAAGTCATTTTCGGTTTGTGAGCTTTTGATAAATTTTATAAATGGAAGATTATTTTTCGTTAGTTTCATCCCGTTAGATTGTTTTACTTCATTTTGTTTACTTGGATCATAGCCTATACCGTATCTACATTTCGGATGTCGTTTATAGTTACACATTTGTTTTACTGCTTGACGTGATCTCTCCCACGCAGCTGTGACATACATTGCTCGTTCATCAGTTTCCATTTCCGGTTGAACTGTCTTCTCATCATCCGAGAATAGTTCATCCGGTTCATGTGTTTTGATCTCATATATTTTATCGTTTTCATCATTTATTTGTTCGTTTTTAGTTTCTACAGATGCTGGCATATACGCAGATATATTTCTGAACTCAGCAACCATTTGGTTGAGTGCAGAAACTAGATCTTCTTTAGTAAATTCATCAGAAGAGAAATCAAATACCTCTTCGTCGTTTGCCATGAAGCAGGTTACTTTCTCTTCACCTTCTTCATTGTCGGAATATGCCCATTCACTTCCACCGTCTGATGCAATGAGAGCTTTTTGGATCTCCTTTCCTTCATCAGTACGTTGATCATCATTTCTTCGGTAGTCGTTTCGCTGGTTATTGTTGTTTCCCCGATAATTGTTTCCTTGATAATTGTTTCCCTGATACCGGTTGCCTTGATAATTATTCCCTTGATAGTTTCCTTGATAATTTCCCTCCGGTTTTCTATCATCTCTTCTTGGTTTTCTACATTCCGACCTGAAATGTCCAAAACCATCACAGTTATAGCATCTTTTGTTTGATTTATCTACATAGTTATAATTAAAATCATTGTTAGATGGTGGCTGGCTCTTCTTCATGAATTTTCCGAATTTCTGAGCTAGCATCGCCATCACATCGTCGGTTATTTGATCGGTGTTTTTGACTGGAGCCGGTGCGGTTGATACTGGAGCCGCCGGTTCCACCGATGTGACTAAAGCTCTTGTTGCGGTTGATGTTGACGTTTCATCTTCGATCCGAGAATTGATCTCGAATTCGTAGGCTTTCAAGTCCTCAAATACATCATGCAACTTCATCTGCCCAAGGGTGCTGGATTCCCTCATCACCATGGTCTTGATGTCCCACGTGCTCGGCAGTGATCTTAGAGCTTTGATTATCACTTCTCGGTTGTCATACTTCTTCCCGAGTGTCTGAAGCTCGCTTACTACGCTGGTGAACCGGTTGCTAAATTCATTCATGTTTTCTCCCGGTTTCATCCTTATGTTCTCATACTTCTGCGTAGCCACCAAGATTTTATTTTCCTTGGTTCTTTCGTTTCCCTCGTGAATCTGGATAATCGTTTCCCAGGCTTCCTTTGCATTTTCGCACTCTGATATTTTGTTCAAAGTGTTGTTATCTATGGCTTTATAGATGTGCCTCATGCAATGGTTGTCCAGGTTGCTTCTTCTCCGATCTTCACTTGTCCACTGGCTTTCCTCCTTATTAATCTTGATCGGTCCTTCTTTCAGGACTCGGCTCATCTCATCATCTAATGTTATCAGATGTAAAAACATCTGCTTCTTCCAACTGCTAAATGCTTCGCTGTTTAGCATTGGCGGCTTGTCGCTGTGAGTCATGCTTCCCACCATTTTGGTTGCTTGAGTGCTAAGAACCTCGCTCTGATACCACTTGTTAGGATCGGGGACGCCCTTGGAGGACCGGGGTGTATTTTCCGGTTTCGGTTAAGGGTGGCCGCTTACAACACACACACAACTTGGTGATAGTCCGGTTAGAGACTAAAACCGTTCTCAGCACTGCACAACCTGTCACAGACTCTTGAACCGGTGTTCAAGGGCGGAAGTGTCTGTTTCAGGTTGAAGCAACGTTTGCGACTTTAGATGATGTTTTAGGAAGGAGGATGTTTGACGAAAGTGAGTGACCGGTTTTGGAAGTAGAATTGGTTTGCGGTTTACGGCAAGACAGCGGGAAGTTAAAGCGAAATGAAAGAACACAAGACAAGGAAATTTGTTTATGGATGTTCGGAGCAAACCCTCCTACGTCACCCCTTCTTCTCAGGTTATGAGAAGGATCTCCACTTAACTCTTTAGAGTTACAATTTACACTTCCGGTCGAGCCCAACTTCGCTACTCGCCGGTTACACCAAACTTACACTTTTGATGTAATACAACAACTCAACACACTATCACACAAGTGACTTCCGGTTTTAGGCAAACCGAATGTAGAACTTTATCTCTCTAGACTTTAATGCTTTAAGACTTTTTGAATTTATGAGGCTCACAACTACAAGTCCCGAACTTCTGCATTGAATAAAGACGATTGATCTTCCTTTTATAGCTGAAAGTAGCTAACGGCTACTTTCATCTCTCTCTTGCGGATTGGTTGATCATTAGCACGCCTATCTGCAGAAGGATTGCTTGCACGCTTCAACTTGTTCAACACCTGGCATTCATGCAGGTGACTTTGAGCAGATGATGACATAACCGGTTTTCAGATTGATACACGTGTTGAACATCCGCTTCCGGTCGTCAGCATCGGATCACCAAGGCATCATTGCTTTCCTCCCATGCTTCTGATCGGATCCGATCTTCTTTTATACTTTCGAGACACGTTTCCTCCGTCATAGTACGTCACTCTTGAAATTTGAATCTTCTGACTTTTGATCTGTACTTTCCGGTTTCTGTGTCTTGTACCTTATGATCCGGTTGAAGTGTATTCTTCTGTTCTTTGCTAACCGGTTGCTTGAGAAAGTGAAGCCGGTTCCTGTGATCATTTGTCTTGATCACTTGAAGCCGGTTTCTTTGATGTAATAGCAGCTGGTTGTTGATGCAAGATTTCCGGTTCCGGTTTGTTCAGTACCTGCACATGAAGTTTAACTTCTGTTTAGTTTGTCTGGCCGGTTCCAAAATTAATCTACTTAATTTTTCTATCAATTTCTCCCTTTTTGATTATTTAGAATAAATATTCAAAAATTGTAATGTGTGGCCGGTTTTAAGAAAATTAATCTACTTAATTTTTCTATCATCAAGTACAACAACATCAGGGAGTACAACACGGGTTCTTTTTTAGAGGCATTGGCTTCTACCACTTCGATAACTTGAATGGACCTAACAAGGGAATCAACATACTCCATTATTTATGCTTCTGCTCTACTCATTGGTTTGGTCATTTCCACCATTTGATCTTGAAGGAGATCTATAGAAGATACGAGGGCTAGATGAAGTTCCAAGGAGAAAGCCTTTAACTCGGCATGGTGCTCTATTTGACGATTTATGACACTTTTCTCAAACTTGTTATACTTGGAGTTTGCAATGTTGATTTCGTATGTGTTTCTGTGCATAGTCTTCTCCAATTCTTTCTGAATAGTGAGGAAGGAAGACATCTCTTTCTAACTTAACACCGAGCCCTTTTCAAGATTAACCAACCTGGACTGCATTTCTACCATATTCTCTTTGATGTATTTTATTGTACCCATCATTGTAGTACAGAAGTTTGCATCCCCATAAAAAGCCTCTTCGGAAGAGTAAGCAGCTGAGGACACAGCTTGAGAATGAGCCGGAGTGGTCCTAATTGGACTTATATGCATGTTCACTTGTAAAGAACATTCAGGTTCTTTATCCTTGGAATTAGAGGAGGGGGTTTTAGACGCATCCTTGGATTTGTCTTCTTCATTAATAATATCAGCACACGAATTCCTCCCGAGATATTGTCAGAATGCAAAGGTAATTCATTGACGTGATCAACAATGTTTGTCGCTGTCCTGATGGGGGATGATCGAGGAACAAGTTATCCTGGAATTATATATATTGCAATTATATAGATCGAAAAAAATGTAAACATAATACAATTATATATATTGCAATAATTTTATAAAATTTAGAGAGTGTAACTCCAGAAATTCCTTGTCCCGAAAATGTTCGAGATTCGAAAATTTTTAACCTCGTTTTGTGTGTGTCAATTTTTTCAATAAAACATTATTTTAAATAAAAACATGTTTTTGATAATAATTAATTTATAAAAACATGTTTTTGATAATAATAATTAATTTTTGTGATCCATTTAAATAAAATTTAAAATTTAAAATAATCAAATTATAATTTTATTTTAAAAGAAATCTGTATTTTAAATTAATTTAAACAATTAATTTAAAAAATTATTTATTTGATGAAAGCATGGTCAATTGATTTTTAATTTAAAATCAATAAATATTTTGTTTACAAACTTATTTGACTAGATTTTTTTAAATTTGGCTTTTTTTTGTTGATACTCGGGAAAGATTTAGCACTATTTCCTCCTTAAAACGGTCTACTTAATAAAATTATGATTTTGAAAAATTGGTTTTATTAAGTTTTACTTAACCAATTATTCTTCAAGTCCTAAACATGCATAAAATATTAGAAGTCAAAAATAAATCAAAATAGGGCTTTTATCAAAATATTTTTTTATAAAAATATTTTGAAATTGTTTTTTATTTTTTTTTGTTATTTAGAAAATGATTTAGGGCTTTTAATTTAAAAACAAAAAATTTTTAAAACTAAAATTTCAAATAAATGGATCCTAGGACAATTCCTCTCGATCGAGGCTAAGACCTCTCGGTCGGATCTTCGGTCGAATACAGGGGAGTCCTTAGTCGAGACTAATATCTCTCGGTCCGATGTCGGAGCTCTAAATCGGGGCTAGAAATCCTCGGTCGAGTGCAGAAGAGTCCTCAGTTGAGGTTAAGACCTCTTGGTTTGATATGGGGATCTCGCAGTTGAGGTGCGGGGAGTTCTCGGTCGGGGCTAGAAATCCGCGATCGAGAACCATGCCAGACTTGTTTTCTTGATCAGGTGCAGGGGAGGGTTCGATTTTCTCGATCGGAAATTAAACTTAGGTCGAACCCTCGGTCGAACGTTAAGAACATCAAAGTGCAGGTTTGATGTTTTTGACTAGGGCCTTAATCATTGATCTAAAGGCATGAGGAGGTTCGTCTAATCCCGATGATCATATATAAAATCATCCCGATGCATCATTTGAATGAGATGATGTTCCATTTGTTCAAACAATTTCTTGAGTAAAACACGTGTTTTTTATTTTAAGACTTTAATAGGGTATAAGGAACTTGCTCATAGTTTCCTTATACCTTATAGGGATTGAATGAAATCAAGACATGAACAATCCTTATTCATCTTATTTAATCATGACAATGACTTGGTCTTAATTTTAATTATTTTGAATTTTATTTATTTAAAATAATTCTTAATTCTTTTAAAATTTATAAATTAGATAACTAAAATTTTAGTACTTATAAAAAAAGATAAATTCATCTTTTTGGGTATTCAATGATTATAATATTTAAAGATAAAAATTAAATTAACAAATATAAATATCTAAACTTTAAGTACTTAAAATTTGTTCAATATTATCTAAATTGAAAAAAATATATTAACACTATTATACACTTATGTATTAATTATATTAATCAATAAATTTAATATATTGAATTATATAATTTAATATTATAAATATTAAATAAAAAATATTAATATTTTTTAATTTAGATATAAAATTATAAAATTTTAACTTAATATATATATATAAATGAGAGAATGAATACATATATTTATTTTTAATTCATTTTATTTATATTATATAATTATATTTTTATTTTATATATTTAAAATTAATCTAATAAAGGGAAAGAGAGTTAGCATTGAATTTGAAAATATGTTATGCTTGTAATAATATAATAAAAATGATAGAGAGAATTGGAGTGAGAAAATGAAAAAGAAAATCAGGGTGAAGCCAGTATGATTTTTCTCTCTTCCCTCTCCTTACGTGAGGCCTATGATTTTTCTCTCTTCCCTTTCCTTACGTGAGGCCAATATGATTTTTCTCTCTTCCCTCTCCTTACATTTATTTTCCCATTTCTTCAGCTCTCCTTACATTTATTCTCCATTTTTTCAGCCGTTAATAACATGTCACGTTATTCTCTCTTTCATTCCACTAATTTTTCTCCCTCTATCACATCTTTTAATATATTATAATAATTTTATTAAATTTATGATAATAAATTGACTTTTCGTATTTTTCTTTTAAAAATAACTTATTAAAAAAATAATTTTAAAAATATACTAAAATTAAATAAATTTTAATATATTAAATCAAAGAATTAAAAATTGTACATGAAATAATTTAAATTATAAAATTATATATAAAAAAATAAATAAATTCATATATTATATTAGGAGAGACGCAAGCAAATTAATGAATACATGTCACAATTTTATGATTTTGAAGATGGTCGTATTGAAGGAGAGATACAATATGTGTGTATTAAAATATATTTTTTTAAATAAAAAAAATTAAATCAGGTTGCTAACTAAATTAAAAATGATTTTACATAATAATATTAATAATAAAAAACAAAAATATATAATTCTCAATAACAACAAGAAGAATGCCCTTAAAAAGTAATTTTCTTTTAATAATTAAATATAATTAATCATATAATCTTATATTGTTATAGAATGATTTATAATCTATATATATCTAATAACGCTTAATTTAAAATGTTGGAGGTGTATCACACGCTCTCTCCACAATCATTAACAAATAAAATAAGGTAATTTCTCTTTCCTAATAATTATTTATCTTAATTATTTTCTCTCTCCAAATAATTATATATATATATAAATTTCTTTCCTAATATATATATTTCTCTCCCTTAATTTAATTATTAAGTCTTTTTTACTCTTTCTTACCATATAAATATTTATATTTTTTCGCATTAATAATATAAAATATTTTTTATCAATAATTTTATATTAAAATATATAATACTACATAACATATTTATTTTTATACTTAATAATAACAAAATATATATATATATATATATATATATATAATGATGTTTAAATCAACATGCACACCATTAATCTACGTATCTATATATATATAATGATGCTTAATTTTTAAAGTGTCCGGATTGCCGGGTCGAGAGCTGTGGTTAATTTGGATACTTGGGTCGGATTGTGGGTTGACCCGTTTTTAAATTTAAAACGGTTAAAAATAAAATTAAAAATGCTAGAGGTATGTTTCGAACTTGCAACCTAACAAAACAAGTACAACTCTTTAACCAACTAGGCTACAAAGACTTTATATTTTAAATTCAACACTAAATTTGATAAACGCGGGACGTTTTAATATTAATATAAGTTCAACTTTTTAACTAACTAATCTATATATATATAATGATGCTTAATTTTTAAAGTGTCCGGATTGCCGGGTCGAGAGCTGTGGTTAATTTGGATACTTGGGTCGGATTGTGGGTTGACCCGTTTTTAAATTTAAAACGGTTAAAAATAAAATTAAAAATGCTAGAGGTATGTTTCGAACTTGCAACCTAACAAAACAAGTACAACTCTTTAACCAACTAGGCTACAAAGACTTTATATTTTAAATTCAACACCAAATTTGATAAACGCGGGACGTTTTAATATTAATATAAGTTCAACTTTTTACTAACTAATCTATATATATATAATGATGCTTAATTTTTAAAGTGTCCGGATTGCCGGGTCGAGAGCTGTGGTTAATTTGGATATTTGGGTCGGATTGTGGGTTGACCCGTTTTTAAATTTAAAACGGTTAAAAATAAAATTAAAAATGCTAGAGGTATGTTTCGAACTTGCAACCTAACAAAACAAGTACAACTCTTTAACCAACTAGGCTACAAAGACTTTATATTTTAAATTCAACACCAAATTTGATAAACGCGGGACGTTTCAATATTAATATAAGTTCAACTTTTTAACTAACTAATCTATATATATATAATGATGCTTAATTTTTAAAATGTCCGGATTGCCGGGTCGAGAGCTGTGGTTAATTTGGATACTTGGGTCGGATTGTGGGTTGACCCGTTTTTAAATTTAGAACGGTTAAAAATAAAATTAAAAATGCTAGAGGTATGTTTCGAACTTGCAACCTAACAAAACAAGTACAACTCTTTAACCAACTAGGCTACAAAGACTTTATATTTTAAATTCAACACCAAATTTGATAAACGCGGGACGTTTTAATATTAATATAAGTTCAACTTTTTAACTAACTAATCTATATATATATATAATGATGCTTAATTTTTAAAGTGTCCGGATTGCCGGGTCGAGAGCTGTGGTTAATTTGGATACTTGGGTCGGATTGTGGGTTGACCCGTTTTTAAATTTAAAACGGTTAAAAATAAAATTAAAAATGCTAGTGGTATGTTTCGAACTTGCAATCTAACAAAACAAGTACAACTTTTTAACCAACTAGGCTACAAAGACTTTGTATTTTAAATTCAACACCAAATTTGATAAACGCGGGACGTTTTAATATTAATATAAGTTCAACTTTTTAACTAACTAATCTATATATATATAATGATGCTTAATTTTAAAGTGTCCGGATTGCCGGGTCGAGAGCTGTGGTTAATTTGGATACTTGGGTCGGATTGTGGGTTGACCCGTTTTTAAATTTAAAACGGTTAAAAATAAAATTAAAAATGCTAGAGGTATGTTTCGAATTTGCAACCTAACAAAACAAGTACAACTCTTTAACCAACTAGGCTACAAAGACTTTATATTTTAAATTCAACACCAAATTTGATAAACGCGGGACGTTTTAATATTAATATAAGTTCAACTTTTTAACTAACTAATATATAATGATGTTGAGTAAATGGATACTTGGTTCGGATTGTGGGTTGACCTACCCATAAATTTAAAACGGTTAAAAATAAAATTAAAAAGGTTATCTGTAATATTTTTCACGGTTTTTTATATTATTACTCGTGCAAATGCACGGACTAAATGCTAGTTTTTAATAATTAAACTTATTAATAGCACTAGTTCATTTTCAATTACTTCTTTAATTAGAATATTTATTGATTTATATTTTTTTCTATTCATTTTTAATTGCTTATTTAACTAGACTAAAACGATTTATAATTTTTTTCTAAAAATAAAAATATTATAATTAATTAAATACATAATTATAAATAAAATATTATAATTAATTAAATACATAATTATAAATAAATGATTATATAAGTACCCTGGTTGTCATTTTAAAGAAACGCAAAACCCTAATAGTTTTCTCATACGCACTCTTCTTCTTCTTCACATCTCTATCTATTTTCCTTAACTTCTCTTATTTATCTTATAAGTTAATTTTTATTCTATTTATCTTCTTTTATCATGCCTTTGATTGATTGATCTCGTTTGTATATATTTGGAGATAACCATATTTGAAGCATACCTCTTGCAAACTCTCTCAGATAAGCTGTTTTATTTTGTTTTCCTTATTGCATGTGAACTATCATGCATTATCTGTAAGATGTGTAAGATTATAGACTAAAACTCTCTATAATCTTATCTGAAGTCAACTTTGTTTATTTTTATGATTTACTAAACTTTTGTTTATGGTTTGTTTTACAATTACTTATTTGACTTATTAATGAAGTTTATTTTAAATGATTACATATTTCAAATTTTACTTGGCATTTGAAAGGTTATATTTTGAGATTCTATCTACTTTTTTATCAATGAAAAAATATATCTCCTATTTCATAGGCATAAAGTAATTTTAAAAGAAAAATTCTTGGATATATATAGAGAGTTTTTTTTAATATTTAAAAAAATATATTATTTGATAAAAAAAAAAAAGATATGTTATTATTTTAGATTTGTTTAAGATATAGTATTTGAAGTGAATTGATAATTAAAATGCTAATAAGATGTAGAAAATAATTTATAAAAAACACACACAAATATATATATATATATATATATATATATATATATATATAATCCAAAATAATTCAATATCAAACTGAGATTTTATTGGACTGTTCAAATCTTTACATAATCTAGTAATGTTTTGTTTTGTTTTGTTTTGTAGGAAGCTAACATGATGATAGTCTTTCATTATCTTTAAGTTCATCCTATTTATTATTGAATATTGAAGGTATAGTCCTTTTATCTCCCTTCCACTAACTCTAAAAAAAAAGGCTCAAATGAAAAAATATATATTTATTGTTACCACTTACACTTATTTAATTGTATTTTAAAGTGCTAAAGGAAGCTGTAACCTAATTAAAATAAATTAAGATAATAAATATATACATATTTAGTTGTCTTTAAAGTAGTAATGAGGTGATAAACTTATTTAAACGCATTTAAAGGGGTAAATAAGTAATAGTTAAAATAAATTAAAATTAATATATACATATATATATTATAATACAAAATAAATAATTAATATTATTTTTAAAATTAATATTATCATTTGAAATATATATAGTAACAATATATATATTATTGTTACTATTTTTTATTTTTTATTTTTTATTTTTTATTTTTTATTTTTTATTTTATGAATTTTACATTTACTAATGGAATTCAGCATATATTATGTTTTATTTAAAAAAAATAATGTTTGGTTATTTGAAATTTGGTTAAAATAAATGATTGTAATATTCTCTTACATTTAAAATTTAAATTTAATGAGAGTAAAGTAAGATTTTTTTTTGATATTTATTGAAAATTAAGTAATTTGATAAATATAATGACAAACAAAACTATAAACATGTTTTTTGAAAAACACAAAAAAAAAATAATAAAAATCTAAAATAACTCAGATCAAATTAGCTTCCTATCAGCCACCTCTAAACTGATCATAGCTTTAAAGAGAAGAAAAAAACTTCAATCATACAGTAATAAATAAATGTGATGAACATGAAGAGCTGCATCTAGATTCATCGGAGAAGACCATTAGTGAGTGTTTCAAAGATTCCCGAAATGAAAAGTAGAGCAAGAGAAATGGATTAGAAGCTGATATGATTCCTGGTATGCATTTGTACTATTTGATAAATTACAATATAGGTATAATGTTATTTTATTCTTGAATTTATTGCTACTCTATTAATTTGTTGTATGGAAGGTTTAATAGACAGATTTATTTGTAAGTTTGATCTTTTTGTCAAATTTCCATTTGTGACACTTCTGAAAAAACATATAAATTTGTGGAAAAAATTACAGATGCTACTTACTTGTGAGTTTGGAAATAATACCAACGTAAAAACGTAGAATGTCTTCCATCCATGTTATTAAGAAAGTGAGTCGTGATATCATTATTTTCCGGTCTTCTTTGTATTGAAATCTCTTTGAGATCACTTTCAAACATCACGAAACGGAAATTCATAGTGAAGATTATTATTAAACTAAGAAGGCCTGAAAATAATGAATTCGTTACTCATTTCCTTGCTAACATGGTGATGAAAGACATTTATTTTAATTTCTAAACAAACATTATATGTTTCTGGAATAATGGAAGATAATGTTTCCAAGGTTATTAATATGTCATCTCGATCACGGAGAATTGTAATATTTTACCATAATGGAGTGTCTTGCTCATAATATCCTAATTAAGATGTACAATGATATTATTAGTAGGTCAAAACATCTCAATTGAGATCATCAACTCTCCAGATGTTCTAGATGCAGCTATGAATATTGGCTTTTCTGCAACTATAAGCTGGCATGATTTTGATCCAGCCGAGCTTTACAATCTGTTTGAGATGATTGTGGTGGAACCGTGCTGCAATTATCTGAAATCCTTTCCTCTTCAGAAAAGGTTCTTGTCAGTAAGATCCTTAACATTGATCAAAACAAGATTGATCAACTCAGGAAAGCTCTTATGGAGCGTTTTGCCGAGCTGCTATACTGGAAAAGGCTGGTGAAAATAATGCAGCTAAGAATCAACTATACAATCAAAAACTTGTAAATTGAAAGGTATATTTCGAGACTAGTGTTTATCTTGTTTTCAAATGAATAACAAAGAAAAGTGACCGGGTTTTAAAAGTTCATCGCATAAAAAAAGAAGCCCATGAAACTATACAATCAAGGAGCAACGGAGCTGAGCTAGAGTTATTGTTCATCTTAGTGTATGAATTATTATAACTGATTTTATATTTTTTATTATTATTTTTTTTTGATTTTGAGTTATGAAAGGTGAATATTTTACAAGAGGCTGACAATAGACTATTTAGCCATTATATTCAGACGCAGCTATAGTCGAGTGGTTCTTGGGCTTCAACACCAGCTATATGCAGCTAAAAAATGCTGTAAATCATGTTAACGATTCGAATCAAAATTTTTTATATACATGCATACATGTTTTAAATTGCCCAGAGATCACATAATTTTATATTGCCCAGAGAAAATGAAAATCACATCATCAGCAACAATACAAATAACAAGTTCATGACTTTGACTTTAGCAAGTGAATTATAAAAACAAACATATTAAACTCTTATCTCGCTTTAAATATTTTAAAAGAAGTGACATCCTCGTATGATATCTTCCAATCCCGAAAAAGATTTCATTCGCGTTCGCCTTTGGGGATCCTCCTCCATGTCCTCATAAGTGCCCGCAATCAAATACAATATCACTCCAAACTTGGTCAATACTTCGATGCACTCTTCCGAACACCCGTGCGTTACTTTCGGCCCAAACATGATACACGATAGAGGCAAAATTGTACTTAAAAATGTATGCTGGAAATTTATTTGCCTTAGTTCTATCTTGGGCAGCAACTATAATTTTCTCCCACGCCTCCGACATCGGCGAAGTGAACTTATTCCACACATGCCTTGTAAACGGACAACCCCCGAGTAAGTGATCAATCACCTCCACATTTCTATCAAAAAGTAAGCAACTAACATCTGGAATGTCCAAATAAACTTGAATTCGATCCCGAGTGCTAAGACTTCTACGGAAAGCCAACCAAAGAATGAAACGATGCATCGGGATGACTTTAGAAGACCAAACAAGAGCTGCCCAATTACAACTTGGCCTCTTTCCCTTATGAAATTTCAAATCTTGTTATACTTTAACTTTCTATCCTCTTCGGCATTCCACAAATGAACATCAGCCCTATCGTTCAATTGGATACCACTCAAATGATCAAATACTCTTCTTCCCTTCGGAGTCCGCCTAATAATAGAATTCCAAAACCCACCGTGTATATCTTTAACCGTGACAACCACATAATCTCTCCTAATCCTCATTCCTCAAAACTCTTCTCTATCAATAAGTGGCCGACTCTCAAACCACGGATCATGCCAAAAGAGAGTACCTCATCCATCCCTGAGTCGAGTGTCAAAGATTGAAGCAACACTGTTTTTCAATTTTAGAATCTTCTTTAAAGACCATGCCATTTCATCCTTCACTTTGCTTGTCCATATATAAGTTCGTTTTCATGAACCTCGAGTGAACCTATTTAACCCACAACGACTCTTTCTTTCCTTGGATCGCCCATAAGTGCTTATATGTGACAACTTTGTTCCACTCCACGCAATTTCTCAAACTGATTCCCCCTTCACTTTTAGGCATGCATACATCGGTCCAATTAATCTTCTTACCCTCGCGGCCTTGGCTGCCCCAAATGAAATTATGTATCAAGGTCTCAAGCTCTTTCATAAGAATCATAACCTTCTTCGGGAGGACAATCTGTTGAGACCAATAGCTAATGAATCCCATAACAATGCTATCCACCAATTTAATTCTGCCCGCATAAGAAAGGTTCTCCACCGCCCATCCCATGATAACGTTCTTGACTTTCCTAATGAGCGGTCTACAATGAACAATCTGAATTTTTCTAGCCGTTAGTGGAATCCCCAAATACTGAATCGGAAATAAACACTCGTTAATGCCCATATTGTTTTGAATTTGCACCTTTGTATCATCATCAACACCACTGAAAAATACCGAACTCTTATCCTCGTTAATCATTAAAACTGTAATATTAGAAAAGAAATTAAGTGCACCTTCAATAGTGTGAATAGTATCAACATCAGCGTGCACAAGTAAAAATAGGTGATCCGCAAAATATAGATAAAAGATGTGTAATCCTCTCCTCCTCGCAGAAATGGTGAAATCTATAATGACAGTTCTTTCGGAATATTGTTAAGACAATCTGAAAGACCTCCATGATCAATACGAAGATAAAAGAAGAGAGAGGGTCCCCCTGTCTCACTTCATTTTCACCCTTAAAGTAGCCACCATGTACGCCAGGTCAATTCAGATTTGATAATTGGTTTGGTCGAGGGATAAAAGGTGTGTGAGGTCACGATATGATATGTGAATTGTGATTTGGTGGTTGGTTTGGAGGAGGGATAAGATGTGTGTGAGGTCACGATATGAGAGGTGAATGATTTATAACTTCAAGTAAGTTGTCTAGATTACTCTCAAGATTGATATTGCATATTGCATAAGGGGTAAGGGGTGTGTGAAAAAATGTGAGGTCACGAAGATGATAGGTCGATTGTGAATTGATTGATGGTTTGGTCGAGAGATAAGATATGTGTGAGATCACAATATGAGGGTGAATTGTGATTTGGTGGTTGGTTTGGTGGAGGGATAAGAGGTGTGTGAGGTCACGATATGAGAGTGAATTGTGAATGGTTGTTGGTTTGTCGAATTGGGCTAGAAGAGGCCGCGATAAGGGATTAAAATGTTGGAAATAGTGTGTAAAGTAGCCTAGCATTACTTTAGATAAGAGCGAAAGGAATGACTTACAACTTCAAGTAAGTTCTCTTGATCGATCACAAGAATCACATTGAATATTTCTTATGTCTTTGTGTAGTCCTCATTAACTCATTTGTGTAAAAGTGTATAAAGAAGTCTAGCGTTACTTAGCAAAATTGATAACTTACAATTCAAGTAAGTTCTCGGGATCGATCTATCATGACTAACAAAATAAAGAGTGTAATTGATTTGAATCCTACTAAGAAGAAATTTGTATTTCATAATGGAAGAAGCATAAGATATGTCTCTCATTTCAAATGAGTTAGTGAGGACTACACAAAGACAGAGACAATATGCAATGTAATTTTAAGATCAGAAATCTTATTTTGACAGTTTTAGTGGTGCTCTAAAGTGATATTGGTGGTTAAAAATATAAGAATATATGAATTGAGATGTGTATTTGACCGTAGTATGAAAATGTGAGGTATGATGAGAGATTGTTTAGATTGTGGTGGTTCACCGAATTGGGGTCAAAGAGGTCGCGAATTAGCCTAGTATTACTTTAGATTAGAGTTAAGTGAATGACTTGCAACTTCAAATAAATTCTCTAGATCGATCTATCATGACTAATAAAATAAAGGGTGTAATTAATTTGATTTCTACTAAGAAGAAATATGTTTTTCTTAATAGAATAAGCGTATGATATGTCTCTTTTTTTAAATGTGTTGGTTACACAAAGACAATCAATATGGAATGCAAATCTTGGGATCTAGAAAATTAATGGCGTGGTGAGATGGGACATTTTTCGAGGTGCTCTAAAGTGATATTGATGTTAAAAATATGTGAATTGAGATGTATATTTGACCGAAGTATGAGAGTATGAGGTATGAGATGAGAGATATTTGGATTGTGGTGGTTTGCCGAATTGGGGTAAAATATGTCGCAATAATGATATGAGATGGTTGTGGTGCAAAATACTCGAAGTGAGGTATAGAGATTAGTAATATGAGAGGTGCATTAGGAAACAAAGAATATTGGTGATTAAATATGTGAATGTATTTGTTGGTTTACCAAAGTGTGAAAGTGGGGTTCATTAGGAAACAAAGTATATTGGTGGTTAAATATGTTACGATGATGATGATGATTACGTCGGTGATGATAATAGAGAGATGAATATCGTATATTTCAATGTATACATATGTTGTATTTTCTATTCAATTTGTTATATATGATAATTTTCAAAGTAAAAACTTTTAGAGTTACTTTAAAACTGAGATTGTTTATTTTTGAATATCTTTAGATAAACAATCGAGAACTAATAACAATGATAATCAAACTGAAGATGACGAATATGAAGAAAATGTAAAATTTATTAATCCTTCCAAACACAATGGATTGTACTAATAAACCTAACAGAGTTAACTAAAAAAAATAAAATAAAGAATATAAATTAAATATCTTATAATCTTCCTTCTTATAAGTTGTCTAACTCTTTATATTTGTTGTCTTTCTCTTCAATTTATTTTTGTCTTGTTTGTTTTTTCCATCATCCAACATATGATAAGATAATATATATTATATAAAAAAGTTTTTTCATTATACCATTTAGTCCCCACTTATGTATTACATAAGAATTTTTTATAATCCAGAATTTGTTTACTTCTTAATTTCTCTTAATCCCTGCCAAAATCAACAATAGTTTGTTCCAAATTTATCAAGATATTTGATTTTATATATTTTCGGTAATATTTAAAGAATAATAATTAATTTTACCTGTTTTATCTTTTTTATAATCCAGAATTTGTTTACTTCTTAATTTCTCTTAATCCCTGCCAAAATCAACAATAGTTTGTTCCAAATTTATCAAGATATTTGATTTCATATATTTCCGGTAATATTTAAAGAATAATAATTAATTTTACCTGTTTATCTTATCTATACAGCTGCATTAATTGCCTCACAACAATATGTGAAATTAATTTACAAAAGTTATAACATAATATATATTTATATAAATTTATATTTTTATTAAATTAATAAAACCTTACTAGTTATGAACAAAAGTAACAAAATCTCAATCATATCCTTCCTTTTGTTCTTCTGTACAATTACACTCCTGAAAATAAATGTTATAAACAAATACAAATTATTTTATTTTTTTTTAACTTATTATCAATAAAATTAAATAAATGATTTCAAAGAAAAATTATATTATTATTCTCATCCTTTTTTTTTATTCTAGTACCCCAACTAAAATTAGTTTTCATGTTAATAAATAATTGTGTACTTTCTATTAACCTATTAACCAAAGGAAACGTAAATATTTTTAAATATATATATATATTTATTGATGTAAGAAAAAAAAATTATTGATAAATAAACAGTGAAGTTCTTAATAAATAATTGTGTACTTTCTATTAACCTATTAACCAAAAGAAACGTAAATATTTTTAAATATATATATATATATATATATTTATTTATTTATTTATTGATGTAAGAAAAAAAAATTATTGATAAATAAAGAGTGAAGTTCTTAATATTTTGTGATAATAAAAATACAAATTTTATATTACTTATTAATTTGGTACAAAAAAAATTATAAAATCATTTACATTACATGTTAATGTTTTATAAACTTGTATTAAAATCTAAAATTGTTTCAAAAATCAAAATTAAAAAATGTCTCAAACTAAGTTTTATTATCATTTTCTTAACCTAGAATGAGAAAAAAATAGCAGTATATGAGTTTTTTTATAAGTCTATAACTAACCTTGTATTGCAGATGAGAAGAATAGTTTTTCAATGATTAGTATGCTTAAAATATTATGTTAAATGTCGATTACATTGTGTAAGAAATTAAGCATATATGTGATATTCACTTGAGGAAAGTTCACAGGCCGACAAAGTAATGTTCGAAATGAGAATGATGAGAACGAAGTGTGATCGATGATCTTTGGGTCTCACTAACTTATAAATGGATGTTCTTGAATAATAATAATGAATTTTTCTTTCAACCATGATCACTAGCTAAAGAAAAAGCTACACATGATAACGATGCATGATTTGTTAGTAGTTAAGAAATCAATATAATAAAAGACAATCATAAGAAAAAAAAATATACATACATTCTTCTTGTTCAGTTTACTGATGATAAAAAACATGGTATTTTTTTTTCGAGAATAATAATAATAATAATATAAAAAAAAAACCAGGCATGTAAGTAGTTATATATCTAGGGTAAAATATATAAGTAATTTTGGCATGAATTTTGGATCATTCATTCTTCATGTCTATAATTTATTGGGCTTTATGTTTTTCTAATTTAATTTTAGAGATCTTATTAACTAACTATTAGTTTGATTAATTACATTTTTTAAATCTTCCATTGCATTTGGATGTATATAAATAATCTCACGGTGGTATATTTCACTACTTATTCAGTTTTTTCATCATTTAAAAGTTAAATAGCAGCTAACTATCTATTTTTAAACATTAAGCTATATAAATATATTTAATTCTAATAACAAAGATCTCTCGTTTTAAAATAATTTTATAATAATTATATAATTAAAAAATTAATATATATCATTAATCTTAACAATAAACCCTAATGAATATATATTAATTATAAAAAAATTAATTTGAATAGAAAAAACTAATTAGGTATTCTAATCTTTGATAAGATATATGAACAATTAAATTTGTAGAAATTAGTGTTTTTTTGAATAATTAAAATCCATATGTTGTTTGGTTAAGATATATTAAATATATAAATATTTTAATTATTAATTTTGTTCATAAATTATCTTTAATAAAAAATATAGTACAAAAAGTATTTGTTTTTTTTTTCAAGTCTTTCATTGATTGTATGATACTCTCATCAATTTGTTGACACATAAAATGTGTGTTCTTTATAAAAGGAAAGGACAATTTTTTTTATAAAAGGAAAGGACAATTCTTTTAATAACACTTATAAATATTTATTTAAATAATAATATCCAATTAATCAATGTATAAATTTGTGAAGAAGGGATTAATAATAAAAAAATATATTAGGATAATTTTTATATTTTATTTTTGGTTCTTTCTTAATATGACACCCATGATATATATAAGTAGAGTAAGGATAATTTTATTTTATTATTAAATCATACCATATATTAACTTTGAATTGTAAAACAAATAATATACTTAACATTTTAAAAAATATACAATTTATTTATTTATTATTTTTAATAATAATGATAAAGAAAATATTGTTTTCAAAATGAATTATTAATTTCTTTTAAAAAGTGATTTGTTATAATAAAAAGTTATATTGATCTTGCAAGTAATTTATATAATTTTTTTAAAAATGATTATATTAATCTTGCAAGTAATTGGTAAACATGTTTCGTTTTCTAAGAAAAAATATTATTACAACAATTGTTAGTAAGATTATTTTTTTTATTTAAATATAAATTGATATAAATCATTATATAAAATATATTAATTAGGTAAGAAACATATAAGTTAATAAAAAAAAATGTAATACTAGAAAATCAAATTTTGAAAATTTAAGTGAAAATCACATTTAGAAAGTGACACATACAATCATAAATTAAAACATATTACACAGTATATGTAAATTAATTGATTAAAAAAATTATTATTTGAAATTTATTTAAAATAATTTTTATTTATTTAAAATTTAAATTTAATAAAATAAATAAAAATAAGTTAGTATTTTAATTAATAAATTAAATACTTATGTAATATATATATATATACATATTTAATTTATAAAAAAAAATCAAAATACCCCATGCAAGCAAGCACCGTTAACTATATCAAATCAGATAAAACAAAATTATGGCCCAGATAGGACAAATTATTAATTACTCATATCTTAATTTATTTATTTTCTATTAATCATAAATATAAATCAAACTAAAGAATTATATATTTAAAGTTAAAATATAATATAAAAGTAACAAATATTAATAATGTATAATTAAGATATTATATTGATATATATGCAATGCAATTAATTAATTAATTAATCTTGAAGTTTAATAATCTTTATGTAAAATATATAATTACTTTTCTATATATATATTTGTTTACATTTTCCTCTGAGTCATTTATTATTCTTTTTCTTTACCCTCCCTATGTCATATTATTAACTTTTTTACTTATTTATTTATTACCTTTTCGATTCTCTACTCTTTAGCATCTAAATTTTAATTTAGCTATTCATTATTTTCTTTATTACTTAAAAAAATATAAAAATATTGAATTTCTCGGTCCTGGATTAGGAATCCTCGGTCGGGGTGCGAGATTCATTAGTCGAGGTGTGGGAGGTCTTCGGTCGGGTGTGAGATTTCTCGGTCGGGGTGTGAGGAGAGCTCTCGGTCATGTGTGATATTTCTCGGTCAAGGTGCGAGGAGCTTTCCATCCTAAGATGAATTTTCTCGGTCTAGATTAGAAATTCTCTGTCAAGTTTAGGGAAGGGTTCAATTTTCTCGGTCGAAAATCGAACTCAGGTTGAGCCCTCAGTTGGACATCAATAACATCAAACTACAAGTTTGATGATTTCGACTAGGGCCTTGGTCTTTTGATCCTAGGGCATGAGGAGCTTTGTATAGTCCCTATGATATTTTATAATATCATCGCGATGCATCATTCGATCAGGATGATGTCTCACTTAACTCAAATAATATTGATTAAAAATCGTGTTTATGAGCTGTAATGTTTAAAGATGTGTAAGGAGCTAACCAATAGCTTCCTTATACTTCATATGGTTGAATAAAACCAAAACATGAACACTAATTATTCATTTTAACCAATTCAAGAACTGAAAATTTTATTTTTTATAAAAAATAGTTTTTATCAAACATGATCGTGATGACGTGGAATTTGCTTGAATATATTTCTAACATTCTTAGAAACGTACTGAAAATATTTGTGAGTTGTTGTTCTTGAGTAATAGAAACCCGATTTTGATAAATTTCAAAATTAAATTTGAGTATTTCTGATTTAGGTTAATTGATTCAGTTTTGTGTCGATAGAAAGCTTATTGTCCGTATATACAATGATATTGCCCTAGGTTGTAGGTAAAATGATCACCGGAGTAGGGTGATTATTTCAACGTTTAAATGGAGTCAAATGGTGGAGAAATGACAAAGTTCCATCTTTGAGAAATCAAAGATGAAAATTGTTCTTATCTAATTCGTCGTTGCGAGGAGGAAGATAAAGTAGGCCGAAAACGGCATCGTTTCCTCCTTCAGCATTAGATCGCCAATGAGAGGCCAAAACGACATTGTTTCGAGCCAAAGAGCGGATGTTGGGCAATTCATTAGCACTTTGTTGGCGATGAGTGATTCGTGTGCATCTGGATTGAGGTCGTTGGAGGCGTTTGTCTACTAATTCACTATTGCGTGGAAGCGTAATTGGCTACGCGCAATGTTCATGGGCATCGGATGGAGCATGGGTGCTCATCTCATGGCTGTAACGTCTGCTACATTGAATCTTCTGGATTTCAGTTGCAGTAGATTATGTCCCATCTTCAGCTTATTAGACGTGCAGTCTAACTAACGGAGTTAGACGTGCATTCTAACACACGGAGTTAGACGTGCAGTCTAACTGGTTGAGTTAGACATGCAGTCTAACTAGCGGAGTTAGACGTGCAGTCTAACTAGTTGAGTTAGACGTGCAGTCTAACTAGCGGAGTTAGACGTGCAATCTAAATGGTTGAGTTAAACGTGCAATCTAACACACGGAGTTAGACGTGCAGTTTAACTAGCGGAGTTAGACGTGCAGTCTAACTAGTTGAGTTAGACATTCAGCCTAACACACAGAGTTAGACGTGCAGTCTAACAAGTTGAATTAGACGTGTAGTCTAATGGAAAGAGAAAGTTAGACATGCAGTCTAACTCCTTCAGACTAGTCTGAAGTGGAACAGTAATTAGACGTGGAGTCTAATGGAATGTGAAAGTTAGACGTGCAGTCTAACTGGTGAGAGTTAGATGTGCAGTCTACCTGGTGAGAGTTAAACGTGCAGTCTAACTGGTGAGAGTTAGATGTGCAGTCTAACTGGTGAAAATTAGACGTGCAGTCTAAGTCCTTTAGATTAGTCTGAAGTGATTGTAATTAGACGTGAAGTTTGATTCCATTAGACTCGGTGGTCTAATGGATCCTATTATTAGACGGGGACGTCTGATTTCATTAGACGAGGTCGTCTAATTGAAATACGTCTAATGCCATGCTTAAGTAGTTTCTTGAAGCTAACACCCGCTTACCCACGTGCTCTAGCTGTATGCTACTCCTGCTCCATTTTCTAGTAAAGATTAGTACGACAGCCATCTGCAACCAATCAACCAATGCCACGTAAGCAAATATCCTTCACATTACTTGTTTTGTAGGTACATCTCTAAAGAATATTCGACACACTACCTGTTGTGTACGGTCACGATCCTTATATTTAGAGTCTGTTGTGTACTATGAAGGCGTCTCAATGGAAGCTCGCCACGTGTCATTGTGAAGATTCGACCGTTAGTACCTCTTCCGTATTTAAAGAATCTCAAGGACAACGGACGAACTGCCAGAACTTTGAGTGAACAAGCCGAACAATCAATCTATCATTTTTGATACTCGGATTATTGAAACTGTTAGATGCTTTCTTGCTTTATTGTCTGTTAATCAAGAGAGAGTTAGAATCAAAGCATCGTTTTAGCTGAGTGATATTCTTCATCATATTGTAAGTTGAACAGAGTCTGTTCTGTTCAATGGTGAGTTATTCGTGCAAACTGTATTTGATTCAAAGCATATTATAGTGAATCCTTCCGGTGGTTGGAAGAAGGGGAGACGTAGGAGAGTTTTCTCCGAACATCCATAAACAAACTACTGTGTTGTTACTTTCTGTCATCTTCTCATTGATGATCCTAAGCTTCAAACCTAAATAAACATTTCCGCACTTGTTTCTGTTTCAAGTGTTTATAAGGGTTTGCGTAGAATAGAAAGTAAATTAAATCCTTAACAAGATTTCTTTCAAACCATTTTTCCTAAGCCTCCATTAATCGCCAGACCCCCGTCTCTATTGATTAAGCTGATCCTATCATAGAGGGTGATTGAAACCTTATTAAGGATTGGAGAACACTCCCTAATCCTTAGGGAATCTTTCAAAATGCTCAGATCTAAGCTTCAAGGCCTCAAATAGAAAATTCGAAAAATCCGAAAGCTTAGAGCTTTAATGGCGAATTTTGATTTTCTTCTATCCGAGGATTGTGTGTTGGTTCATTGGTTTCGGAATGACATAGGGAAGCTATTTATAGTATCCCTAAGTTGGTTGGAGGATCCAAGAGGGATGAATCATCCAAAACCATTAATGGCGTTTTGGTTATTCTTAAGTCAACTTTTCGGAGTAGGTAGAGACAAAGCCTATTGTTGTAGAGGAAATGATCATTGTCGTAGGTGATCATTTCAAAATTTAAGTTCATTTGGTGGATCGATGGCTGAGTTCCCATCACGGATCTATTTCCTTATCCACACGACGGTCGCGCCGATGAAGAAGACCGGAGGCATTCCGTTAACGATTCCATCAAGACGGAGTTTTGTTAGTGATCAGGTGGACGAAACTAACGTTCAGTTGATCCAGTGTGACCCAGGTGCACGCTCTCTCCACTACAACGGGCTATGCAGAGCGCTCTGGCGCGTTGGATCTGATTTGTGCATCCATTCAATGGACAGAGCTTATTTTATAATTGATTCACCTGTTTTCGGCCACATAGGATTACAAATATTTGTTTTTATAAAAACCTTAAGGGTTTATTTAAAATTGATTTTTCTTTCACCCTTTTAGCTTTAATTTTGATCATTTTAAATACACAAAATATTAAAATAAATATGGCAAATATTTTACCAATTTTTTTTTTGTTGTATATTTTTAAGATTTAAATAAATAATTCTTTTTAAATAACATATAACAATTTATCAAAATTATTTTTTTTCCCTCTAATTTTTATAAAATTAACACTTCTTTGGTTTCCATTCATAAGAGATCTCCATGATATTGTGCTTTCCTTTTCTATCAACAACTGCCATTTTCATTGGCAAGTGACTCCTATGATGCACTTAAATTCTAATTCTAGCAAATGACAAGTGTTCTCCTCCTTCAGTTATTGGGTCCATATATAATTGTTTCCCAATTGTACCTACAAAATGACTAATTGCTTCAACATTGTACATGTGGGATGAAATGTTCCAAAGTTTGAACCAAATTTGGGTTGTTTCCTTTGGTTTGCTTTGTAGATTCATCTCTTCTAACCACTTTTTCAGCTTCATACAATTTGATCCTATGTAAGTATGCCCTTTCTCCAATATTTCTTTCAGATTTGAGCCATTTTTGAACCGCAGGAAGGAGAGGTCGTGTATGTTTTGTAGGAAGTAGAGGTCGTGTATGTTTGTAGAAACATTTTTAAGCCCCTTTTCTCCCCACTATTTAATTGAAGCTTCTTTGATAGTTGGGAATGATACTCTATTTTTCCCAATGAAGTTTCCAACCACCACAAACTTCCAATCTTCAATACATTTCTCATATATTTTAAAAGGCAATTTGAATTCAAAAGAAGAGTTGAGTATCTCTACCTTTGTTTGGATATCCCTCAAGTAGAGTTTTCATTTGTAGGCATGGCCTTCAGATTTCTTTTCTACTTTATTCTTCCATACCTCGTTGACTTTTTATGTTGAATTACTCCTGATAGTGTAAGTCTTGGATTTAGAAGCATTCCTCATCTCCTTCATTGCATTAACTGACCATTTAACTATCTCCTCATATTCTGCTTTTTTTAACAAATTTTAGTCCTGGAAAATAATGAATATTGAGTTGGACTATTATTTGTTGAAATTTCTCTTTACTGATTGTGATTTCTCCCTTCTTAACATGCATCAGGAGTTTGATAATCTGGTTTTAAGACCGAACATGTTGACTCTTTCTGTTAGGATCTAGGTAGCCGCTGGAGGACCGGGGGTTGGACCGGTTAGCGGTTCTCACTCGAAGGGTGGTGGTTAATCCGGTTAGAGATTAACACCGGGGTTTCAATACTACACAACCTGTCACAAACCCTTGAACTAGGTTCAAGCGCGGAAGAGGTTGGCTTTCAGGTTGAAGCGGCACACTTGTATGATAGGCAGAATCGGTATTGTGTAGATTTGATGGGTCGGCTTCGGTAATCTGGAAATTCGGCTTGGATAGGGTTAAATAGGTTATAGCGGTACAGATCGGTTAGATAATGAAACCGGCAGACAGTAAATAACAAGACAAATTTTATGGATGTTCGGAGATAAAGCTCCTACGTCACACCTTCCTCTCGAAACCGCGAGAAGGATATTCACTAAGGAATACAGGTACAATCCGATCGAGACTTATTTCCTGCTCGATAACACTCTTACAATTTACACCGAAATTGTAAAACACACTTCAACTTTAGCACTTAGGCTTTCTTAGAACAACACAGTCTTATCACTTGTAGAATAAATGCTCTTAGAGTTTCTCACTTGTCTCCCTATGTCGCGCATTTACTCTTCTTCAACTGCCCCTTTTATAGGTGAAATATGCCAACGGTCATATTTCACTGCCTTGAATCTGATTGGCTGAGCAGTGATTCAGTGTTTCAGAGATTCAGACCTGCGGTTGTTTCCTCAGACCTGATGGTCAACCTCAGACTTGGCAGTCTGTTCTTCCGGTAGGTAAGACAGACCTGCTAGGTTTGTCTTTTACTCAATGTAGACAACTGTCTGTTGGACAGTTGTCTGTACTTGGAAGATCTTCTTTCTGACTTATCCCGAAGTGGAAAGATCCGGTAATATTGTCTTCTGCAGCCTACAGTCTTTCCTCAGACTTGTATGGATATGGAAGTGTTCAGTCTGTTCCTTTGGTATCATTCTCAACAGATACCCGAATTGTCTTCTTGTACTGGTCGGTCATTTGACTTAACCGAATGGCTTTTGGTATGAGCGATGTAACCGGACTTCTTCCGGTTATTCCTTTGCCTTGTGGCTGATCGGCTGTTTGATATTTCCGGTTTTAAGCTTTGGCTGATCCTTTCTTTGTGCGGTCAAGTTCCAGGTATTCTTGGTCGGTTTACTAGCTTGACCGGTTAGTTTTCTTTAGCCGGTTCTTTTGTTTATCCGTTCCGGTTCCTTGTTCCTGCATGGAAAGTTTATTTAAGTTAGGTTTATTTGAACCGGTCTGATTTTATCTAACACTTTCATTATAACCAACCTCCCATACTCTCTCTTTGTTGTCCTGTTTTCCTGCATTCTATTTTACAAAAATTTATGCAGGATCTGTTGATTTTACATTGCTTTCCTCATTCTTTTCTTGGATAACTTCATCAACTATCCTCTCAATCTCTTTTTCTGCAACATTCTTAATTTTTCCAAAATAAACTCTCTTACTTGTTTAGATTTATTACTTTTGTTCTTCCCCTTCCCATGATGACAAAAATAGAATAATAGAACAAATAAACCCTAAGAGATGATCAAAGATAAACTACAATCGAGGAAAAATTCTAGCGGTGCTAACAAATGCACAAGAAACCCTAGATTAGAAACACTTAATGGCTGACTTACGGCGTATGACTATATCGTGCCGCAAATGCCGTGTTGTCTGTGCCGATTGCGCTTCCTTTAATCAATGGTGATTACGATGTTGATTTGATGACTTACGACGCAAAACAAATCGTGCCACCCGAACACTATTATATTATGTATTATTATATTAGTCAATATTTTTAATATATTGAATTATATAATTTGATATATATTAAATAAAAAATAATTAAAATAAATACTAATATTTTTTTAAGATTGTATATTAAATTATTAATTTATAATTGGTAATATGATCCATGAGAAAAAAGTTTATTTTAATTGTAGATCGAAAAAAATAGAAAACATAATACAACTATATATATTGCAATAATTTAATAAAATTTAGAAAGTGTAATTCCGGAAATTCCTTGTCTGAAAAAGTTCGAAATTCTAGAAATTTTAACCTCGTTTGTGTGTCAATTTTTTTCAATAAAATATTATTTTAAAAGATTTATAAAATTATGTTTTTGATAATAATTAATTTTTGTGATAAATTTAAATAATATTTTTAAATTTAAAATAATTAAATTATAATTTTATTATAAAAAATTTCTGTATTTTAAATTAATTTAAAATAATTAATTAAAAAAATTATTTATTTGATGAAAGAATGGTTAATTGATTTTTAATTTAAAATCAATAAATATTTTGTTTACGTATATAAACTTATATTTGATTATAGATATTTTTAAATTTGGCTTTTGGTGATACTCAGGAAAGATTTTCAGTACCCCCAACCCACATTAAGAACTATTTACTTTATAAAATTGTGGTTTTGAAAAAATAGTTGTATTACGTTTTACTTAACCAATTATTCTTCAAGTCCTAAGCATGCATAAAACATTAGAATTCAAAAATAAATCAAAATAGGGCCTTTATCAAAATATTTATTTATAAAAATATTTTAAAATTGTTTTCTAATTTTTTTTTGTTATTTAGAAAATGGTTTAGGCTTTTAATTTAAAAACAAACAATTTTTAAAATTAAAATTTCAAACAAATGAACCCCAGGACAATTCCTCTCGAGGCTAAGACCTCTCGGTCGGATGTGGGGAGTTCTCGATCGAGGTGTGGGAGTTCTCGCTCGAAGCTAGAAATTTTCGGTCGAATACAGGGGAGTCCTTAGTCGAGGCTAATATCTCTCGGTCCGATGTCGGAGCTCTAAATCGGGACTATAAATCCTCGGTCGGGTGTAGAAGATTCCTCAATTGAGGCTAAGACCTCTTGGTTTGATAGGAGGATCTCTCGGTCGAGGTGCGGGGAGTTCTCTGTCGGGGCTAGAAATTCTTAGTCGAGAACCATGCAACACTTATTTTCTCGATCAGGTGCAGGGGAGGGTTGGATTTTCTCGATCGGAAATTGAACCCTGGTCGAACCCTCGGTCGAATGTTAAGAACATCAAAGTGCAGGTTTGATGTTTTTGACTAGGGTCTTAATCATTGATCTAAAGGCATGAGGAGGTTCGTTTAGTCCCGATGATCATATATAATATCATCCCGGTGCATCATTCGATCGAGATGATGTTCCATTTGTTCAAACAATTTCTTGAATAAAACTTGTGTTTTTGATTTTAAGAGTTTAATAGGCTATAAGAAACTTGTCAATAGTTTCTTTATATATTATATGATAGAATGAAATCAAAACATGAACACTCCTATTCATTTTATGATTTTGTATTAATTTTAATTATTTTAAATTTTATTTATTCAAAATAATTTTTTCTAGTATAAAGATAACAATTAAATTAACAAATATAAATATTTAAATTTTTTTAGTATTTAAAATTTTAAAATTTGTTCAATATTATCTAAAACTTATATTATAAAATAATACATTAACACCATTATACACTTGTATATTAATTATATTAATTAATAAATTCAATATATTGAATTATATAATTTAATATGATAAATATTAAATAAAAATAAATATTAATATTTTTTAATTTATATATAAAATTATAATATTTTAACTTAATATATATATATAAATAAATGAGAGACTGAATACATATTTTTATTTTTAATTATTGATTATTATTTTTTATATTTTATAATTAGTTTATATATAATTATATTTTTATTTTATATATTTAAAATTAATCTAAGGAAAAAGAAATAGTCTTGAGTTTGAAAATATGTTATACTTGTAATAATATAATAAAAATAATAGAGAGAATTGGAGGGAGGAAATTAAAAAGAAAATGACGGTCAATATGATTTTTCTTTTTCCCTTTCACTAAATTTATTCATTATTGGCTAAAAAATGAGAAAAGATCGCACATTATTTATTCTCTAGCCTATTCCACTAATTTTTCTCCTTTTTATCATATTTTTTTATTTATTATAGTAATTTATTAAATTTATAATAATAAATTGACTTTTTTCGTATTTTTCTAAAAATAACTTATTAAAAAAAATTATTTTTGAAATATACTTAAATTTAATAAATTTTAATATATTAAATCAAAGAATTAAAAATTATACGTGAAATAATTTAAATTATAAAATTATATATAAATAAAATAAATAAATAAATTCAAATATTATATTAGGAGAGAGAAGATGTACGCATGCAAATTAATGAATACATGTCGGTTTTGAAGATGGTCGTATTGAGGGAGAGATACAATATGTGACAATTAAAATATATTTTTTTAAATAAAAAAATTAAATCAGGTTGCTAACTAAAATAAAAATGATTTTATATAATAATATTAATAATAAAAAAATAAAATATATAATTCTCGATAACAACAAAAAGAATGTCCTTAAAAAGTACTTTTCTTTTAATAATAAAATACTTTTCTTTTAATAATTAAATATGATTAATCATATATTCTTATATTGTTATTAAGTGATTTATAATTTTTAATAATTAAACTTATTAATAGCACTAATTCATTTTCAATTACTTATTTTATTTAATTAGACTATGTAGTGATTTATAATTTTTCTTTTTAGTTCTAATTTCTTATTTAACTAGACTAATTTTTTTTTTCTAAAAATAAAAATATTATAAATAATTAAATATATAATTATAAATAAATGATTATATAAGTACTAGTTATCATTCTAAAAAACGCAAAACCCTAATCATTTTCTCTGCCGCACTCTTCTTCTTCGTATCTTCTATTTTCCTTATCTTTTCTTATAAGTTAATTTTTATTCTTTTATGTTCTTTTATCGCCATTGATTGATCTCGTTTGTTTCTTAGTCACAAAGAACTTTTGATTTGATATATTTGCAGATAATAAGCATACCTCTTGCAAACTCTATCACATAAGCTATTTTGTTTTGTTTTCCTTAATGCACGTGAACTATCATTACAGATATGTAATCATTACAGATATGTAAGATGTATAAGATTATAGACTAAAACTCTCTATAATCTTACAGATCTATCTTACAGATCTGAAGTCAAATTGTTTATTTTTATGATTTACTATACTTTTGTTTATGGTTGGTTGGTTTTACGATTACTTATTTGACTTATTAATAAAGTTTTTTTTAAATGATTACATATTTCAAATTTTACTTGCCATTTGAATGGCTATATTTTGAGATTCTATCTACTTCCTTATCAATGAAAAAATATCTCTCATATTTCATAGGCATAAGGTTATTTTAAAAGAAAAATTAGGTGATATATAATATAATATATAGGTTTTATTCTTGAATTTATTGCTACTCTATTTGTTTTGTTGTATGGCAAGTTTAGTAGGCAGAATGATAGGAGAAAACCAAATATTTGATAAGCAGATTTATTTGTAAATCTTTTTGTCAAATTTCCATTTGTGACATTTCTGAAAAAACATATAAAATTGTGGAAATAATACTTACTTTTGAGTTTGGAAATAATACCAACGTAACATGTAGAATGTCTTCCATCCATGTTATTAAGAAAGTGAGTCGTGATATCATTATTTTCCGGTCTTCTTTGTTTTGAAATCTCTTTGCGATCGCTTTCAAACTTCACTAAACGGAAATTCATATTGAAGATTGTTATTAAACTAAGAAGGCCTGAAAATAATGAATTCGTGACTCACTTCCTTGCTAACATGGATGATGAAAGACATTTATTTTAATTTCTAAACAAACATTGTATGTTTCTGGAGTAATGGAAGATGATGTTTCCAAGGTTATTAATATGTCATCGGAGAATTGTGATTTTTTACCATAATGGAGTGTCTTGGTCATAATATCCTAAGATGTACAATGATGAGTTATCTATTCCGACTTGGAGATATTATTAGTAGGTCAAAACATCTCAATTGAGATCATCAAGTCTCCAGATGTTCTAGATGCAGCTATGAATATTGGCTTTTCTGCATGATTTTGATCCAGCCGAGCTTTACAATCTGTTTGAGATGAGGTCGAGCTTTACAATCTGTTTGAGATGATTGTGGTGGAACCGTGCTGCAATTATCTGAAATCCTTTCCTTTTCAGAAAAGGTTCTTGTCAGTAAGATCCTTAACAATATTGATCAACTCAGGAAAGCTCTTATGGAGCGTTTTGCCGAGCTGCTATACTAGAAAAGGCTGGTGAAAATAATGCAGCTCAGAATCAGGCTGGTTGATGATATCAACAACTTGTAAATTGAAAGGTATATTTTGAGACTAGTGTTTATCTTGTTTTCAAATGAATAACAAAGAAAAGTGACCGGGTTTAAAAAGTTCATCACATCAAAAAAGAAGCCCATGAAACTATACAATCAAGGAGGAAGAATTATTGTTCATCTTAGTGTGTGAATTGTTATAACTGATTTTATATTTATTATTATTATTATTTTATTTTTTTGTTGTTAATTTTGAGTTATGAAAGTTGAATATTTAACAAGAGGCTGACAACCAAGATATCACGTTCTACTTTATTAAGTTTCAAAACAAATACACATAGATGTTTAGTCAAATTGGAAGGCAAGCACTTAATTATCAAACTGTCATTTTATCAACACTATCTATCCAAACATACACTAAAGTCATATACAAACCATTAGACTCTTAGAATTATGCACATCAGGTTAAAATTGAAATCAAACACATATAACATTGCTGTGCACTCAAGAACTCAATAACAGACCCTCAACATTTGGAAATACCCCTAATGATTTAATTTTTATTTTTTTGAAAAACGACTTATCGGCATTTTATTAAAAAAT
Organism: Impatiens glandulifera; assembly: GCF_907164915.1. Lineage (NCBI taxonomy): Eukaryota > Viridiplantae > Streptophyta > Magnoliopsida > Ericales > Balsaminaceae > Impatiens > Impatiens glandulifera. The sequence goes on from NC_061865.1 coordinate 24,987,103, forward strand.
CCCAAAAAAAGGAGAAAAATATGTTCCGTCTATCTTTCTAACAACCTATAAAGATAAAACCATAGTTTAAAAGAAAAAAAACAAACAATCCAAATAACAAGTTCATGACTTTAACAAGTGAATTATAAAAAAAACATAATAAACTCTTATCTCGCTTTAAATTTTTTAAAAGAAGTGACTTCCTCGTATGATATCTTCCAATCCCAAAAAAGATTCCATGCGCCTTCGCCTTCGGGGATCCTCCTCCATGTCCTCATAAATTCCCCGCAATCAAATACAATATCACTCCAAACTTGGTCAATATTTCGACGCACTCTTCCGAACAGCAGTGCGTTACTTTCGGCCCAAACATGATACACGATAGAGGCAAAATTGTACTTAAAAATGTTTGCTGGAAATTTATTTGCCTTAGTTCTATCTTGGGCAGCAACTATAATTTCCTCCCACGCCTCCGACATCGCCGAAGTGAACTTATTCCACACATGCTTTGTAAACGGACAACCCCCGAGTAAGTGATCAATCGACTCCACATTTCCATCACAAAGTAAGAAACTAGCATCTGGAATGTCCATGTAAACTTGAATTCGATCCCGAGTACTAAGTCTTCTATGGAAAGCCAACCAAAGAATGAAACGATGCATCAGGATGACTTTAGAAGACCAAACAAGAGCTTCTCAATTAACAACTTGACTTCTTTCCCTTATGACATTACAAATCTTGTTAGACTTTAACTTTCCATCCTCTTCGGCATTCCACAAATGAACATCAGCCCTATTGTTCAATTGGATACCACTCAAATGATCAAATACTCTTCTTCCCTTCGGTGTCCGCCTAATAATAGAATTCCAAAGCCCAACGTGTATATCTTTAACCGTGGAAGCCACATAATCTCTCCTAATCCTCATCCCTCAAAACTCTTCTCTATCAATAAGTGACGACTCTCAAACCACGGATCATGCCAAAAGAGAGTACCTCATCCATCCCCGAGTCGAGTGTCAAAGATTGAAGCAACACTATTTTTCAATTTCAGAATCTTCTTTAAAGACCATGACATTTCATCCTTCACTTTGCTTGTCCATATATAAGTTCGCTTTTCATGAACCTTGAGTGAACCTATTTAACTCACAGCGACTCTTTCTTTCTTTGGATCGCCCATAAGTGCTTATATGTGACAACTTTGTTCCACTTCATGCAATTCCAAAAACTGATTACCCCTTCACTTTTTGGCATGCATACATCGGTCTAATTAACCTTCTTACCAGCGGCCTTAGCTGCCCCAAATAAAATTATGTATCAAGGTCTCAAGCTCTTTCATAAGAATCATAACTTTCTTCGAGAGGACAATCTGTTGAGACCAATAGCCAATGAATCCCATAACAATGTTATCCACCAATTCAATTATGCCCGCATAAGAAAGCTTTTTCACCGCCCATACCATGATAACGTTCTTGACTTTCTTTATGAGCGGTCTACAATGAACAATCTGAATTTGTCTAGCCGTTAATGGAATCCCCAAATACTGAATCGGAAATAAACACTCGCTAATGCCCATATTGTTTTGAATTTGCACCTTTGTATCATCATCATCACCACCGTAAAATACCGAAATCTTATCCTCGTTAATCATTAAACCTGTAATATCAAAAAAGTAATTAAGTGCACCTTCAATAGTGTTAATAGTATCAACATCAGCGTGCGCAAGTAAAAATAGGTGATCCGCAAAACATAGATGTGTAATCCTCTCCTCCTCGCAGAAATGGTGAAATCTATAATGGCAGTTCTTTCGGAATATTGTTAAGACACTCTGTAAGACCTCCATGATCAATAAGAAGATAAAAGAAGAGAGAGGGTCCCCCTGCCTCACTCTATTTTCACCCTTAAAGTAGCCACCATGTACGCCAGGTCAATTGAGATTTGATAATTGGTTTGGTCGAGGGATAAAAGGTGTGTGAGGTCACGATATGATATGTGAATTGTGATTTGGTGGTTGGTTTGGAGGAGGGATAAGAGGTGTGTGAGGTCACGATATGAGAGGTGAATGATTTACAACTTCAAGTAAGTTCTCTGGATTAATCTCAAGATTGATATTGCATATTGCATAAGGGGTAAGGGGTGTGTGAAAAAATGTGAGGTCACAAAGATGATAGGTCGATTGTGAATTGATTGTTGGTTTGGTCGAGAGATAAGATATGTGTGAGATCACGATATGAGGATGAATTGTGATTTGGTGGTTGGTTTGGTGGAGGGATAAGAGGTGTGTGAGGTCACGATATGAGAGTGAATTGTGATTGGTTGTTGGTTTGTCGAATTGGGGTAGAAGAGGCCGCGATAAGGGATTAAAATGTTGGCAATAGTGTGTAAAGTAACCTAGCATTACTTTAGATAAGAGCGAAAGGAATGACTTACTACTTCAAGTAAATTCTCTTGATTGATCACAAGAATCACATTGCATATTTCTTATCTCTTTTTGTAGTCCTCATTAACTCATTTGTGTAAAAGTGTATAAAGAAGTCTAGCGTTACTTAACAAAATTGATAACTTACAATTCAAGTAAGTTCTTGGGATCGATCTATCATGACTAACAAAATAAAGAGTGTAATTGATTTGAATCCTACTAAGAAGAAATTTGTTTTTCATAATGGAAGAAGCATAAGATATGTCTCCCGTTTCAAATGAGTTAGTGACGACTACACAAAGACAGAGACAATATGCAATGTCAATTTTAAGATCTATAAATCTTATGACATAGTGAGATGTGACAGTTTTCGTGGTGCTCTAAAGTGATATTTGTAGTTAAAAATATAAGAATATATGAATTGAGATGTGTATTTGACTGTAGTATGAAAATGTGAGGTATGATGAGAGATTGTTTGGATTTTGGTGGTTTACCGAATTGGGGTCAAAGAGGTCGCGAATTAGCCTAGTATTACTTTAGATTAGAGTTAAGTGAATGACTTGCAACTTCAAATAAATTCTCTAGATCGATCTATCATGACTAATAAAATAAAGGGTGTAATTAATTTGATTTCTACTAAGAAGAAATATGTTTTCCTTAATAGAAGAAGCGTATGATATGTCTCTCATTTTAAATGTGTTGGTTACACAAAGACAGTCAATATGGAATGTAAATCTTGAGATCTAGAAAATTTATGGCGTGGTGAGATGGGACATTTTTCGTGGTGCTCTAAAGTGATATTGATGTTAAAAATATGTGAATTAAGATGTATATTTGACCGAAGTATGAAAGTATGAGTATGAGATGAGAGATGTTTGGATTGTGGTGGTTCGCCGAATTGGGGTAAAATATGTTGCAATAATGATATGAGATGGTTGTGGTGCAAAATACTCGAAGTGAGGTATAGAGATTAGTAATATGAGAGGTGCATTAGAAAACAAAGAATATTGGTGATTAAATATGTGAATGTATTTGTTGGTTGACCAAAGTTTGAAAGTGAGGTTCATTAGGAAACAAAGTATATTGGTGGTTAAATATGTTACGATGACGATGATGATTACGCCGGTGATGATAATAGAGAGATGAATATCGTATATTTCAATGTATACATATGTTGTATTTTATATTCAATTTGTTATATACGATAATTTTTAAAGTAAAAACTTTTTAGAGTTACTTTAAAACTGAAATAGTTTATTTTTGAATATTTTTAGATAAACAATCGAGAATTAATAACAATGATAATCAAACTGACGATGACGAGTATGAAGAAAATGTAAAATTTATTAATCCTTCCAAACGCAATGGATTGTACTAATAAACATAACAAAGTTAACTAAAAAAAATAAAATAAAGAATATAAATTTATTCAAAATTTGTTTACTTCTTAATTTCTCTTAATTCTTGCCAAAATCAACAATAGTTTGTTCCAAATTTATCAAGATATTTGATTTTATATATTTTCGGTAATATTTAAAGAATAATAATTAATTTTACCTGTTTTATCTTATCTATACAGCTGCTGAATTAATTACCCAACAACAATCTGTGAAATTAATTTACAAAAGTTATAACATAATATATATTTATATAAATTTTTATTTTTTTATTAAATTAATAAAACCTTACTAGTTACGAACAAAAGTAACCAAATCTCCATCGTATCCTTTTTTTCTTCGGTACAATTACACTCCTGAAAATAAATGTTATAAATAAATATAAATTATTTTATTTATTTTAACTTATTATCAATAAAATTAAATAAATAATTTCAAAGAAAAATTATATTATTATTCTCATCCTTTTTTTTATTCTAGTACCCCCAAACTAAAATTAATTTTCATGTTAATAAATAATTGTGTACTTGCTATTAACCAAAGGAAACATATAAATATATATATATATATATATATATATATTTTGATATAAGATAAAAAAAATTATTGATAAATAAACAGCGAAGTTCTTAATATTTTGTGATAATAAAAATACAAATTTTATATTATTTATTAATTTGGTACCAAAAAAATTTATAAAATCATTTACATTACTTGTTAATGTTTTATAAACCTCTATTAAAATCTAAAATTGTTTAAAAAATCAAAATTGAAAAATGTCTCAAACTAAGTTTTATTATGATTATCTTAATCTAGAATGAGAAGAAAATAACAGTCTATAGGTTCTTTTATAAGTCTATAACTAACCTTGTATTGCAGATGGGACGAATAGTTTTTCAATGATTAGTATGATTAAAATATTATGTTAAATGTCGATTACATTGTGAAAGAAATTAAGCATACACATGATATTCACTTGAGGATAAAGTAGTGTTCTAAATGAGAATAATTAGAAAGTTCACAGGCCGACAAAGTAATGTTCGAAATGAGAATGATGAGAACGAAGTGTGATCGATGATCTTTGGGTCTCACTAACTTATAAATGGATGTTCTTGAATAATAATAATGCATTTTTCTTTCAACCATGATCACTAGCTAAAGAAAAAGATGCACATGATAATGTTAGTAGTTAAAAAATAAATATAATAAAAGACAATCATAAGAAAATAAATATACATACATTCTTCTTGTTTAGTTTACTGATGATAAAAAAACATGTATTCTTTTTCGAGAAGAAGAATAGTAATAATATAAGAAAAAAACCAGGCATGTAAATAGTTATATATCTAGGGTCAAATATAAAGTACTTTTGGCATGAATTTCGGATCATTCATTCTTCATGTCTATAATTTGTTGGGCTTTATGTTTTTCTAATTTAATTTTAGAGATCTTATTAACTAATTATTAACTAACTATTAGTTGATTAATTATATTTTTTTTAAATCTTCCATTGCATTTGGATGCATATAAATAATCTCACGGTGGTATATTTCACTACTTATTTAGTTTTTTCATCATTTAAAAGTTAAATAGCAGCTAACTATCTATTTTTAAACATTAAGCTATATAAATGTATTTAATTCTAATAACAAAGATCTCTCGGTTTAAAATAATTATATAATAATCTGATAACTAAAACATTAATATATATCATTAATCTTAACAATAAACCCTAATGAATATATATTAATTATAAAAATTTTAATTTGAATAGAAAAAACTAAATATGTATTCTAAGCTTTGATAAGATATATGAACAATTAAATTTGTAGAAATGAGTGTTTTTTGAATAGTTAAAATCCAAATGTTGTTTGGTTATGATATATTAAAAATATAAATATTTTAATTATTAATTTTGTTCATAAATTATCTTTAATAAAAAATATAGTACAATAAATATTTTTTTTTTTTCAAGTCTTTCATTGATTGTATGATACTCTCATCATTTTGTTGACACATAAAATGTGTGTTCTTTATAAAAGGAAATGACAATTTTTTTTATAAAAGGAAAGGACAATTCTTTTAATAACAATTGTAAAAATTTAGTTAAATAATAATATCCAATTAATCAATGTATAAATTTGTGAAGAAGGGATTAATAATAAAAAAATATATTAGGATAATTTTTATATTTTATTTTTGGGTCTTTCTGAATATGGCAGTCATGATATATATATATAAGTAGAGTAAGGACACTTTTATTTTATTATTAAATCATACCATATATTAACTTTGAATTGTAAAATATATATATATATTTAATTTATAAAAAAAATCAAAATACCCTATTCAAGCAAGCACCATTAACTATATCATATCAGATAAAACAAAATTATGGGCCTGAGTTAGCCCAGATAGCACAAATTATTAATTACTCGTATCTTAATTTATATATTTTCTCTTAATCATAAATGTAAATCAAATTAAAGAATTATATATTTAAAGTCAAAATATAATATAAAAGTAACAAATATTAATAATGTATAATTAAGATATTATATTGATATGTATACGATGCAATTAATTAATTAATCTTGAAGTTTAATAATCTTTATGTAAAATATATAATTATTTTTCTATATATATATTTGTTTACATTTTCCTCTGAGTCATTTATTATTATTTTTCTTTACCCTCCTGTGTCATATTATTAACTTTATTACTTATTTATTTATTATCTTTCTGATTCTCTACTCTTTAGCATCTAAATTTTAATTTAGCTATTCATTATTTTCTTTATTACTTAAAAAAATAAAAAATATTTAATTTCTTGGTCTTGAATTAGGAATCCTTAGTCCTGGTGCGAGATTCCTTAGTCGAGGTGTGGGAGGTCTTCGGTTGGGTGTGAGATTTCTCGGTCGAGGTGTGAGGAGAGCTCTCGGTCATGTGTGATATTTCTCGGTCAAGGTGCGAGGAACTTTAGGTCCTGAGCTGAATTTTCTCGGTCTAGATTAGAAATTCTCGGTCGAGTTTAAGGAAGGGTTCAATTTTTCGGTCGAAAATCGAACTTAGGTTGAGCCCTCAGTTGGACATCCATAACATCAAACTACAAGTTTGATGATTTCGACTAGGGACATGGTCTTTTGATCCAAGGGCATGGGAAGCTTTGTATAGTCCCTATGATATTTTATAATATCATCACGATGCATCATTCGATCGGGATGATGTCTCACTTAACTCAAACAATATTGATTAAAAATCGTGTTTATGAGCTTTAATGTTTAAAGATGTGTAAGAAGTTAACTAATAGCTTCCTTATACTTCATATGGTTGAATAAAACCAAAACATGAACACTAATTATTCATTTTAACCGATTCAAGAACTGAAAATTTTATTTTTTATAAAAAAATAGTTTTTGATCAAACATGATCGGGATGACGTGGAATTGGCTTGAATATGTTTCTAATATCCTTAGAAACGTATTGAAAATATTTGTGAGTTGTTGTTCTTGAGTAATAGAAACCCGATTTTGATAAATTTCAAAATTAAATTTGAGTATTTCTGATTTAGGTTGATTGATTCAGTTTTGTTTCGATAGAAAGCTTATAAATGATTATAGGGTCGTTTTCCAATCAAAAAATCAAATAAGCAAGTTGTATATGAAACTGGTCAAACTGAAATGTAAAAAAAATCAATTTAAACATGTAAATCAAATTACAGTATGTTTGTAAGATTACTATGAGTTAGAGAACACTCATGAACACTTTAAGAAGCTTTCTGAATGTCAGGTCTGAGTTCTACAACCTTACACAAAATTTCCAAAATTTTAAAAAAGCTTGAAAATCTATAATGACAGATTTCTCTTGGGATTGATTGAGGGATTATGATTGGATTCATTGCCTTCAGTTTGCCCAAGGGAAGCTATTTATAGCCTCCTAAGTCAGTTGATCAACAAAGTGACTTCAACTTAGTCAAAAGGTCATTAGTGGTCTTTTATTTATTCTTCAGCCAACTGTCCGTATATGCAATGATATTGCCCTAGGTTGTAGGTGAGATGATCAACGGAGTAGGGTGATTATTTCAACATTTAAACGGAGTCAAATGGTGGAGAAATGACAAAGTTCCATCTTTGAGAAATCAAATATGAAAATTGTTCTTATCTAGTTCGTCGTTGGGAGGAAGAAGACAAAGTAGGCCGAAAACGGCATCGTCTCCTCCTACAGCATTTGAGCGCCGATGAGGGGCCAAAACGACATTGTTTCGAGCCTAAGCGCGGATGTTGGGCAATCCATTAGCGCTTTGTTGGCGATGGGTGATCCACACACGTTTGGATTGAGGTCGTTGGAGGCGTTTGTCTACTGATTCACTATTGCGTGGAAGCGTTGTTGGCTACGCGGAACGTTCATGGGCGTCGAATGGAACATGGGTGCTCATCTCATGGATGTAACGTCTGCTACATTGAATCTTCTGGATTTCAGTTGTAGTAGATTATGTCCCATCTTCAGCCTTAAGGCTTATTAGACCTATTTGAAATTAATTTTTGTATATTCTTAGGGTTTAATAAATAATTTATTTGAGATAAAATGGATACAACATTTATCCTAAATTATTTATGTTAATTTAGATTGATCTCTTAAAATTAATTTGAGATAAATTGAGTACAACATTCATCTCAAATTATTAATTTATTTTGTTAGGCCATTATTTTAATTAATTGGAGTTTAATTATCACAATATTTAATTTAATTAATTATTTAGTTATGTTTTAGTTATAATTTTATTTATTCAAAATAATTATTTAAAATTCATGAATTGAGTAGGTAAAATTTTAGTAATAAAAATGTAATAAAATAATAAATATAAAAATTAATTATAATAAAAATTATAAATCATATTTATTTAATTTAAACATTATTAATAATTATAATAAAATAAATAATAATAAAAATAATATATACAATAAATAATATTATATATAATCTACTTAAAGTATAAAAAATTATAATAGTATTAATAATATCATTATATATATATATATTATTTTTTAATTATAATATTGGATTATTTTTAAAATATATATAATATTAAAATTATTATATATAATAATAATATTAAAATTATATAAAATATATTAAAAATATTATATAATAATAAGTTTTATATAATTTTAATAAAAATATAATAAGAAATTAAAATTAAGTGATATAAGAAAATGATTACATTTAGGAACTAGTTACAATTTTATATTAAATATGGTGTAAATATACAGCAAGAAGCTCTATAAAATAATACACTTGTGACGACCAAAATTTATTAATTAAAAGAGTTATTAATTAATCGATAAATTAATAATTATTAATTTATATATTATTAATATTTTATTAATTTATAGTAAAATACTTAGTTTACAAACACCTTTAAACTTCCACTTAATTATTGTATACAATGCAAGTACGGTATATCAGGTATATCAAATGAATGACCCAATTTTAAAGAAACCTTCAATCTCCCACCTTATAATGCTTCTTGTGTTCAATGTATCACTTTATGGACATTAAAAATATTTTCTATATAAACAAGATCAAAATACGGTAGGTAAATCAAATAAATTAGAAGAAATTATTGGAAGTAATAAAGATAATATCGATGAAAAGATGATGAAAGTTCTACAATGGAGCCCCCTTCGTGAAACGAAGCTATTAAATCGGCAATCACATTGAACAATTTCTTGTTGAGCTATAAGAAAACAACACCAGAAGTTTTTTACAATGCTAAGGAAAATTAGAGACGAGATTTAAGGGGAAATTGATTTCAACAAAAAACAAAAGACAATTGAGTCATTTTTCAAGAAACCTCATAAATCATTAATGTAATATGATATATATAAGGAATTATTAATTTATATTTTATATGGGGTCTAAAGAAATTATCAAAAATGTATTATCTTATAATTTTAGCGAATTATTAATTTAGCACCCTATCCCCGAGTCAGGACCGACCAAAAATATTATCTTAGAGAGTTTATTAAATAATCGAGTATTAATTTATCGAATTTCTATTGTATAGAAGTATAAATTCATATTCCTAGTAAAAACTTTATAAAGATGATATTAAATACTTTTGCTAAAATATTGTTTCTATAGTTGTATTAACTATTAAATAATATGATAATCCAAAAGGATATATTTCAGAGAATGAATTGAATAATGGACTATGGTGTGTCTCGTACATTTGGGACATGTTGAATATAATGGTGGGGTTAAATGTCATCCGTTTTAAGTGTTTAATAAATTCAATGTCATTTTTTCGTACAAATAAAATAGAAAATTGCATTTGTTACCGATTTATTTAATTAAGTTAATTCGTTTTAATGATCATTTACGTATAATAATATTCAATTATCGTTATTGTTATCCGTAATCGTTTCAAGTTGTAATTTTTATTTGTTTCAAATTATTACACTTATTCACTAAATAATCAAGTATATTTGATTTTATTTATACAAGATAACTTATTTATGTAAATTAGTGTAACAACTTATTATATAATCACAATTTATTTGTGCTTAAATCAAACTAGCCTTATAATAGATGGGCCTAGGCAATAACATATGTTTTTTTTTAAAAAAAAACAAGGTATATATTTTTAATCATATATTTATTTTTTAACTCTCTTTTACTTGTCTTTTTTGCTAGGGAAAATTAAACCCCGAAAGTCTTATCCATTGGAGCTATCCCCACTTTCTTTGTATTCATTTGGGAAGACTTCTTCGGTTCGAGTTATATAAATAATAAACACTAAAAATATCAATTTACTCTAGTTCTAGTATATTATATGATCACTCAATGTATTAATCAAAATATTAAAATAATTTTAATTTTAATTTTTTATATTATCATTATATGTTATTACTTTTAAATATTTTACCAAAAAATCCACCTACTCAAAATCATCCCATTTATAATCAATTGTGATGTTCTCATTAAGAATGTTAATGTCCAAAAGTGAGAATCTACCTATATGTTTAAGCAATGCCAATTCTTCATGTTGTTATCTTTATGGTAAACTTGGTTTCATAATTAAGGTTATCTTTGAATATGATCCAAACCTTATGATAAATTTGTTTTCATTGAAATATTAAGAAAATTATTTTGAACATTCATTCTTTAATTGATTACAAGTAAAACTGACAATTATAAAATTACGATGAACGATAGAAAATATCATTTTTTCGAGAGCAAAAACCTTATGGGACAATTGCGTTGGAATTACGACCATCAACACGCTCGTCACAATCGACACACGATCAACACATTTGGCATGTTCGGCATAGTCGGAATGGTCACACAAAATTTAGTTGTTTGATTTGGTCGTAGGTTATGGGAAACGTGGTCACAGTCACGATCGTCGGCACATTCGACATAATCGGTATGATCAGCACGTCTGACACGTTCGTTTGAAAATTATTTGCTTGTGTCGCAAATCTTGGGTTAGAAAATTGGAAATATGGTCGCTAGGATTGTTTGAGAACATGTCACTTGGGTCGTAATTGGTCTCGATCATTGATTGATTTCGATCGTTAGGGCGTTGGGTTGTGAAACAGGGTCACTAGTTCACTATTCTACGATCATTCATGGTCGTAGGTTATTCTCGGTTGTAAGTAATTTGGATTTGGTTGAGTTGTCTACATTCTTGCTTTCTTGTATTATCTAGTTCTTCTACTAAGATGGGGAGAAATAATAGGAATAAGGAAAAAGAAGTGCATGACTTCGTGAAAATCGATTCAAGCAAGAAAACGATAGATAAAATAGAACATAAACAGCTCTCTAAGAAAGCGAAAATGCAGAAATAGAGCTCTCAGAAGTGTAAGGAAAAAGTGCATAATGAAACTGAAAGGTTGAAGTCTGAAATTAAAAATGATAGAATATGAAAGGTTGCATACAAAAAAAGGGCAAATCTCTACGGACTCAAGAATCAAATTACAAAATTTTTATTCCAAACAAAGAATAGAGAGATTCTACTTAGTAAAAAAACACATCAAACTACTATCCAAGTCAATATTCACTATCTTCAAGATTATAACTTACTAAAACAAGATAAATACAAGAAGATAGTTAGCTGGTGTGTGGAAATAATGAGGGAGCTTATGAAGTGTCCCAAAACCAAGACCTACACTATCATAAGTAATTCCAACTTAAATGTTAATAAAGTTTGGAAGAAAAATATAGGACAGAAAGCTGATGATCAGGAGAAATATAAAGGCAAAACTTACCTAGTAGATTTTAAACCAAAAGATGAGCTTCTTAAATCCCTTTTCGAGTTTAAATTACCTATTAAAGTGGAAGAAAATGCATTAAAAATGGGAAAATATAGTTGTTGGGAACTACATAGGTATTGTAACCACCGAGAATCCCGTAGCAGCGCTCATGGTTGACACGTGGTATGTGGGCCAAGAGTTGCTCGAGGTTCGATGATTTCAACATTTGCTTAGACTAACCTGGAGTTATGTTTCTCAGTCGAGGTGTATGTACCTAGGGGTGTAAACGAGTCGAGTCGAGCCGAGTACCATACTACTCGAACTCGACTCAAAGTACATTATAAATACTCGAACGTGAACTCGATTGAGCACCAAAATTTATACTCGAATTCGACTTGATGACAATTCGAGCTACTCAAGCTCGAACTCAAAAACTCTAAAATTAAATTTTATTAATTAAAATTACATTTTACTACCACTATTATATCTCAAACATATTATAATATATATTTGATAAACTATACATATATAATAAAAATATTATTTTAAAATAACAAATATAAATACCATCAAATAATTTAAAGATAACAAATGTTCATTCAATCACAAACATCATTTAAAAATTACAAACGAAATTGAATATTTAGAATATGTTCATCACAAAAATAGTACAAGTTATAAAATAAAAAATTGTTGAATATTGAAAGACATTATCACAAATGTCATTAAGAAATTACAGAATGAAAAACAAAGTCATTAATCATAATCTTACAATAAAGTCTCACCAAAGTAAATTATAAAAATCTTGATTTACCTGAGAATAATCAAAATTAAGCTTTAAACCCTAAAACTTTAAAGGGAAAAATTTTAATATAGAAAATTGGGGTCTTACATAAAACAGAGATGATTCTTGTTGCTTCATCGTTCAAGAAATTTGAAGCGCAATTTCTTTAATCTATGGCTCTTTGTGTACACAAGAAAATAAATTTAAATTTAAAAATTATTACAAATATTTAAATGTAAAATCTTACCTTTGTCTTTTTTTTCGCTCCTTGAAGGCACCTATACCAATCTCCTGCACAAATTAATACTTGTACTATTTCTGGAACTAATGATGAACGATAAGCATCAATGACCCTCGCTTCAACACTAAATGTTGATTCAAAAGACACGATGGTTATTGGAATTGCCAACATATCTCAAGCCATCTTCAACAATATCTTATATGTTAGCCTACTCACTTTTCACCATTCCAAGCAATCAAATTTATCTCGATTAACCTTTGGCTCAACACGTTTGTAGGGCGTAAACCTTAATTTCTCTTTATATATTCATCCATATCTTCTTGTGGTTGACCATCACCTCCAACTTGATTGCCACTATAATGTTCCCTTTCTTCAATATTGTTTGCAGTCACATAATCATCGTAGAGATCATATAAACTTTTTTAATCTCTCTAATTTTTTTCTTGGGCATCAGCATTCGAATATATTCTTGATAAACAAAGTTCAACACTTCAAATTTTCAACCTAGGATCCAAAATAGCTTTAATGGCCTACAATAAATTGTTCTCTCCCTATTATATGTCAAATTTAGCTTTCATTCTTTGAATCATTGCTTGTACAAAACCATCCGCAACATTAAAATTTCTGTCTAACATCATTTTAATCTTTTTCACTTCTTGAAGGAACAAATTTGATATTGGATATTCACTTTCAGAAATAACTTGTGTAGAAGTCCAAAATATTGTAAATCTGAGCATACTTTCTCAACATATACCCAATCTTCTAAACTAGTACAAAAATCATAATATGGATCTCGATAAGCAAATTGTGGAAACACTGGTCAATATTTAAGTGCACAACTTAACATCTCAAATGTTGAATTCCACCTTGTTCGACAATCATGGATTAACTTTTTCCCAGGCAATTGCAATTGCTGCACTATTTTTGAAAAAGAATGATTCTTCCATCCGATCAATTAATATAATCCACAATTTCTCTTATCTTTCCAGTGATTTCAATCATCTCTCTCAACCCATCTTGAACCACAAGATTTATAATGTGTGCACAACACCTCACATGAAAAAGTTTTCATTCGCATAACAACTTGTTAACCCTTAAAAATTTGTCTTTCAATAAACGAGTAGTTGATATTCTCCTAGAGGATATACAAACAATCAATCATACAACTATCTGCATCATCCAAGAGAAGACGACGGAAATATTTCATTTCATTTGTAGAACTTTTGATTCTTTATGCATAATATGAACTACTGTACATTTATATATATGTTACCATGTTTGAGTTTTGATGAATATTTTGTTGTTGCTTACTAATTTGATAGATAAAATATGTGATTTTGATTGAGAATAGCTTGATTTATTATGTGGTGGGTGACTTGATAGTGAAAATAATTGAAATGAGCATGGATAAACCAGAATGCTCAAATGGAAGCAAGAAAAGTAAGAAAAATGACTGATATTTAAATTCTTTTGATTAATGTTTTTGAAGTTTTAGAATATTTATGTCTTGTTAATATAGTTGTTATTTTTAAACATTTTATAGTTATGTTTTAATATATTAATGTCTTATGTTTTTAGCTTATAACATTTTATTGTAATATTTATTCATAGTTTTGGTTTTATAAAATTTAATTATATCTTTAGTTTTATAACAATTGATAATTCTTAGATATTTTATCTTTGAAAATTATTACGAATAATGTTGTTGATGTCTTGTTTAGTAAATAATTTTTAACTTTCAACTACAATATATCACTAAATTGCTGTAATATTTGCAATATCAATAATATGTATTGTTGAAAAACCTATGACAGATCGAATGGTATATTTGGTAAATATTTTTCAACTATTGCATAGAAATTCCTTGTATTAAAGTGCAATAATTTTTACATTAATCCATGTTAATCGTCAAATTACTTTAATTTTTGTAATATCGATATTATATATTGTTGTGAAACCCATTATAAATCGAATATTGTCGTTAAGTGTAATGATATATCAATAATGAATTTTGATATATATATATATATATATATATATAAACTTGATGAATAAAATTTAGAGATTTTAAATAAGAGTAATGATATATACAACCCCTTACACAACACCTTCATACAATACTTACCTCATTTGGAAAGAAAGAGAAAATATATCTTAAATAAATCATCAAATATACATGTCAAACTAACTTAGAAATTATATTTGTATAAAAACTTTTTAGGAACAAAAAATACAAAAACAATTTATTATAAAAATTTATTTTCTTTTGCAAAGATAAAATTATATAACTTAAACTTGAACGTGATACATTGAAAATACTTTTTTATTTTTACCAAATCTTAAACCTCTTCCAATACAAAATTTTTTATCGTTTGGGATGGCATAAAATGATGTTAATTAAACGAAAATGCGTCTTAATTGGATAAAACATAGGCCTTCTTATTATATCTCGTCTAAGTTAGAACAAACTAAATTTCATTTCAATAACATTTCTTGCAGCAACATGTTTCATGTTGAAAAATTCTTCGTAGTTAGAAGGTGTTCGTGCAACATCCTAAGATCCTAAATGGTACTTGTGTCCTTTAAAAATCCTTCTTCATTTATGTATCCAACTTCTACTAAATAATAGTAACATGTAGTAATGTAATTATTTATTAACATTTTTACTAAGTAACAATAACATATGTTAATGTCTAATTTTTTATATGAATAAATAGTTATATATTCCTTATCTCGAGGAACTTTTAAACCATTGTTTTTAATAATTGCATCTCATCAAATTTATTATCAACAACAGAACCTTCCCAACCATGTAATATATAAATGAACATCATATCATGAGAGCAAACCCCTAGCATGTCTGTTGTAATTTATCCATTTTGATTTATATATGTTTCTTTTATATTTTCTCCCGTAGAATATATGTTCCATCTATAGCTCCTAGATAATTTTATTTATATATAAAAAAATAAAATAAAAAATATGTATTTTATTAGTATATAGAAACAATACATTTATTATTTACCTCAAACCATTTCCATCTTTCATTTGTATGAGAATTTTGGAGAGTCTTTGACTTTTTTAGTATGTCAACTTGAAGATTTATAACGATTTTTAACACTTCATGCACATATTTACTAATTGTTCATCTGGAACGATGAAACGCAAATGAAGAATTTCTTATCTTAATATGATGAGCTATAATATATAGTAATATATCTATCTTTTCTTAAAAGATACACTTTGGAGTGAGATAACCTTAACACCTCCATCAAATTGCATAAACGAAGGAAAGCCCTTCTATCCTTTATCATTGAGTTTTGTCATCCTATTTATAGTGTATGTTTTGAGTTGTGCGGTATTGATAGATTGATAAATAGATTAGAAAGTTGATAAACATCGCTCATAAGCAAGTAGCATGACCATTCTTTGCAAAACAAAATAGAGTTTATTTTATATCATTTCAAAAACATACAAATTGCATTATGATCGTCATAATTATCCAATTCGCCACTATAATATTCATCATCAGTAGCATCCATCTATTTATAGTGATAATTAAGATCTAATATTATTAGTAAGAAGATGTATTAATCTAAGCATACATTAGTCACATCTCAAACAAAACTCAAGACTAATAAAGCAATATGAGTTATTGGGTGGTGGTCTCGCTTATGGGGTCAAAATCAATATGCTCTAAAAAAAATTAAATATCATTCTTATCGATCTCATAAGTATCATAGAAAATCCCATTAATTGAATAATTTTTTCGAGAAAGATGATACATCTAAGTCATACAAGTAAAGAGGTCTATTCATTGATAAAAAATGAAAAAATGTGAATGGGTATTGGGTTGATGATAAAATAGAATCCTGAATCGCGAATAGTGATTTGATTGGTGATGAAGAAAGAGAATTCTTGGTTCAGATCGGGAATAAGTCTGATTATATTTCTATCTTTGTGCATTCCGTTTGAAGAAATGAAGGATCCCGAATAATCAATCTTTCTTTTAGTTGTTGAATCTCTCTTTAATTTATCAATGAGAGCAAGTTTGAAAAATGATCTTAGAGTGTCTAGGGCAGGGCCAAGAGGGTTTCTTAACGCCTCTTTTTCTTTTCATCAAAAAGACTTTTCATGGTAAGGATGAAGGGGAACAAGCACACTTGAAGAATTAATAATAAAGTAATTTAACAAATTTTGGTTAAGACAAACTCAAGACTAATAAAACAATATGACTCAAAAGTGAAAGTTTATATTTGGTTCTTATCAATATGTTATGTTAGATGATATCATTATTAGTTTTTCATATTTACTTACTGTAAATGTTTTTTATTTTTAATATGATATTTTAGAAAAATGTCATCTCAATCAATGTTATTATTGTTTAAAAATTATATTGTACATGATAGATTAATCAAATTCATAGTTAGAACAGATTGATTAAAATCATCTCTTCTAATTAATTAATGTAATTTTAATTTACTTCAATTAGTTTTGTTTATCTCTTCTAATTTATCTTCATTTTTCATAGAGTAGCAGATAATTAAAATCAATTATTATTATTATTATATATTCATTCAGAATAAGGAATCTTATTACTATGTAACCGATTCAACTATCAATTAAGAAAAAAAGCAAAATCATTCAAATAAGTATTCAAGGAAACAATAGTATTTACAAATGAACCTGTAATAGTATTGGTTTGATTCTCTCTTAAAGGTTAGAGAAAGATCGGAAAACAATTATAAGACTAAAATGATATATTTTCTATTTCATTATATAGTTTTTCTAAACTAGTAGATAAATCAGTTATTTAATCAAAAGATAGAAAATTAACTTTTCCAAAAAAAATTATTGTGTATGTTAAAAGACATATCTGTTCAAATCTTGTATTCTTAGTCTCGTCTTCAAACAATGGGTTCGTCCTCAACTTCCTAGGTTATCATCTTATACGAATTTTATCCGAATCTCCCCAAATATATGCTTTTAGAAATGTGTTTCCTTAACTTTTTCCGAATTTCCCCAGATCTTTGCTTGTAGAAATAAGTTTCTTGAATTTTCTATGATTCTCTCCAAATCTATGCTTGAAGAAATAAGTTTCCTTCTTCTCTGGATCTCCTCAAATTTATGTTCGTAGTAATGAGTTTCCTTAATCTTATCTAAATATCCCCAAATCTATGTTTATATAAACGAGTTTAGATGAAAAATAGTTCAAGAAAATGAAAACAATGAAGAAAAAGATTTTAGATGAAAAGAGATGAAAAGAAAAATAAGGAATTACTATATAGACGAAAAAATGAATGAACTTTCTAAAAAAAAAATATTAGGGAAGAAAAAACATAATAAAAATAAAAGGGTACATATAAAAGTATTATTTTTATACTAGTTTGTAACGGTTTCTAAGTACAAATTTGTACCTAAAAAATATATAAATTTTAAATAATATTTATATAAAATATTTCAACCAAGCATTTAACCAAATTTAATACAGTTATTAGTTAAACTAGCATGTATTCCGTGCATTTGCACGAGTAATAATATAAAAACCGTGAAAAAAATATTACGGTAAAATTTTTATGGGCGGATCAACCCACAATCCGACCCAAATATCCATTTACTCTCACATATATCAAAATTAACCACAACTCTCGACCCGACAATCCAGACACTTTAAAAATTAAGCATCATTATATATATATATATATATATATATTAGTTAGTTAAAAAGTTGAACTTATATTGTTAAAATGTCACGCGTTTATTAAATTTTGAGTTGAATTTAAAATATAAAGTGTTATTAGCCTAGTTGGTTAAAAGGTTGTACTTGTTTTGTTAGGTTGCAAGTTCGAACTATACCTATAGCATTTTTAATTTTATTTTTAACTGTTTTAAGTTTATGGGAGGGTCAACCCAGAATTCGACCCAAATATCCTTATTTTTAACCGTTTTAAGTTTATGGGCGGGTCAACCCACAATCCGACTCAAGTATCCATTTACTCTCACATATATCAAAATTAACCACAACTCTCGAACCGGCAATCCGGACACTTTAAAAATTACGTATCATTATATATATATATATATATATAGATTAGTTAGTTAAAAAGTTGAACTTATATTGTTAAAATGTCACGCGTTTATCAAATTTTGAGTTGAATTTAAAATATAAAGTGTTATTTGCCTAGTTGGTTAAAAGGTTATACTTGTTTTGTTAGGTTGCAAGTTCGAACCATACCTATAGCATTTTGAATTTTTTTTTTAACCGTTTTAAGTTTATGGACGGGTCAACCCACAATCCGACCCAAGTATACATTTACTCTCACATATATCCAAATTAACCATAGCTCTCGACCCGGCAATCCGGACACTTTAAAAATTAATCATCATTATATATATATATAGATTAGTTAGTTAAAAAATTGAACTTATATTGTTAAAATGTCACGCGTTTATCAAATTTTGGATTGAATTTAAAATATAAAGTTTTATTAGCCTAGTTGATTAAAAGGTTGTACTTGTTTTGTTAGGTTGCAAGTTTGAATCATACCTATAGCATTTTTAATTTTATTTTTAACCGTTTAAAGTTTATGGGCGGGTCAACCCACAATCCGACCCAAGTATTCATTTACTCTCACATATATCCAAATTAACCACAGCTTTCGACCCGACAATCCGGACACTTTAAAAATTAAGCATCATTTTATATATATATATATATATATATATATATATATATATATATATTACCTAACAAACATAGCCAAAAGATCACTAAATCACAATCATTCTTTGAGTCTATATACCTAACAAAAAAACATGAAATTGCAAAAGCAGGACATCTAGCTCTTGAAATGTATGGATTTTTATATAAATTATGATAATAATCTCATTGCTTAAACTATCAATTTGTATATATGTAATACATTAATATTTAAAAATGATTCTAACTAATTTATGTTAAAATGAGATTCAAATTTATAGCATTTGAATAATTACACTGAGTTTTTTGAAATATGTACATTTATCGCTCTATGTATAGGAAACAAAAAAGCTTATTTATACAAATATTAGGTCAACTAGACGTATAAACAAATAATAATCCATTTAAATATAAATATATATACTATCAAAATTGACTAATTACACCTATATCACTAAACAAAGTTATTTTTTTTTTAATTTATTTATTAATTATATATTCATTTTTTTTCTTTTTTCATAAATTAATTAATCAATTTCTTCCTCTTATTTTTTATTTATTTATTTATCTCTTTCTATCTCTTTTTTATTCATAATATTTTTATAAAAATTTTCTCTTTTTATTTATAATATTTTGTGAAAATTTTCTCTTTTTATTCATAATATATTTGTGAGATTTTTCTTTTTTCATTTTTTTTAAATATAAAAAATAAAATTAATAGTCTTTTTTATTTAAAATTTTATTTGTGTTTATAATAATAGTAAACAAAAACATTGAGTTATTATTTTTTTATAATCTTGATTATTATTTGATAAATTAATATATATTATTATTCAAATTAAGTGATATTTTGTTGTTAAAGGGGATGAGTCATTATAATTTGACTAATTTTCAAGTATTATCTCCTTAAAAAGATAAATAATTTTAAAATATTCAATGTTGATATGGCAATTTAGAAAAATAATAAGAAAAATATAAAATTAAAATAATCAAATATTAAATACTAAAATATAAACCTAAAAATGTAGGAAAATAATAAAGAAAAAGTAGAATGAAAAATTAATTAATTATTTATTAAAAAAAAGAAAGAGAATAAAAAATATTTAATTAATAAATATATAAATTTGTAGATAAATAACAAAATTAATTAATTAATAAAGAATAAAGTAAAATGAGAAATTGATTAATTATTTAATAAAAATAAGGAGAGAGAAAGATAATAATATTAAATTAATAAACATATAAATTTATAAAAGATTAATTTTGTTAAATGAGTCATCTTTATACTAAATTTTTTTAAATATTAAATAAAATCTTAGTTATTTTTAGACCGCTTATGTAGAGCTACCTTGTGGCGGGTTTGGGTTGAGAGGTTAATGAGTTCAACTATTCTAACATAAATCTAACATATTTAATATTTCGGGTAAAAAATCTCTAACATAAACCTTACCTGTTTATTTATGTTTGACCTAATTCTGACCCGTTTGACCCGTTTGACCCGATTTACCTAACCCAACTCGAATTAAACTCGATATAATTAATTCATATCTCACTATTTCAAATTAAAATGACATCAATACAAAATAAAAATAAAGTTAAATCACAAATTCACTTATACAAAATTTTACAAAAGAAAATGAGTGAGTGGGTAAGAAAAAATAACACAAAACTCAACAAAAGAAACTTGTAAACGGGTTATCGGGTCTATTTTGGGTCATGTCAGGTCGACCCGATTTTGACATATTTATTAATTAGATTAAACAGGTCGACCTGATTTTAACCCGAACAAAAAGATTTTTTCGTGTTCGGCCCGAGTTGTGTATTCTTGTCGTGTCCAAAATTACTGGCCTGGTCTTAGTGAATTCATATTTTGATCTAATTATTGTTATAAATTATTTTGATTTACATTTTTTTATTTTTGTTAAATGTTGTTTATTTAATATTAAATTTGACTTAATCTTATTAAATATGTTATTATTCCTGTAGATAAATTTAACTTAAAACTTATTGCATGAATAAAAGTACAGTATCATTCAGTAAAGGGAAACAAACTATACAGATCAAGGTACCAAATTATTTCATTAATGTTCAAAATCACAACCAAACATATAATTAGTTGGAAATAAAAAATAACACCAATGAAAACATTTTACACGCTATAATTTACACATCTTTTTATTCCTCTCTCACCCACAAAGAGGTGTTCTTTTGCGTCGGTCTCCTCTGCCTCTGTCTCCACTGCGTATTTCTTGAGGCATTTTGGACACTTCCAATTCTTCTCTGGACAAATTCTCCACTGCCGTATTTTCTGGCGTAGTGTTTCTTTATTGCTGTGATATCGCGGGTCGTGATGTTTGCAACTGCGCTCAGGACAAATGTACACTTTTCCCTCACGTCCTCTCCCCCTGTTCAACGTCTCCTGGAGCTCAACGTCAGTTAACAAAGCAATCACCTCAGCATCTGGATCATAAAAAAAACACAAATCAAGAAACAATATTATAAAACATTGGAATCGTAAACAACACTTAATTAGGAATTCTCACCATGCATTCCAGGACGGTTTCTTCTCACCGACTTGAAGAAGAGGTTTTTCAAGTTCTATATACGCCATCGTAGACATAAACTTCTTTAGCAGAATACGGCTAGAGATTGGAACTGGGTCATTGAAAACTAGGACAACTATGTTTATAGAGAAGAATACGGATAGAGATTGGAACTGGGTCATTGAAAATAATGAGAGATCGGAGACTACAGAAGGATTAGGAGAAAAAGGCAACTAGAGAAAGGAACTGTTCATTCAAAGTTTTGAGAGATCTAAAACTACGATAGGATTAGGAGAAGAAGACTACTAGATATCGGAATTGGTTCTTAAAAAAATTAAGAGATCAGAGACTACGACAGGACTAGGAGAGGAAGACGGCATATTAGAAGAAGAAGACCGCATATTAGTAGAAGAAGACGGCTTGAGATCGAAGTTGGTTCATTGATTTGAGATGGGAAACTATTATTTGAAGGCGAAGGCGGCGGCGATAAAGAAAGATAATTAGGGTAAAATGACTGTGAAGCTAACTTTTGGGCCTGTTTGGGCCTGTGTCCTATTTATATATAAATCATAAGTATAAAATATATAATTTTATCCTAAAGTTTTAAAATTTTACAATTGTATCTCTGAGTTTTTTAATTAGTCAATATTAAACACAATCTTATAATAACCAAAAAAAAATTAATTTATCAATATTAAACTTAATCGTATAATAAAACAAAAAAATATATATACATATAATCTTTATAATTGATGTAGAATTTTGTTAAAATAATAAGTACTATTAATATATACAAAATAAATTGCGTAAATTATATTGTAAAATTTGTGTCAAATTGATTGTATTCAATAAATAAATAAAATAATTTAATGTTCAAAAAATGAAGATTATAAGTATCCCACAAACATAAATTTCTTCAAATTTTGTTTGAATAATAGTCGGATATATAAAAAAAAATTAACAACAAATTAAAGAAAAGAAAAACTATAAATACAATCAAAATTTTGACAATTCCGTAACGAACATTAGAATTAAATACAAAATGGAAAAATACGAGAATGTCAATAAACTTTAAGTTATATATATTTATACTTTGAATTAAAAAAATTTTGGATTTAATTGATATAAATGTGTGTTTTGAAAAGTACTAACACCAATGTGGGACACATGTTTTTATTGATAATAACACAAAGTATTATTGTATATATTATAATAAACAAAAGAATAATATATTGATAGAGAAATATGTTCTCTACAAAAAAAAAATTGCGCAACTTAACATAACAAGAAAATTTCTTATTTATATTTGCTTAGTTGGTGCTCAATTTGAATTTTTTAGGGTTTAAAATTAAGAAACGCGTTTTCTTTAATATTATTTTCCTAATAATCTGAAGAATAAATATCTTCAAAATAGATTTATGAAATAAATTAATAAAGAAAATTTGACTTGTAAAATTTTGTAGGACTAATTATAACAATGTTTACATAAAAAAAAAATCAATAAATGTGAACACAACTACAATGAAAGTAGTTATTTCATTATATGTCTTTATACAATATTTTTTATCGTAAAAAATTATAATAATAATAATTAAATCCACAAAAGATGTAAATTGTACTAAACGAGGTGTTATGAAAGACTTTGCGTCTACAAGAATATGTTCAAACTTGAATGTGCAACTATATAAGTGAAAATCTTCTAACGAAATTATGATTGATAGATTAAATAATATACTCTATATTCATAAATTTTTGACATATGTCAAAATATATATTTTTTTTAATATGTAATCGTTTACACGAAGACATAATAGTACAAATATATTTTATCACTAGTTAGCCAAGTAAACAATATTTTTCACAAAAGAATGTTTAAATGATAAGTATATATGAATGACTATGCTTATTAGAAGATATTTCAAGATTGTCTAAAAGAAAATTTTTACTTATTGTGAAAATAATTTGAAATTGTACAAGTTTAAAGTCAATGACAAGTTTATACATACATGTCTTAGACATAATACATTAAACAATATACTCTAATATAGTTATCACATTTGACTATGTTAATCAAAGATAAAATTGTGGATCCACTAACAAAATTGTTAAATAGAGAGTTAGTTTAAGAGTCTTTTAAGATATGAGCCTACTATAAGCTGGTATGAAGAAAAACACAACTTATGCAGACTAGAGATCCGAAGAACTAGGTTCAATGGATAACCTAATTGTACTGACTTGGAAGTTTATTGCTGATGATTAATCCTATAACGAAACAATATATATTTTGATGAGAATAAGCATATTGCTTTTAATGATTCTTTGTGAGCAAAGAGATCAGCTATATCAGATAAAGTGGTGCCACGTTGAAATAATTGTACGGCTCAATTCTAAACTCTTTCACAGAACCAAACGCGTGTTCCATGGAAAAAAACATACACAACCATGAGAGCTTGACATGAATCAAGAAAAATTCCAAATGAAAGTGTGTAATCGTTTACACAAATGATAAAATAGTTCAAGGACATCGAGTCTACTAATTGGCTAGTAAAGTTATATATAATTTCGTAAGGAATGTTCAAAGGATTATACTTACTTATCCTATGTAGGATTCAACTATTGAACCTTTCATCGGGTCAATCTTTCAATTTCCATTAATGTGGGGGATTGTTGGAATTTTAAACTAATTCCATTAATTAAATGTAAATGAGAATTTGGATAAATAAATTAAATGTAATTTAATAAAAATAAATATAAATTCATTCCAAATTCAAATGTGAATTTTGGTGAAATTTAATGTCAATGGATAAGATCGAATGTCAAGAGTCTAGAAATGTCAAGAGTCTAGGAATGGAATCCATTGGATGAATTATCAACCGTTTCGTTTGATTGATAAATGAATTTATTGTGATGGATTAATTTCCAGTTTAGTTTTATATATCTCATATATCTCTCATTTTTCTTGTCACTTATTCATTATCTCTCTAGAATTCGAAAGATTTTTTCTTTGTTTTCTTGAGTGTTTTCGAGTTTTACACTCAATCAAGTGTTCTTTGAATTCTTGACTTGTCGTATTTCCATTGAACTTAAAACCCGGTGATCGATTCAGGTACTTTGACAAGTTTGTTGCATAGTAATTTCAGTGCTGAATCACTACTAGATTCGTTGTACCCTGAGAGAGAGTCATATGCATTAAAACACAAGGGAGTCAATAAAACTATTTTAAGGAAAATATGATAAGAACATGCTTCAAATCAACATTGTATTATAGTGATTTCATTTTTTATAACATTATATTTAATTAATTTATTTGTAACATCATTTATTTATATATATATATTATTTCAAAATAACAGTTCATTTATTTTTACGACAAGGTTATAAAAAGAAGAAGGCGGCCAGAGGAAAAAAAAGATTATTATTATTACTATAAAATGTTGAAACGATGAATCTAAACGTGTTAAATATGAATCATTATCCAATAATATACAATACTAACTCAAATTAAAAAAAAATAAAATTGGTTATCTAAACTTTTAATTATTTTATTTAATACATTATTTTAATTTAGTGTTTTTTATATACAATATAATCTTAACTTAATTATATTTATTGTTATAATTTCTTATTTATAAAATAATAATTACTTTTTGAAAACTCAATAACCATTTTTTTTATGAGAGAAACCAAGCACCTTGACAATTTTAACTAACTTCATTAATCTTGAGCATTTGCCTACAAAAAATCATGTTGCTGATATTTTATAAAGGCACTTAGTATAACACAATTTCAGATACTTAGATCGAATCTTTATCTTCAAAAGGTTCATGGGAGTATTAAGATAAGTATTTATTTATTAATATGTTTCAATATGACTTAATATTTATAAGTTATATTTTAAATAAAAAATTAGTTTAATTTGAATATGTAATGATTTTTTAATTATGGTATATCCTATATGAAAGCATAGGTATAAAACCCTTTTATAACCTATTAAGGCAAATTAAAGCATTTACTTACCATCAATAAGATTTCGAAAATTCTCTCCAACTATTTTTTCTAGTTCATTCAATTTCTTG
Source organism: Impatiens glandulifera (assembly GCF_907164915.1). Classification (NCBI taxonomy): domain Eukaryota; kingdom Viridiplantae; phylum Streptophyta; class Magnoliopsida; order Ericales; family Balsaminaceae; genus Impatiens; species Impatiens glandulifera. The sequence goes on from NC_061865.1 coordinate 25,013,497, forward strand.
TTCTTTAGTTATTTGGTTTTAATTTTTTTTCTCTAAATTTTACCAACAGTTATAAAGCGGATATTGTAGGGATTTTTAAAAACAGTTAATATTAAACCATTTATATCAACCGCATTAAAAACGCTGATATTGTAGGGGTTTTAAAGCGGTTTATATTGGGCCCCTCTATATCAACCAATTTAAAAATCGTTAATATTTTTTTTTGGAAAACAACTTAACGTCATTTCATCAAAAACCCAAAATTGGGAGAAATGGTCAATGATCAAAGCTAGGCAAACTCTAACTTTGATTAAAGGAATCAAACGACTCCAAAGTATCTGATTAAAATCAAACAAAAAACAGAGATTACAGAAACAAACAACTAAAGCATACAAATCCTACTACATAACATTCTTATTCAATTATCCAATATCATTTCATCTGCTTTCAGATCCCAACCTAATGCTCTCGCAGCCCCACTGCTGGAATTAAACTAATTTCATTAATTAAATAAAAATGATATTTGAGCAAATAAAATTCACACCAAATTCAAATGTGAATTAATTTTGAAATTTAATCCAAATAAAATTCATAGAAAATTCAAATGTGAATTAAGGTGAAATTAATTCAAATTAAATTCACAATAAATTCAATATAAATTAAGGTGAAATTAAATTCAAATAAAAATAAATATGCTAATTGTTACAATTAACATTAATGTCTTGAATGAGGCAAATAACAAATGTTGTTAATTATAATTGTAACTACAAAATACTTATTTTTGGATGTAACTTGCAAGGATAATAAAAACGTAAGCAAGGATAACCATTGGATTAAAGAATTGATTAATAGTTTTAGAGTTTAATTTTCAATTATAAATATCTCTTCACCTTGTATTCCTCTCCACACATCATCTTATCATATTTCACTCTATAATTTTCAAGTTTTTCCTTATCTTTGTGAGTGTTCTTCGAGTTTCTTCACTCGACCATTTCTGTGCGAAACCCGGTGATTGTGATTTAGGTACTTTTGTCTAGTTCATTGTTGTAGTGGTTTCTGTGCTAAATCATTACGGATTCCGTTGTACCCTAGAAAGCAGCCACCGACGACGTTCTTCAGCACAAATAAGAGACGGTAAAACTGTTTTAAAGGAACTATAATTTCACAGGTCTCGTAGCAAACAAGAAGATTTTTTTTCATCTCATTAAATAATCTATTGTATATGTTCTATTATCATTGTATTGTATTCATTTAATATTTACGTGTAATTGTTACGAGGTAAGATTACGAACCACTTTTTCTTATCACTTGTTTGGTTCTAGGCTTCATTATTAGTGATTGAACTGTTGCATAAAAATCGTATATGTTGATGTGTTCATTATCAACAATTTTTAAAGTGGTAGAAATAGAGAGAATCAATATTAACCGTTTTAAAATTCTTTAATATAGATGGGTCAATATCAACATTTTTAAAACGATTAATATTATTCCATCTATATAAATTGCTTTAACAACCATTTATATTAACGATTTTTAAAACGGTTAATATTTAAATGATCAATTTTTAACCATTAAGTTCCAATTTTTTCAACCATTCTTCTTTGAGTTGCGCATCTTCTTGTGATTTTCAATTACTTTTGTTAGACAAATGTTCTCTCATTGTTTCATTTACAACAACAATTTCTTCTTCGTCTATATGTGGTAGGTTCAAGTCAAATTGTTTCATCTCCACATTTGTTTTTCTTGGAAAGAAACTTGGGGCTTTGGTGGTAGGTTCAAGTCAAATTGATTCATTTATGTACAATTAATTTTTCTTAGAGAATGACTTCTTTTATTGGTGATAGGTTCAAATCAAATTGTTGCATCTCTACAACTTCAGTTTTTATTTGGAGACTAAGTTTTTTTTGTTGATGGTAAATCAAGTCAAATTGTTTCTTCTTCGTATATTTATTTTTGTATTGGAGAGTGAATTCCCTCCTTCTAACTAATAAATCTATAATATGAATCTATTCTCGACTATATTCATCTTTGGGGGAGTATAAAGATGATCGGAGGGGAAGTATAAAGATGATCGGAGGGGAAGTATAAAGATGATCGGAGTCATCCTTTTGTTAAAGTATTTTCTAAGAAAATGACTCATAGTCGAGAATATATTCAGCGTAAAAAAACTGGAAAAAAATAATTAAGACAGAAAAATATAAAATAAATCTTATTTTCTATAATAAAAACCATTCCAACATAGAAATAGACAAAATATATATATAATTTATATCTTAAAAAATAGAAATTATGACATACAATCGAGAAGGCGCCAAGAAATATATGGATTCCATTTCTTTTTTAAGTATTATTAATTAAAATATATATATGTATATATATATTTCTTATTTTCTCTATTCATAATAAAGGATTATAATATATATATATATATTTCTTATTTTCTCTAATCATGATAAAGATTATAAATTAGAAAGCTTCAAAATAAAAAACGAGGACATTAGACAACGGTGCGTCCAGAGATCAGAACGAAGGGTTTTTACTTCAAACAAAACTCACTCATTTATTTTTTGGAAAACGTGGCCATCACAAGGTGTTAAACACATAATCTGCAAACACACTTAACTAGCGCAGAACTTGTCGTTGGACGGGCTCGAATCCAAGATCTTTCAAGAAAGCTGAGTGCCATTTCATTAAAAAACTCAAAAGAGTGAAAAAAATACAAAAGTTTAACATCAGATCTAGAAAATTTCTAATTTGACAATGAAACAGTAATTGAATTACAGACAACAACAAACTTAATTTGTTGTCCCATTTATCCCCTCTTTTCGCCTAGCGGCAATAAGAGGTGGATATCAACCCTTAGTTCCTAGGTTCGAGCTCGTCAGGCGACAAGTTATGCGCCTGATTAAATGGTTAAGTGTGTTTTCGGGCTCCCTCCTTAATCTACTGTCCCATTTTTTTATCCCCTCTTCTAGTTTAGCGGCAATTAGATGTGCATACTAACCATAGGTTTCTGGGTTCGCGCCCGTCTAGCAGCAAGTTCTGCGCTTGGTTAAATGGTTAAGTATGTTTACGGGCTACATACTCAATCCATTGTCCAATTTATATCCACTCCTCTAGCCTAACGGCAACAAGAGGTGGATATTAACCCAAAGGTCCTGGGTTCGAGCCCGTCAAGCGGCAAGTTCTGCGCCTAGTTAAATGGTTAAGTGTGTTTACGCGCTACTTACTTAATTCGTTGTCACATTTTTATCCCCTCTTCTAGCCTAGCGGCAAAAAGAGGTGGATACTCACCCAAAGGTCCGGTTCGTGTTGCGTTTGATTAAATAGTTAAGTGTGTTTGCGAGCTACCTACTTAATCCGTTGTCCCATTATTTACCATTCTTACTTTTAATATAAAAGAGCTCTTTATAAAGACTTATTATATAAGTGATATAACTAAATATATATATATTTGTGTTTTAAAATATTATATTAATAATTAGGACATTTAATAAAAATAAATATTTTTATTATTATCAAGCAATTATTTTTTAAATCATTTAAATTGTCAACTAAAATAAATTAATAATTTATTATTTTAAAATATAAATTATTAAGATCTCTTTCATTTGACCTAAAATAAATATTTGATTAATATAAAACAAAAGATTTCCTAATTGTTTCTAAAGAAAAAGAAACTTATAGATGGCCTTGACTAATTAGTTCATATGGTCAATTAATTTAATGTATTTTTAACGTTTGGTGAGGTTGAGCTATTTGTACATCATAATAATAAATTTTTCTATTTCAAATATATATATATATATGTAATTTGAATTTTCATGGTTGAAAAGTTAATTTGAATATATATATAAGAGTAAATTGATATTTGGGTCGGATCGTGGGTTCACCCGTCCATAAACTGGAAACGATTAAAAATAAAATTAAAGATGTTATATGTATGTTTCGAAATTACAACATAATAAAAACAAATAAAATATTTTAACAACTAAGCTAATAAGATTTATTTTTTTTTTTGGGAAAATGACTTAACGTTATTTCATTAAAATTCTCAAAAACGAGAAAAAAACAAAATGAGTTTTTGTATTTTCCTAGACAATCCTAGGAAAATTAAGTTCGTTATGGTCTAAAAAGAAATGAATTATAAACAATTATTGGAATTACAAACAAATTTAAATTGCGTTTATCTCTCTAAAAAAACATATTTGGTGACTTCCTGATATGATACCTTCTAGTTCCTATAAAGGTTCCAATTTTGTTCGTTTTTTGGGGCTCTTCTCCACGTCTGGATGTTCGCGCTATAGTCAGTTAAAATATCATCCCAGATCTTCTCTAGAATTCTTCGATTCCTCGAGAATTCCCTCGCGTTTCCCTCCCGCCGATGTTGTAAACTGTTGAGCCGAATCCGCAATTGAAAATATTTGACTTAAACTTTGTGCCATTCGTTTTCTTCACAGCCACTTCCTTGATTTCTTTCTAGTCTCCCGAGAATCTGGTCATCTCCATATTTTTAGCAAATGTATTCCATAGTTTCCAGGAAAACGAACAGTTCCCAAAGAGATGATCAATTGTTTCTTCATTCCCTTCACACATCAGACAACTTGAATCCGAAATTTCCATGTACTTCCTGACGCGATCTCTCGTGTTTAGCATTTCCCGAAATTCAAGCCATAGAATGAATTGATGGCTTGGGATAACATTTGACAACCAGAACAGATTAGCTCAATCTATTGTTTGCTCCTTCTCTTAGATGATGTTCTACACTTTTCTTGAAATCATCTTCCCATTTTCCTCGGCTTTCCATCGGTGTACGTATGTTCTTTCGTTCAATTGGATGTTACTAATATGTTCGAGAATGCGCCGCCCCATCGGTATTCGTCTAAGGCGCGAATACAATAACTCGTCTTTAATGTCTCTAACCTTGACAGTTAGGCAGTCCCGCCTGATCCTCACATTTCTGAATTTATTTTTATTGATTAGCGGTTGATTCTCATACCAGGATCATGCCAAAACATTGTATTTCTACCATCTCCCCAGCTAATGTCAAAAAGTCCTACAATATTGTTTCTTAGCTTAAGGATTTTCTTTAATTACCATCTCATACCTTTGCTTATTTTGAATGTCCGAACGCTTGATTCGTGTCTCATTAACCGAGTGTGGACCCACTTGATCCTGAGTGATTCTTGTTTGCTCTCAATGTCCCATAGGTTCTTATATGTCAACGCTTTATTCCATTCAACACAGTTCTTGAGCCCTATGCCACCTTCTTCCTTTGGTTTACAAAGCACGGTTTACTTAACCTTCTTCCCGCCTCTCCCACTACTTCCCCAAATAAATTTTATCATTAGTGCGTCAAGTTCTTTCATTACCTTCTTCGGGAGCACGAGTTTCTGTGACCAGTAACCAATGATTTCCATTAATAAGCTTTTGACCACCTCAATTCTTCCAGTGTATGTAAGTTCCTTTGCTACCCAACCAGGAATTGAGTTCTTCACTTTCTTGATTAGTGGTTTTTAGTGCAAGATTTGGATATGTTTTGCCGTGAGTGGTATGCCTAAGTATTTTACTGGGAAGCTTCATTCTGTGATGTCCATGATGTTAGTGATGTTTGCTCTCGTTTCCTCTTTTACTCTTCCGTAGAATGTCAAGCTCAATAAGATTTTAAATTTTAAATTCTACACCAAATTTCATTAACGCGTGACAATTATAACAATATAATCTATATATGTCTAATAATGCTTAATTTGAGTTTGTCAAGTCGAGAGTTGTGGTTAACTTTGATATATATGTAAGAGTAATGGATACTTTGATTAGATTGTGGGTTGACCAACCCATATAATTAAAACGGTTAAAATAAAATAAAAAATACTATTGGTATGTTTTGAATTTTGTTAAGAAAAAACCTCTTTAACCAACTAAGCTAATAATAATTTATATTTTAAATTTTACACAAATTTGAATGAACCATGAACATTTATAACAATATAATATATATAACATTATTAATAATATCTATCATCATTGATTTTATATAAACTAGCATGTAACTCGTGCATTTGCACGAGTAATGATATAAAATCCAAGAAAAAATATAAAGTTCTAATGGGTAAAATTACCAATCAAACATTGAATTTTGGATCAAATTACCAATCAAACATTTCTTCCATGGAGTTTGCGTATAATATTTCCTAGTCACTAGTATGAAATATTAACACTTTAACCGCTAAACCACTTATGATTGTTGAAATTGTTTTATAATTTTGTGTACACATATATATTTTGATCACTTTCAATTGATATCGGCCTATTATCTATCGAAAAACCACGTCCACTTTATACTTTAAAAATTAAGCATCATTATATATATATATATTAGTTAGTTAAAAAGTTGACTTATATTGTTAAAATATTCTCCATTTATCTAATTTGATGTTGAATTTAAAATATAAAGTGTTATTAGTCTAGTTAAAAAGTTGTATTGTTAGGTTGGAAGTTCCAAACATACATATAACATTTTTAATTTCATTTTTAACCATTTTAAGTTTATGGCGGCTCAACCCAAAATCCGACAGAACTATCCATTTACTCCCACATATATATTCAAATTAAAAACAGATCTCGACCCGACAATCCCGGTAATCCGAACACTTTAAAAATTAAGCATCATAATATATATATATATATATATATATATATAAGTTAAATAAAATTTTAACCTATTAAATCAAATATTATATACATATAAATTAAAATTAGAAAAAGATATATAAAATACAAAAATATTATTTAATAACTTTTTTTTAAAAAAAATAGTTAGAAAAAATATGATATAAATATTTATATATTAAATTTAATTAATAAATATTTAACATTATATAATTATTATATATTAAAAAATAAATTAGAAGATAAATATATTTAATTTAAAAAGATATATATATATGAGAAAAAAAATATTTTTATTAATAAGTCAATATAATATATTAAAAAAAATTAGGATATAATAATAAAGTTATATATATTATTATTATTATATAATATTAGGATAAGAGATATAATTATTTTTATTATATTGGTTTGTATAAGAATAATTTTTTTATATAATATATAAATATATATAGTTATTTAAAATGTAACTTAAAAAATGCCTAAAATGATGATGGTAATGTGATCCATAATAATGAATTAGTGAGGGCGGGTATGATTTTGATCTTTATATTAGACAAAATGAATCGAATTTATTCATTTAAACATTAAATCAACAGTAAGTTAATGAGTGGATATAAGTTATACATTTTTATAATTATATATATAAAATAACTCCCTTTTATGAATTATTTTTAAGAAATAATTATATATATTAATTATTTTATAATCTATATAATTTTTTATTAAATATATATATATATATATAAATATTTAAAAATTAATATGTGATATATTTAAATAAGTTTGAATTTATTATTTTATAATCTATATAATTATATATTAAATATATATAACAACATATTTAAAAATTAATTTATGGTATATTTAAATAAAAATAAATTCTTCCTTTTTATATAATATACGAGGGAATTTGAGGGAGGGAATTTGAGAGAGGGATTGATGTGTTGGAAAAAGATAAAATGTGAGGAGAGAGAAATTTTGTTATTTTTTTTGCTAATCAAATCAAATTGAGCCACATTATTTTGTAAAAGATAAAAATGACTAATAATGATGAATTTGTTAACGTATGTTTAAAATGAAGGTAAGTGTAGTGAGTGATCAAAATAATGAATATATTTAGATAATATTAATTTAGTTTTTATTCATGGTAAATGCATACTAATAAAGGTGCCTTTATGTATTAATAATTTTATAATTTATATAATTATATATATATATATATATATATATATATATATATATATATATATATATATATATATATATATATATATATATATATATATATATATATATATCAACTCATTTAAAAATTAATTTATGATATATTTAAATAAAAATCAATTAATTAATTTAATTATTTGTCTCCCTTTTTATTAATTTTTTTTTCTTCACTAGGTTAAAATATTTCTTTACTTTTTTTATTCATATTTATTAGACATGTTACCGTATTATCTTTTATTTTTTAATTTTTAATCTTATATTTTTTATTTAATTGAATCTTTTTAATAAATTATTATTATATATATATATATATCAACAATTTTATTTGTATTAATTATTTTATTTTATAACTAATATTAAAATTTAAAAATATTCTTACATATCTGTTAGGTTTATGATCGATATTGAAAATAGAGACGGGTCTGACTATTGTTAATAATTTACAAAATTTGATTCGATTTTAACTCAGTTAGAAGTTAAAATCTATTTTTATTCTTCATAAACTTTTGAGAGAATTCAAGTGCGGAACAATTTGTTGGATTTGAAACGTTAGATAGATGAATGCAAATATCCGAAAATAAAGAACACAGAATTTTATGGATGTTCGGAGATAAAACTCATACATCACCCTTCTTCTTCAATAGAAAGGATATTCATTAGAAGTCTTTAAATTGTATAACGCCTACACAAACCCTTTCAGAAACCCAAGACTTAATTGTCCGTCTGTTCTGAACTCATAGCACACACACTACTAAATAGAACACCCTTTGTTCAACTTACAACACACTATTAATAACTATCAGGTAGTTCAGTAAATTATCTCTCAGCTTCACTTAGTGAATTACATAATACGTCTAAGACCACCTGCTTCAGACTATGTCTGAAGTAGTAAAGTTTTTTGGATTTGTGCATGCACAAAACATATAAACATCTTAGTATTATTATAACTAAGTTTATCATAAATCATCAAAAATAATTTCCGCATTGAATAAACTTATTTCCTTAGTTTATTTTAGTCAATTAGATTTGACTCAACAATCTCTCTTTTTGATGATGTTAAAACTTAGTTGAAAGATCGGGAAAAAGAACATATCCATAAATAACAAAAGTTTATATATTAGAAAAAATTAGGAAAGATTCGATTTTACATTTTAGCAAAGATTGCCCATAAAAATAAAAGTTGGGTCTTTCTAGACTAGGTCTTTCCTATCCAGCTCTACCCTTGATGAAGAATCTTTTTGCCTGATCTTCCCCCTGGACACTGGGCCACTTCTTTCCCCCTTTTTGACATCACCGGGAAGGACAAAGTCCTAATATGATCTTTGAGCTCTTTGAAGCACCCTATTTCTTCTCTTAAGCTTTAGTCTACCTATCTTAAGAACATAGTTAAGGACTTTTTGATAGTCCAAGACTTTGGACGACTTAATGAGGACCCCGTGTCTAACATTTGAAAGGAGAAAAGAGAGCAGCATGCTGAGCGGACCAACATACCCAAATGACTTCCTTGGAAAAGAGATCATCTCCACCAAGTTTTTGAAGAGGATTTTCGACCAGTTGATTGTTGTTCCCCTAGTTATAGCAACCATTATCTCAAATACCTTTTTCCAGTAGGAATTATAAGTACTCTTAGCCAAGATTGATTTAGAGATGATGTCGTTGAGGATGGAGAACTCAACTTTTAGAGAAGACTTCAGTCCGTGAGTATCTACAGAGAAGAGATGCCCCTCAAAAGATATATTTGAGAAGACAAGCCTCATCTTAGATAAGACTTTATTAGAAGAGGTAGGGAACTCAGATAACCCTTCCGATGGGAGCCTGAAGAATAGAGCAAAAGTTTCCTCACTGAAGTAGACATTTTCTCCATTAATTTTTGCCAGGATAAGCTTATTATCGATTATCCTTGTAGACCTAAAGAATTCACGAACCTCCGGTTCTTGAATGATGATAGGAGCCCCAAGAAACTTTTCCAAACCCGAAGCTTTAAGAGTTTTAAACATCGTGACCATTTCTAGAATCACCAAAGAGGACACATAATCGAAGTTCACTTGAAGAGTAGATGGTGCAAGAGAGACCATTTCTTGACTTAAGAACGAGTATTAGGATTGCTAAAGGATTTAGACACCTAAGAATCACAAGGGTTTTTCTTAGTGAGAGAAAGCAAGTATTTAGAATCATAGAGAAAATAGCAAGTCTGTTTAGATGTATTAGTTACTCTTTATAGAGTATGAATGACACATGACTATGAAAGTCATCATTAAACGAGAACCGTCATTTAATGTAGAAACGTATTCCCAATAAAATCATAATTAAAAGACGTCAATTAAAAGCCATCATAAAAACTATCATAATTTTAGACGATGAAAAGAAGCGATCCTTCAGATATATTAGTCATCTTTTTAACATTGAAATACACGTGTCTTCAAGTTATTAAAGATATGACTTTTCAATTTTGGACGGGAAAAGTACATGGACAGCTCGTGAGAAGATAAACAGATGTCCCATTCGTCTGAAGATAAAACATCCAAAGACACACGTAGTTAGACGTCTAATATTCCATCCTCATTCCTTGCATCTAAGTTGGGTAGACGTCTAATTAGACAATGTCTAACCGCGCTCCTCTATAGACGTCTAACATGTGTTTGTTTAGACGACGTTTAACCACGAACGTCTACAGACGCTTCAGATGTTTGTCTTATACATAGACGTATAACCAATCTTAAGGCGCAAATTGCTTAAGCAAAAATTCGTCTAAGTACATAGCTCCTTTAGACGACTAATCTTATTAGATTGATTGAGACCTCCGTCTACACACGTCTGTCCAGTCATTTTAAATAACAAATTACCCCTCAATTTATGCATGTTCAGTTAACAAATTAACTGAGATCAACAAGCCCTAAAATATTTCTAAAGTGAGAAAACTTAGTCTCGGAGAGAGGCTTCATAAAAACGTCTACCACTTGCTGATATGTTGGGACATATTCAAGGCGAATATGCTTCCAACTGACATGCTCCCGGATGAAATGGGGTCTAATTTCGATATGCTTAGTCCGAGAGTGCAACACTAGATTGTATGTTATTGTAATCGCACTGGTGTTGTCTCATAAAATTGGTGACTCTTTTGCCTCAATTCCGTAGTCCCTCAACTATTGTTGAACCCACAAGAGCTAAGAACAACAACTACTTGAAGCAAGGTACTCAGCTTCAGCTGTAGACGTGACGATAGACGTCTTCTTCTTGCTGAACCAAGAGATCAAACAATTACCAAGGAACTGACAAGTTCCACTTGTGCTTTTCCGATCAATCTTGCACCCTGCATAATCTGTATCTGAATAACTAGTTATATTAAAACTAGAATCCTTCGGATACCACAGTCCCACATTTGGAGTCACTTTTAAATATTTCAAAATTTGCTTGGCTGCAACATAATGAGATTGTTTAGGATTAGCCTGAAATCTTCCGAAAACGCCGACAACAAACATGATATCTAGTCAGCTAGTAATAAGATAGAGCAAAGAACCGATGATTCCTCTATATGTAGTGATATTACACTTTGGAAATCTTCATCATTTTCGAGCTTGGTGGAGGAGCTCATTGGAGTAGCTACAACCGAGCAATTTTTCATTCCAAACTTCTTTAACAACTCCTTAATATATTTGGTCTGGTTGATGAATGTACCTTCTTCAAGTTGATGAACTTGAGACCGAGAAAGAAAGTTAATTCTCCCATCATACTCATCTCGAATTTGTCCCGCATCAACTTGACAAATTTATCCAATAGTTTGGGGTTAGTTGACCCAAATATGATATCATCTACATAGACTTGAACAAGCAAAATATGAGAGTTTTTAACAAATTAAAACAGAGTTTTGTCTATGGTTCCAATTACAAAATTATGATCAAATAGAAACTTAGTTAAAGTGTCATACCAAGCTCTAAGAGCTTGTTTAAGACCGTATAAGGCTTTGTCAAGTTTAAAAACCTTATTTGGCAATGAATGATCTAGAAATCAAGGTGGTTGTTCAACATATACATCCTCATTTAAAATTCCATTTATAAATGCACTTTTCACATCCATTTGAAAAATTTTAAAATTTTTAAAAGATGCATAAGCTAGGAAGATTCGGATTGCTTCAAGTCTAGCCACATGTGCGAATGACTCCTCAAAGGCAATTCCTTCCTCATGTCTATATCCTTGAGCTACCAATCAGACTTTGTTTCTCACAACTAAGCCATCTTCACTAAGTTTGTTTTGAAAAACCCATCTTGTTCCAATAACCGATTGATTAGTCAGTCTTGGAGTTAGATGCCACACATTATTTTTTTCAAATTGATTCAACTTCTCTTGCATTGCATTAATACAATCTGGATAAAAAATGATTCATTAATCTTCTTTGGCTCAATTTGAGAAATAAAGGCCGAGTTTTCCATTTCATCCAACAATTGATGTCTGGTCCTAAGAGGAGCATTAGGATTGCCAATTATCAATTCAGGTGAATGATTTCTGTTCCATTTGAAGTTTGGTCTAGGAGGATTAGATGTCTGGTTAGAAGGTCCCGCAACATCCGAACTGTCAGCTGATTTGATGTTTGGACATCTGGTTAACTCTCAACCGGATCATCCATCTAATCAGACGAATGAGTTCTATTGACTGGAGCTTCATCATTACTATCAAATTCAAGACTTGACGCTTCTAATCTGTTAGCAAGATCAATGAAATAGTCTGAATTATTTTCAATAGATTCATCAAAAACAACATGATAGGATTCCTCATCAGTTTGTGTTTGATTATTATATACTCTAAGAGCTTTACTAACTGAGAGTAACTTAACATAATTTCAGTATCTTCTTTAGCATCAAAAGCGGTCAAATAATTTTTCACATTGTTATGAATGAAACAATTACACCTGAAAGTTCGAAAGTATGAAACTGTAGGAATTCTTCCATAAAATAGTTCATAAGGTGTTTTGTCAAAGCATTTATTAACTATTGACCGATTTTGTGTATAGCATGATGTGTTTATGGCTTCTGCCCAAAACTTCTGAGAACACTTGAGTCGGAAAGCATAGACCTCGCTGCTTCTGATAGGATCGGCTTTATCGATAGAGACGAGGGTCTGGCTAAGGATGAAGGCTTATGAAAAACGGTTTGAAAGAAATCATGTTATGGATTTAATTCGCTTTCTATTCTACACAAACTTGTGTAAACACTTGAAACGGATTCAAGGCGGAATTGTTTACTTGGGTTTGAAGCACAAGATGAAATAAGAAAAGATGACAGAAAATGAAGAACACAGCAGTTTGTTTATGGATGTTCAGAGAAACTCTCCTACGTCACCCCTTCTTCCAACCACCAGAAGGATTCACTATATGATGAGAATCAAATACATTTTACACACACACTTAGCTCACTATTGAACAAAACACTTTCTGTTCAATTACAAGAAGATGAAGAATATCACTCAACTAATGGTGTTTTTGATTCTAGCTCTCTCTCTCGATTCACACACAGTACAATTAGAAAGAAGCTTCAAGAAAGTAAGTTCAGTAAGCAAGATGATTGAGTAGTCTCTCTCTGCAAAATCAGAATGCTTGTTCGTAAGGCTGCTTGAAAAACCGATGCTTCGTCCGTTGCTCTAAGAATTTGTTAAATACTGATGAGGAACTAACGGTCGAATCTTCAAGAATGATACGTGGCGCTCTTCCATTGGAGAGCCTCCATTGTACACAACAGACTCTGAGCACAACGATCGTGGCCGTACCGAACTGGTAGTGCGCCGAATATTCCATCAGGTATGTACCTGCAAAAATGTTAATGTGAGGAAAATTCCCTTACGTGGCATTCCTTGATTGGATGCATATAGCTGTTGTACTGATCTTCACAGGAAAGTGGAGTAGAAGTAGGGTACAGCTATAGTACGTGAGTAGGAGAAATGCTAGATTCAAGCGTACTACTTGAACAGAGCATTAGACGTATTTCAGTTAGACGGATCAGTCTAATGAAATAAGTCAACTCCTTCTGATGAAAAACGTCTATTAGACCGCCTGGTCTAATGTAATTAGACTCGCGTCTAATATCAATAACCATTAGATGGGTACGTCTAACTCCACTAAGTTAGACTACCATGTCTAATTCCGGTTCTATCTCAGACTTGTCTGAAGGAGTTAGACTCACGTCTAACTTTCAATTAATTAGACAACCCGTCTAATTATAATAACCATTAGACTGGTACGTCTAACTCCACTGAGTTAGACTACCACGTCTAATTTCGGTTCTACCTCAGACTTGTCTGAAGGAGTTAGACTCACGTCTAACTTTCAATTAATTAGACAACCCGTCTAACTATAATAACCATTAGACTGGTACGTCTAAATCCACTGAGTTAGACTACCACGTCTAATTCCAATTCTACCTCAGACTTGTCTGAAGGAGTTAGACTCACGTCTAACTTTCAATTAATTAGACAACCCGTCTAATTATAATAACCATTAGACTGGTATGTCAAACTCCACTGAGTTAGACTACCACGTCTAATTCCGGTTCTACCTCAGACTTGTCTGAAGAAGTTAGACTCACGTCTAACTTTCAATTAATTAGACAACCCGTCTAATTATAATAACCATTAGACTGGTACGTCTAACTCCACTGAGTTAGACTACCACGTTAATTCCGCGTATTCATTAAACTACCCGTCTAATTCTTTACACGTATATTAGACTTACACGTCTAACTCCGATGAGTTAGACTGTACGTCTAATTCCATTAGACACACGTCTAATTCCGTGTATTCATTATACTACCCGTCTAATTTTTTACACGTCTATTAGACTTACACGTCTAACTCCGATGAGTTAGACTGTACGTCTAATTCCATTAGACCCACGTCTAATTCCGTGAATTCATTAGACTACCCGTCTAATTCTTTACACGTCTATTAGACTTACACGTCTAACTACGATGAGTTAGACTGTACGTCTAATTCCATTAGACTTGCGTCTAACTTAATGCGAATGGAGATCAAAATCGGTCTAATGAACCTCATTAGATCCAAGTCTAAAGACATGTTGTCTTAATACACCTGTATCAAAACACATAAATTATTTCATCATCAAAATATCAGTGGGTAATTATTTCAACACTTAGTCAAAATAATTTGACCCAACAATTTCCCCCTTTTTGATGAAGAAATTGCAAACCTGCATATATACAACACAGCATGCATTCATCCAATAAATAAACAAACAACTTGTTCACTTACACCAACCATTCAAAAGAGCCAGTATTCGAAAAAATTATAAAAACCATGTTCAATAAAGTTTAAACAGAGTAAAAGAAGAGAGATCATTGTACTTCCCTTTTCACTCGAGGATCGGTTGGACTCATTTCTTGTCCGGGAAGCATGTTCATGAAGTGAGGATAGCCGCGACCACCACGACCTCCTGCATTTGATCTTCCTCCACGCTCAGCAACGTTGCCGCGTCCACCTTGATCAGCATTAAACAACCTACTCCGGCCGCCACCATTTCTTCCACAACGCTCAGAACCACTTCGACCACCGCCTCTCTTGGTTGGCCTAGGATTATCATCAAAATTGTGGTACGCCTGTATCTGGTTCCGGTTGTTACGCCATCATTTCTCCTGCTAGACTCACCTTGAACTGGTCGAGGTTGAGCACTTTCAGCATTGCCTAAGGCATCTTCCTTAGCTTGAAACTTCCTGGCGAGGTTCTCGGCAAAAGCTTGTCGTTCATTGTCATTTCTACTCATGCAACCTTGCATTTCTACCAGCCGATTCTTCACCAAGGCGAATTCATCCAAAGTTTCCTTGTGTCGTTCGTCATTGATGTGCCTCTCAATGTCAAACAGTTCAGTTTGATGGCTGAGGCATTTATGTTCAAACTTTGAAAACTTTACATTTGAGACATGGGTCTCATACGTATTCATCATCAGGGTCTTATCCAGCTCAGTTAAGATCTTGAACATGTTGCTGAAATTTGCTTTATCTTCTTCCCTAGAGATCATTGATTGGCACATGGTCTTCTACATTGAGGAAAGCATAGACCTCATTGATTTTAGCATTTTATCTCTTCCATCAGATGGACCTTCATGGGAAGACACTTCTTCAAAATCTGCAGCCATACTTTGAATAGACTCAAAGTTTGTATGAACCTGCAATGAGTTCTCGGGCTGATGAACTTCAGCATCCTTAGCCGCTTTCTCTTGTGCCTCTTCATTGTCAACTTCTCTTTGTGCTCTTTCGAATCTTTCGAGCAAGCTTCCAGAATAATGACGAGGAGTGGTTATATTTTCATGAACACTTCCCACAACACCTTTGGAAAATAAGTAGGTCTTAACAAACTTCGGTTGCTCATCCTGTTCCTCCTCAGACGAGGAACTTTCTTCTTCACCACTTTTTTCTTTAGAGGGTTCCCCCTCAGTTCTTGCAGTCTCTGGCTGAGTTGCCTCGGCCAGTGTTTCTTGAACACCCTCTATTCTCGCAACAGGAGTTATAATCACATCGTCTTCATTAGGAGCTTTCAAAGCCTCCTCGGCTACACCTTCCACGATTCCTTCTTCAACATTTGTTACAAGAACTTGTTCAGGCTCTTGAACATTCACCATTGCTTCATCTTCATTGGGAAGCTCTTGAACAGGGTGATCTTGAATGCGTCTCTCTTCGGCAGACAGGGTCCCGAATTCGATCAGGAGAGCAGCATCAGATTCATCGGCATTTGGAATATCCATAGCCTCTTTTACATTGAGCGGTTCTGCGCCAGAGCAATCGGCGCCATGAATATATCTGGAAGCAGCAGAAACATAGCCTTCCAAGATATCATTCAACTTCTTTAACACTTTGGCTTCAACAACTGCTCCTCTTGTGTCAGGGTTGAAGTTTGTTTTCCTGGCTTCATAAATTGGGAACATGGTTTTCCGAAGAATGCAAGCTTCCACTAACTCTCTTTTGTTCAAAGCTTCAGCCACATCTGAAGTTCTTGCCCATTTCAGCACCTTCTTCTCGTTTGCCACTCTCTTCTTCCATTCCTTCTTTATGGCAGCATTGGATAGAGAGTCATTGTATCTAGAGGACAACCTCTCAGAACACCAGGAATCATAGATTCTTAACTTCTCAGATGAGAGAACCTTTACTTGATCCAATATGAGATCAACGATTCCTCTTGCTTCAGACATCTTCTCAGGAGCTTGAAGAGCAGCAAACTTTCCTTTTCCAACAACCTCTACAAGTTTTGGAACAGGTCTTGATTCACCAATAACGATTCCCTTTGCCCCTTTCCTGGCCCACAAAAGTTCGAAGGCCGATTGAGGTCTCAAGCAGAGCTCAGCAGGGAGCTCTCTGCAAACTGTTTTTCCAACCACCAGGGAATCCTTGGGAGTAGGAATAATGGGATCACCAACAGCAAGGATAGGAACAACACCTTGTTCTGGTATAGATGACTCTGTAGCACCGGCGGCTACCTGATCAGATTGGGTAACAGGGGACTCCGCCCTGTTAATAGATTCAACAATTGGACCGGCTGACTCAACAACAGACCCTTCAACAGATTCTCTCAGGGGAGAGAAAACAGATTCAGCTTGTTCCACTTCGGGAACAACAAATTTTGGTACAGCAGCCAAAGACTTAGAAGACTTTACCTTAGCAGATTTAGACGTACGGGGCGCCTTTATCTTCTTCTCCTTTGAGGCATAGGACCTCGAAGGTTTCCTCAGGAAAGTTGAGGGAGTGGATAGAGATGTCATCGGGGTTGCAGCAAATACGCCTGGACCTTGCTTTACCCTTGAATCAACGGATTCTGAGTCCTTCTGACTTGGACTCTTCATGCTTGTGGAACTGGCCTCCGATTCATTCATGGTTCTGGTTCTCTTTGCCCCTGTTGAAACAACAGAAGCAGAAGGCTTCGATCGAGTGGAAGGCCTTCCACCAGTCTGGAAACTAGAGGCCCAGAAGCAGACTCTAGGTTGTTCTTCACTCTGATCAGAGTGCTGGAAACCGTAGATGCTGTAAAAACTCTTGCAGAGTTGATCTGTGCCAGTTCGCCGACAGGAACCTCCAGAAACTTCAACAAGTGGCTCAGTTGAGCTGCATAGGGGATACTCTCCTTGTTACTCTGGCAGATGGAGTAGCACATATTCTGGAACAGGGTATGACCCCAGTTCACTTGGATACCTTTGGAGATGGCGCACATATAGTCAAAACGGTCTTGACTATAGAGGTTGAACGAGCCGGACTTCCCTTGCAGCGCCTTCGCCACAACGTCGTTAAGGAGAATAAAGTGGGGCTTAAATACCTTCTTATATCCATTAACATAGATTTTGGAACCATCAGCAGAGAAGGAAGTCTTCATTTCCTCCATGACTTCAGAAGAGAGCACCAAATCGAACAGATGGCCCTCCGTTGGAAGTTCAAAGAACTCCGCATACACCGCTTCATCAAATGAGATCTCTTTACCATTAACGGTTGTTACGATGGAATCATCCACCATAACCGCCGTTTTAAAGAACTCGCGAAATTCATCTTCATAGAAGATGAACGGTCCGCCCAGATACTTCCTCAACCCAGAATATTCTAGGGTTTGGAACATCTTCACCACTTCCGGTTGATCATAGGAGTATACCGATGGAAAGTCCACCTGCAAAGTACAGTGACCGAGTGTGATTTTCTTCACCATTTTGAGAGAATGTGAATCGATACGATATTTCAGAGAGTTTTAGTGAGAGAAATGCAAGAGAACTAGGGTTCTTAGAGATTTCGAGAGATTGAAAGTTTACAAAATCATGCAGGAATATCCTTATATAGATGAATCATGGAAATATTGAATAACCGTCTATTCAAGG
Organism: Impatiens glandulifera; assembly: GCF_907164915.1. NCBI lineage: Eukaryota > Viridiplantae > Streptophyta > Magnoliopsida > Ericales > Balsaminaceae > Impatiens > Impatiens glandulifera. The sequence continues at coordinate 25,032,218 of NC_061865.1, forward strand.
GGTAAGGCCCATTAATAAATGTTAGACGTCATTTTTCAAGAAGTAATCATTAAAAATGAGGATATATTAGTCATTTTCTTTAAACTTGATAGACATGTGTCTTCATGTTATTAAGAGATGACAGTTCGATATTTTGTGCGGGAAAAGTAGATAGCTCTCAACGTGTGACAACTGTCCCTGATCAGTCTAATCGGCACGTAGTTAGACGTTTTTCTTACTTCACAAATAACACGGCGTCTATTAGACGGATGAGTGTATTAGACGCATACGTCTAATTCCATGTTCATAACCAATCTGTCTAATGTTTATTAGACGTGTACGTCTAATTCCGCATGAACACCACGTGTTAGACGTGTGTTTATTAGATGTGAGCAGTCTTTTGCTCAAGACAAAAAAAACGTCTAACGTCTATTAGACGTGTCCGTCTAATTGCGTGGATATAAAATCTCAACATATAGACTTAGATGTATGAATTGTGAGCAAAAATACGTCTAAGTACACACTTTTTCTCTTAGACACCCTTGTCTAATTATACCGATTAAGGATATTCGTCTAGAGAATATCTTTATTTCCAAAGAAATTTTCCTTCTCAAAAATGAATATGGACATCTAAAGTTTTATAAACAATTTTTGTGGTTCAAAGACCAAAAAGAATTTTTAATAACAAAAAATATTCTTCCAGAATGGCAAGTGCCATTGTTAATCTTCCGGGCTGTGTACTCAAATGAGTACTCTTCTAGCTTCCTTCCTGCTATCCTCCTACATCACCTACAAAATAAACTATTTACAAATCTTGGTCCCCATACTCAATTGGGTCCTCGATCAATTAGTCCCTTAGATCATCTCCAACCCACCTGCAAACCCATCTCCATAATAGGTTTTAACCCTCCAACCCACCTGCAAACTCAACTGCATTTTGAGTTTTTTCGCAAATTCTCTCTCCTCCATACCCAAATTTGCAGGGACACTGTTCACATACTCAAAACTTTTCAAAACTTTCCTTTTAGTCCTTTTAGATTGTTTTTAATTAATTTACATAACTTATTTATATTTTAATTTGTTTACCTATTTTATTTATTTATATAATTTATTTATATTTTACTTTATTTATATGTTTAATTCATGATAATTTTAATTTGTTTATATGATTAATTTATATTTAAATTTGTTTACATTTATATTTTATATTTTGTAAGTATTATAAATTTATAATAATAAACAATATTGTATAAATAATTTATTTATAATTAGAATTTAAAAGTAATTAATAAGTTGTTGTAAAGTTATGGGTTCAATTTGTAATTTTAGCTAAATATATAGACAATATTGAAAAAATTAAAAATTATTATAAAAAGGAATATTCTGAGAATATTCTTTTGAGTTTGAGTTTGGGTTTTTGGGTTGGAGATGAATTACTATTTGATAGAATGTTTACTGCATTGTGGGTTTGAGAATAGGTAGTTGGGTTGGAGATGGCCTTAGGGATCCATATTTGAGTTATTTTGATGGATTTCCCATTTAGTGTTGTGATTAATGCATAAGATTTTGACTTAGCAGACGCCTTCCTGCTAGCCACTGATCCTTTAGTTTTTGAAGAAGGTTTTCTTTTAAAACTCCTTGACTTAGAGTCAGGTTTTAAGTTACCATACTTATTAGCCTTTTCAAGCTTATTCTTAAGCCAGCTAACAGTTGGTGGAACATAAACTATTTCATTTTTAAAAGCCACTTCTTCATGAATGGGATCAGATTCAATGTCAGTCACGCTTCCTTTGACAAAACTTATTGGCTTAAGTTTGTTATTTGGCTTTGACTTTTTGCAGGACAGGTTAGGATCATTGACATCAAATCCCAATCCGGATCTAGATCCAGCAGGTTTCAACATGCTGATCTGATATCTGACAGCATCACCAGACCTTGTCCATGTACAGACAACATAGTTAAGCCTTTTGTTTTCAGATGAAAGGGTTTGAATCTGTTCCTTGAGCATCTCATTTTCAAATGAGATCTCTTCAATTTTCTTTTCAAAAACATGTGACTCTTCCTCTTTAGATTGATTTGGTTCATTTAAATTTGATGAAGATTTAGTTTTATTTAGAGCTTCTGCTAGCTTTCTGTACTCGATGACCATTTCATCTAGTGCAGCTACCAGTTGTTCCCTTGAAAACCTTTCGGAGGAAAAATCAAATACCTCAGTTTCCTGAATTCCTTCCTCATCTTCTCTGGCCATGAAGCAAGTCACGTCTTCTTCATCACTTTCACTAGATGAGAAGTACGAACCACGGCTGCTTCCTCTGCTCTTTCCGTCACCGGCCATAAGAGCTTTCAGCTCTTTTCCATCTTCCTTAGCATCTTCACGCTTTGGCATCCGGCATTCCGATGCGTAATGACCTTTAATACCACAGTTAAAACAAGTAACATTAGCTTTAGATTTTCTATTATCGTTAGAATTTGAAGAGTTTGAGTTAGAGTTGCTCTTCTTCATGAAGTCGCCAAACTTCTTCACAAATAGAGACATGGCATCGCTGCTCAGCTGTTGAGCTGCCATCTTCACGTCCGGAGCAGTTGGTGGCTCTTCAGCAGTCACCAACGCCTTGACAATAATAACGGACGAGGATTGATCTTCTTCCATCCTACAGTTCAGCTCGAACTCGTAGGCCTTGAGGTCCGCGAAGAGATCAAAGAGAGAGATCTTGTTCAGATCTTTGGATTCTCACATCGCCATAGTCTTTATGTCCCATTCCCTTGGAAGAGCACGCATGACCTTGATAGTAAGCTCCTGGTTTCTATAGTTCTTGCCTAAGATGGACAGAGAGGAGACGATCTTGCTGAATCTGGTGTCGAAATCGTTCATTGTTTCACCAAGATGCATTTTGAAGCTGTCGAACTGTTGAGTGGCAACCATGATCTTGTTTTCCTTGATTTGCTCGTTGCCCTCACACAGTTGAGTGAGTCTGTCCCAGACCTCTTTGGCAGTATCACATTCAATGATGTAGTTGAACATACTGTCATCGAGAGATCTGTACAGAACATCAAGAGCCATGTTGTTGAGGTTGTTCTGCCTCTTTTCTTCAGCAGTCCAGTCGGCCTTCTCCTTATCAATCTTGATAGGACCTTCTGTGACAACACTCCACATGTCTAATGAAGAGAAGAGAGATGAGCACAGACTCTTTTCTTCCAAACAATGTAATTTTCGCGATAGAAAGTTGGAATGGCTGTAGCACTGGCATCTTTGGGTATGTTCGACATTTTTCAAGAAAGGTTTGAGAATAGAAACAGGACTCTGATACCAATTGATAGGATCGACTTTATCGATAGAGACGGGGTCTGGCTAAGGATGAAGACTTATGAAAAACGGTTTGAAAGAAATCCTGTTAGGGATTTAATTCTCTTTCTATTCTACGCAAACTTGTGTAAACACTTGAAACGGATTCAAGACGGAATTGTTTACTTGGGTTTGAAGCACAAGATGAAATAAGAAAAGATGACAGAAAATGAAGAACACAGTAGTTTGTTTATGGATGTTCGGAGAAACTCTCCTACGTCACCCCTTCTTCCAACCACCGGAAGGATTCACTATATGATGAGAATCAAATACAGTTTACACACACACTTAGCTCACTATTGAACAGAACACTTTCTGTTCAATTACAAGAAGATGAAGAATATCACTCAGCTAAAGGTGTTTTTGATTCTAGTTCTCTCTCTCAATTCACACACAGTACAATCAGAAAGAAGCTTCTAGAAAGTAAGTTCAGTAAGCAATATGATTGAGTAGTCTCTCTTTGCAAAATCAGAATGCTTGTTCGTAAGGCTGCTTGAAAAACCGATGCTTCGTCCGTTGCTCTAAGGATTTGTTAAATACTGATGAGGAGCTAAGGGTCGAATCTTCAAGAATGATACGTGGCGCTCTTCCATTGGAGAGCCTCCATTGTACACAGTAGACTCTGAGCACAACGATCGTGGTCGTACCGAACTGGTAGTGCGCCGAATATTCCATCAGGGATGTACATGCAAAACGGGTAATGTGAGGAAAATTCTCTTACGTGGCATTCCTTGATTGAATGCATATAGTTGTTGTACTAATCTTCACAGGAAAGTGGAGCAGAAGTAGGGTACAACTATAGCACGTGAGTAGGAGAAATGCTAGATTCAAGCATACTACTTGAACAGAGCATTAGACGTATTTCAGTTAGACGGATCAGTCTAATGAAATAAGTAAACTCCTTCTAATGAAAAATGTCTATTAGACCGTCTGGTCTAATGTAATTAGACTCGCGTCTAATATCAATAACCATTAGACGGGTACGTCTAACTCCACTGAGTTATACTACCATGTCTAATTCCGGTTCTACCTCAGACTTGTCTGAAGGAGTTAGACTCACGTCTAACTTTCAATTAATTAGACAACCCGTCTAATTATAATAACCATTAGACTGGTACGTCTAACTCCACTGAGTTAGACTATCACGTCTAATTCCGGTTCTACCTCAGACTTATCTGAAAGAGTTAGACTCACGTCTAACTTTCAATTAATTAGACAACCCGTCTAATTATAATAACCATTAGACTAGTACGTCTAACTCCACTGAGTTAGACTACCGCGTCTAATTCTGGTTCTACCACAGACTTGTCTGAAGGAGTTAGACTCACGTCTAACTTTCAATTAATTAGACAACCCGTCTAATTATAATAACCATTAGACTGGTACGTCTAACTCCACTGAGTTAGACTACCGCGTCTAATTCTGGTTCTACCTCAGACTTGTCTGAAGGAGTTAGAGTCACGTCTAACTTTCAATTAATTAGACAACCCGTCTAATTAAAATAACCATTAGACTGGTACGTCTAACTCCACTGAGTTAGACTACCACGTCTAATTCCGCGTATTCATTAGACTACCCGTCTAATTCTTTACACGTCTATTAGACTTACACGTCTAACTCCGATGAGTTAGACTGTACGTCTAATTCCATTAGACACACATCTAATTCCGTGTATTCATTAGACTACCTGTCTAATTCTTTACATGTCTATTAGACTTACACGTCTAACTCCGATGAGTTAGACTGTACGTCTAATTCCATTAGACACACGTCTAATTCCGTGTATTCATTAGACTACCCGTCTAATTCTTTACACGTCTATTAGACTTACACGTCTAACTCCGATGAGTTAGACTGTACGTCTAATTCCATTAGACTTGCGTCTAACTTAATGCGAATGGAGATCAAATTCGGTCTAATGAACCTCATTAGATCCAAGGCTAAAGACATGTTGTCTTAATACACCTGTATCAAAACACATAAATTATTTCATCATCAAAATATCAGTGGGTAAATTATTTCAACACTTAGTCAAAATAATTTGACCCAACAACTTCCTTCAGTGTTCTGACTCTTGTCTCAGCAATACCATTTTGTTGTGGAGTTCTGACACTGAACAAATTGTGTTTAATACCAGACTCCTCGAGATAAGAAGTTAAGCATTTATTGGTGAACTCTGTTCCCCGGTCACTTATAATCTTGATAATGCTTAAAGATTTTTCGTTTTGAAGTCTCATAAGGATCTTAATTAAATTCTCATCCGTCTGATCCTTAGAGTGTAAGAAATAACCCACGTACATCTTGAAAAAATCATCAATAATGACTAGGGTGAATCTCATTCTTCCCAAGGTTTTTATAGAAATTGGACCGAATAGGTCCATGTTTAGAAGTTTCAAGCATCAGTTGGACTGAGATTTCCCTTTATTTTTGAATTTTGATTTGATGTGCTTGCCTATCTGGCAAGCATAATGATAGGATTAACTTTATCGATAGAGACGAGGGTCTGGCTAAGGATGAAGACTTATGAAAAATAGTTTGATAGAAATCTTGTTAGGGATTAATAATATCTCTTTCTATTCTACGCAAACTTGTGTAAACACTTGAAACGGATTCAAGGCGGAATTGTTTACTTGGGTTTGAAGCACAAGATGAAATATGAAAAGATGACAGAAATGAAGAACACAACAGTTTGTTTATGGATGTTCGGAGAAACTCTCCTACATCACCCTTTCTTCCAACCACCGGAAGGATTCACTATAAGATGATAAGAATCAAATACAGTTTACACACACTTAGCTCACTATTGAACAGAACACTTTCTGTTCAATTACAAGATAAAGAATATCACTCAGCTAAAGGTGTTTTGATTATAGCTCTCTCTCTCGATTCATACACAGTACAATCAGAAAGAAGCTTCACATAATAAGTTCAGTAAGCAAGATGATTGAGTAGTCTCTCTCTACAAAATCAGATTGCTTGTTCGTTTTACTTAGTAAAATGCTTGAAAAACCGATGCTTCGTCCGTTGTCCTTAAGATTGGTTAAATACTGAGCAGGAGCTAACGGTCGAATCTTCAAGAATGATATGTGACACTCTTCCATTGGAAAGCCTCCATTGTACACATCAAGGTTCTGAGCACAAGGATCGTGGCCGTACAGAACTGGTAGTGCGTCGAATATTCCATCAGGGATGTACCTGAGGAAAATTCTCTTACGTGGCATTCCTTGATTGGATGCATATAGCTGCTATACTAATCTTCACAAGAAAGTGGAGCAGAAATAGGGTACAGCTATAACACGTGGGTATGAGAAATGCTAGATTCAAGCGTACTGCTTAAACTGAGCATTAGACGGATTTCAGTTAGACGGATTTGTAAAAATCAGTCTAATGAAATAGGTCAACTACTTCTAATGAAAAACATATATTAGACCGCCTGGTCTAATAGAATTAGACTCGCGTCTAATTACAATAACCATTAGACCGACACGTCTAACTCCACTGAGTTAGACTTCACGTCTAATTCCGGTTCTACCTCAGACTTGTCTGAAGGAGTTAGACTCACGTCTAACTTTCACTAATTAGACCACACGTCTAATTATTCAATAACCATTAGACTGGCACGTCTAACTCCACTGAGTTAGACTGGCACGTCTAATTCTGGTTCTACCTCAGACTTGTCTGAAGGAGTTAGACTCACGTCTAACTTTCACTAATTAGACCACACGTCTAATTATTCAATAACCATTAGACTAACACGTCTAACTCCACTGAGTTAGACTGGCGCGTCTAAATTCAGTTCTACCTTAGACTTGTCTGAAGGAGTTAGACTCACGTCTAACTTTCACTAATTAGACCACACGTCTAATTCCGGTTATCAATTAGACTACCCGTCTAATTACAAATATATTAGACTACACGTCTAACTCCGATGAGTTAGACTGTACGTCTAATTCCGAATATATTAGACTTACGTCTAATTCCATTAGACCCATGTCTAATTCTGTGTATTCATTAGACTTGCGTCTAATTCTTTACAACTATTAGACTACACGTCTAACTCTGATGAGTTAGACTGTACGTCTAATTCTATTAGACTTGCGTCTAATTCCGTGTATTCATTAGACCATCCGTCTAATTCTTTACATCTATTAGACTACACGTCTAACTCCGATGAGTTAGACTGTACGTCTAATTTTATTAGACTTATGTCTAATTCCGTGTATTCATTAGACTATCCGTCTAATTCTTTACATATATTAGACTACACGTCTAACTCCGATGAGTTAGACTGTACGTCTAATTCTATTAGACTTACGTCTAATTCCGTGCGAATGAAAATCAAAATCAGTCTAATGACCCTCATTAGATCCAAATCTTATAACATATTGTCTTGATACACCTGTATCGACACTCATAAGTTATTTCATCATCAAAATATCAGAGGGTAAATTATTTCAACACTTAGTCAAAATAATTTGACCCAACACAGAACATACATTGTCCTTTGAAAACTTCAAATTATGTAAACCAGAAACTAAATTAGGCACACAAATGTTGTTAATGGTTTAAAATTAAGATGATTTAATCTCTTATTCCATTGCCAGTTTTGATCATGTTTGGCTATTATATATACGAGATTAGATATCTTATTTTTCTAGTTCATTTTGTAAAAATTTCCTACTCTACTTCCGGTCAGTAGATTGTTACCCTACAGATCCTTAACCAGACATGTATGCATTTGAAAATAAATAGTAAATCCATTATCACATAATTGGCTTATACTAATTAGTTTGTAACACATGTTTTCAATAAGTAACACGTTATTAATGGTTAAATTATCATGGATAATCTTACCCTTACCCATGGTCTTGCCCTTGTTGTTGTTACCAAACGTGATCTTAGGCCTTGAGTAATTCGTAACTTCAGTCAGAAGCCGTCTATCTCCAGTCATGTGTTTGGAACATCCAGTATCCAGATACCATACTAATTCATCCAAGAAGCTTATCTATTGTACCTACACAAATACATATTTAAACCTTTTTGGTACCCACATTCACCAGGTTTTCAACAAGTAACACGTTGTTCATGGTTAAAATACCATGGATAATCTTACCTTACCCATGGTCTTACCCTTGTTGTCGTCACCAAACGTGATCTTAGGCCTTGAGAAATTCGTAACTTCAGTCAAAAGTCGTCTATCTCCACTCATGTGTCTAGAACATCCACTATCCAGATATCATACTAATTCCTCCAAACATCTTATCTGTTGTATCTATACAAATACATATTTACAACTTTTTGGTACCCACATTTATTTGGGTCTTTTGTCAATCAGTCCCTTAGGAATCTATATTTGAGTTATTCTAATGGATTTCCCATGTTGTGTGGTGATTAGTGCGTATGATTTAGACTTAACACACGTCTTCCTACTAGCAGCTGATCTATTAACCTTATTGGATGGTTTTTTTAAAACTCCTTGACTTCCTGTTAGGTTTTGTTTTGCTAGACTTGTTGGCTGCTTTATTCCTAGGTTTCAGTCAGCTTTCAGTTGACTTGATATAAATAATTTCATCCTTTAAGGTTAAGTCTTCCTAGCTTGGATTAGTGTCTTTATCAGTTAAATTCCCTCTGACAAAGTTTATTGGCTTAAACTTGTTCGTTGTTGAGTTTAATATTTCACAAACTTGTCTGGGCTAACATTATAAAATCCTAAACCGGATTTGCATCCAGCATGCCTCATCATACTTATTTAATGTCTGATTACATCTCCAAACTGAAAGGATCAGCTTAATCAATAGAGACGGGGTAAGGCTATTGATGAAGGCTTAAGAAAAATAATTTGATAGAAATCCTGTTTAGGATGTAAATAACTTTTTATTCTGCGCAAACCCTTGCAAACACTTGAAACAAAATAAAGTGCGGAAAATGTTTGAAGCTTAGGATCAAGAATGAGAAGATGATTGAATGAAAAATACACAACAGTTTATTTATGGATGTTCGGAGAAAACTCTCCTACGTCACCCCTTCTTCCAACCACCGGAGGGATTCACTATAATATACTTTGAATCAAATACAGTTTGCACGAATAGCTCACGGTTGAACAGAACAAACTCTATTAAACATACAATATGATGAAGAATATAGCTCAGCTAAAACGATGCTTTGATTCTAACTCTCTCTTGATTAACACACAATAAAGTAAGAAAGCAACTAACAGTTTTTAAGTTTGAAAGTTTGAGTGTTCGATTTCTGGTTGTTCCGGCTAAAATGTCTAAAATTTCGTCCGTTGTCCTTGAGATTCTTTAAATAAAGATCATGTACCAATGGTCGAATCTTCATAATGACACGTGACTTACTTCTATTTGAACACCTCCATAGTACACAGCAGACTCTGAGTACAAGGATCGTGAACACCTCCATATGCGTGAACACCTTCTGAATATTTTCTTATGTGGCATTGATTAATTGGTTGCAACTAGATGTCGTACTAATCTTCACTGGAAAGTGGAGCAGTAGTAGCGTACAACTAGTAATCGTGGGTAGGCGGGTGCTAGCTTCAAGCAATTGCTTAAGCATGGCATTAGATGTATTTCACTTAGACGACCTCGTCTAATGAAATTAGACATCCCCGTCTAATAACAAGATCCATTAGACCACCTGGTCTAATGGGATTAGACAACGCATCTAATTACGGTTCCCTTCAAACTAATCTGAAGGAGTTAGACTGCACATCTAACTTTCTCTTTCCATTAGACTTCACATCTAATTACACTTTCTTTCTAACTAATCTTAAGGATTTAGACTACACGTCTAACTCTCATCTAGTTAGACTGCACGTCTAACTCCGCTAATTAGACTACACGTCTAACTCCGTGTATTAGATTGCACATCTAACTCTGTGTGTTTTCTTGTACGTGTAACTCCGCTGCACGTCTAACTTCGCTAGTTAGACTGCACGTCTAACTAAGTGTGTTAGATTGCACGTTTATCTCCGCTAGTTAGACTGCACGTCTAATTACGTGTGTTAGACTGCATGTCTAACTCCGCTAGTTAGACTGCACGTCTAACTACGTTAGTTAGACTGCACATCTAACTACGTGTGTTAGACTGCACGTCTAACTCCGCTAGTTAGACTGCACATCTAACTCCGCTAGTTAGACTGCACGTCTAACTCCGCTAGTTAGACTGCACATCTAACTCCTCTAGTTAGACTGCACGTCTAACTCCGTGCGTTAGACTGCATGTCTAACTCCGCTAGTTAGATTACACGTCTAACTCACCAATCCCTCTAATGAAACTCATATAGACTTAGTCTAATATAACCTATTTTTGATACACCTGCACCAAAAACAATTAGACGGCTTTGATTAGGTTTTTAACTCATCAAATCATCAAAATTCCATAAGTCAAAATACTTTGACAGTTATTCAAAATAACTTGACCCAACAATTTCCCCTTTTTTGATGATGAGATTAAAACCCTGCATAGATAACAAATTAAGCATCCATCATATAAAATTGATAGTAAAACTTGTTCATCCATCTTATATAGAAACTTTTCCAAACAATCAATATTCAGAAACCATGTTTAGAAAACCAAAATCATAAACTAACGGAGTATAGATTTAAGGAGGAGAGATTATTGGTCTTCCCTTTTCACTCGAGGATCGATTGGAAATCGTGATCCTTCATAGCTGAGGTCTTCACCGGTTAAAAGGTTTTGGAACGGAGGAAGAGCGCGTCCACCACGACCGCTTCCGCTAGTTCGCCCACCACGATCACCGCTAGTGCTTCAGCCTCCGCGATCACCACCGTTGTGACCTCCACCTCTTTTGGCTGGCCTTGGGTTGACATCATCGGTTGGCCTTCGCTTAGTTCTAGTGCCGGTTGCTACACCATCACCTCTTCTTTCTCTAACAGCCTCACCATGAGTGATGCGATTCTGCTCTTGCTCAATAGCAACGTTAGCATTCTCTTTAGCTTGAAACTTCCTTGCAAGAGTCTCATCATTTTCTAATCTTTCAATATCATTTCTTCTCATGCTGCCTTGAATTTCCACCATCTGGTTTAGAACCAAACCAATTCTCTCCATCACTTCTCTTTTAAGAGCAACATTAATTTGTCTCTCAACGTTCATTATCTCAGAATGTCGATTGAAGAGATTCTTTTCAAATTTGGAAAAAATTGAATTGGAGATATGAACCTCATACGTATTCTTCTTCAACGTCTGCTCCAACTTTTTAAGAGTTTTAACATGTTCAGCAAAATCCTTTTTGTCCTTTTTCTGGGTCTTCATGATCTTCACTATATTCGATCCCAGAATTGATACATTCTTTTGGAGCATTGTTAACAATGATGTCATCGACTTTATGAGCTTGGTACCGTCAGCCGAAGATCCTTCATTGGATGAATTCTCTTGCGAATCTACTGCAACAGTCTGAATGGGGCTAAATTGGGTATGAACCTGCATGGACTTCTCAGGTTCATCCTTCTCAGACTCACCATCAGATTGGTCTTGTTCTTCTTCTTCTAACTCTTTCTCTACCCTCTCAAACCTCTCGAGCAAATTTCCTGAGTTGTGATAAGGATTGAGAATATTCTCATGAATATTTGCAGCATTGATATTGGGGAATGGTAGAGGCTTGGACGTTCGTGCATTTTGATCTTGTTCCCCCTCAGATGAGGAACTCTCCTCAGCTTCTTTGTCTTTTGAGGGTTCCCCCTCGAAATGAACTACACTCGGTTGAACGACATCATCCTTCATTGCTGAAGAAAGCTCTACTCCGAGAACAGGGGATTCTACCACTTCATTTTCTTTAGTGTTAAGAGCTTGAACGGGCTCTTCAATAATTTCCCTTTCTTGAGTGACAAGAGCTTGAACGGGCTCTTGATCAGCGACTTCTTCACGAGCTTGAACTTGCTCATGAATAGCTTCTTCTTCTTCAATGGATGGGTTGGATTGAATAGGTTCCACATATTGCTCAATTATAGGTTGAGCCAAAAGACGTCTTTCTTCTGTAGAGAGACTTCCAAGTTCTATTAGAAGAGCAGCATCTTGCTCATTGTATCAGCAGGGTCATCAGAAATGTCCATTGATTTGTCTTCATCTGAGGAAATACCAAAAGAGCTAGCTCCTAAGCAGTTAGCTCCATGAACATACCGGGTGACTACAGAAATATAGTCTACCATGATCTCGTCTAACCTCTTCAAGGCTTTTTCTTCAGCTTTTGCACTCTTCTCAAGAGGATTAAAATTTTCTTTTCTAGCATGAAGAATCGGAAAGAAAGCTCTTCCTCTCAGATTAGCTTCCACCAGCTCTTTTCTCTTCAGAGCTTTAGATACTTCCGAAGTTTTGGCCCATTTCAGGACTCTCTTTTCATTTACAACAAGCTTCTGCCATTGACTGCTTACTCCGAAACCCGTGATGACCTCATCATACTTCATTGACAATCTATTCAGGATCCAATAGTCAAAGATCTCTATCTTTTCAGCAGCTATCGCCTTGGCCTGATTCATCATGAGGTCAACAATACATGTTGCCTCAGAAACTTCTTCATTAACAAATGTTACAACATCCTTCCATTTTCCAATAACCTCAACAGGCTTTGGAAAGGGCCTTGGTTCCCCAAAAACAATTACACCAGATTGTCTTGTGGAACGCATCAATTCATGAGCAAACAGGGGTTTCTTGAAGAGTCTAGGCGTGGGTACGGCTGGAGTAAGCTTATCAGTCACGATGGAATCTTTTGGAATAGGATTTGAAGCGGAAGACTCTTTGACAGACACAGAGAGAGCCTTTTCAGCAGCACCACCAGGAACAAGGGTAAGATCTGCACCTTATTCTGGTTGAACGAACTCTGTAGCACCAGCGACTACCAAATTAGATTGGCGAACAGAAGACGCAGCCCAGTCATAATTTTCAATATTTGGACCAGCTAACTCAACAGCCGGCCCGACAGCAGATTCCTCAACAGGAATTTCATTAAATTTTTCTTGTTCCATCTCTAGAGCATTAAATTTAGACACTTCGGGAAGAGTTAGGGGAGTGATTTACCTTTGATGATGCTTTCATCGATTTAGACGCCCTTGGCACCTTTGATTTCTCTCCTCTCGAAACAGAGAATCTTGAGGATTTTCTTAAATGACTCGCCGGAGGAGACAGAGGAGTAATGGGGATGGATGCAAGTTCGACTAGACCCTGCCTAACTCTAGAATCGACTGTTCCAGAATCTTTCTTTTAAGAGCTCTTTAGGCTAGTAGAACTGGCCTCTAATTCGTTAACTGTCTTCGACCTCTTGGCTCCTATCGACAGAATGGAAGCGGCTGGCTGTCTAGATCGGGTAACAGACCTTCCACCTGTATGTTGGCTAGAAGCACCTGAGGGCGATTCTTTAAGGTTCTTCATTTTGAGTAGGGTGTTGGCGACTATGAAAACCGTATACACCCTATTCGAGTTAATCGGTTCAGGTTCCTCCATTGGTACCCCCAAATGCTCCAACAAACGGCTTAATTGGGCAGCGAAGTTTATACTCTCCTTGTTCTCCTGGTTGATAGAGAAGCAAAGGTTCTGGAACAATGTTGAGGCCCAGTTGACCTGGATCCCCTTTGAAATAGCACACATATTGTCAAACTGATCTTGACTATAGAGATTGAACGATCCAACCTTCTCTTGAAGCGCTTTCGCCACCACATCATTTAGCAGAATAAATTGCAGTTTGAGAACCTTCTTATTTCCGTTCAGTCGGATCGCCGAACCATCGGCTGAGAAAACCTTCCTCATTTCTTCCGTTACCTCCGATGACAGATGCCTGTTGAAAGTATGCCCCTCCGACGAAAGTTCAAAGAACTCCGCGTAGGAAGCTTTGTTAAAGGAGAAATTCGTGCCGTTTACAGTTGCTACAATGGAATCGCCCACCATTGTCTCTGTTTTGAAGAACTCCCGTACTTCCTTCTCATTCAAGATGAACGGACCGCCAAGATATTTGCCGAGACTGGAATATTCGAGGGTTCTGAACATCTCTACCACCTCTTGCTGATCGAAGGAATATACCGACGAAAAATCAACCTGCAAAGTACAATGACCCAACGTGATTCTCTTGTTTCCCATTTTCAGTAGAATATGAACAAACACAGGATTAACTAGGGTTTTTGAGAGAGAAAATCAATGAAATCTAGGGTTCTTAGAAATCTTGAGTGAGAAAAAGTTTTCAATCTCATGCAAAAATGTCCTTATATAGACTATCAAGAGTCATATAGGATAACCGTCGTTTTTCCTAAGGGTATGGCCCATCAATTAATATTAGACGTCCTTTCCAAAGAGTCATCATTATATTGAGGGTATATTAGTCATTCTCTCTTAACTTGAAAGACATGTGTCTTCATGTTATTAGGAGATGACTATTTTTATGTTTGAGTGGGAAAATTAGATATCACATCACGTGGGACAATTGTCCTTGATCAGTCTAATGAACACGTTGTTAGACGTTTTTCTTACTTTCACTACTATGAAAACTCAACGTCTATTAGTTGCGAGGGTCTATTAGACGCAAGCGTCTAATCTAGTGTCTTAAAATACGTTAACGTGTATTAGACGTCGACGTCTAATTACGCATGAACAACACGTATTAGACGTGTGTTTGGTTAGATGTGAGCATCGACTTGCTCTAGACATAAAAACGTCTAACGTCTATTAGACGTGTACGTCTAACCGCGCAGGTTATTCACCAAACACAGACTTATATGCATAGAGTGTGAGCAAAAATACGTCTTAGTACATGATTTTTAGACGACCTCGTCTACTAAATCGATTAAGGCCTTTCGTCTGAGTGTATCTTTATTTCCAAAATAAGTTTTCCCTCTCATTTTTGTGCATGTACAAAATGAATAAACAAATGTTTTAGGGTCTTAATGACCAAAAAATATTTTTAACACATAAAAACATTTAATCCACTAGAATGGAAAAGGCCATTGTTGATCTTCTAGGCTTTATACTCAAAAGAGTATTCTCCATGCTTCCTTCCTGTAGCCCTCATGCATCACCTACACAAGAAACTATTTACAAACTTTGGTACCCACATTCAATTGGGTCCTCGATCAATTAGTCCTTTAGGAATCCATATTTGAGTTATTCTGATAGATTTTCCATTTTGTGTTGTTATTAATGCGTATGATTTTGACTGAGCAGACGCCTTCCTGCTAGCCATTGATCCCTTAGCCTTTGAAGAACATTTTCTTTTAAAAGTCCTTGACCTTGAGTCAAATTTTAGATTGACAGACTTGCTGGCTCCTTCTAACTTATTCTTCTGCCAGCTTACAGTCAGCGAAACATAATTTATTTCATTCTTAAAAGTTACTTCCTCTTGAATGGGATTAGATTCAATATCTGTCAAACTCCCTTTAACAAAGCTTATCGGCTTAAGCTTGTTAGCTGCTGAGTTTGACTTTTTGCACGAGCGGTTTTGGTCATCGCCATCAAATCCTAGACCGGATTTAGATCCAACAAGTTTTAACATGCTGATCTGATATTTGACAACATCTCCAGACCTTGTCCAAGCACTAACAACATAGTTTAGCCATTTGTTTTCAGATGAAAGAGTTTGGATTTGTTCCTTGAGTATTTCATTCTCGAATGAGATCTCTACTACCATCTTTTCAAAATCATTTGATTCTTCAGTTTGAAATAAAATCGGATGAGGTACTTTTGGTGACGATTTTGTTTCATTTAGAGATTCTGTTGGCTTTCTGTACTCGATGACCATGTTATCTAGTGCAACTGCCAGTTGTTCCCTTGAAAACTTTTCAGAAGAGAAGTCAAATACATTAGTTTCCTGAGTCTCTTCTTCATCACTATCACTAGATGAGAAGTAGGAATCTCGGTTGTTTCGTTGGTTCTTCCCGTCTCCCGCCATAAGAGTCTTCAGCTCTTTTCCTTCCTTCTTCTTATCTTCACGTTTTGGCTTCCGACATTCCGATTGGTAATGACCTAAAATTCCACAGTTATAACACTTAACATTAGCTTTGGATTTCTTATTATAATTATAATTTGAAGAGTTTGAGTTAGTGTTGCTCTTCTTCATGAAGTCGCCAAACTTCTTCACAAAGAGAGACATGGCATCGCTGCTCAGCTGCTGAGCTACCATCTTTACATCAGGAGCTATTGGTGCCTCTTTGGCATTCACCAATGTTTTGGTAATGATAATGGATGTGGATTGATCTTCTTCTATCCTACAGTTCAACTCGAACTCGTAGGCCTTAAGATGAGCGAACAAGTCGAAGAGCGTGATTTTGTTGAGGTCTTTGGATTCCCTCATCGCCATCGTCTTGATATCCCATTCTCTGGGAAGAGTACGCATGGCCTTGATAGCAAGCTCTGTGTTGCTATAGGTCTTTCCAAGAATAGACAGGCTTGAGACAACTTGGCTGAACCTCGTATCGAACTCGTTCATTGTTTCTCCAGGACGCATTTTGAAACTGTTGAACTGTTGAGTGGAAACCATGATCTTGTTTTCCTTGGTTTGCTCATTGCCCTCACACAGTTGAGTGAGTCTGTCCTAGATCTCTTTAGCAGTATCACACTCGATGATGTAGTTGAACATGCTATCATCAAGAGATCTGTACAGAACATCTAAAGCCATGTTGTTGAGGTGTTCTTACTATTTTCTTCACTGGTCCATTCGGATTTCTCCTTATCAATCTTGATAGGACCATCTGTGATAACACTCCACATGTCGTCATGAAGAGAAGAAAGATGAGCACAAACTATCTTCTTCCATACGATATAGTTTTCTCGAGAGAAAGTTGGAATAGCGATTGCACTGTCATCTTTGGTTATGGTCGTCATTCTTTAGGAAAAGTTTGAGAATAGAAATAGGGCTTTAATACCAATTGAAAGAATCAGCCTAATCAATAGAGACGGGGGTAAGGCTATTAATGAAGGCTTAAGAAAAACGATTTGATAGAAATCCTATAAAGGACTTAAATCACTCTCTATTCTGCGCAAACCCTTGCAAACACTTGAAACAAAATCAAGTGCGGAAATGTTTACATAGGTTTGAAGCATAAGATCAAGAATGAGAAGATGACAAAATGAAAAAGACACAACAGTTTGTTTATGGATGTTCAGAGCAAACTCTCCTACGTCACCCATTCTTCCAACCACCAAAAGGATTCACTATAATATGCTTTGAATCAAATACAGTTTGCACGAATAGCTCACTGTTGAACAAAACAGACTCTGTTCAACTTACAATATGATGAAGAATATCACTCAGCTAAAACGATACTTTGATTCTAACTCTCTCTTGATTAACACATAGTAAAGTTAGAAAGTAGCTAACAGTTTTTAAGTTTGAAAGTTTGAGAGTTCGATTTTTGGTTGTTCCGGCTAAAACGTATGGCAGTTCGTCTGTTGTCCTTGAGATTCTTTAAATAAGGACACATGTCTTACTTCCATTGGAACGCCTCCATAGTACACATCAGACTCTGAGCACAAGGATCGTGACCGTATCAATCTGGTAGTGCGCCGAATATTCTTCAGGGATATACCTGCAAAACCAAGTAGTGAGAAGAATATTTGCATACGTGGCATTGATTAATTGGTTGCAACTGGCTATCGTACTGATCTTCACTGGAAAGTGGAGTAGGAGTAGCGTACAACTAGTAATCGTGGGTAGGCAGGTGCTAGCTTCAAGCAACTGCTTAAGCATGGCATTAGATGTATTTCACTTAGACAACCTCGTTTAATGAAATTAGACGTCCCCGTCTAACTCATCAAATCATCAAAATTCTATAAGTCAAAATACTTTGACAGTTAGTCAAAATAATTTGACCCAACACAGACCTTGTCTAGGCACTGACCACATATGTCAACCATTGGTTTTCAAAAAAACAATGTTTCAACCTTTTCCTTGTAGGGGTGTTCAATATTTGGTCTGAACCGAATATCCGACCGAATTCGAATTCACTGAATTCGAATTCACCGAATTCGAATAAACCGAATTCGAATTTCATTTTCGGTTTTTGAATCGAATTTCAAATCAATTCGAATTCAAATACGGTTTTCGAATTGGTTTTCGAGTTTGGGTTTCAACTCGAAAACCAAACCGAAAACCGAATTCATTTTTTATTATTTATCCTTTCAAACTTAACTTAAGAATAAGTTCAAAATAATCAAACTAGAATATTTTGAATTAAGATTTATAATAAAAGAAAAAATGAAACAAAAACACTAGCGGTCTAGTGGTAGAATAGTACCCTACAATGGTATAGACCCCGTGTTCAATTCTTGTTTGGTACATTTTATTTTGAGTTTAAAATAAAAGAAAATTGAATTCGGTTTGAATTCAAATTATTCGAAGTTCAAACCGAATATAAAATTCGAATTCGGTTCGGTTTAATTATAATTTATTCGAATTCGGTTCGGTTTTCGAATTGACGAAAAAAAAACAAAAAATTCGAAGAAACCGAATTGTGGAACTCGAATAACCCGAAACCGAACCGATGAACACCCATATTTCCTTGAGCTTCTCATTCTCAGATGAGAGCTCGACCACTTTGTTTTCAAAAACTTTTAATTCAGAAGTTTGAGATGAAGAAGAGTTATCAGCTTCATATTTCATTCTCATTTTTGTGTGTTGGATCATTGGCTTCAGAATGACTTAGGGAAGTTATTTATAGTATCCCTAAGTTGGTTGGAGGATCCAAGAGGGATGAATCATCCAAAAGTCATTAATGGCGTTTTGATTATTCTTAAGTCAACTTTTCGGAGTGGGTAAAGACAAAGCCTATTGTTGTAGAGGAAATGATCATTGTCGTAGGTGATCATTTCAAAATTTAAATCAGTTAATTTGGTGGACCAATAGCTAAGTTCCCATCACGGATCTATTTCCTTATCCACACGACGGTCGCACTGATGAAGAAGACCGGAGGCATTCCGTTAACGATTCCATCAAGACGGAGTTTCGTTAGTGATCAGGTGGACGAAGCTAACGTTCAGTTGATCCAGTGCAATCCAGGTTCACGCTCTCTCCGCTACAACGGGCTATGCGGAGCGCTCTAGCGCGTTGGATCTGATTCGAGCATCCATTCAATGGACGCAACTTCTATTATAATTGATTCACCTGTTTTCGGCCACATAGGATTACAAATATTTGTTTTTATAAAAAACCTTAAGGGTTTATTTAAAATTATTTTTTCTTTCACCCTTTTAGCTTTAATTTTGATCATTTTAAATACACAAAATATTAAAATAAATATGGAAAATATTTTACCAATTTATTTTATTTTGTATATTTTTAAGATTTAAATAAATAATTCTTTTTAAATTAAATGGATATAACAATTTATCAAATTTATTTATTTTTTTCCTCTAATTTTTATAAAATTATTTTGAGATAATATGGGTACAACATTTTTCCCAAATAATTTTATTTTTTATTATTGGGCTTAACCTTAATTAATTTGATTAATTAGCACACAAATTAATCCCAATTAATTATTTTAAATGGAATTTTGACCATGGGGTTATTATTTTAATATTTTAAATTGGTGTGTCGATTTTTAGTGTTTACAAGTATGAATCGTGTATCTTTCTCAGTCACTAAGGATGTTTTGCTAAAACAATATGAGCATATGGAGTGGAAAAAATATTAGTAAATATCCATGATCTATATTTCTTGAAATTCGAGTAAGGAACAAATCTGGAAAATATTCTAAAGTTAGGACACACATATGTTGGGTTAAACTGTATGAAGCTAAAAATGGTGTGAATGTATGAACCTACTCAGCAAACCGAAGGAAACAATCCAAATCTGGTTCAAACTAAGGAACATTACATCTCATATGTATAATGTAGAAGCACTTAGTCATTTCACTAATCTCTTGGGAAAACCATTCTATATGGACTAAATAATGGAGGAAAACGAACACACCACACTAGGATAATCATTGAAGTGCATTCTGAAGGTTCTGGGGTAGGAACCTCTTCCTCGTTTAACTCTTCGTCTGTCGTCGGAGAGTCACTCATAGTTGGGCTTATCTTTATCTACTCAAACTCCACATGTTGCGGAGTACAATCAATATTGTTTGGTGTTACTTTATTCAACATTGAATAATCATAAAAAATAATATCTCTACAGATAATGGTTTTCTTTGCATTCAAACACTATAGGCAATAACCTATAACTCCAATAGTAAATCCCATAAACAAAGCCTTCTTTTCTCGTGGACCTAACTTTGATTCAACTACATGATAATATGTTGTAAAACCAAAAATATGTAAAGAATCATAATCAATAGAAGGTTTTCCAGACCATACCTCTAATGGAGTCTTGCAACCAAATACAGATGATGGTGGGCGATTTACCAAATGTTGAGCGTATGACACAGCTTCTGCTTAAAACTTCCTATCTAACCCAGCATTAGACAACATACATCGAACTTTCTCCACCAATATTCTGTTTATACGTTCCGATACTCCATTCTGTTGTAGTGTTTTTCTGACTGTGAAGTGTCGAACAATGCCACACTCTTGGCATAACTTATGGAATGGATCATTCTTGTATTCTCCACCATTATCAGTCCAGAGAGTTTTGATATTTCTTTGTGTTTGGTTTTTAACTTGAGTTTTCTATTTAAGAAAAATCTCAAACACTTCATCTTTGTTCTTCATAGTAAACACCCACACTCTTCTAGAAAAAATCGTCAACAAAAGTAACAAAGTAATGTCTACCTCCAAGAGATGGGGTCTTAGCAGGTCCCCAAACATCTGAGTGCACATAGTCCAAAATACCCTTGGTGTCATGGATAGCAGTGCCAAGTTTTATTTGCCTTAGTTTTCCCAGAAGACAATGTTCACTTAAATCTAATTTATAAACTTTTGTACCTTTCAGCAATCCTTGCTTGACAAGAGTTTGCATAGATTTCTCACCAGCCCAATCGCATATGCAATAACTTTATTGCCACCGATTCCTTACTACTGCCCAAAGTTGATACCGTTACTGCTATCCCATTAATTGTACAACCTTGATAGTAGTACATATTATTGATATTTCTCATACCTTTTGACTCCATTTTCCATCCTCACTTTAATAAAATGAGATTCTTTTTCATATTCGGTATATACCGAACATCTTTGACAATTATGATGGATCCATCCTCATTTCTCAGCTTGATTGAACCTATCTCTTTTATTTTATATGTATGATCATTTCCCATGTAAACAACTCCACCATCTAGTTTTTGAAGTTAAATAAACATTCTAGAACTCGTGTAATATGATAAGTGCAGGCTGAGTCTAATATCCACGCATTGGGATTTGATGTTATGTGTGACATCGCCAAAGAGAAGTCTGAATCTACATCGATTTTGTTTTCTGCAACATTTGCATCTTTATAACCATTCCCTCTCTTCTTCAACTTTGGAAAATTTTTCTTCCAATGTCCTTTCTCACGACAGAAAGCACATTCATCTTTGGCAAAAATTCTTTTGGATCTTCCTCCTTTCCCTTTTGATTTGCTTTATTGATGGCTCATGACCATCAATGCTTCATCTGCTGTAGCTATTTTGGTTTTCCTTTTGTCCTGCTTTCTCAATTTATGAGTATATAAAGTAGACTTTACAACATCAAAAGAAACATTTCCCTTCCCTTGAAGTAACGCTGTTTCTAAGTGTTCAAATTCATTAGGAAGGGACGATAGCAACATCAAAACAAGATTTTCATCCTCAAACTTAACATCAAAGTTTAACAGATCTGCTACTAACTAATTAAACTTAATAATATGTTCATTCATAGTAGTACCTAATTGGTAATCAAACCGAAATAACCGCTTCTTCATAAGGAGCTTATTCTAACCACTCTTCTTCAGAAATTTATCCTCCAATGATTGTCACAGTTTCTGTGCAGAAGCTTCGTTCTTCACAGCATACTTATGCTCTCTAGACAGGCATGATCGAATTGTTCCTCACGCCAATCGATTCATGATACTCCACTCTATTACTTCTATACCATCTGTCTTTCCAACCTCAATAGCAACATCTAGACCCTACTGAAAAAGACAATATAGAACCTCACATTGCCACATGCCGAAATGCTCAATTCCATCAAATATTTCCACCACAAACTTCAAATTTGACATCGGTGTCCTCGTCCATGATGACGAAGGAGTTGATGCCCCTTTTGAAGAATCAACCGCCATGCCAAGGACGAACCTTCGGCTCTAATACCACTTGTTGGGAAAAACCGTAACAGAAATACAATAGAAGAAAATAACCGAAAGAACACACTAATAGAATTTGATAACGGAGTTCGGTCAAAATGTTGCCTACGTCTCCGAACACTAAGGCTATCAATTAATAAGAAGAAGAGATGCAAATATTGGGTGCAATAAATCAAAGAGGGGAGAATTTCTTTTGTACACTAAGAAACTTCCCTAACTCCCATCATCTTTCGATGTAGGATTTATTCTAATTGTGAATATAGTTATTTATATATACTAAGAAACTTCTTTCACTCCCATCATCTTCCGATGTGGGATTCTAATTGTGCCAAAAACAACAAGAAGGGGTAATTTGAGATGATTTAAGCTCCGATGAACTTATCTATAATTTTATTCCAGCAACTGACCACCTTATCTAGGGAAGGATAAGGCTGGAGGATAATGGCGAAGTGTAGGCGTCGATGAGGGGAGCACGTGGCCAAAATTTAGAGCGATAAGTTTGCCCATAGCGTGCGCTGTCCCTTCTAGAAGGGTCGCTCCGGCGAGGTCGCGATTCCGGCGAGCCTTGCGTCCTAGAAAAGGAGATGAAATAAACGACGTCGTTTTAAGTGACAAAATGCTAATTCATTTACGTTTTATCTTTTTAGCTTTTATTCAGAATGTTACGACTTCAAAATCATTCTAGGACTGTCTAGAATGATCTCTTAAACTCGTGGTTTTTTTCACATTTTTGGGAATTTTTTATGAAATGACGCTAAGTCGTTTTTCCCAAAAAAATGTCTTACGTTCATCAAATTCGGTGTTTAAATTAAAATATAAGGTCTTATTAGCTTAGTTGGTTAAATGATTGTATTTTTTTAGGTTGCAAGTTCGAAACATACCTATAACATTTTTAATATAATTTTTAACTGTTTCAAATTTATGAGGGTCAACCTACAATCCGACCCAAATTTCCATTTACTTTTACATATATATCCAAATTAACCATATCTCATAAATTAATCAAATTCAAATTAAGTATTATTATATATAGATTAGTTAGTTAAACAGTTGAACTTATATTGTAAAAAATGTAGCACGTTCATCAAATTTAGTGTTGAATTTAAAATATAAAGTTTTATTAGTTTAAAGAGTTATACTTATTTTGTTAGGTTACAAGTTCAAAACATACCTATAACATTTTTGAATTTTATATTTAACAATTTCAAGTTTATGGGTGAGTCAACTCACGATCCGACCCAAGTATCCATTTACTCTCATATATATATATTGAATATAATTGCATAATAATTTATTATAAAAATAGTTTAACGAATAAATTAACAAAAATAAATAAAATAAAATACTAATTCATATTTTTTTATTTTATAATTAGTTTAGGTATTTATTTAATGATGTTTGAAATTAATCTTGTAAAAAGATAGAATTAGCCTTGACTTTGCTCAAACTCATATTTGATAATATATAACTTTGGTCATTAATTTTAAATAACAGTTCAACTTTTTTTTTCTTTTATAAAATAAGTTTGATAATTTAACTTATTATTTTTAAAATATTTTACTTAAAGTAGTAGAAATGAGAGGATTATAAATATGATTTATTAAATAAGTATATATTAAATAAATGTTTGATAAAATTCAAAATTAAGATTTTAAGTATTCAATTGAATTAATCAAACATAAACATTTAAATTTAAAAAATCAATATTTGAATTGTTTTAATCATATCTAAAACTTATATCCGGAAATTTTATTAACACTATTATACAATTATTTTTGGGAATTTTTTTTGGAAAATTGTTAAAACCATTCCATTAAAATTTCAAAAGTGGGAGGATCAGAAATCAAAGTTAGACAAACCCTAGCTATGATTAAATATGATAATTGACCCTAAAAATTAATTAGAAGCGTTCATATATTCTAAAAAACAGAGATTACAAATAGAAAAGACTACATTCAAACCTAACAATCCCAGCCTGAGATTTTCGCAAGTCATCTATCTTCATTGAGAAACATTGTTCCCCTTCCTCTTCCTCTTCCTCTTCCTCTTCCTCATCCTCTAACGATAAAAGGAGATTGTATTGAAAGGATGATGAGTATTGTTGTTTCTCATTTTGAATTCTTTCTTTGTACGAGCCCGTTCTGATTTGATAGAAAGAATTGTTTCTAAAAATTTCAGGGTTTTACTTTTGTTATCTTCAACTTAAATTTTTGTGTTTTTGTCTTTCTTATCTTCGGCTTCAGCTTTAGACTCCACATCGGTTTTGGAATCTTCTTTATCGACTTTTGAATTCTATGTTTAAGCTTTGAAATTTGGGTGTCTTCCGCTTGAGATTCCTCAACAATAACTTGAGGTTCATTTTCAATTTTCATCCCGATCCTTCGTATGACAGAAAATTTTCTTTTCCTCTTCACCTTGATACCTTTTACTTTCTTTCTTTCACTGTTTTCATTTTTCCTAGAATCCTTCTTGCTTTCTTCTACAATTGTTTGATCTTTGAGTTTAGCCTCCTCTGTTTCCTTCTTTTTCTTTTCTATTTCTTGACTTTTTTTATTTTTCTGCTCTTCTTCTTTAGCTTTATCACATTTATTGTGTATGAAAGTATTACAGAAAGTACACATCTTTGGTTTCCATTCATAAGAGATCTCCATGACATTGTGCTTTTCTTTTCTATCAACAACTGTCATTTTCATTGGAAGGTGACTCCTAGGATGAACTTAAATACTAATTCTAGCAAATGACAAGTATTCTCCTCCTTTAGTTATTGGGTCCATATATAATTGTTTCCCAATTGTACCTAAAAAATGAGTAATTGCTTCAACATTGTACATGTGGGATGGAATGTTCCAAAGTTTGAACCAAATCTGGGTTGTTTCCTTTAGTTTGCTTTGTAGATTCATCTCTTCTGACCACTTTTTTAGCTTCATGCAATTTGATCCTATGTAAGTATGCCCTTTCTACAAGATTTCTTTCAGATTTGAGCCCTTTTTGAACTGTAGGAAGTAGAGGTCGTGTATATTTGCATAAACATTTTTAAGCCCCTTTTCTCCCCACTATTTAATTAGAGCTTCTTTGGTAGTTGGTAATGATACTCTATTTTTCCCAATGAAGTTTTCAATCACCACAAACTTCCAATCTTCAACACATTTCTCATATATTTTAGAAGGCAATTTGAATTCAAAAGAAGAGTTGAGTACCTCTACCTTTGTTTGGATATCCCCCAAGTAGAGTTTTCATTTGTAGGCATGGCCTTCAGATTTCTGTTATACTTTATTCTTCCATACCTCGTTGACTTTTCATATTGAATTACTCCTGATAGTGCAGGTCTTGGATTTGGGAGCCTTCCTCATCTCCTTCATTGCATTAACTGGCCATTTAACTATCTCCTCATATTCTGCTTTTTTCAACAAATTTTAGTGTTGGAAATAATGAATATTGAGTTGGACTGTTATTTGTTCAACTTTCTCTTTAATGATTGTGATTTCTCCCTTCTTAACATGCATCAGGAGTTTGATAATCTAGTTTTAAGACCGAACATGTTGACTCTTTTATTATAACTAATCTTCCATACTCCCTCTCTGTTGTCTTGTTTTCCTACATTCTATTTTACAGAAATTTATGCAAGATTTGTTGATTTTACATTGCTTTCCTCAATCTTTTCTTGGATAACTTTATGAAATATCCTCTCAATCTCTTTTCCTTCAACATTCTTAATTTTTCAAGAATAAACTCTCGTATTTCTTTAGATTTATTACTTTTGTTCTTCCCCTTCTCCATGATGCGAGAAATAGAGTAATAGAACAAATAATTACAAAAACCCTAAGAGATGATCAAAGATAAACTACAATCGAGGGAAAATTTCAGCGGTGATAACAAATGCACAAGAAACCCTAAATTAGAAAAACTTAATGGCTGACTTACGGTGTAAGACTATATCGTGCCACAAGTGCCGTGTCGGTTTTACCTATCGTGTCGCTCGTGCTAATCGTACTGTGTCGTTTGTGCCGATTGCGCTTCCTCTAATCAATGGTGATTACGACGTTGATTTGATGACTTACGACACAAAACAAATCGTGCCGCCCAAACACTATTATACTCTTAAGTATTATTATATTAGTCAATAATTTTAATATATTGAATTATATAATTTGATATATATTAAATAAAAAATAATTAAAATAAATACTAATATTTTTTTAAGATTGTATATTAAATTATTAATTTATAATTTGTTATATGATCCATGAGAAAAAAAAGTTTATTTTAATTGTAAATCAAAAAAATAGAAAACATAATACAACTACATATATTGCAATAATTTAATAAAATTTAGAAAATGTAACTTCAAAAATTCCTTGTCTCGAAAAAGTTCGAAATTCCAGAAATTTTAACCTTGTTTTATGTGTGTCAATTTTTTTCAATAAAACATTATTTTAAAAGATTTATAAAATTATGTTTTTCATAATAATTATTTTTTGTGATCAATTTAAATAGTTCTTTAAATTTAAAATAATCAAATTATAATTTTATTTTAAAAGAAATCTGTATTTTAAATTAATTTTAAAAAATTAATTAAAAAAATTATTTATTTGATGAAAGGATGGTCAATTGATTTTTAATTTAAAATCAATAAATATTTTATTGACGTATATAAACTTGTATTTGATTAGGGATTTTTTTAAATTTGATTTTTGGTGATACTCGGGAAATAATTCGCACTATATCTTTCGTACCCCCATTAAAAACTGTATACTTTCTAAAATTGTGGTAAAAAGCTTTACTTAACCAATTATTCAGTCTTAAGCATGCATAAAGCATTAGAATTCAAAAATAAATTAAAATAGGGCCTTTATCAAAATATTTATTTATAAAAATATTTTGAAATTGTTTTCTAATTTTTTTTTGTTATTTAGAAAATGGTTTAGATTTTTAATTTAAAAACAAACAATTTTTAAAATTAAAATTTCAAACAAATGGACCCTAGGCTCGATCGAGGCTATGACTTCTCGGTCGGATGCGGGGAGTTCTCGGTCGAGGTGTGGGAGTTCTCGCTCGGAGCTAGAAATTTTCGGTCGAATACAAGGGAGTCCTTAGTCAAGGCTAATATCTCTTGGTCCAATGTCGGAGCTCTAAATTGGGACTAGAAATCTTCGGTCGGGTGTAGAAGAGTCCTCAATCGAGGCTAAGACCTCTTGGTTTTATACAAGGATTTCTCGGTCGAGGAGCGGGGAGTTCTCAGTTGGGGCTAGAAATCCTTGGTCGAGACACATGCCAGACATATTTTCTCGATCAGGTTTAGGGGAGGGTTCGATTTTCTCGATCGAAAATTGAACCTTGGTCTAACCCTCGGTCGGACGTTAAGAACATCAAAGTGCAGGGTTGATGTTTTTGACTAGGGTCTTAATCATCGATCTAAAGGTATGAGGAGGTTCTTTTAGTCCCGATGATCATATATAATATCATCCCGATGAATCATTCGATCGAGATGATGTTCCATTTGTTCAAACAATTTCTTGAATAAAACTTGTGTTTTCGATTTTAAGAGTTCAATATGGTATAAGGAACTTGCCAATAGTTTCTTTATACAGTAATCGAATGAAATCAAAACATGAACATTTCCTATTCATCTTATTTAATCATGACTTGGTCTTAATTTTAATTATTTTGAATTTTATTTATTCAAAATAATTCTTTTAAAATTTATAAATTAGGTAACTAAAATTTTAGTACTCATAAACAAAAGATAAATTCATCTTTTTAGGTGAATTTTACATGTAATTTTAATGAATAAATTAATAAAAATAAATAAAATAAAATAAAATAAAATAAAATAAAATAAAATGTATCTAAATCTGAATTTTAAATATTCAATGATTATAATATTTAAAGATAACAATTAAATTAAAAAATATAAATATCTAAACTTTAAGTATTTAAAATTTTGTTCAATATTATCTAAAACTAATATTATAAAAAAAAATACATTAACACCATTATACACTTATATATTAATTAATAAATTCAATATATTGAAATATATAATTTAATATGATAAATATTAAATAAAAATAAATATTAATATTTTTTAATTTATATATAAAATTATAATATTTTAACTTAATATATATATATATATATTATATATATATAATTTAATGAGAGACTGAATAAATATTTTTATTTTTAATTATTAATTATTATTTTTTATATTTTATATTTTATATTTTATAATTAGTTTATATATAATTATATTTTTATTTTATATATTTTAAATTAAAGAGAGATAGTCTTGAGTTTGAAAATATGTTATACTTATTATAATATAATAAAAATTATTAAGGAAATGAAAAAGAAAATAAAAATATAATTTTTTAAGGAAATGAAAAAGAAATTTATCGTAAGGAAATGAATTGGAATAAGGAAATGAAAAAGAAAATGACTGTCAATATAATTTTTTCTCTTCCCTTTCATTAAATTTATTCAGGTTATTGGCTGAAAAAATCAGAAAAGATCGCACATTCAAAAGTAATGTCACATTATTCTCTCGACTATTCCACTAATTTTTCTCCCTCTATCGTATCTTTTTTATATATTATTGTAATTTTATTAAATTTATAATAATAAATTAACTTTTTCGTATTTTTTTAAAATTAACTTATTAAATAAATTCATTTTTGAAATATATTTAAATTAAATAAATTTTAATATATTAAATCAAAGAATTAAAAATTGTACGTGAAATAATTTAAATTATAAAATTATATATAAATAAAATAAATAAATTCATATATTATATTAGTGATTTATAATTTTTTCTTTTCAGTTCTAATTGCTTATTTAACTAGACTCAAACAATTTATAATTTTTTTCTAAAAATAAAAGTATTATAATTAATTAAATATATAATTATAAATAAATGATTATATAAGTACCCTGTTGTCATTCTAAAGAAACGCAAAACCCTAATCGTTTTCTTCGCCGCAATCTTCTTCTTCAGATCTCTATCTATTTTCCTTATCTTCTATTATTTATCTTATAAGCTAATTTTTATTCTCTTTATCTTCTTTTATCATGCCTTTGATTGATTGATCTCGTTTGTTTCTTAGTCACACAGTTCTCTTTTAATTTGATATATTTTCAGATAATCGTATTTGAAGCATACCTCTTGCAAACTCTCTAGATAAGTTATCTCTCTTAGATAAGCTATTTTATTTTGTTTTCATTAATGCATGTGAACTATCATTACAAATCTGTATGTGTAAGATTATAGACTAAATCTCTCTATAATCTTAAAGATCTGGTTAAATTGTTTATTTTTATGATTTACTAAACTTTTGTTTATGGTTGGTTTAAAGATTACTTATATGACTTATTAATGAAGTTATATTTTGAGATTCTATCTATTTCCTTATTAATGAAAAAATATCTCTCTGATTTTGTAGATTTCATAGGCATAAGGTATCATTTAAAGATATTTAAAGTGATAAATAATTGATTAGGTTATATAAAGTAAGATTATTATTATTATATATATATATATAAATAATAAATATTATTTTAAATTTAATATTATCATCTCCCTAGTATTGTATTAAAAATTTATAATTATTAAAAAAATTAATAAGTAAAGTTTAATTTATCATGAACTAAGTAATATATATTTATTATTATTATTTTACAATTTTGACCTTTCTTATGGAATATCCAATTGTTTAATCTTGGGTATAAATAGAGAGTTTTTTTTAATATTTAAAAAAAATATATTTGATAAAAAAAAGGGTAAGTTATTATTATAGTTTTGTTTAAGATATTGTATTTTAAATGAATTGATCATTAAAATGACAATATAGGTATAATGTTCTTTTATTCTTGAATTTATTGCTACTCTATAAATTTGTTGTATGGCAGGTTTAGTAGTCAGAATGATATGAGAAAACCAAATATCTGATAAGATGACAAATTTATTTGTAAGTTAGATCTTTTTGTCAAATTTCCATCTGTGACACTTCTGAAAAAACATATAAATTTGTGAAAAAAAGTTACAGATGTACTTACTTTTGAGTTTGGAAATAATACCAACGTAAGAACGTAGAATGTCTTCCATCCATGTTATTAAGAAAGTGAGTCGTGATATCATTATTTTCCGATCTTCTTTGTTTTGAAATCTCTTTGAGATCGCCTTCAAACTTCACGAAACGGAAATTCATAGTGAAGATTGTAATTAAACTAAGAAGGCCTGAAAATAATGAATTTGTTACTCACTTCCTTGCTAACATGGATGATGAAAGACATTTATTTTAATTTCTAAACAAACATTGTATGTTTCTGGACTAATGGAAGATGATGTTTCCAAGGTTATTAATATGTCATCTCGATCACAAAGAATTGTGATATTTTACCATAATGGAGTGTCTTGCTCATAATATCCTAATTTGATATTATTAGTAGGTCAAAACATCTCAATTGAGATCATCATGTCTCCAGATGTTCTAGATGCAGCTATGAATATTGGCTTTTCTGCAACTATAAGCTGGCATGATTTTGATCCAGCCGAGCTTTACAATCTGTTTGAGATGATTGTGGTGGAACTGTGCTGCAATTATCTGAAATCCTTTCCTCTTCAGAAAAGGTTCTTGTCAGCTCTTATGGAGCATTTTGCCGAGCTGTTATACTGGAAAAGGCTGGTGAAAATAATGCAGCTCAGAATCAGGCTGGTTGATGATATCAACAACTTGAAAATTGAAAGGTATATTTTTAGACTAGTGTTTATCTTGTTTTCAAATGAATAACAAAGAAAAGTGACCGGGTTTAAAAAGTTCATCACATAAAAAAAGAAGCCTATGAAACTATACAATCAAGGAGGAAGAATTATTGTTAATCTTAGTGTGTGAATTATTATAACTGATTATATATTTTTTTTATTATTATTATTATTATTTTTTTGTTAATTTTGAGTTATGCAAGAGGCTGACAACCAAGATATCACGTTCTACTTTATTAAGTTTCAAAACAAATACACATAGATGTTTAGTCAAATTGGAAGGCAAGCACTTAATTATCAAACTGTCATTTTATCAACGCTGTCTATCCAAACATAAACTAAAGTCATATACAAACCATTAGACTCTTATAATTTTGCACATTAGGTTAAAATTGAAATCAAACACATATAACATTGATGTACACTCAAAAGAACTCAATAACAGACCCTCAACATTTGGAAATACCCCTAATGATTTAAGTTTTTTTTTTAAGAAACTACTTATCGTCATTTTATTATAAAATCTCAAAAAAGGAGAAAAATATGTTCCGTCTATATTTCTAACAACCTAGAAAGATAAAACCAAAGTTTAAAAGAAAAAACAAACAATCCAAATAACAAGTTCATGACTTTAACAAGTGAATTATGAAAACAAACATATTAAACTCTTATCTTGCTTTAAATTTTTTAAAAGAAGTGAATTCCTCGTATGATATCTTCCAATCCCAAAAAAGATTTCATTCGCGTTCGCCTTTGGGATCCTCTTCCATGTCCTCATAAGTGCCCCATAATCAAATACAATATCACTCCAAAGTTGGTCAATACTTCGACGCACTCCTCCGAACACCCGTGCGTTACTTTCGGCCCAAACATGATACACGATAGAGGAAAAATTGTACTTAAAAACGTTTGCTGGAAATTTTTTTGCCTTAGTTCTATCTTGGGAAGCAACTATAATCTCCTCCCACGCCTCCGACATCGCCGAAGTGAACTTATTCCACACATGCCTAGTAAATGGACAGCCCCCGAGTAAGTGATCAATCGTCTCCACATTTCCATCACAAAGTAAGCAACTAGCATCCGGAATGTCCATGTAAGCTTGAATTCGATCCCGAGTGCTAAGTCTTTTACAGAAAGCCAACCAAAGAATGAAACGATGCATCGGGATGACTTTAGAAGACCAAACAAGAGCTTCCCAATTAACAACTTGACCTCTTTCCCTTATGACTTTAACTTTCCATCCTCTTCGGCATTCCACAAATGAATAGCAGTCATATCGTTCAATTGGATACCACTCAAATGATCAAGTACTCTTCTTCCTTTCGGAGCCCGCCTAATTATAGAATTCCAAATCCCACCGTGTATATCTTTAACCGTGGAAACCACAGAATCTCTCCTAATCCTCATCCCTCAAAACTCTTCTCTATCAATAAGTGGCTGACTCTCAAACCACGGATCATGCCAAAAGAGAGTACTCTTTTCAATTTCAGAATCTTCTTTAAAGACCATGTCATTTCATCCTTCACTTTACTTGTCCATATATAACACTGGTGAAAAAGGGGTCAAAACCGAGAGTAAAAACTCTCGGTTTTGACCCTATAACTTTCGGTATAGACACATTACCGAAAGTTTTGGTAACTCTCGCCATCCCTCGGTATTGACTCTTTCGTTAAAAACAATTGGGCATTTACTGACAGATATCGTAGAGTTTTTGGTTTAGATACCCTAGAGTAAAACCGAAATTTAATTGAAAAACTTTCGTTTTTTCCACAAAGAGGAAAACCGGGAGTTTTACAAATACCTCTCGGTTTTACACCTTAGGGAAGAATCGAAAGTTTTCTATTAACTTTCG
The DNA here is from genome assembly GCF_907164915.1 of Impatiens glandulifera. Taxonomy (NCBI): domain Eukaryota; kingdom Viridiplantae; phylum Streptophyta; class Magnoliopsida; order Ericales; family Balsaminaceae; genus Impatiens; species Impatiens glandulifera. The sequence goes on from NC_061865.1 coordinate 25,065,366, forward strand.
GTTTTTCCATTTGTGGAAAAACCGAAAGTTTTCTAATTATCTTTCAGTTTTTCTTAAAATGGAAAAACCGAGAGTTTTCTAATTAACTCTCGGTTTTCTTCAAATGGAAAAACCGAAATTTTTACATAACTCTCGGTTTTTTCCATTTGAAGAAAAACCGAAAGATTTCAATATTACTTTCGGTTTTTTCCTGTAAAATTTTAAAAATATGCTGATTATTTTGCTCGCAACCAAAACCTGTTCAGCCAAACCAATATATCAATAATAAAAAATTTGAAACATACATTAAATGATCATTATCATTACAAAATTCGCAACCAAACTAATAATCCGAACAATCTGTTATAAATTCAAATTGACACAACTACTAATGAAAACATGTTTTGAATCGAAACAACCAATGAAAACGTACTAGAATTAGCTTGTGGGGGGAGGAGGTGGTTGTTGCCTCATAAACAATTCGATTCTCTCCATTCTTGCATTCATCTCTAACTTCTCCCTCTCCATTCTTGTCACAATTTCTTCCTTTTCTGCATGCATTTCTTGAATTGTGCGCATTCTTTCTTCATCCCTCTTCTCCAGTTCCTCCAGCTTGAGCGCCATTCTTTGATTCTCTTCAAACAATCTCTCATTGTTTCGTTGTGAATTGTTTCCACTTCGACGATCCTCACGAAAGTGTGTGGGCCGGACGCCTGATCCCATTCCGAACACTACCCCGTGTTATTGTTGTCCGAACACCCTCTCCGTCAATTCAAAATCAGATATTCCAGGTTCGTTACTAAGTACCTCCTCCATCTCAACCTGCACAATTGAAATAAAGTATCATGTCTATAATAAAAAACTAGGCATATTCAATTCACTTACAATTTTCTCTTGCACGTGTTCGTCCGGGACGGGTGTTGGGTTTTCTTTTGTCAGTTTTGGGGTACGGGTCCTCTTGAATACTTCAATGACAGACGGTGTCCGTCCTATTTCAATCGCCTGTTGAAATAAATGATTTATATAATTAATAACAATCTTTAGATTAAGTTATTACAAATAATGTACTTACCAACTCTTCTTCAATTTGTGCAAACGGTCTACTTCCCGTACGATGTGGGAATTTCAACTTCTTCCTGTTAATCATATTTGTACGACTGTTTTGCTGTATTTGAAATAAAAAATGAAGTTAGATTAATTAATATCAACTTTTATTTGAATTATGAAACCGTACCTTAAATTTTTCCGTGAAGAAATGGTTGCGACACACAAACTCCCAATCATCTCGATCGTAGTCTGGTGGAGGATTAGCCAGTACCGCCGCCTCGTCTCCTTTGTGGACGCGGATATATGACTTGTTCAAATCTGACCGTCATCTATCCCATATCTGCTTGGCGTGTCCCAATCCGGTCTTTCGAAATGAATCCATAGAACCATTAGTAGCTTCGAACGGATCCTAAAAAAAATAACATTCAAATGTTAAAAATAATTATTTAATGAGTAATATATAATCAAGTATAATGTATAATCAAGTAATAAGTATTACCTTGATAGCAGTCCAAAGTGAATCCAATTGGTCTGCACTTAATGCCTTCCACTTTAGAAGACGGTGTGAGACGGCTGCGGAGTCCCAGATAATCGACCCCACATGTCTAGACCACCGTGTTCTTCCCACGTCTGCACCGCCTGCCTCCCATCTCTCTCTCTAAAAGTAAGAGGAATCCTTGTCCCCGCTACCCTCTTAGACAACGCAATATTCTTGTTCTTCCCCCGTCTCTTGTGGACAAAAGATTCTTCAAAATTATCAAAATCATAATTAGATATGTGAATCAATTGAAACAATAACTAATTTGTAAACGAGTTACTTGTCGATGATGGGTCGGGAGTGGAACCGTGCTCCTCCTCGTCATCCTCCTCGTTAGGCTCCTCGAGACCCTCGTCTTCAGCCTCATCGTCATCCACCATATCAGCAAACGTACTCTCTATAAACTCTTCGGCCTCCGTAGCCTCAACATCCTCGTCTGTTGGGGGAGCAGTAGCTATCGTGACCACATCAATAGGTGGTTCGTCTCTAGAAGACGATCCTCAGAGCCTTAAGTTCTCTGATTGGGCAAGTAAGTTCTGGTATGGATTTAACAATTTGCTGGGTGTTTTCCTCATACTCTTCCAAGTTTCTTTACGACCTTCAGACATTCTTAATGCATACCATTAATAAATGAGCGAATAATTGAAATGAAGTAGTAATAAGAATGAATATAAAGTAAAAAACATAAATCTACCTAATTAATTAATCTGAACTATATGTTTGTAAACCGCGGTTTTATTTTTGTCACAATCTTCCAACCGGGTCGGGCTGACATATCAGGGGCGTAGAATACTTGTTTCGCTTGACTCGCCAATATATACGGGTCTTGACTTTGGGTTTTCAAAATTCGGTTTACATTTACACTTACGAGTGCGTATCAAACTATTTACACTTGAATAAAACAACTCGTTTGTGAGAAAAGTATTGTACTTCGATTATATCCGTTAAAACTCCGTAGTATGACATAGTTTTAGACCCGTTGTACCCCTCAACAACCACCCCACTATTTTGAGTGGTCAAACCTTCTTCGTGTTTTTCTGTACAGAATTTGTATCCATTACTTTACACCAAACATACATAGACGAGTACATACTTGGACCTTCTCCTAAGATCTTGAGGTCTCTTTATATGTCGTTAAATTCTGCTAAATGGGCGACCTATATATGTATCCGAAATGAAGTTGTTAAAATGAATAAAAACAGTTAAGATATATGGTTTATAATTTACTCACTCGATGCTTGAAATAGGCGGCAAACGTTTCTCCACTAGACTCGTTGTTATTACAATACTGCATATAATATCTGCAAATAGATCGAATATTAAATAGCACACTCTTTAATGTTAATTAGTAACAGCAACATAGAATCTTACATGTAAAAAGGTTCTACTTCGGGACAATTTTTCAAAATGTAAGAATGAGCTGTCACTCGATCGATATAATCCAAGTTGTATATTTTTCCGTTAGATAGGTCTTCCAACGATGCAAATATTGAAATGCCCGAGATTTCAGGTTGTGCATTTTCTTGCTCTTCTTCCTCCATATACCTGGCACATAAACTAATACTCTCATTAACAAGATATCTCTCGCTTATAGAGGCTTCGGGGTGGTTATTATTCCGCAAATATCTTTTCATTGTACCCATGTAATGTTCAAACGGATGCATCCATCGATACTGAACAGGTCCTCCAAGCAAAGCCTCAAATGACAAGTGAACCGGGAGATGCATCATGATGTCGAAGATTGATGGCGGAAAAATCATTTCAAATTTGCAAAGTGTCAATGTAATATCCATGTACAATTGTTCGAGGTCCTCTTGAATCAACTCTTTGAAGCACAACAACCGAAAGAAACGAGACAAATTTACTAACGCATCATACACATTATCTAAAAGTAATCCACGAGTTGCTAAAGGAATAAGATATTCCAATAAAATGTGACAATCATGACTCTTTAATCCCGAAATCTTTTTCTCTTCCAAATTTACACAACCGCCGATATTTGAGCAAAAATCATCAGGCAACTTGAGATCTTTCAAGAAGTTACAAAGACGTTTTTTATTTTCGCATGTCAAAGTGAAAGGCGCTTCTGGATAATGAACAACTCCTTCATCATTTATAGGATGTAACCATGATTTTATGCCTAAGAGTTGTAAGTCTTTACGGGGGCTTTAGGACCATCCTTAGTCTTCTCTTTCACATTCATTATTGTTCCCAACACGCTATCACAAATATTTTTCTCAATATGCATCACATCCAAATTATGTCTCAATAATAGTGATTTCCAATAAGGCAAAAGGAAGAAAATACTAAATTTGTTCCAATTGTCTCTCCGCGTTTCATGATATATCTTGGTTTTCTTGCTCAGATTCGTACTAAGAATTATGTCTTCTAGGTCTCGTGCTTGCTTGTAACTTTCTTGCCCCGTTAACAATCTAGGGGGCTCTCTATAATCAGTTCGACCATCAAACGACTCTTTATCCCTTCTGTATTTGTGCTTTGGTGGAAGGAAGCGTCTATGACCCAAGTAACATTGTTTGGAACCAGGAACCAATCGAAGAGATACTGCGTCGTTGTTACAACAATGACAGGTGAATTTACCTTTCGTACTCCAGCCTGATAAATTCGCGTAGGCGGGAAAGTCGTTAATGGTCCACAACAACGCCGCTCGCATGTTAAAGTATTGCGAGGTGTGTGCATCAAACGTTTTCACACCAGTTTGCCACAGTTCATGCAACTCTTCGATCAATGGCTGGAGAAGTATGTCAATTGCATCTCCCGGACTCTTTGAACCCGGAATTAACATAGATAAAATAAAATTGCTAGAATCCATGGAAGTAGTGGGTGACACATTATAAGGAATGCGAATAACCGGCCAAACACTGTATGATTTTTTCCCATTTGCAAATGGTTGAAACCCATCGCTTGATAAACCCAGTCTTACGTTTCGAGATTCCGACGCAAAATATTTATAATTTTCATCAAACGTTTTCCAAGTTAAGGAATCAGCGGGATGTCTCAACGTATCACTATCAACTCTTCCTTCTTTATGCCATCTCATCATTGGAGACGTTTTTTAGGACATGTATAGTCTTTGCAGTCTTGGTATTAAAGGGAAATATCTCAACACCTTTTTTGGAATGAATTTCTCATTTTGCTTCTCTCGAACTGTCCCACTTGTTTGGTCGACTTTCCATCTTGAAAGACCGCAAACTCTGCAAGAATCTTCATTTTTGTCGTCCTTCCAAAATAGCATACAGTTGTTCTTACATGCGTCTATCTTGTCATATTTAAGCCCGATATCAGTAATGAATTTTTTAGTTTCGTAGTATGAGTTTGGCAATTGAGCGTCAATCGACAACATATCGAACGAAGAATTTATCCATTGACATACATTTTTTATGTGAAGTAGTTTCAGTAGTGCTGATGATTTCGTTATTCGAGCACCTTCATACAATGGCCGTTTGTAATCATCAAGGAATTTATAAAATCTATGCGCATCTTGGACTGGTTCATCGTTGTTCGGGACATCATTAACGTTGGGGAACATATCGTTTATAAATTCGTGCATATAACGTTCTTCATTGACCTCTTCATTAACTGTATTATTCATCTCCGGTCTCGCATCGTTGAATTCCGGCACGGCATCCTCCGACTGATCATCGTCATCATCATCATCATCGAAGTCATCGGCATCTTCATCGACATCGTCATTAACCACTTGAGTAGTACGTCTCTTTTCTCCATGAAAATACCAATACTCATAATGAACATTTATTCCATAAATGATGAGGTGAGTCTTCACTTCGTCTATTTCTATAAACAGTGTGTTCAAGCATTTCACGCAGGGACATTTCACGGTTTGTCGGGATGTATTCCTAACAGCATACTCGAGGAATTTGTCAACACCTTCCTCGTAATCTGGATGATCTCGACGTAAGGTCATTCAACTTTTATCGGGTACTTCCATATTTCTAATAAAATGGAAAACAACCCGCATTATTATTTACATAATTAGGCTTCCATTTATCTTACAATAAATCTAACCTAAAATCAAATCTAATCTAACACTATTTCAATCATACATAATTCAAACAATTCAATTCATACCTAAAATCTAATCTAATCAAAACAATGCAATTCTAACCTAAAATATAATTTATTCATACATAAACTAAATCTAACATAAAATCAAATCCAATCCAACACTATTTCAATCCTACACAATTCAAACAATTCAATTCATACCTAAAATCCAATCTAATCCAAACAATTCAATTCTAACCTAAAATATAATTCATTCATACATAAATCAAATCTAACCTAATCAAATCTAATTCAACATAATTCAATTCATAACTAAAATCCAATATAATTCTAACAACATAATAATATAATTATAATATTATTAAAAACCTTAAAAACTGACCTTAATTAGCAGTTGTGGCGGCGACGGTGGATGAAGGTCGGTGCCGATCTGGGTCTTCAGGCGACGGTGGATGAAGGTCTTAATCCAAACCTATTTCAATCATACATAATTCAAACATTATTCATCAAATCAAACCTTAATAAAACCAAATATTCAAACATTAATCATATCAAAACAACATAATATATAACATATAACTTAATTTAACCAGCACTTCAAACATATTCATCAAATCTAACCTAAATCAAACCAAAAACAAACCACAATCAAATCTCAATCAAATCAAAATCAAACCAAATCCCTAAATCAAACCAAATACATAAATTAAACAAAATTTAACCTAAATCAAACCTCAATCAAACCAAAAACAAACCACAATCAAATCTCAATCAAACGAAAATCAAACAAAATCCCTAAATTAAACAAACCTAATCAAACTAAATCAACCTCAATCAAACTGAATCCCTAAATTAAACAAACATAATCTAACATTGATAAACATAATCTAACAAATCAATATAAAAACCTAATTTCACAAATTTAAAAACCTAATCTAACAAATCTAAAACCTAATCTAACAAATCTAAAACCTAATCTAACAAATCTAAATACATAATCTAACAAATATAAAAACTTAATCTAACAAATATAAAAACCTAATCTAACAAATCTAACCTTGAAATGCAGTTTTCAAACGGTGGCGTGGCAGCGGGGTCTTCAAGCGGCTTCGGTAGCTCAGCAGTTCTTCAAGCGTCGTCGGGGTCTTCAAGCGTCGTCGGGGTCTTCAAGCGGCAGGCGGGTGGCGATGTCGTCTTCAATCCGGCGTCGTCTTCAATCGAACGGCCGGGAGACAGAAGCGGGGCGGCGCGGAAGAGGAATTGGGGGCGGCGCGGAAGAGGAATCGGGGAGAAAAGAAAGAAAGAAAGAAAGTCGCGGGTTTTGTTTTTTAATTGGTCATTACCGAAAGTTTTATGATTAACTTTCGGTTTTGATCAATTAATTAATTCCGAGAGTTAATCATAAAACTCTCGGTTTTGATGTTTCATTACCGAAAGTTTTATGATTAACTTTCGGTTTTGATCAATTAATTAATTCCGAGAGTTAATCATATATCTCTCGGTTTTGATCAATATTTCCGAAAGTAAGGTAATTAACTATCGGTTTTACAACTTGACAAATTGTTAAATTAATGTGTTTCTCACTTTCTAAAACCTTGAACAACATTAATTTAACACATTTGATATCCTTAAAACATTTCCTAATCCATATGATCAAACATTACACAAATACATAGGATAATCCTACATAAACATTCATATACACTTCTCTATATGATCAAACACATTCTTGAACATTTTAACATTAAACACAATCTAAAATTTTCAAATAAAACACACACTTGATAATATTAGTTAGGAGTCTAGATTACAACAAAAAAAAACCAATTAATTTAACAACTTGTGAAATAGTAATTCAGAGAGTTAATAGTAAAACTTTCGGGTTTTATGGGTATTTTAGAAAGTTTTACTATAAACTCTCGGAATTACCATTTCACAAATTGTTAAATTAATTGGTTTTTAATCTTCTAATTAATGACTTTGAACAGTATTAATTTAACACATTTAATAACATTAACACATTACATAAGCCATATGATCAAACTTTATACACATTCATGTCATCATCAAACACAAACATATAAATACACTTCTTTATATAATCAAACACAATCATAAACATTTTAACATTAAACACAATCTTAATTTTTTTAAAACAGCACACACTTGATTAGATTAGTTAAGAATCTATATTGGAATGTAGAAAACCAATTAATTTTCCAAATTATGATTTGGTAACACCGAAAAGTTAATAGTATAACTTTCGGTTTTTATGGGTTTCACCGAAAGTTTTAAAAAAACCTCTCGGTCCTGACCTTAAACAGAATGTTTTTAGGAAGGGTCAAAACCGAAGGTTTTCAAATAAACCTTCGGTTTTTTCCCTTCCCCATACTTAGAAATTTTTTAGATTTTTTAAAACAATGGTCAAAACCGAAGTTTTTCAAATAAACCTTCGGTATTTACCCTTCCCCATACTTAGAAATTTTTCAGATTTATTTAGACAATAGTCAAAACCGAAGGTTTTCAAATAAACCTTCGGTTTTTACCCTTCCCCATACTTAGAAATTTTTCAGATTTTTTTAAACTATAGTCCAAACCGAAGGTTTTCAAATAAACCTTCGGTTTTTACCCTTCCCCATACTTAGAAATTTTTCAGATTTTTTTAATTAATGGTCAAAACCGAAGGTTTTCAAATAAACCTTCGATTTTTACCCTTCCCCGTACTTAGAAATTTTTCAGATTATTTTAAATAATGGTCAAAACCGAAGGTTTTCAAATAAACCTTCGGTTTTTACCCTTCCCCATACTTAGAAAATTTTCATATTTTTTTAAACAATGGTCAAAACCAAAGGTTTTCAAATAAACCTTAGGTTTTTAACCTTACCCATACTTAGAAAATTTTCAGATTTTTTTAAAAAATGGTCAAAACCGAAGGTTTTCAAATAAACCTTCGGTTTTTACCCTTACCCATACTTCGAAATTTTTCAGATTTTTTTAAACAATAGTCAAAACCGAAGGTTTTCAAATAAACCTTCGGTTTTTACCCTTCCCCATACTTAGAAATTTTTCAGATTTTTTTAAACAATAGTCAAAACCGAAGGTTTTAAAATAAACCTTCGGTTTTTACCCTTCCCTATACTTAGAAATTTTTCAGATTTTTTTAAACAATGGTCAAAACCTAAGGTTTTCAAATAAACCTTCGGTTTTTACCCTTACCCATACTTAGAAATTTTTCAGATTTTTTTAAACAATGGTCAAAACCAAAGGTTTTCAAATAAACCTTCTGTTTTACCCTTCCCCATACTTAGAAATTTTTCAGATTTTTTTAAACAATAGTCAAAACCGAAGGTTTTCAAATAAACCTTCGGTTTTTACCCTTCACCATACTTAGAAATTTTTCAGATTTTTTTAAACAATAGTCAAAACCGAAGGTTTTCAAATAAACCTTCGGTTTTTACCCTTCCTTATACTTAGAAATTTTTCAGATTTTTTTAAACAATGGTCAAAACCTAAGGTTTTCAAATAAACCTTCGGTTTTTACCCTTACCCATACTTAGAAATTTTTCAGATTTTTTTAAACAATGGTCAAAACCGAAGGTTTTCAAATAAACCTTCTGTTTTACCCTTCCCCATACTTAGAAATTTTTCAGATCTTTTAAACAATAGTCAAAACCGAAGGTTTTCAAATAAACCTTCGGTTTTTACCCTTCACCATACTTAGAAATTTTTCATATTTTTTTAAACAATAGTCAAAACCGAAGGTTTTCAAATAAACCTTCGGTTTTTACCCTTCCTTATACTTAGAAATTTTTCAGATTTTTTTAAACAATGGTCAAAACCGAAGGTTTTCAAATAAACCTTCGGTTTTTACCCTTACCCTTACTTCGAAATTTTTCAGATTATTTTAAATAATGGTCAAAACCGAAGGTTTTCAAATAAACCTTCGGTTTTTACCCTTCCCCATACTTAGAAAATTTTCATATTTTTTTAAACAATGGTCAAAACCAAAGGTTTTCAAATAAACCTTAGGTTTTTAACCTTACCCATACTTAGAAAATTTTCAGATTTTTTTAAAAAATGGTCAAAACCGAAGGTTTTCAAATAAACCTTCGGTTTTTACCCTTACCCATACTTCGAAATTTTTCAGATTTTTTTAAACAATAGTCAAAACCGAAGGTTTTCAAATAAACCTTCGGTTTTTACCCTTCCCCATACTTAGAAATTTTTCAGATTTTTTTAAACAATAGTCAAAACCGAAGGTTTTAAAATAAACCTTCGGTTTTTACCCTTCCCTATACTTAGAAATTTTTCAGATTTTTTTAAACAATGGTCAAAACCTAAGGTTTTCAAATAAACTTTCGGTTTTTACCCTTACCCATACTTAGAAATTTTTCAGATTTTTTTAAACAATGGTCAAAACCAAAGGTTTTCAAATAAACCTTCTGTTTTACCCTTCCCCATACTTAGAAATTTTTCAGATTTTTTTAAACAATAGTCAAAACCGAAGGTTTTCAAATAAACCTTCGGTTTTTACCCTTCACCATACTTAGAAATTTTTCAGATTTTTTTAAACAATAGTCAAAACCGAAGGTTTTCAAATAAACCTTCGGTTTTTACCCTTCCTTATACTTAGAAATTTTTCAGATTTTTTTAAACAATGGTCAAAACCTAAGGTTTTCAAATAAACCTTCGGTTTTTACCCTTACCCATACTTAGAAATTTTTCAGATTTTTTTAAACAATGGTCAAAACCGAAGGTTTTCAAATAAACCTTCAGTTTTACCCTTCCCCATACTTAGAAATTTTTCAGATCTTTTAAACAATAGTCAAAACCGAAGGTTTTCAAATAAACCTTCGGTTTTTACCCTTCACCATACTTAGAAATTTTTCATATTTTTTTAAACAATAGTCAAAACCGAAGGTTTTCAAATAAACCTTCGGTTTTTACCCTTCCTTATACTTAGAAATTTTTCAGATTTTTTTAAACAATGGTCAAAACCGAAGGTTTTCAAATAAACCTTCGGTTTTTACCCTTACCCTTACTTCGAAATTTTTCAGATTTTTTTAAACAATAGTCAAAACCGAAGGTTTTCAAATAAACCTTCGGTTTTTACCCTTCCCCATACTTAGAAATTTTTCAGATTTTTTTAAACAATAGTCAAAACCGAAGGTTTTAAAATAAACCTTCGGTTTTTACCCTTCCCTATACTTAGAAATTTTTCAGATTTTTTTAAACAATGGTCAAAACCTAAGGTTTTCAAATAAACCTTCGGTTTTTACCCTTACCCATACTTAGAAATTTTTCAGATTTTTTTAAACAATGGTCAAAACCGAAGGTTTTCAAATAAACCTTCTGTTTTACCCTTCCCCATACTTAGAAATTTTTCAGATTTTTTTAAACAATAGTCAAAACCGAAGGTTTTCAAATAAACCTTCGGTTTTTACCCTTCACCATACTTAGAAATTTTTCAGATTTTTTTAAACAATAGTCAAAACCGAAGGTTTTCAAATAAACCTTCGGTTTTTACCCTTCCTTATACTTAGAAATTTTTCAGATTTTTTTAAACAATGGTCAAAACTTAAGGTTTTCAAATAAACCTTCGGTTTTTACCCTTACCCATACTTAGAAATTTTTCAGATTTTTTTAAACAATGGTCAAAACCGAAGGTTTTCAAATAAACCTTCTGTTTTACCCTTCCCCATACTTAGAAATTTTTCAGATCTTTTAAACAATAGTCAAAACCGAAGGTTTTCAAATAAACCTTCGGTTTTTATCCTTCACCATACTTAGAAATTTTTCAGATTTTTTTAAACAATAGTCAAAACCGAAGGTTTTCAAATAAACCTTCGGTTTTTACCCTTCCTTATACTTAGAAATTTTTCAGATTTTTTTAAACAATGGTCAAAACCTAAGGTTTTCAAATAAACCTTCGGTTTTTACCCTTACCCATACTTAGAAATTTTTCAGATTTTTTTAAACAATGGTCAAAACCGAAGGTTTTCAAATAAACCTTCTGTTTTACCCTTCCCCATACTTAGAAATTTTTCAGATCTTTTAAACAATAGTCAAAACCGAAGGTTTTCAAATAAACCTTCGGTTTTTACCCTTCACCATACTTAGAAATTTTTCAGATTTTTTTAAACAATAGTCAAAACCGAAGGTTTTCAAATAAACCTTCGGTTTTTACCCTTCCTTATACTTAGAAATTTTTCAGATTTTTTTAAATAATGGTCAAAACCGAAGGTTTTCAAATAAACCTTCGGTTTTTACCCTTACCCTTACTTCGAAATTTTTCAGATTTTTTTAAACAATAGTCAAAACCGAAGGTTTTCAAATAAACCTTCGGTTTTTACCCTTCCCCATACTTAGAAATTTTTCAGATTTTTTTAAACAATAGTCAAAACCGAAGGTTTTAAAATAAACCTTCGGTTTTTACCCTTCCCTATACTTAGAAATTTTTCAGATTTTTTTAAACAATGGTCAAAACCTAAGGTTTTCAAATAAACCTTCGGTTTTTACCCTTACCCATACTTAGAAATTTTTCAGATTTTTTTAAACAATGGTCAAAACCGAAGGTTTTCAAATAAACCTTCTGTTTTACCCTTTCCCATACTTAGAAATTTTTCAGATTTTTTTAAACAATAGTCAAAACCGAAGGTTTTCAAATAAACCTTCGGTTTTTACCCTTCACCATACTTAGAAATTTTTCAGATTTTTTTAAACAATAGTCAAAACCGAAGGTTTTCAAATAAACCTTCGGTTTTTACCCTTCCTTATACTTAGAAATTTTTCAGATTTTTTTAAACAATGGTCAAAACTTAAGGTTTTCAAATAAACCTTCGGTTTTTACCCTTACCCATACTTAGAAATTTTTCAGATTTTTTTAAACAATGGTCAAAACCGAAGGTTTTCAAATAAACCTTCTGTTTTACCATTCCCCATACTTAGAAATTTTTCAGATCTTTTAAACAATAGTCAAAACCGAAGGTTTTCAAATAAACCTTCGGTTTTTATCCTTCACCATACTTAGAAATTTTTCAGATTTTTTTAAACAATAGTCAAAACCGAAGGTTTTCAAATAAACCTTCGGTTTTTACCCTTCCTTATACTTAGAAATTTTTCAGATTTTTTTAAACAATGGTCAAAACCTAATGTTTTCAAATAAACCTTCGGTTTTTACCCTTACCCATACTTAGAAATTTTTCAGATTTTTTTAAACAATGGTCAAAACCGAAGGTTTTCAAATAAACCTTCTGTTTTACCCTTCCCCATACTTAGAAATTTTTCAGATCTTTTAAACAATAGTCAAAACCGAAGGTTTTCAAATAAACCTTCGGTTTTTACCCTTCACCATACTTAGAAATTTTTCAGATTTTTTTAAACAATAGTCAAAACCGAAGGTTTTCAAATAAACCTTCGGTTTTTACCCTTCCTTATACTTAGAAATTTTTCAGATTTTTTTAAACAATGGTCAAAACCGAAGGTTTTCAAATAAACCTTCGGTTTTTACCCTTACCCTTACTTCGAAATTTTTCAGATTTTTTTAAACAATAGTCAAAACCGAAGGTTTTCAAATAAACCTTCGGTTTTTACCCTTCCCCATACTTAGAAATTTTTCAGATTTTTTTAAACAATAGTCAAAACCGAAGGTTTTAAAATAAACCTTCGGTTTTTACCCTTCCCTATACTTAGAAATTTTTCAGATTTTTTTAAACAATGGTCAAAACCTAAGGTTTTCAAATAAACCTTCGGTTTTTACCCTTACCCATACTTAGAAATTTTTCAGATTTTTTTAAACAATGGTCAAAACCGAAGGTTTTCAAATAAACCTTCTGTTTTACCCTTCCCCATACTTAGAAATTTTTCAGATTTTTTTAAACAATAGTCAAAACCGAAGGTTTTCAAATAAACCTTCGGTTTTTACCCTTCACCATACTTAGAAATTTTTCAGATTTTTTTAAACAATAGTCAAAACCGAAGGTTTTCAAATAAACCTTCGGTTTTTACCCTTCCTTATACTTAGAAATTTTTCAGATTTTTTTAAACAATGGTCAAAACTTAAGGTTTTCAAATAAACCTTCGGTTTTTACCCTTACCCATACTTAGAAATTTTTCATATTTTTTTAAACAATGGTCAAAACCGAAGGTTTTCAAATAAACCTTCTGTTTTACCCTTCCCCATACTTAGAAATTTTTCAGATCTTTTAAACAATAGTCAAAACCGAAGGTTTTCAAATAAACCTTCGGTTTTTATCCTTCACCATACTTAGAAATTTTTCAGATTTTTTTAAACAATAGTCAAAACCGAAGGTTTTCAAATAAACCTTCGGTTTTTACCCTTCCTTATACTTAGAAATTTTTCAGATTTTTTTAAACAATGGTCAAAACCTAATGTTTTCAAATAAACCTTCGGTTTTTACCCTTACCCATACTTAGAAATTTTTCAGATTTTTTTAAACAATGGTCAAAACCGAAGGTTTTCAAATAAACCTTCTGTTTTACCCTTCCCCATACTTAGAAATTTTTCAGATCTTTTAAACAATAGTCAAAACCGAAGGTTTTCAAATAAACCTTCGGTTTTTACCCTTCACCATACTTAGAAATTTTTCAGATTTTTTTAAACAATAGTCAAAACCGAAGGTTTTCAAATAAACCTTCGGTTTTTACCCTTCCTTATACTTAGAAATTTTTCAGATTTTTTTAAACAATGGTCAAAACCGAAGGTTTTCAAATAAACCTTCGGTTTTTACCCTTACCCTTACTTCGAAATTTTTCAGATTTTTTTAAACAATAGTCAAAACCGAAGGTTTTCAAATAAACCTTCGGTTTTTACCCTTCCCCATACTTAGAAATTTTTCAGATTTTTTTAAACAATAGTCAAAACCGAAGGTTTTAAAATAAACCTTCGGTTTTTACCCTTCCCTATACTTAGAAATTTTTCAGATTTTTTTAAACAATGGTCAAAACCTAAGGTTTTCAAATAAACCTTCGGTTTTTACCCTTACCCATACTTAGAAATTTTTCAGATTTTTTTAAACAATGGTCAAAACCGAAGGTTTTCAAATAAACCTTCTGTTTTACCCTTCCCCATACTTAGAAATTTTTCAGATTTTTTTAAACAATAGTCAAAACCGAAGGTTTTCAAATAAACCTTCGGTTTTTACCCTTCACCATACTTAGAAATTTTTCAGATTTTTTTAAACAATAGTCAAAACCGAAGGTTTTCAAATAAACCTTCGGTTTTTACCCTTCCTTATACTTAGAAATTTTTCAGATTTTTTTAAACAATGGTCAAAACTTAAGGTTTTCAAATAAACCTTCGGTTTTTACCCTTACCCATACTTAGAAATTTTTCATATTTTTTTAAACAATGGTCAAAACCGAAGGTTTTCAAATAAACCTTCTGTTTTACCCTTCCCCATACTTAGAAATTTTTCAGATCTTTTAAACAATAGTCAAAACCGAAGGTTTTCAAATAAACCTTCGGTTTTTATCCTTCACCATACTTAGAAATTTTTCAGATTTTTTTAAACAATAGTCAAAACCGAAGGTTTTCAAATAAACCTTCGGTTTTTACCCTTCCTTATACTTAGAAATTTTTCAGATTTTTTTAAACAATGGTCAAAACCTAATGTTTTCAAATAAACCTTCGGTTTTTACCCTTACCCATACTTAGAAATTTTTCAGATTTTTTTAAACAATGGTCAAAACCGAAGGTTTTCAAATAAACCTTCTGTTTTACCCTTCCCCATACTTAGAAATTTTTCAGATCTTTTAAACAATAGTCAAAACCGAAGGTTTTCAAATAAACCTTCGGTTTTTACCCTTCACCATACTTAGAAATTTTTCAGATTTTTTTAAACAATAGTCAAAACCGAAGGTTTTCAAATAAACCTTCGGTTTTTACCCTTCCTTATACTTAGAAATTTTTCAGATTTTTTTAAACAATGGTCAAAACCGAAGGTTTTCAAATAAACCTTCGGTTTTTACCCTTACCCTTACTTCGAAATTTTTCAGATTTTTTTAAACAATAGTCAAAACCGAAGGTTTTCAAATAAACCTTCGGTTTTTACCCTTCCCCATACTTAGAAATTTTTCAGATTTTTTTAAACAATAGTCAAAACCGAAGGTTTTAAAATAAACCTTCGGTTTTTACCCTTCCCTATACTTAGAAATTTTTCAGATTTTTTTAAACAATGGTCAAAACCTAAGGTTTTCAAATAAACCTTCGGTTTTTACCCTTACCCATACTTAGAAATTTTTCAGATTTTTTTAAACAATGGTCAAAACCGAAGGTTTTCAAATAAACCTTCTGTTTTACCCTTCCCCATACTTAGAAATTTTTCAGATTTTTTTAAACAATAGTCAAAACCGAAGGTTTTCAAATAAACCTTCGGTTTTTACCCTTCACCATACTTAGAAATTTTTCAGATTTTTTTAAACAATAGTCAAAACCGAAGGTTTTCAAATAAACCTTCGGTTTTTACCCTTCCTTATACTTAGAAATTTTTCAGATTTTTTTAAACAATGGTCAAAACTTAAGGTTTTCAAATAAACCTTCGGTTTTTACCCTTACCCATACTTAGAAATTTTTCATATTTTTTTAAACAATGGTCAAAACCGAAGGTTTTCAAATAAACCTTCTGTTTTACCCTTCCCCATACTTAGAAATTTTTCAGATCTTTTAAACAATAGTCAAAACCGAAGGTTTTCAAATAAACCTTCGGTTTTTATCCTTCACCATACTTAGAAATTTTTCAGATTTTTTTAAACAATAGTCAAAACCGAAGGTTTTCAAATAAACCTTCGGTTTTTACCCTTCCTTATACTTAGAAATTTTTCAGATTTTTTTAAACAATGGTCAAAACCGAAGGTTTTCAAATAAACCTTCGGTTTTTACCCTTACCCTTACTTAGAAAATTTTCAGATTTTTTTAAACAATGGTCAAAACCGAAGGTTTTCAAATAAACCTTCGGTTTTTACCCTTACCCATACTTAGAAAATTTTCAGATTTTTTTAAACAATGGTCAAAACCGAAGGTTTTCAAATAAACCTTCTGTTTTACCCTTCCCCATACTTAGAAATTTTTCAGATCTTTTAAACAATAGTCAAAACCGAAGGTTTTCAAATAAACCTTCGGTTTTTATCCTTCACCATACTTAGAAATTTTTCAGATTTTTTTAAACAATAGTCAAAACCGAAGGTTTTCAAATAAACCTTCGGTTTTTACCCTTCCTTATACTTAGAAATTTTTCAGATTTTTTTAAACAATGGTCAAAACCGAAGGTTTTCAAATAAACCTTCGGTTTTTACCCTTACCCTTACTTAGAAAATTTTCAGATTTTTTTAAACAATGGTCAAAACCGAAGGTTTTCAAATAAACCTTCGGTTTTTACCCTTACCCATACTTAGAAAATTTTCAGATTTTTTTAAACAATGGTCAAAACCGAAGGTTTTCAAATAAACCTTCTGTTTTACCCTTCCCCATACTTAGAAATTTTTCAGATCTTTTAAACAATAGTCAAAACCGAAGGTTTTCAAATAAACTTTCAGTTTTTACTCTTCCCCATACTTAGAAAATTTTCCAATTTTTTTAAACATGGGTCAAAACCGAAAGTTTTCAAATAAACCTTCGGTTTTGACCTTTTAAACAAGTGTCAAAACCGAAGGTTTAGTTGAAAACCTTCGGTTTTGGCCATGCTGTTTTTTTAAAAAAAGTGAAAAGCAAATAAAAATAAAATAATTCATGAACAACATATTAAAAACCAAACCAAAGATAATACTAATAATTCATAATCATTAAAACAAAACACATAAAAATGTCATCGTTCGTACGGAAAACAAAACACATAATTAATCAAACAATATAATCTAGAAATTATTAGATGGGGGGAGGAGGGGGTGGTTGATTCAGTCGACTCCTCAATAATACAAGTTGATGTTCGAGATTATCTAATTTCTGGGCCATTTTAGTCCTGTCCGCTTTAATTTCACTCAGCAATCGTCCTCTTTCCGCATCCCTCAATCGCATTCGCTCCATTTCCAGCGTCATCTTTCTCACATCTTCCTCACGTGCCACAATTTCTGTTTGTGCTAGCAAATTCTGGTAACACCGTGACAGTTTCTCCGGTGTACGCCGAAGACTATTCCATGACTCACTCATCCTAAATTCATTTCATATATATATATATATTAATCAAACAAAATAACCGTAACCTAAATCTAATATAACTTCAATCAAACAAAATAAGAAATCTAACAAAATCATATATATTTAACAAACTAACCTAAATCTAATCTAAACAATAACGTATAGACAAATCTAAATCAATGAAACAAACAAATAATTTAAACTAGCCTAAATCTAGATAATATATATAAACTACATTATAAGAAATCTAAATCTAATAATAAACAACAAAAAAACAAATGAATCTAACCTGAACGCGAGAAGACAAGAAGAGAAGCGGCGGTGGAGGCGGCGGCTGCGGTGCGGAAGAGAGAGAAAGGAGAGAGTGGAATGAAAAAGAGAAGGGTTAAGGTTTGTATTTATAGAGGTAGATACCGAAGGTTTTCATATTACTTTCGGTTTTGATATTAGTCAAAACCGAAGGTTTATTAAAAACCCTTCGGAAATAACCATTACCAAACTTAGAATTATTTTTAATTAAGTCAAAACCGAAGGTTTTTTGGAAAACCTTCGCAAAAGAGAATTTCAAAAAAGGTAAAACCGAATGTTTTTTGAATAACCTTCGCAATTAAAAATCTCCGGAATTGCAAAACCGAAGGTTTTTTTAAAAACCTTCGCAATACCCCACATCCAACACTTAGAATTATTTTTGGTTTTTTAGGAAGGTAAAAACCGAAAGTTCTACAAAGAACTTTCGGTACTAATTAGTAAAACCGAAGGTTTTACAACCCTCTCGGAATCTATTTTTAATACCGAAAGATTTGTTCCTCTCGGGAGAATTTAGGAGAGTTTTATAAAATCTTCGGTAAAAACCATCGGTAAAGGTCGATTTTTTACCAGTGTAAGTTCGTTTTTCATGAACCTCGAGTGAACCTATTTAACGCACAATGACTCTTTATTTCCTTGGATCTCCCATAAGTGTTTATATGTGACAACTTTGTTCCACTCCACGCAATTCCTCAAACTGATTCCCCCTTCGCTTTTAGGCATGCATACATCGGTCCAATTAATATTCTTACCCCCGCGGCCTTGGCTGCCCCAAATAAAATTACGTATCAAGGTCTCAAGCTCTTTCATAAGAAGCATAACTTTCTTCGGGAGGACAATCTGTTGAGACCAATAACCAATGAATCCCATAACAATGCTCTCCACCAATTCAATGATGCCCGCATAAGAAAGCTTCTTCATCGCCCATCCCATGATAACGTTCTTGAGTTTCCTAATGAGCGGTCTACAATGAACAAACTGAATTTGTCTAGCCGTGAGTGGAATCCCCAAATACCGAACCGGAAATAAACACTCGTTAATACCCATAATATTTTTAATTTGCACCTTTGTATCATCATCAACACCACCGTAAAATACCGAACTCTTATCCTTGTTAATCATTAAATCTGTAATATCAAAAAAGAAATTAAGTGCATCTTCAACAGTGTTAATAGTATCAACATCAGCGTGCGTAAGTAAAAATAGGTCATCTGCGAAACATAGATGTGTAATCCTCTCCTCCTCACAGAAATGGTGAAATCTGTAATGACAGTTCTTTCGGAATATTGTTATGACACTCTGAAAGACCTCCATGATCAATACGAAGATAAAAGAAGAATGAGGGTCCCCCTACCTCACTTCGTTTTCACCCTTAAAGTAGCCACCATGTACGCCAGGTCAATTGAGATTTGATAATTGGTTTGGTCGAGGGATAAAAGGTGTGTGAGGTCACGATATGATATGTGAATTGTGATTTGGTGTTTGGTTTCAAAGAGGGATAAGAGGTGTGTGAGGTCACGATATGAGAGGTGAATGACTTACAACTTCAAGTAAGTTCTCTATAATAATCTTAAGATTGATATTGCATATTACATAAGGGGTAAGGGGTGTGTGAAAAAATGTGAGGTCACGAAGATGATAGGTCGATTGTGAATTGATTGTTGGTTTAGTCGAGAGATAAGATATGTGTGAGGTCACAATTTGAGGGTGAATTGTGATTTGATGGTTGGTTTGGTGGAAGGATAAGAGGTGTGTGAGGTCACGATATGAGAGTGAATTGGAATTGGTTGTTGGTTTGTCGAATTGGGGTAGAAGAGGCCACGATAAGGGATTAAAATGGTTATAATAGTGTGTAAAGTAGCCTAGCATTACTTTAGATAAGAGCGAAATGAATGACTTACAACTTCAAGTAAGTTCTCTATATTAATCTTAAGATTGATATTGCATATTACATAAGGAATAAGGGGTGTGTGAAAAAATGTGAGGTCACGAAGATGATAGGTCGATTGTGAATTGATTGTTGGTTTGGTCAAGAGATAAGATATGTGTGAGGTCACAATTTGAGGGTGAATTGTGATTTGGTGGTTGGTTTGGTGGAAGGATAAGAGGTGTGTGAGGTCACGATATGAGAGTGAATTGGAATTGGTTGTTGGTTTGTCGAATTGGGGTAGTAGAGGCCGCGATAAGGGATTAAAATGGTTATAATAGTGTGTAAAGTAGCCTAGCATTACTTTAGATAAGAGCGAAATGAATGACTTACAACTTCAAGTAAGTTCTCTTGATCGATCACAAGAATCACATTGCATATTTCTTATGTCTTTGTGTAGTCCTCATTAACTCATTTGTGTAAAAGTGTATAAAGAAGTCTAGCGTTAATTAGCAAAATTGATAACTTACAATTCAAGTATCTTCTCGGGATCGATCTATCATGACTAACAAAATAAGGTGTAATTGATTTGAATCCTACTAAGAAGAAATTTGTCTTTCATAATGGAAGAAGCATAAGATATGTCTCCCGTTTCAAATGAGTTAGTGATGACTACACAAAGATAGAGACAATATGCAATGTCAATTTTAAGATCTAGAAATCTTATGACATGGTGAGATGTGACAGTTTTTGTGGTGCTCTAAAGTGATATTGGTGGTTAAAAATATAAGAATATATGAATTGAGATGTTTATTTGACCGTAGTATGAAAATGTGAGGTATGATGAGAGATTGTTTGGATTGTGGTGGTTTACCAAATTGGGGTCAAAGAGGTCGCGAATTAGCCTAACATTACTTTATATTAGAGTTAAGTGAATGACTTGCAACTTCAAATACCCCAAAACATAAATAAGTATATATTATACTTTATTTCAAAGGTTTCTTGGTTTCTTTCCATTATCCCGCAATTACTTAATTTATAATAGAATTTAGATTAAAGTACTAATATACATTAATTTTATATCACAATTTAGATTAGTCATATTCTACCTTCTTAATTACTCCACAATTTGACATTTTTTTTACATTTATCTCTAGTCAAACTTTCATATATCTTTTAACATTTTTTCTTTCACAATTTTATTCGGTAATCTCTATATATATAATGATGATTAATTTTGAAAGTGTTCGGATTGCCGGGTCGAGAGCTGTGGTTAATTTGGATATATATTTCGAACTCGCAACCTAACAAAACAAGTACAACTCTTTAACCAACTAGTCTAATAACAAATTATATTTTAAATTTAACACTAAATTTGATTAAGACGAGACATTTTTAACTAACTAATATATATGTATATAATGATGCTTAATTTTGAAAGTGTCCAGTTGTCGGGTCGAGAGCTATGGTTAATTTGGATATATATGTGAGAGTAATGGATATTTGGGTTGGATTCTGGGT
This sequence comes from Impatiens glandulifera, assembly GCF_907164915.1. Lineage (NCBI taxonomy): Eukaryota > Viridiplantae > Streptophyta > Magnoliopsida > Ericales > Balsaminaceae > Impatiens > Impatiens glandulifera. The sequence continues at coordinate 25,086,819 of NC_061865.1, forward strand.
TGACCTGCCCATAAACATAGAACGGTTAAACATAAAATTAAAAATGTTTGGAACTCACAACCTAACATAACAAGTACAACTTTTTAACCAACTACACTAATAACAATTTATAATTTAAATTCAACACTAAATTTGATGAACGCGATGCGTTTTTAACTAACTAATATATATATATATATATAAATATATATAGTTATGCTTAATATATATATATATATATATATATGTGAGAGTAAATAGATATTTGGGTCGGATTCTGGGTTGACCCACCCATAAACTTAAAACGGTTAAAAATAAAATTAAAATGTTATAGGTATGTTTCGAACTCGCAACCTAACAAAACAAGTACAACTCTTTAACCAGCTAATTAGCTAATAAAATTTTATAATTTAAATTCAACACTAAATTTGATGAACGCGAGATATTTTTAACTAACTAATATATATATATATATATAATGATGCTTAATTTTAAAAGTATATGAATTGTCGGGTTGAGAGCTGTGGTTAATTTATAAATATATGTGAGAGTAAATAGATATTTGGGTTGGATTCTGGGTTTACCCATTCATAAACTTAAAACGGTTAAAAATAAAATAAAAAAATATTGGTATGTTTCGAACTCGCAACCTAATAAAAACAAGTACAAATCTTTAACTAGCTAGACTAATAACATTTTATGTTTTAAATTCAACACTAAATTTGATGAACGCGAGACATTTTTAACTAACTAATATATATGTATATAATGATGCTTAATTTTGAAAGTGTCCGGATTGCTGGGTCGAGAGCTGTGGTTAATTTTGATATATATGTAAGAGTAAATTGATATTTGGGTCGAATTCTGGGTTTATCCGCCTATAAACTTAAAACGGTTAAAAATAAAATAAAAATGCTATAGGTATGTTTCGAACTCGCAACCTAACAAAACAAATACAACTCTTTAACCAACTAAGCTAATGACATTTTATGTTTTAAATTCAACATTAAATTTGATGAACGGGAGACATTTTTTACAAACTAATATATATATATATAAAATGATGCTTAATTTTAAAAGTGTCTGGATTGCCGGATCGAGACCTGTGGTTAATTTGAATATTTATGTGACAGTAAATGGATATTTGGGTCAGATTCTAGGTTGACCCGCCCATAAATTTAAAACGGTTAAAAATAAAATTAAAAATGCTATATGTATATTTCGAACTCGCAACCTAACAAAACAAGTATAACTCTTTAACCAACTAGGCTAATAACAATTTTTATTTTAAATTCAACACTAAATTTGATGAACGCAAGACATTTTTAACTAACTAATCTATATATTTATAATGATGCTTAATTTTGAAAGTGTCTGGATTGTCGGGTCGAGAGTTGTGGTTAATTTGAATATATATGTGAGAGTAAATAGATATTTCGTTCGGATTCTAGGTTGACACGCGTATAAACTTAAAACGGTTAAAAATATAATTAAAAATGCTATAGATATGTTTCGAACTCGCAACCTAACAAAACAAATACAAATTTTTAACTAGATAAGCTAATAACATTTCATGTTTTAAATTCAACACTAAATTTGATGAACGCAAGACATTTTTTACTAACTAATATATATGTATATAATGGTGCTTAATTTTGAAAGTGTCCGGATTGCCGGGTTGAGAATTGTGGTTAATTTGGATATATATGTGAAAGTAAATGTAAATTTGGGTCGGATTTTGGGTTGACCCGCCCATAAAATTATAACGGTTAAAAATAAAATAAAAAATGTTATAAGTATGTTTCGAACTCGCAACCTAACAAAACAAATACAACTCTTTAACCAACTAGGCTAATAACAGTTTATATTTTAAATCCAACACTAAAATTAATGAATGCGAGATATTTTTAACTAACTAATATATATATATATATATATATATAATGATGATTGATTTTGAAAGTGTCTGGATGGCTGGATCGAGAGTTGTGCTTAATTTGGATATATATGTGAGAGTAAATGGATATTTGGGTCGGATTCTGGGTTGACCCGCCCATAAACTTAAAACGGTTAAAAATAAAATTAAAAATGCTATATGTATGTTTCAAACTCGCAACCTAACAAAACAAGTACATGTTTTTAACGAACTAGGATAATAACACTTAATATTTTAAATTCAACACTAAATTTTATGAACGCGAGAAATTTTCAACTAACTAATCTCTCTCTATATATAATGATGCTTAATTTTGAAAGTGTCCGGATTATTGGGTCGAGAGTTGTGGTTAATTTGGATATATATATATGAAAGTAAATGGATATTTGGTTCGGATTCTAGGTTGACCTGTTCATAAACTTAAAACGGTTAAAAATAAAATTAAAAATGTTATAGGTATATTTCGAACTCGCAACCTAACAAAAACAAGTAAAACTCTTTAACCAACTAGGCTAATGACACTTTACATTTTAAATTCAACACTAAATTTGATGAACGCTAAATATTTTTAACTAACTAATCTATATATATATATATAATGATACTTAATTTTGAAAGTGTTTGGATTACCGTGTCGAGAGTTGTGGTTAATTTGAATATATATGTGAGAGTAAATGGATATTTGGTTCGGATTCTGGGTTGATCCGCTCATAAACTTAAAACGGTTAAAAATAAAATTAAAAATGCTATAAGTATATTTCGAACTCGCAACTTAACAATCCAAGTACAACTCTTTAAACAATTAGGCTAATGACACGTTATGCTTTAAATTCAACACTAAATTTGATGAACGCGATATATTTTTAACTAACTAATCTATATATATATATATATATATATATATATATATATATATATATATAATGATGCTTAATTTTTAAAGTGTCCAGATTGTCGGGTCTAGAGTTGTGGTTAATTTGGATATATATGTGAGTATATGGATATTTGGGTCGGATTCTAAGTTTACCCTCCCATAAACTTAAAACGGTTAAAAATGAAATTAAAAATGATATAGGTATGTTTCGAATCGCAACCTAACAAAACAAGTTCAACTCTTTAACCAACTAGGCTAATAACAATCTATATTTTAAATTCAACACTAAATTTGATGAACGCGAGACATTTTTAACTAATAATATATATATAATGATGCTTAATTTTGAAAGTGTCTAGATTGTCAGGTCGAGAGCTGTGGTTAATTTGGATATATATTTGAGAGTAAATAGATATTTGGGTCGGATTCTGAGTTGACCCACCCAAAAACTTAAAACGGTTAAAAAAAAATTAAAAATTCTATAGGTATGTTTCGAAATCGCAACCTAACCAAACAAGTTCAACTCTTTAACCAGCCAGACTAATAATATTTTATATTTTAAATTCAACACTAAATTTGATGAACGCGGGACATTAACTAACTAATTTATATATATAAAATAATGCTTAATTTTGAAAGTGTCCAGATTGCCGGGTCGAGAGCTGTGGTTAATTTGGATATATATGTGAGAGTAAATAGATATTTGGGTCGGATTCTGGATTGACCCGCCATAAACTTAAAACGGTTAAAAATAAAATAAAAAATGCTATAGGTATGTTTTGAACTAACAACCTAATAAAATAAATAATACTCTTTAACCAACTAAGCTAATAATACTTTATATTTTAATTTCAATACCAAATTTGATGAACGCGTGACGTTATAACAATATATTATTATCTGTGTGCATCGCACAGGGATCTTCCTAGTTCCTCCTTTAATTATTGTTGTCTTGTGGCGGCTCACATCATTTCTAGTTTAAATATAAAAATAGTTTTGTGAATGTATAAAATCTTAATTAGTTGTAATTGTGTTTTGAATATCCTTTGGATCGGAGACAAGTAGTAATTTCTAAGATCCGACTCGGGGACAAGTACTTAATACCCATCGAGTATCGCTCGATTTTCATCTGATACTCAGATTTTCATCTAAGGGAGAGCTTGATAATGGACTATAGTAGCTGAATAGGGGTGCGCCCGATCTTTTATTAATTATGCGGCTTAATAACTCGTTCTAATCCTAAACTTCTGTTCGCGAAAATGGCGAAGAAAAGAGAAATTTAGCTTCGTTTTGTTTTGTGTCTTGTGTTTTCATGTCCTCTTTCTTTCTTCGGCCCCCATTATTTCTTCTTCTCAATTCAGTCCTCCGCTTCTTCGTTTTTTATTTAATTTGACCCATAATCCTTCTTGCATGCTTGTTTTGGGCCATCGAGCTTCGGTCTCGGGCAGGCTTCAGCTATATTTTAAATAATTAATTTAACATTTTATTGATAGATAACAAATTAGATATGAAATCATGAACAATAAATTGTTGTCAAAGTTGATATCATGGATTAAAATAATGGGAGGGATCAATTATTCCATGGATTGGAAAAATATAATAAAGATAAATATTTTTTAAACTATAAAATTATATTTTTTAAACTAATTTTCTCAAATGGGAAAGAAGAGGAACAGTCTATGGGACAGCTGATCACCCCAAAATAATAATACAAATTTAAATCGATTATTTTATTAATAACCTTTCGATCATAGTTTTAAAACCTGACTAAATCATTAACCAGGTGAAAGGACTGGGTCACTAAGTTATTGGTTTAACAGTGGATCAACGGGGTTCAAATAGTGAGTTTTATATAATAATAAAATAATACAAAAATAGTATAAATTTATTAAATTGTTTATACAATAATAGTCAAAATAGAGATCAAAATTCAAAATATTATTTATAAGGTCAATATTTTCTACTCCAACTAGCATATACATTTCATTCTCTTAATCTCTCAAATTTTGTCTCTGGTGCTCACTTGTTTCGTGTATAATTCTTTTCTTTTTAACTTCTAAAAAATTTTGCATTTCATATATCACTTGTACACTTTAGTACAAACGACAATCTCCCCTTTGACACCTGCGAAATATTGTTTAAACCGATGAATACCTCTACCCTTTATTAATGATTTGTAATAGAGACAAATGAGTCTCTTTTTATTCTTTTTATTTACATAGTCCTCTCTACAATGAGCCATGCATGATCAAATTATCCTCTTACAGAATTTTGAGATTGTATTGTACACTTGAAGAATTTGGTGTTGCATCTTGGTGTTTCTCCAATAGAATCCATAATCAAACTACACATAAAACGATAATCCATAGACCTAATAATCACTATATGAATTATGAACCTCAAAATAATATCAAACTACTGTCATTAACTATATGAAGTATGAACCTCATATAGTTCTTAAGGCGGAATTTGGTGGGGTGCGTATACGAAGGGATGTCTTAATTCCTCGGTTCGTGAAATTTGGGATGGAGAATGGAATGCACTTCTGAGGCATATTCCAGAATGTGTAAGGATTCTCAACTTCATACAAATGATGCACTTTAATGACACTATCGACTCACGAGTTTGGAAAGTGGAAAGAGATGGAAAGTTTAATTCTAACCTAGCTTGGGAGTCTATTCGCGAGAGGGAAAACGATGTGGGCTGGTCTCGTGTTGTATGGTCCTCCAAAATCATTCTGAGACATCAATTTGTGTTGTGGTTGTTGTTTAGAAAGAGACTTTCAACTAGGAATCGTCTTAAGCATTTTATGGATATTTCGGACTCTAAATGCCTACTTTGTGATGAAAATGAAGAGACGATGGATAATTTATTTGGCGGATGTCCGTTTACATTCGAGTTATGGAGGTTGTTTATAAAAGCTATGGAGTTAGCTTTTGTCCCCTCGGATTGGATTGATATCAAGGAGGTGGCCATTTTGAAAGCTAAAGGTAATCTATTTCATTCAAATATATTTAAATGTGGTTTTACTTCTATTGTTTACCATGTTTGGATGGAAAGAAACTCAAGAGTCTTCACGAGGGTGAGATATGGTGTTGATGACGTTTGGAAGAGCATTAAGTTTGATGAAAATTCCTTTGTTCGTAGTTGGAGATGAATTCCCAAAAGCGAGTAAAATTGGTGTTTATGTCAAAATTGGGGCATTAATTATGGTGAAGTCACTCGATCTAGAAACTTCAAAGTGAAATTATAAACTTATTATTGTTTGTTTGAAAAATTGTAATTCATTTGTTTGAATGTTTTGTTTGTGTTTATTCATTTAGTTTGTAATTCTGGTTTTTTAAAATTAGAGCAATTGTTTTTTTCTCTAATTCATGAACTCATGTATATTTTTTTCCCTTTATTGGGGCTTTTTAATTAAATGACATTATGTCATTTTCCCAAAAAAACTATATGAAGTATGAACCTCAAAAATAAGCCAAATTTTGACAAAATATAATGACAATAATATAAAAGAAGTTGAAATAAAAGAAACTTAAATGGATTATGCGAGGACAATGTTTCAAATCAAACTATAACCTCCGATTTTTAGATAACTATGCTTATCTGGAGAAGAAACTAAATTTAAGTTATGACTTACAATTAGAGTCATCAATTTGGGTTAGGCCTATTGGGTTGGCCCGCCCCGCCAAATAATTTAGATGGATTGGGTTGAAATATTATCAACCCATTTGGACGTGGTCATACACGGGCAATCCCACTCGGGTCGCGGGCCTAGGCGGGTCGGGCTTGGGTTGGCCCGTAGGTTGACAAAAAAATCTAATATGATTTATAGCCTTATATGCATATACCACATAACCCTAGTTTTTTTCTCTCCCAGGCAGCACTGCAGCAGTCGGCTACTTCTATTTGTTCCGCCTTTCTTCTATTCGTTCTCGCCTTCAAGGGTTTGTGGATTCAAACTTGGTTCCCGTTCCAGAAGTTTCACACTAAAAGTCTGAAACTTAATATTCGGTTAAATAATAGATTCATTTTCAAAATGGACTCCTCTCAAAATTAAGATATTAATTTGGATGTTGATGAATTTAAAAGTGTTAAGCATGATGAAGGGTCATCTAAAAAGTCTAAGGAATATTATGATATTAGGATGTATTTTAAGAAAATGAAGGGTATTGATAATATTGAAAAAGTTGAATGTAATGGATGCAAAAAACAGTATAAATGTGGGGGTAAACATTACGGGACTTCTACATTGTGGCGTCATGTTAAAATTTGCAACAAATTGAAGTTTCGCGACGTATGACAAATGATTCTTGATCAAGACTCTTGTTTGGTGTGTATTATGACTATTTGATCATGTTCTTGAACTCTTATTTTCTAGAACCATTAATGATTTTTATTTATTTTTATTTGTAGTGAGACAACCCGCGGGCTGGCCTGCCTAACTCGCAATCCACCTTAGGTTGGGTTGGGAATTTTTAGATCGCCAGGATCGTGGCCGGCTCATCGTCGACCCGTCAAACGATGGGTTTTGGTGGGTAGGCCCGCCCCACCATGGATTGGCCCTTTTGACCACTCTACTTACAATGTCACCTTAAATTGTTTTATTAGTCGGGTAAAAACATAATTAGATAGTTCAAATAGGAGGAGGAGCTTAAGGTGAATACAACAGTTTGTCATTCTCAGTGTCTAGAACTAAAAATTTGTAATCTACCCACATGAATCTATAAATAGGTAAATCCAATGGGAACCAAAAAACGGGAAGAGGATAACCGAGAGTGATAAGTGAGAAAGAAAATAAATGATTTTTTATAAAAAAAAAAATAGGATAAACACGCTAGGTTAATACGGGCTGCCAGATTTCCGGTCCAACCGGCGAATTGAACGAGTTTAACTGGGTTAATTGCATTTCTGATTTTTTTTCATCAACCCATCTGATTTGAGGACGGTTAATCGGGTTTGCCGGTTTGACCGACGGGCCGAGCCATATCGGGTTTCAAAACTATGCTTTAAATAGTTTAAAATTAATGACCAAAATTATGTTAAGAGCTATAAAATATTTTTTTAATTTGGTTATATGTATAATTATTAATTAGTTGCGATTTAAATTTAAATATTATTTAATTAGTTTCTGTTAAAGTGGAATTGTAAGTATTATATATTTTTTTATTAATTTAACTGTATTAATAATACAATTTAATAACAAAATAAAATAATAACATAGTTAGATAAAAGTATACATTTATTTGTATATAATCAATTAATATTTTAAAAGATAATATAAAATATAAAATTCTCATTAAATAATGATAATATATTATTAAAAAAATGAAAATAATAATGATAAATAAAAGTTAAATAAAATAAAATTTAATATTATCACTTTAATTGAAATAATTAAAGAATACTTATTTTTTTATCTTTATATTATATTCTTATATTTTATATAAACATAAAGAGAGAGACAAGTTTTTTTATTTTTTTTTTGAAAAAAAAATGTGAAATGGATTAAGTATGTAGCACACGGACTTGAACCCAAAACCTTAGGGTTAATATCCACCTCTTATTGTCGTTAGGCTTGAAGAGGGGATAAATGACAATTTATTTTGTTCGTGGTTAGATAAAAAATATTTTCTTTATATTTTTTTTTTGTTCATTATTCAAATATAATTTGATGTAATATTTTGGTTAAGTATGATATTTTAATTTTTATAATAAGAATAATACTCTTAGAACGTTTGATGCCTAATAATCGTCAATTGAAAAAATAATATATCTCTGTATGATTGGTTTGCTCAGATTGTTTTACTTAGTTATTAAACTAAAACAAGATCTTATATAAAATTCAAGACATGTTTGAATCTTTTCTATTGAAATTTTAATTTTTATAAATTTGTTATACTATTTAGCCTTCAATTTTTTTTATTGTTTACAAATTAATATTTTATATGTAACTACTTGTTTGAATAAGAATTAATTATTTATCCAAAAAAAAACTTTGTATATTTTATATTTTATAGTTTATACCATATCAATACTATATAGACCCTTCATATTAGGGGTAAGTAATCGTCCTCATAAGTTTTGACTCGATCATAATTTTCTGTAACGAACCTTAACTAGTTTAGTTGATAATTAGATAATAAAAGACCGACAAATTAATTGACCAACGGACAATTTATATTCATATTTGAAAATAATTTTTTTTATTATATCTCTTTCTACCATAATAGTAACGATAAAAATGATCTTTTTTTGTGTGTTAAGGGTGTGAATTTTAACAAGCATATATTTAATTTTTTTTAAACTTATTGAATTATTAATATTTTAACAAATTTTCTTTAAATTAAATCGTGGTTTTATTACATAATTTATAAGAATTTTAATTACAAAAATATTTATAAATTAATTTTTTCCATTTGTTAGTTTATTATATTATATATATATATATATATTTGTTAATTCTTCGACTATCAAAATCGACATTCAAAATCTGATAAACCAACTAAACCAATCTTATAATCGTCAACAAACGGATAAAAAATTTAAAAAACCAACACTAATTGTTGGAATGAATTTTTTGAAAAATAAACCGACTAAATCAAACCTCTTCCCCACCCTAATTCATACTGGAATATAAAGGATTTTTAATAGAAATCAAACTTCTCTAAATATATGTCAATTGAGGTAATTAATAATTTTATTTTAAACATATTCCATTTATATTATTATTTCATTTTTTTAATTTTAAAAATATCCCCTCCACAATATTTAAAGTGAAAATTGAATCCATTAGTCAATTAAATCTATAACATTTTAAGCACCTACTTTAACAATTTGAGTTATCCTAATGGGTTAACTATGCAAATTAACAACCCAAAACAAGCCTTTAATAAAAGGCAATCAAATAAAAAGATCTAGATCTTTCGTAAATGCTATATCATATGTAGCTTGCTTGAACAATTTTCTTTGCCAAGTACTTACCCAAGAAATCAAATCCATGGAAATAGAGAGCTTCAATCTCTGCTCTTTGACCCCTCTCAACCATCATTTCAACTTCTTCTCTATACTTCTCCTACAATTAGTTAACTAACTTCTCATCAATAACCTGTTTATATTAAGCCCGACAAACTAAAATTTGGCCTTCAATTTTAAACCTGTAAAATCCCCAAGGACAACAAGCTTTTCGCTATTTGAAGGTCCCGTGGTTTGAGAGGAATGAACACTGGATAAGCACTGCTCAAACGGTGCAGGAAGAATCTATATTTGACAATAAAAACTATAAATTTACACAAACTTATAAAACGGTAGAAAATACATAAAATAATGACATAAAATATATTTAGTTAAATTTGGTCAACAAAACTTTTACTCGGAGTAGCCCATTCTATAGATTTTAATAGAACAATTATCTAAATAACTCAATGTTATTACATCCACAAATACCAAGTTAAAAAGAAAATACACAAGTCATAATAAATCAACCATATCTTCACTTTCGCTCAAGCCCTTCTAAAATCATTTCCTTCAAGCAGGAATGAACACAGCCCAATTGATAAAAGAATTTAATGAAGAAAAAATGAACCTATGTGCCCCCCAAACGATATCAAATTATGCAAATTTACATTCATATAAAGGAAAAAATCAAATCATTTACCATTAACTTATTTCATTTTGAAGCAAATTAATCTCATTTTTGTTCATTAACTTATCACTTCTGTCTCATTTTTGCCTGTAATATTTTGTCTTGAATCGCACTGTTATTTTATGTCCCTTAATCATCAATGTGTTAGTGCAAGCTGAATAAAGTATTATTCAATGATCAAATTGCATATAGAAGAACTAACAGCATACAAATTCAGCTAATTTGAACTCAACTGAAATATATAATATTTCTCTTTAATCAGCATAATAAGTATGAAATACAATCCATTGGATATTATTACTATTACCTTGTAGCAATGTCTGGGTAGCCTTTGCCTGTGATGAGGATGCTTGGTATCTGATTAAAAACACAGTCTTCAACTAGCCTCTGGAATATGGCGTGCTAAGGATTCCATTGAACTGGCAGGAATTAGTATATATATATATATAACAAACCATTTTGAGTACATAAATGAAATATGGAATCAATATGTTTGTTTACTTACCTTCTCCACCACAATGATGTATCGAGCATCGGTTTTTGCAACCAATTTCTCTAACAAAGCCAAGTCTCCTGTAATAGCATAACCTGATGATCCACATGCAGCACATTCCACAACCTCTTGATTTAGCTCCTAGTTGCAGAAAGATAGTAAAACATTCAGTTGAACAATTATGAGTATCTAAGTTCGTAGTAATGGAATGAATGCCTGAAGAGATAGACGCCCAGAAACTGCCCCTCTTGAAGATGCAATGATTCCAAGACTGTAACGGCTACATTGGAGCAATGCCACCAAATCTGTTTAGCTTTTTAACTTTAGTATGCCTCAACCAACACCATTATCGTGAAAGCATATCCGTATCATATATATCATTAGGAGGAAGTATATCGGCATAACTAAGTTGCTCATCATAGAAGAACGTGAGGGAAGAAGAAGAAGAAGTAGAGAGATCTTCCATTTTATTTTTGTTAGATAGAAATGAAGAAAATTTGATTTATTTACATCCAAATAATTTGTTCTTATAACATATATTTTTCTTGTCACAATTAAAATTTTATCATTATTAAAAAACTTATTTTAAATTTACAATAATTTTTTTTGAATAATCGTGCTTCAATTATTTGGTACCATTTGTGTATAATCTTAGATGTTTCCATGTTGAGTAAAATTATCATAATAATATAGCGCATAACTAAAAATTAAATGGAGAAAACTAAACAATATAAACAAAATATTGAAAAAATTAACCAAAATATAAAACCACTCTGTCCAAAAGAAATCCCTCATAAAAAATAGATGAACATTTTTGTAACTCAGTCTCATGGTTCAAAATGGGGATAAAAGAACCATACACGACGAATCACTAGTTTGTATGAACTCTTCGACTTTACGAGTTGATTTATCAAGGAAAATTAAGTCTGAGAAGTAAATGAAAGTTTAATTAAAAAAAATATTAATTATTCGTAAAGGTTAAAATTGTTCAACCAAACTTCAATCTGATTTCCATTTTTCTATTGAGAGGGTGAAAGATTTGAGAGTATGATTTGATTAAAGAATTTTCGCAATGAATATGAAAGGATGAATTTGACATTTCATTACTTGCTTTAGGCTCTGGACCTTTCGGTACTTGTTTTAAGTTTTGTCCTTTTCATTACCTAATTATAGAAGTGCTCGTGACGAAAATCTTTGTCGAGATTTATTAAACAATTTTCCTTACAAAAATAAATTCAATTACTCACTCGTATTATTCAATCAAAGTTTTGCATGGTTGTTAAATTCAAATCCATTAATATTAATTGTTCATATATATATCCCAATTTTAATACGTTTAGTTACTATCATTGTTTAAGTCTTTTGATGAATTTATAAAATTATAATATTAAAAGACAAAATTATGAAATTTACTTTGTCTATTTTAAAACATGCTCTTGAAGTTTATTAATATTTATAAATCGGATATTTAAATTTTTTTATATATTTATTTCAAACATTTAATTTGGTCTTTTAACTTAATTTAAGTGAAGTTTTATATTTAATTTTTATATAATTTATTTATATGTTTAATTTTTTGTTTTTATCCTATATATTTTTACTAATATCTTTTACGTATCATAAATTTATAATAACGAATACTATTGATAAAAAACTAAAAAATTATAAAAATAATTTTATTAAAATAAAACACAAAATTAAAAAAAAAAATTTACCACCTACGAAATTGGAAAAAGATATTTAGATTACTAAATTAATATTTAAAAATAAAAATTACATTTTCCATATTAATTAAATATACAACATAAATAGTAAAAATTAACGACAAACAATAAAAATAGAATTAATAATCAGATAAATTAGAATAATTTCTTCAATATTATTGTTGAAATAATGCGAAAATGCACAGATTGTGAATGGATCTGGTTGATCGGTTGTGAATTTGTGAATAGATCTGATTAATATTCTTCAATATTTTTTTTTGGGAAAGTCTGTACCTCATCATTTTCAATAAATGCTTGAATATTTGGATTTTTATGGAACTCGAATCTTGCAATAAAATTTTGTTTTCTTCAATAATTTATTTTAGTGCATGGTTTTTGTCTTTGAATACATGGTTCTTGTTTTTCATATTCAAATGATATTTGATTTGTTCATTTGTCTTTCTCATTTTTTCAAGAAATCATTCGCTTGTTTCATGCATTGTGTTTATCATCGATGATGTATTATTCCAAAAAAAAAAATCAATTTTGCTTGCTTCCTCGATAGGTCTTAATAATTGAGAACCAATGAATTGTTTAAGTTTATAAAAAAATGAGGAGATACCAGGGGATGCTAGACCGACATACTCAGGAGTTGGATTTTCTGACTCAGAAGAAGGATAGTTGCAAGATTGTTTTCTTCTGCTACTTGCGGAACAATCTTTAAATTTTTCGAAAATTTTAACAATGTCACACACGTGATTAAACTTCCAACCTACTTTGAATTTATTATCTTTCGTGAACAACACTCTACTTTTGAACATATGTCGAGTTCAAATAATTAATTACAACTTGTTTAAATAATATTTTGAAAATGAAATCAAATAATGTCATAATACTCACAATATCTCCATTTGAAGCACCGCTTTAATGCATATCTTCAATTGCTTTTATACATGCATGTAATCTTGCTGTTTTTTTGCTGTTTTTTGGATAGTATCAAGTCGCATATGCATAAATCTCTTAGTACAAATCTCCCATTGCTCTAATATTTCTTTGTTAAAAGCTTCTTTTATATGAGACCATAATCAGTCACTTGATTGGTACACTCTAAGAATTGGATCTTCAAAAATTTCTATATAAATTCGATATAAGTTTATCACATATAACACGAAATGACTACACACTACAAAGTTTATCACAATTATCAAAATAAAATGACTACACAGTGCAAATTTTATCACGTTTACGTCTATTTTGTGTGTAAGGAGTACTTTTTTAATAATGTTTTCGTTTAGTGTAATTTGTGTTTATTTAATGATGTTTAATTTTTTTTAAATGTTTGTTTTGATGTAATTTTGTTTTGCTCGTGTAATGTAATTTGCGTTTATTTAATAATGTTTAACTTGTTTTTATGTATATAAATTATTGATCTATAATTAATTTTATCATAATTTTCTTTAATGGGTGTGAGTTTGAAAAAATATTAAGGTTTAATTTGTAAAGTTGATAAATATATAGGTACTTATTTAAAATATTAAAAAGATGGTATAATAAGAAATATTCCTAAAATATTATTTTGAGTTAGAATAAGAGCTTTTAAGTTGAAAATGAATTACTGTTTGATTTGATATTTAATATAGAGTTTGAAAATAATTTTTTAGAATATAGATGGTCTAACTTTTTTCTATGTACTTTCAATAATTTAGAATCTTATAACATATATTTTGTTTTCACAATTAAGTATTAAAATTATATCACTATTATTAAACTTATTTTGAATTACCATAAAAAACTTTTAATAATTGTCCTTCAATAATTTGTTCACATATACTCTTTTTTTTTGTTTGCTACCATTTGTGTATAATCTTATATGCATTCGTGTTAGAGAAAAATGAACATAATAATATGGAGGAATAAACAAAAAATATGTCGACAAAATCTAAATCAAGTATAAAAAGAATTTAACCAAAATGTACTGAATTTCTTTCTCATGTCCAAAAAAATCCCTCATACAAAAAATACGAGCATTTTCGTAACTCCTTCACATGATTCAAAGTGGAGACAAAAGAACCGTACACGGTGAATCACTAGTTTGTAGACGTGACATCTACAAATAGAGGAGATGACGAGTTGATCGGTCAATGATAACTAAATTCGAGGAATATGTTTTGATAACAATTTTTCTTTTAAGGTTGAAATTGTTCAACCAAATTTTAATTGACCTTCCATATATATATTCCCATTACTTGGTTATTAGAGAGTATGATTTGGTTAAAGCATTTAACAATGAATATAATAAGTATGAACTTCACCTTTCATTACATACTTTAGGTTCAATTTACCTTTCAAACCTTGTTTTAGGTTTTGTCGTTTCCATGACCTAATTATAGAAGTTCTCATGACAGAAATTTTTGTTGAGATTTATTAAACTTGTTTCCATGATAGTAATCAAACTCAATTTTTATTGTTAGACACTTTGTCTACGAAAATACAAAATTGTATCTACAATAGAGAATTATTCAATAAAAATTTTGCATTGCATTGTGACTAAGTTCAAATCCATTAATATTAATTGTTCTATCAGACACATATCTCAATTTAAGACATTTTAGTTATAGTCATTCTGTAACTATTTTGATGAATTTATAAAATTAGAATATTAAAAGATAAAATTATAAATTTGTTTGTCTAATTTTTTTATAAATAAATGGTATCAAATTTTGTAGAGAATATTATAAATAATTGTATGAGATATTTTTTAAACAATCAAACAAATTTTAGAAAGAAAGATTAATATAAAATTAATCTAGTGTGTATTAAATAAATATAGTATTAAATTAAAATAAATAAATATTTAAATTTTAAGTAAATGCAATTTATAAATTACACCTTTATTATGTTTCAAATATTCATCTTGCCACTCAAATATAATTCAATATGATTTTGCCCCTTAATTACTTTATTTTGAGTCATAGGAGGCTATTTTATCACATGAGTCACTAAGATTTAATTCAAACAACTCAACATTTCATCATCAATTAAATATTTCATCAAATTATCAATAAAAGACTCTTATGTTTAATTTCTTCTCTTACAACATTTTAATATAATTAAAATGCTACAGATATTATATCAAATAAGTTGTAATAAACTAGAATTATATTTCTTCAAAAATACAATATTGTTTTTTAAAGAAAATGTCAGTTTCTACACTAAATTCAATTTTGATTAACCATTATAAGACTACAAATATAGTTAAATATGAATATTTCAATTTGCATAGTGTATGGAAGAATTAACAAAAATAATAGGATCAAAATTATGAATAAAATAAAGAACTAGTTAATTGGGAATGTAACTAAAACTAATCTAAAATTACAAATCATAACCATACTTTATAACACAAAGTATTCAATAATTAATAAAGTTAATTAACTAAATGTGCTGCTCATAGGTTGGAATTTGACATTAGTAAAGTTTGTTTGGTCTTTTTATATAAAAGAAAGTAAAAAAAAAATTATATAAAATTATAAAGTAACACTTGTTCTTAAAAATTACTCACGTATTTATAAATTTTTTCAAAATAAGATAAATATCTTTTAAGTAAAAAAACATATAGTTTAATGTAATTTGAATTTGTATAGTGTATGGGATAGAATTTTTGGTAAAGAATCAAATAAAGGACTAATTAATTAAAAATGCAAATATGATATCAATTTTTTAGGGTTTAATGTATCTACTAGTTTTTCATATAAGTAATTAAATTTACCTATAGAATTGGCCTTTCTCTAACAGTCTAAATTTCTATATTACTGATACAACGGCTTAAAAAATAAAGATAAGTATTGTACCAATAAAGTTTGTGTACTAGATAAAGTTAACTAATTAATTAGGCTTCATTATTTAATCAAAAGTTCAAATATTGCCTTATCTATATAATAAAAAAAGAATATTTTTTTCTTTTTTTATAAATAAAAATTCAAAAAGTAACATTTGTTTTGAAATTTAGTAGGTTGTTTATTATTTTTTTTATGATAATAAGTTTCTTTAAATAAAGTTATATAAATTCAGGTAATCTTTTTAATAATAAAGTTTCTAGAATTTGTAATATAAATAGATAAATCTCCGTCACAATTTTATATTTGTGATTTGTGAGTTAATAGAATGAGTAAATATGAGTTTCTTGAGAAGGGCTTCATGGACTTAGATGAAGATTTTCTCGAAGAGCACTTTGGCAATCATGTCGAGGAACATGTCGAGGAACCGACAAAACTGGAAGCAATTGATGAAACTTCAATTGTATATGTCCAAGTAAAGGAATCCAATAAAATTGTATTCAATGCAAAAGAGTTCGATGCAAATATACTTCCCTCTCTCCCACCCAAAGGGAAGCTCTCACTGGAAAAGATGGTCCTCACCAAATCAACGTGCCATGGTTCGAAGTGGGGACAGATGAATCATACATGACGACTCTAGTATTTTGGGGTGACTTCTACTACGTGGAGGATATTGATGAGCTAATCCTCCATGGAAAGATTAATCAAGAGAAGGAACTTGAAGCTTGGATAAGCAAAGGTCGATTGATTTTTCGGGGAGAGTCGTGATAAAGGAATGACTAATAGAGAATTACCTATAACTGTTAGCTATGTAATTTGATGTTCTCTAGTAAAATAAATGTATTCTCAAAATTTTAATTTTCATATTAAGAAATTATAATTTTGTTTATTAATCATTTTATAAAATAAATAAAGTATACAAGTGATGTGATGGTGATTTGAGAAACACAAATTCATCCGATGTTATAAAAAGAAATAAACAAATCCATCTAATCAAATCTAAAAAGCAAAACATGAACTTCTAATGTTTAAAGTATATTTAGTTTGAAAATTTTAAAAAGTCTTGTTATTGCTATGGATGAACATTTGATTTCTTTCATCCTAAACAATTGAGATATAGTATACCTATATTTTTTTATGATATAAATATGAGTTAAAATTTTATCCATATTATTGAACTCATTTCAATTTATGATTAAAAAGTATTTAAACCATCACTCTATAATAATTTGTTTACCTATATTTATTGGATGAATATTAAAATTGATCCATAATCGTCCACTCATATATGTCAAGGAAATATATGTCAAAATAATGATGGGAGGACAATAATTAATAGAAAATATACATATAATTATTTAATGAATATTACCATAATTTAATGACTCCAATCCTAACTAATTATCAAATACAATTATTGTATAATTATGATTTTCAAATTATTTTATTAATTTATTTTTCTCCTGCAAAGACATATTTGGTATCGTAGGGCATATAGTACAATGAATAAATGTGAAAAAAAGAATTTTTTTTGAAACATGTTTGCAATTAGTTTCATGTGAGATAATAGCAATTCATTTATTTTTTTTAAATATGACTTAATCTCAATGTTCACGAGTAGACTTAAATATCAGTTAAGTGGAGGTAATTTCGGTTAGAAATTTTGTCTTAAAATAACATAAATATATTTATGAATGATGTTACAAATAAATAAAAATAAAATAAGATATACGGAAGAACAATATCACATAATTTGATGGTTATTCGAGCCATTTGTTTAGCACATTTCCCTTAAAACAGTTACACCGTCTCCCTTTGTGCTGGAGCTTATCGCAGATGACTGTCTCACAGGGTACAACGAATATATTAGTGATTCAGCACTGGAATCACTACGCAACAAACTTGACAAAGTACCTGAATCAATCACCGAGTTTCAACAGATATATGAGTCAAGAACTAAAAGAACACTCGGTTGAGTGGAAACTCGAAGAACACTCAGTAGAGTGAAGAACTCAAAGACACTCAAGAAAACAAAGAAAAAACTTTTCGAATTATAAAAAGATAATAAAATGAGTGAAGAAAAGATATGAGATATTTTTCAAAGTTCCAACATGAAGGGGATATTTATAAATTGAAATTAAACCATGTCAATAAATTTATTTATCAATCCAACGAATGATAATTCATCCAACGGCTGCCATTCCTAGACTCTCGACATTTCAAGACTCTTGATATTTCAAGACTCTTGGCATTCGATCTTATCTATTGACATTCGATCTTATCCACTGATATTAAATTTCACCAAAAATTCTCATTTGAATTTGGTATGAATTTATATTTATTTGAATTAAATTACATTTAATTTATTTATCCAAATTCTCATTTCCATTTAATTAATGAAATTAGTTTAAAATTCCAACAATCCCCCACATTAATGAAAATTGAAAGAGTAATTCAGTGAAAGGTTCAACAGTTGAATTATACATAGGATAGGTAGGTGTAACCCTATAAACATTGCCTTATGAAAATATAATTATACTAGCCGATTAGTAGACTCGATGTCCTTGAACTATTATGCCATTTGTGTAAACGATTACACACTTTCATATAAAATTCTTTCTGATACATGTCAAGCTCTCATGGTTGTGTCCGTTTGACCATGAAATACGCGCCTAGTTCTATGAGAGGGTCTAGAATTGAGCTGTGCAATTCTTTCAAAGCGGTCTCACTTCTCCCTCACATAGGTGATATCTTTGCTTAGAAAGAATCATTAAAAACGATATGTTTATCCTCGTCAAAATATATATTATTTCGTTATAGGATTAATCCCCAATAATAACTTTCAAAGTCAGTATAATTAGGTTGTCCCATTGAACCTAGTTCTTGTGATCTTCAGTCTGCATATGTTGGGTTTTCCTTCATACCAATTTATAAAAGACTCATGTCTTAAATAACTTTTAAACTAACTCTTTATTCAATAGTTTGGTTAGTGGATCCACACTGTTATCTTTGACTAACATAGTCAAATATGATAACTCTTAGAGTGTACAGTTTAATGGAATTATATCTAAGACGAGTATGTCTAAATTTTTTATTTACTATGAATTTGTATAATTTCATATCATTATCTCAATAATTAGAAATTTCCTTTTAAACAAATCTTGGAATATCTTCTAATAAGTATAGTCATTCATACATACTTATCATTTAAATATTTTTTTTTGTGAAAATATTGTTTACTTGACAACTAGTAAACAAAATGTCTTTGAACTATTATACGTTTGTGTAAACGATTACATATTTCATAATAAATCTATTTTTCGTTAGAAGATTTTCACCCATATAGTTGCACTTTTAAGTATAAACATATTAACTTGTAGATGTAAAGTCTTTCATATCACTTTATCATTTGATAACAACATGATACCTTGTATAGTGCAACTCACATCCTTAATATATTTAATCATTTTTATCGTAATTTCTAACGATAAAAATATCATATAAAGACACGTAATGAAATAAAAACTTTCATTGTCTTCATGATATACATAATTGTCAAATTTAAAGGCATTAATCAAACAAATTATACATTTTGAGAAATATTAACAATAATTAATTTTTTTAATTAATATATTTTCAAATTTTATTTTTATTAATACTTTTATATAATAAAATCCGTTAATAAAAATAAATGTTGAAAATATATGAATTAAAAAAAATGAATTATTGTTAGTGTCTCTCAAAATGTCTAGATTGTTTGATAAATGCCTCTGAAAATATAAAAATATAAAGGTATTATTTAGAAATTATGAAGAAAAATAAAAATATAATATATATTAATTTTAAAAAATGATATGTCAATTACACGTGTTATCATTTAACGGAAAATTTAACAGATTTGGATGTTTTTGTTAGCCAGTAATATAGATAAATATTAAATTCAACTGCAGTGGTATGAACGAACAAAAATTAGTTCAGTGATATACGTGAATATTCTGTTATAGTTCGATGATAAAATTGGCATTCTCGTGCATTAAAAAATGATATCTCAATACCATAATAAAAAAATATAGTATATAAAACAATGTATATATGTATAAATAAATAGATCATCCATCTTTATTTAGTATCATACCATATTCTTATTAATTATAACGCTTTAATAAATTCAAGAAGGTATATATTATAATTAATTATTTTAAAACGGAAATCATATATTTCAATTATAATTAATTTTAATTACTATTACTATTAATAAATATAGTCATTAATTTTTGAAAATTATAAGCTAACCTTTTATTTATTATTAATAATAATTTTAGTAGCTATCAAACTTTTAATGAAAAAGAATACAAATTATTGTTTTCTAATTTATTTTCAAGATAACGTTTGTATATAAAATGATAAGATCAGTGCAATCAATAAAGACAGGGGTCTCACTATTGCTAACAACTTCGGATACACGGATTGTTAGAAATCATGTTAGGGATTAATATCACTTTCTATTCTTCGCAAACCTTCACAAACTCTTGAAGCGATTCAAATGCAGAACTGTTTCTTTGGGTTTGAAGTTTAAACCAATGAATGATGAAAAACTGAAGGTAAAGAACACAACAAGTTGTTTATGGATGTTTGGAGATAACTCTTTTACGTCACCCCTTTTTCCAACAACCGAAAGGATTTCACTAAACTTTTTTGAATCAAATACAGCTTACTGAATAGCTAACACTTTGTTGAACAGAACAAACTCTGTTCAACTTACAATATGATCAGAATATCTCTCAGCTAAACAATGTTTTTGATTCTCTCTTGAGCTTGGAAAATGATGTACAATTAGTAAATGCAAGAACAAATGAGTAAGAAAAATTCAATTCAATAACTGGTAGACCGAGAGATTCGTCTGTTGTCCTTGAGCATCTATTTGTAGTAGAAGGACACCAACAGTCGAATCTTCTACAAGGACACGTGGCACGCACCCATAGGATTGTCGCCTAAAGGACAGGTACAACAGACTATGTGCTCATGGAACGTGGCCGTACTAAATGGTAGTGCGCCAGATATCCTTTTGCAACTGTCCTGTACTGCACAAGTAGTGGGAGGAATATTCGCGTATGTTACGTTTATTCATTGGATGCAAATAGCTGGCGTATTGGTCTGCAAGAGAAATTGGAGCAGAAGTAGCATACAACTAGTTGATCGTGGGTAGACGTATGCTAACTTGAAACGACTGCTAAAGTGAGGCATTAGACGTGCTCCATTAGATTGCCATATCTAAGGGAGTTAAACGCCAACATCTAACAACGAGTTCGATTAGACTGCCAAGTCTAATGGAGTTAGACTGCCACGTCTAACTTCGCATCCCATTAGACAACCACGTCTAATGGAGTTAGACTACAACGTCTAACTACATATCACTTCAGACTAATATGAAGGAGTTAGATGTGTGCGTCTAACTACGTATCACTTTAGACTAATCTGAAGGATTTAGACGCCAACGTCTAACTACCTGTCTGTTAGACTTGCACGTCTAACTACGTATCTATTAGACTTGCACGTCTAACTACGTATCTGTTAGACTAGCACATCTAACTACGTATCTGTTAGACTTGCACGTCTAACTACATATCTGTTAGACTTGCATGTCTAACTACGTATCTGTTAGACTTGCAAGTCTAACTACGTATCTGTTAGACTAGCACATCTAACTACGTATCTGTTAGACTTGCACGTTTAACTACGTATCTGTTAGACTTGCACGTCTAACTAATAACACGTATAACTAGTCTGCTTAGACCACATCCAAGTTAGCTAGATCAGATGCACCTGTATAGAAACAATTAGACGACTTAGCTTCTTTCATATCTAGACATCATCAAAACTCAATTGATCAATATTTAGCATTATTCTATTAATTAACTCTTTACTTAATCTTTTCAAACAATTTCTTCTAAGTTAATTAATTCTTAATTTTTCTCAATAATTTCCCCTTTTTTGATGATTTAAACTAAATGATCAAAATCAGTTGAGTTCATTTAATCCCGAAAAATTTCTCTTTTTGATGATGTTAAAACCATGCAATCTTAAATAAAGTATTGTAAACACCCATCAAATATAATTTAAATCAAAATAGTTCACAAAAATATCCCAACATGAGTTTTAAACCAACATAAGTTTTAAAATCCTCAAATCATAAGTTTTAGAATGAGAATGAGAGAAGCAAAGAAAGAGATTTATTGTCCTTCCCTTTTCACGTTTGCATCTGCATTGTCTTCATCCAGAGAATAGACAATTAGGAGGTTTTGATAACGAGTGACGGCACTTCAGCCGCCTCCACTTCCACTGCCTCTGTCGCTTCCACGACCCGTGCCTTTCTTTCATGGTCTTAGACCATCTTCATTCTCTTCTACAACTTTTCGTTTAGATCGGGTTCCTCTAACAACAACTCGTCTAGCAACTCCACCTCTTGAACTACCTCCTCTAGATCTACCTTCCCCCTTTTTAACATTATCAAGTACAACAACATCAGGAAGTACAACACGGGTTCTTTATTTAGAGGCATTGGCTTCTGCCACTTCGATAACTTGAATGGACCTAACAAGGGAATCAGCATACTCCATTCTTTCTGCTTCTTCTCTACTCATTGATTTGGTCATTTCCACCATTTGAGCTTGAAAGAGATCTATAGAAGATACGAGGGCTAGATGAAGTTCCAAGGAGAAAGTCTTTGACTCGGCATGGTGCTTTGTTTGACGATTTATGACACTTTTCTCAAACTTGTGGTACTTGGAGTTTACAATGTTGATTTCGTATGTGTTTCTGTGCATAATCTTCTCCAATTCTTTCTGAATAATGAGGAAGGAAGACATCTCTTTCTAACTTAACACCGAGCCCTTTTCAAGATTAACCAACCTGGACTGCATTTCTACCATATTCTCTTTGATGTAATTTATTGTATCCATCATTGTAGTACAGAAGTTTGCATCCCCATGAAAAGCCTCTTCGGAAGAGTGAGCAGCTGAGGACACAGCTTGAGAATGAGCCGGAGTGGTCCTAATTGGACTTATATGCATGTTCACTTGTAAAGAACATTGAGGTTCTTTATCCTTGGAATTAGAGGAGGGGGTTTTAGACGCATCCTTGGATTTGTCTTCTTCATTAATAATATCAGCACACGAATTCCTCCCGAGATATTATCAGAATGCAAAGGTAATTCATTGACGTGATCAACAATATTTGTCGTTGTCCTGATGGGGGATGATCGAGGAACAAGTTATCCTGGAATTATATATATTGCAATTATATAGATCGAAAAAAATAGAAACATAATACAATTATATATATTGCAATAATTTTATAAAATTTAGAGAGTTTAACTCCAAAAATTCCTTGTCCCGAAAATGTTCGAGATTCGAAAATTTTTAACCTCGTTTTGTGTTTGTCAATTTTTTTCAATAAAACATTATTTTAAATAAAAACATGTTTTTGATAATAATTAATTTATAAAAACATGTTTTTGATAATAATTAATTTTTGTGATCCATTTAAATAAAATTTTAAATTTTAAATTTTAAATTATAATTTTATTTTAAAAGAAATCTGTATTTTAAATTAATTTAAAATAATTAATTTAAAAAATTATTTATTTGATGAAAGCTTGGTAAATTGATTTTTAATTTAAAATCAATAAATATTTTGTTTACAAACTTATTTGATAGAGATTTTTTTAAATTTGGTTTTTTGTTGATACTCAAAGATTTAGCACTATTTCCTCCTTAAAAACGATCTACATTATGATTTTGAAAAATTGGTTTTATTAAGTTTTACTTAACTAATTATTCTTCAAGTCCTAAACATGCATAAAATATTAGAAGTCAAAAATAAATCAAAATAGGGCTTTTATCAAAATATTTTTTTATAAAAATATTTTGAAATTGTTTTCTATTTTTTTTTTGTTATTTAGAAAATGATTTAGGGCTTTTAATTTAAGAACAAACAATTTTTAAAATTATAATTTCAAACAAATGGACCCTAGGACAATTCCTCTCGATCGAGTCTAAGACCTCTCGGTCGGATCTTCGGTCGAATACAGGGGAGTCCTTAGTCGAGACTAATATCTCTCGGTCCGATATCGGAGCTCTAAATCGGGGCTAAAAATCCTCGGTCGAGTGCAGAAGAGTCCTCAGTTGAGGCTAAGACCTCTTGGTTTGATACGGGGATCTCGTAGTTGAGGTGCGGGGAGTTCTCGGTCGGGGCTAGAAATCCTCGATCGAGAACCATGCCGGACTTGTTTTCTCGATCAGGTGCAGGAGAGGGTTCGATTTTCTTGATCGGAAATTGAACTTAGGTCGAACCATCGGTCGAACGTTAAGAACATGAAAGTGCAAGTTTGATGTTTTTGACTAAGGCCCTAATCATCGATCTAAAGGCATGAGGAGGTTCGTCTAGTCCCGATGATCATATATAAAATCATCCCGATGCATCATTTGAACGAGATGATGTTCTATTTGTTCAAACAATTTCTTTAGTAAAACACGTGTTTTTAATTTTAAGAGTTTAATAGGGTATAAGGAACTTGCCAATAGTTTCCTTATACCTTATAGGGATTGAATGAAATCAAGACATGAACACTCCTTATTCATCTTATTTAATCATGACAATGACTTGGTCTTAATTTTAATTATTTTGAATTTTATTTATTTAAAATAATTCTTAATTCTTTTAAAATTTATAAATTAGGTAACTAAAATTTAAGTACTTATGCAAAAAAACATAAATTCATCTTTTTGGGTGAATTTTATCTATAATTTTAATGAATAAATTAACAAAATAAATAAAATAAAATGTATCTAAATATGAATTTTAAGTATTCAATGATTATAATATTTAAAGATAAAAATTAAATTAACAAATATAAATATCTAAACTTTAAGTACTTAAAATTTGTTCAATATTATCTAAAAGGAAAAAAATTATATTAACACTATTATACACTTATATATTAATTATATTAATCAATAAATTTAATATATTGAATTATATAATTTAATATTATAAATATTAAATAAAAAAAATATTAATATTTTTTAATTTATATATAAAATTATAATATTTTAACTTAATATATATATATATATAAATAAATGAGAGATTGAATACATATATTTATTTTTAATTCATTTTATTTATATTATATAATTATATTTTTATTTTATATATTTAAAATTAATCTAATAAAAGAAAAGAGAGTTAACCTTGAATTTGAAAATATGTTATACTTGTAATAATATAATAAAAATGATAGAGAGAATTGGAGTGAGAAAATGAAAAAGAAGATCACTGTGAGGCCAATATGATTTTTCTCTCTTCCTTCTCTTTACCGTGAGGCCAATATGATTTTTCTCTCTTTCCTCTCTTTACCGTGAGGCCAATATGATTTTTCTCTCTTTCCTCTCTTTACCGTGAGGCCAATATGATTTTTCTCTCTTCCCTCTTCTTACCGTGAGGCCAATATGATTTTTCTCTCTTCCCTCTCCACTCATGTTATTCTCTCTTTCATTCCACTCATTTTTCTCCCTATATCACATCTTTTTATATATTATAATAATTTTATTAAATTTATAATAATAAATTGACTTTTTCGTATTTTTCTTTTAAAAATAACTTATTAAAAAAATCATTTTAAAAATATACTAAAATTAAATAAATTTTAATATATTAAATCAAAGAATTAAAAATTGTACATGAAATAATTTAAATTCTAAAATTATATATAAATAAAATAAATAAATTCATATATTATATTAGGAGAGACGCAAGCAAATTAATGAATACATGTCACAATTTTATGATTTTGAAGATGGTCGTATTGAAGGAGAGATACAATATGTGTGTATTAAAATATATTTTTTTAAATAAAAAAATTAAATCAGGTTGCTAACTAAATTAAAAATGATTTTACATAATAATATTAATAATAAAAAACAAAAATATATAATTCTTAATAACAACAAGAAGAATGCCCTTAAAAAGTACTTTTCTTTTAATAATTAAATATAATTAATCATATATTCTTATATTGTTATAGAATGATTTATAATTTTTAATAATTAAACTTATTAATAGCACTAGTTTATTTTTAATTACTTATTTAATTAGAATATTTGTTGATTTATAATTTTTTCTATTCATTTTTAATTGCTTATTTAAGCAGACTAAAACGATTTATAATTTTTTTCTAAAAATAAAAATATTATAATTAATTAAATATATAATTATAAATAAATGATTATATAAGTACCCTGGTTGTCATTTTAAAGAAACGCAAAACCGTAATAGTTTTCTCGGCCGCACTCTTCTTCACATCTCTATCTATTTTCCTTAACTTCTATTATTTATCTTATTAGTTAATTTTTATTCTATTTATCTTCTCTTATCATGCCTTTGATTGATACCTATTGCAAACTCTCTCAGATAAGCTGTTTTATTTTGTTTTCTTTAAGATTATAGACTTACATATCTGAAGTCAAATTGTTTATTTTTATGATTTACTAAACTTTTGTTTATGGTTTGTTTTACGATTACTTATTTGAGCTATTAATGAAGTTTTTTTTAAATGATTACATATTTCAAATTTTACTTGGTCATTTGAAAAGTTATATTTTGAGATTCTATCTACTTTTTATCAATGAAAAAATATCTCTCCTATTTCATAGGCATAAGGTTATTTTAAAAGAAAAATTCTTGGATATATATAGAGAGTTGTTTTTTAATATTTTAAAAAAATATATTATTTGATAAAAAAAAAAAAAGGGTATGTTATTATTTTAGATTTGTTTAAGATATTGTATTTGAAGTGAATTGATAATTAAAATGCTAATAAGATGTAGAAAATAATTTATAAAAAACACACACAAATATATATATATATATATATATATATATATATATATATATATATATATATATATATATATATATATATAATCCAAAATAATTCAATATCAAACTGAGATTTTATTGGACTGTTCAAATCTTTACATAATCGTGTAATTTTTTTGTTTTGTTTTGTTTTGTAAGAAGCTAACATGATGATAGTCTTTCATTATCTTTATGTTCTTCCCATTTATTATTGAATATTGAAGGTATAGTTCTTTTATCTCCGTTCCACTAACTCTAAATAAAAAGACTCTAATGAAAAAATATATATTTATTGTTACCACTTACACTTATTTAATTGTATTTTAAAGTGGTAAAGGAAGCTGTAACCTAGTTAAAATAAATTAAGATAATAAATATATACATATTTAATTATCTTTAAAGTAGTAATGAGGTGATAAACTTATTTAAAGGCATTTAAAGGGGTAAATAAGTAATAGTCAAAATAAATTAAAATTAATATATATATATATATATTATAATACAAAATAAATAATTAATATTATTTTTAAAATTAATATTATCATTTGAAATTTATGTGGTAAAGTTTATTTTATGAAATATATATATATATATATATATATATATATATTATATATATATATTATTGTTACTATTTTTTTATTTTTTTTATTTTATGAATTTTACATTTATTAATGGAATTCAGCATATATTATGTTTTATTTTAAAAATAATGTTTGGTTATTTGAAATTTGGTTAAAATAAATGATTGTAATGTTCTCTTATATTTAAAATTTAAATTTAATGAGAGTAAAGTAAGATTTTTTTTTTGATATTTATTGAAAATTAAGTAATTTGATAAATACAATGACAAACAAAACTATAAACATGTTTTTTTTAAAAACACAAAAAAAAATAATAAAAATCTAAAATAACTCTGATCAAATTAGCTTCCTATTAGCCACTTCTAAACTGATCATAGCTTTAAAGAGAAGAAAAAAACTTCAATCATACAGTATAAATAAATGTGATGAACATGAAGAGCTGCATCTAGATTTATCGGAGAAGACCATTAGTGAGTGTTTCAAAGATTCCCGAAATAAAAAGTAGAGCAAGAGAAATGGATTAGAAGCTCATATGATTCCTGGTATGCTTTTGTAGTATTTGATAAATGACAATATAGGTATAATGTTCTTTTATTCTTGAATTTATTGCTACTCTATTAATTTGTTGTATGGCAGGTTTAGTAGGCAGAATGATATGAGAAAACCAAATATCTGATAAGCTGACAGATTTATTTGTAAGTTTGATCTTTTTGTCAAATTTCCATTTGTGACACTTCTGAAAAAACATATAAATTTGTGGAAAAAATTACAGATGCTACTTACTTGTGAATTTGGAAATTATGCCAACGTAAAAACGTAGAATGTCTTCCATCCATGTTATTAAGAAAGTGAGTCGTGATATCATTATTTTCCGGTCTTCTTTGTTTTGAAATCTCTTTGAGATCGCTTTCAAATTTCACGAAACGGAAATTCATAGTGAAGATTGTTATTAAACTAAGAAGGCCTGAAAATAATGATATCGTTACTCACTTCCTTGCTAACATGGATGATGAAAGACATTTATTTTAATTTCTAAACAAACATTGTATGTTTCTGGACTAATGGAAGATGATGTTTCCAAGGTTATTAATATGTCATCTCGATCACGGAGAATTGTAATATTTTACCATAATGGAGTGTCTTGCTCATAATATCCTAATTAAGATGTACAATGATATTATTAGTAGGTCAAAACATCTCAATTGAGATCATTAAGTCTCCAGATGTTCTAGATGCAGCTATGAATATTGGTTTTCTACAACTATAAGCTGGCATGATTTTGATCCAGCCGAGCTTTACAATCTGTTTGAGATGATTGTGGTGGAACCGTGGTGTAATTATCTGAAATCCTTTCCTCTTCAGAAAAGGTTCTTGAGTAAGATCCTAAACATTGATCAAACAAGATTGATCAACTCAGGAAAGCTCTTATGGAGCGTTTTGCCAAGCTGCTATACTGGAAAAGGCTGGTGAAAATAATGCAGCTCAGAATCAACTATACAATCAAAAACTTGTAAATTGAAAGGTATATTTCGAGACTAGTGTTTATCTTGTTTTCAAATGAATAACAAAGAAAAGTGACCGGGTTTGAAAAGTTCATCAAATCAAAAAAGAAGCCCATGAAAATTACAATCAAGGAGCAACGGAGCTGAGCTAGAGTTATTGTTCATCTTAGAGTATGAATTATTATAACTGATTTTATATTTTTTTATTAATTTTTTTTTCATTTTGAGTTATGAAAGGTGAATATTTTACAAGAGGCTGACAATAGACTATTTAGCCATTATACTCAGACGCAGCTATAGTCGAGTGGTTCTTGGGCTTCAACACCAGCTATAT
Organism: Impatiens glandulifera; assembly: GCF_907164915.1. Taxonomy (NCBI): domain Eukaryota; kingdom Viridiplantae; phylum Streptophyta; class Magnoliopsida; order Ericales; family Balsaminaceae; genus Impatiens; species Impatiens glandulifera. Next base: position 25,116,622 of record NC_061865.1, read on the forward strand.
GCAGCTAAAAAATGCTGTAAATCATGTTAATGATTCGAATCAAAATTTTTTATATACGTGCATACATGTTTTAAATTGCCCATAGATAGACTGAAAATGGAAATCACATCATCAACAACAATCCAAATAACAAGTTCATGACTTTGACTTTAACAAGTGAATTATAAAAACAAACATATTAAATTCTTATCTCGCTTTAAATTTTTTAAAAGAAGTGACATCCTCGTATGATATCTTCCAATCCCGAAAAAGATTTCATTCGCGTTCGCCTTTGGGGATCCTCCTCCATGTCCTCATAAGTGCCCGCAATCAAATACAATATCACTCAAAACTTGGTCAATACTTCGATGCACTCTTGCGAACACCCGTGCGTTACTTTCGGCCCAAACATGATACACGATAGAGGCAAAATGTTTGCTGGAAATTTATTTGCCTTAGTTCTATCTTGGGCAGCAACTATAATTTCCTCCCACGCCTCCGACATCGTCGAAGTGAACTTATTCCACACATGCCTTGTAAACGGACAACCCCCGAGTAAGTGATCAATCGCCTCCACATTTCTATCACAAAGTAAGCAACTAGCATCTGGAATGTCCATGTAAACTTGAATTCGATCCCGAGTGCTAAGTCTTCTACGGAAAGCCAACCAAAGAATGAAACGATGCATCGGGATGACTTTAGAAGACCAAACAAGAGCTGCCCAATTAACAACTTGGCCTCTTTCCCTTATGACATTTCAAATCTTGTTAGACTTTAACTTTCCATTCTCTTCGGCATTCCACAAATGAACATCAGCCCTATCGTTCAATTGGATACCACTCAAATTATCAAATACTCTTTTTCCCTTCGGAGTCCGCCTAATAATAGAATTCCAAAGCCCACTGTGTATATCTTTAACCGTGACAACCACATAATCTCTCATAATCCTCATCCCTCAAAACTCTTCTCTATCAATAAGTGTCCGACTCTCAAACCACGGATCATGCCAAAAGAGAGTACCTCATCCATCCCCGAGTCGAGTGTCAAAGATTGAAGCAACACTGTTTTTCAATTTTAGAATCTTCTTTAAAGACCATGCCATTTCATCCTTCACTTTGCTTGTCCATATATAAGTTCGTTTTTCATGAACCTCGAGTGAACCTATTTAACCCACAACGACTCTTTCTTTCCTTGGATCGTCCATAAGTGCTTATATGTGACAACTTTGTTCCACTCCACGCAATTCCTCAAACTGATTCCCCCTTCACTTTTAAGCATGCATACATCGGTCCAATTAATCTTCTTACCCCCGCGGCCTTGGCTGCCCCAAATAAAATTATGTATCAAGGTCTCAAGCTCTTTCATAAGAATCATAACCTTCTTCGGGAGGACAATCTGTTGAGACCAATAGCCAATGAATCCCATAACAATGCTATCTACCAATTCAATTCTGCCCGTATAAGAAAGCTTCTTCACCGCCCATCCCATGATAACGTTCTTGACTTTCCTAATGAGCGGTCTACAATGAACAATCTGAATTTGTCTAGCCGTTAGTGGAATCCCCAAATACTGAATTGGAAATAAACACTCGTTAATGCCCATATTGTTTTGAATTTGCACCTTTGTATCATCATCAACACCACCGTAAAATACCGAACTCTTATCCTCGTTAATCATTAAACCTGTAATATTAGAAAAGAAATTAAGTGCACCTTCATTAGTGTTAATAGTATCAACATCAGCGTGTACAAGTAAAAATAGGTGATCCGCAAAAAATAGATGTGTAATCCTCTCCTCCTCGCAGAAATGGTGAAATCTGTAATGGCAGTTCTTTTAGAATATTGTTAAGACACTCTGAAAGACCTCCATGATCAATACGAAGATAAAATAAGAGAGAGGGTCCCCCTGCCTCACTCCGTTTTCACCCTTAAAGTAGCCACCATGTACGCCAGGTCAATTGAGATTTGATAATTGGTTTGGTCGAGGGATAAAAGGTGTGTGAGGTCACAATATGATATGTGAATTGTGATTTGGTGGTTGGTTTGGAGGAGGGATAAGAGGTGTGTGAGGTCACGATATGAGAGGTGAATGATTTATAACTTCAAGTAAGTTCTCTAGATTAATCTCAAGATTGATATTGCATATTGCATAAGGGGTAAGGGGTGTGTGAAAAAATGTGAGGTCACGAAGATGATAGGTCGATTGTGAATTGATTGATGGTTTAGTCGAGAGATAAGATATGTGTGAGATCACGATATGAGGGTGAATTGTGATTTGGTGATTGGTTTGGTGGAGGGATAAGAGGTGTGTGAGTTCACGATATGAGAGTGAATTGTGATTGGTTGTTGGTTTGTCGAATTGGGGTAGAAGAGGTCGCGATAAGGGATTAAAATGTTGGCAATGGTGTGTAAAGTAGCCTAACATTACTTTAGATAAGAGCGAAAGGAATGACTTACAACTTCAAGTAAGTTCTCTTGATCGATCACAAGAATCACATTGCATATTTCCTATGTATTTGTGTAGTCCTCATTAACTCATTTGTGTAAAAGTGTATAAAGAAGTCTAGCGTTATTTAGCAAAATTGATAACTTACAATTTAAGTAAGTTCTCGGGATTGATCTATCATGACTAACAAAATAAAGAGTGTAATTGATTTGAATCCTACTAAGAAGAAATTTGTCTTTCATAATGGAAGAAGCATAAGACATGTCTCCCGTTTCAAATGAGTTAGTGAGGACTACACAAAGACAGAGACAATATGCAATGTCAATTTTAGGATCTAGAAATCTTATGACATGGTGAGATGTGACAGTTTTCGTGGTGCTCTAAACTGATATTGGTGGTTAAAAATATAAGAATATATGAATTGAGATGTGTATTCGACCGTAGTATGAAAATGTGAGGTATGATGAGAGATTGTTTGGATTGTGGTGGTTTACCGAATTGGGGTCAAAGAGGTCGTGAATTAGCCTAGTATTACTTTAGATTAGAGTTAAGTGAATGACTTGCAACTTCAAATAAATTCTCTAGATCGATCTATCATGACTAATAAAATAAAGGGTGTAATTAATTTGATTTCTACTAAGAAGAAATATGTTTTTCTTAATAGAAGAAGTGTATGATATGTCTCTCATTTTAAATGTGTTGGTTACACAAAGACAATCAATATGGAATGTAAATATTGGGATCTAGAAAATTTATGGCGTGGTGAGATGGGACATTTTTCGTGGTGCTCTAAAGTGATATTGATGTTAAAAATATGTGAATTGAGATGTATATTTGACCGAAGTATGAAAGTATGAGGTATGAGATGAGAGATGTTTGGATTGTGGTGGTTTGCCGAATTGGGGTAAAATATGTCGCAATAATGATATGAGATGGTTGTGGTGCAAAATACTCGAAGTGAGGTATAGAGATTAGTAATATGAGAGGTGCATTAGGAAACAAAGTGTTAGGATCGGGGACGCCCTTGGAGGACCGGGGTGTTTTCCGGTTTCGGGAAGGGTGGCCGCTTACAACACACACACTTTGGTGATAGTCCGGTTAGAGACTATAACCGTTCTCAGCACTACACAATCTGTCACAGACTCTTGAACCGGGTTCATGGGCGGAAATGTCTGTTTCAGGTTGAAGCAACTTTTGCGACTTTAGATGATGTTTTAGGAGGAGTCGGTTTTATGGATGTGAGTGACCGGTTTTAGGAGTAGGATTAGTTTGAGGTTAGGCGTAATAAAAGCAAAGGAAAGAACACGAGACAAAGATTTGTTTATGGATGTTCGGAGCAAACCCTCCTACGTCACCCCTTCTTCTCAAGTTATGAGAAGGATTTCCACTAACTCTTAGAGTTACAACAATACTGCCGGTCGAGCCCAACTTCGCTACTCGCCGGTTACACCAAACTCACACTTTGATGTAATACAACAACTCAACACAACAACACACAAAGAGATTCCGGTTTTAGACACATCGGTTTTACAGTATAGGACTTTATCTCTCTAGAATTTAATGCTTTTCGTAATTCGTAATCTACAACTTTTAGAACTGATGATGCTCACAACTTCTGCATTAAATGAAGACGTTTGATCTTCCTTTTATAGCTGAAAGTAGCCAACGGTTACTTTCTTCTCTCTCCTCTGGATTGGTTGATCATTATCACGCCTGATGCAAAAATGTTTCTTGCACGCTTCATTTTCCTCAACACCTGGCAGTCATGCAGGCAGCTCTGAGCAGAAGATGACGTAGCCGGTTTTCAGATTTGTACACGTGTTGAACATGCACCTCCGGTTGTCAATTTCAGATCAATGAAGCATCATTGCTTTCCTCGCATGCTTCCGATCGGATCTGATCTTCTTTTATTTATTTAAGACACATTTCTTTCGTCATGGTGCGTCACTCTTGAAGTTTGAATTTTCCGGTTTTTGTGTCTTGTGATGTATTATCCGGTTGGTATGTAAGTTTATGTCTTGGCTAACCGGTCGCTTGAGAAAGTGAAAATCGGTTCCTCTGATCTTTAACTTGATCACTTGAAACTGGTTTCTTTGAAGTATAGTAGCAACCGGTTTTGATACGCCAACCGGTTCACACGGTTTTGATCTGTACCTGCACATGAAAATTGACGACTGTTTAGTTCGTCTGGCCGGTTCCAAAAATTAACTTACTTAATTTTTCTATCAATTTCTTCCTTTTTGATTATTTAGAATAAATATTCAAAAATTGTAATGTGTGGCCGGTTTAAAATTAATCTACTTAATTTTTCTATCAATTTCTCCCTTTTTGATTATTTAGAATAAATATTCAAAAATTGTAATGTGTGTCCGGTTTAAAATTAATCTACTTAATTTTTCTATAAATTTCTCCCTTTTTGATTATTTAGAATAAATATTCAAAACATGTAATGTGTGGCCGGTTTAAAATTAATCTACTTAATTTTTCTATCAATTTCTCCCTTTTTGATTATTTAGAATAAATATTCAAAACTTGTAATGTGTGGCCGGTTTTTGAAAAAGCTTATATTTGTTTGACCGGTTTTAAAGAGCTTACACTTGTTTGACCGGTTTTAAAGAGCTTACACTTGTTTGGCCGGTTTTAAAGAGCTTACACTTGTTTGGCCGGTTTTAAAGAGCTTACACTTGTTTGGCCGGTTTTAAAGAGCTTACACTTGTTTTGCCGGTTTTAAAGAGCTTACACTTGTTTGGCCGGTTTTAAAGAGCTTACACTTGTTTGGCCGGTTTTAAAGAGCTTACACTTGTTTGGCCGGTTTTAAAGAGCTTACACTTGTTTGGCCGGTTTTAAAGAGCTTACACTTGTTTGGCCGGTTTTAAAGAGCTTACACTTGTTTGGCCGGTTTTTGGAAAAACGGTTTGGTTTAAGGAGAAATTTTTTATTTTTATTTTTTAACAAATTTTCTTCAAATTTTGTAATCTAACAATCCTAAAATATTTCGAAGGGAAGAAAACTTAGACTCGAGAAGTGGCTTTGTGAGGATGTTAGCCACTTCATGCTTGTTCCCTTCAAATGATGTGTTCGTCAGCAGCCGGCTGTCCGGATGCCATGCTGTCTCTTCCAAGCTTCTGTCTTGATTTACCTGCATTCATAGACAATAGAAAATCTGGTCCCCATTTTTCTTTGGGTCCGTGGCTTATTAATCCCTTGGGAATCCATACTTTGATTATTTTGATGGATTTTCCGTTGTGTGTATGTATAGTATATCTACTTGATGATGATTTAACTTTATAAGATGTTTTTCGGTAAACATCTCTAAACTTTCGGTCAAAATTTTCTTTTCCATACAAATTGGCTGCCCTTCTCTCAGGTTTCATCCAGCTTGAAGTTGGTTTTACATAAATCATCTCATCCTTTGAAGTTAAAACATTACAGCTTATAATTTCTTCCTTAAGCTTCTCATTCACAGATGAGATCTCATTTATTGAAACATCAAACTCTTTGATTTGAGATGAACATTTTGAACTATCAGATTTAATTTTTGAAATAGTTTGATTAAGGGATTTTGACAGTTTTCTATACTTAATGACCATGTCATTTAGTGCAGTAATTAGATCATCTCGTGTAAAATCATCAAAAGAGAGATCAAATACCTCAGATTCTTTCTTAGCCGTGAAGTAGGTTTCAACTTTATCATCATTGTCGCTGGATGATGAGTCGTCTGAATCGCTATCGTCCCATTTTCCATTGCTTTCAGCAGCCATTAGAGCCTTATGCACTTTCTGGTTCTCCTTTGTTTGATCACTACCTTCAAACAGTTGGATCAACTTTTCCCACACTTCTTTTCCCGTTTCGCATTCCATGACTTTCTCGAAAGTGTTGTTATCCAAAGATTTGAAAATATGTCTCATGCAATGGTTGTCTAGGTTACTTCTTCTCCTATCTTCAGCCGTCCATTCTTCCGTCTCCTTGTTAATCTTTATCGGACCCTCCTTTAGGATGGTGCTCATTTCATCATCCAACGTGATCAGATGTAAATACATATGAACCTTCCAGCCGCTAAATGCCTCAATGTTTAGCATAAGTGGCCTATCGCTGTGGGTCATGCTTCCCATCTTCTTCGGTTGCTTGAGTGCTAAGAACCTCGCTCTGATACCACTTGTTAGGATCGGGGACGCCCTTGGAGGACCGGGGTGTTTTCCGGTTTCGGGAAGGGTGGCCGCTTACAACACACACACTTTGGTGATAGTCCGGTTAGAGACTATAACCGTTCTCAGCACTACACAATCTGTCACAGACTCTTGAACCGGGTTCAAAGGCGGAAATGTCTGTTTCAGGTTGAAGCAACTTTTGCGACTTTAGATGATGTTTTAGGAGGAGTCGATTTTATGGATGTGAGTGACCGGTTTTAGGAGTAGGATTAGTTTGAGGTTAGACTAAGTAATAAAAGCAAAGGAAAGAACACGAGACAAAGATTTGTTTATGGATGTTCGGAGCAAACCCTCCTACGTCACCCCTTCTTCTCAGGTTATGAGAAGGATTTTCACTAACTCTTAGAGTTACAACAATACTGCCGGTCGAGCCCAACTTCGCTACTCGCCGGTTACACCAAACTCACACTTTGATGTAATACAACAACTCAACACAACAACACACAAAGAGCTTCCGGTTTTAGACACACCGGTTTTACAGTATAGGACTTTATCTCTCTAGAATTTAATGCTTTTCGTAATTCCTAATCTACAACTTTCAGAACTGATGATGCTCACAACTTTTGCATTAAATGAAGACGTTTGATCTTCCTTTTATAGCTGAAAGTAGCCAACGGTTACTTTCTTCTCTCTCCTCTGGATTGGTTGATCATTATCACGCCTGATGCAGAAAGGTTGCTTGCACGCTTCATTTTCCTCAACACCTGGCAGTCATGCAGGCAGCTCTGAGCAGAAGATGACGTAGCCGGTTTTCAGATTTGTACACGTGTTGAACATGCACCTCCGGTTGTCAATTTCAGATCAATGAAGCATCATTGCTTTCCTCGCATGCTTCCGATCGGATCTGATCTTCTTTTATTCTTTCAAGACACGTTTCTTTCGTCATGGTGCGTCACTCTTGAAGTTTGAATTTTCCGGTTTTTGTGTCTTGTGCTGTATTATCCGGTTGGTATGTAAGTTTATGTCTTGGCTAACCGGTCGCTTGAGAAAGTGAAAACCGGTTCCTCTGATCTTTAACTTGATCACTTGAAACTGGTTTCTTTGAAGTATAGTAGCAACCGGTTTTGAGACGCCAACCGGTTCACACGGTTTTGATCTGTACCTGCACATGAAAATTGACGACTGTTTAGTTCGTCTGGCCGGTTCCAAAAATTAACTTACTTAATTTTTCTATCACAAAGAATATTGGTGATTAAATATGTGAATGTATTTGTTGTTTTACCAAAGTGTGAAAGTGAAGTTCATTAGGAAACAAAGTATATTGGTGGTTAAATATGTTACGATGATGATGATGATGATGATTATTACGCCGGTGATGATAATAGAGAAATGAATATGAGATATTTCAATGTATACATATGTTGTATTTTATATTCAATTTGTTATATAGGATAATTTTCAAAGTAAAAACTTTTTAGAGTTACTTTAAAACTGAGACCGTTTATTTTTGAATATTTTTAGATAAACAATCGAGAACTAATAACAATGATAATCAAACTGAAGATGACTAGTATGAAGAAAATGTAAATTTTATTAATCCTTCCAAACACAATGGATTGTACTAATAAACATAACAGAGTTAACTAAAAAAACAAAATAAAGAATATAAATTAAATATCTTATAATCTTCCTTTAACTCTTTATCTTTGTTGTCTTTCTCTTCAATTTATTTGTGTCCTGTTTGTTTCTTTCCATCATCCAACGTATGATAAGATAATATATATTATATAAAAAAGGTTTTTCATTATACCATTTAGTCCCCACTTATGTATTACATAAGGATTTTTTATAATTCAGAATTTGTTTACTTCTTAATTTCTCTTAATTCCTGCCAAAATCAACAATAGTTTGTTCCAAATTTATCAAGATATTTGATTTTATATATTTTCGGTAATATTTAAATAATAATAATTAATTTTACCTATTTTATCTTATCTATACAGCTGCTGCATTAATTATCCAACAATAATATGTGAAATTAATTTACAAAAGTTATAACATAATATATATTTATATAAATTTTTATTTTTTTTATTAAATTAATAAAACCTTACTAGTTATGAATAAAAGTAACCAAATCTCCATTCTATCCTTTTGTTCTTCGGTACAATTACACTCCTGAAAATAAATGTTATAAATAAATACAAATTATTTTATTTTTTTAACTTATTATCAATAAAATTAAATAAATAATTTCAAAGAAAAATTATATTATTATTCTCATCCTTTTTTTATTCTAGTACCCCCAACTAAAATTAATTTTCATGTTAATAAATAATTGTGTACTTGTTATTAACCAAAAGAAACATATAAATATTTATATATATATATATATTTTGATATAAGATAAAAAAAAAAATTATTGATAAATAAACAGAGAAGTTCTTAATATTTTGTGATAATAAAAATACAAATTTTATATTACTTATTAATTTGGTACAAAAAAAATTATAAAATCATTTACATTACTTGTTAATGTTTTATAATCTTGTATTCAAATCTAAAATTGTTTCAAAAATCAAAATTGAAAAATGTCTCAAACTAAGTTTTATTATCATTATCTTAACCTAGAATGAGAAGAAAATAACAGTGTAATGTTTTTTTATAAGTCTATAACGAACCTTGTATTGCAGATGGGACGAATAGTTTTTCAATCATTAGTATGCTTAAAATATTATGTTAAATGTCGATTACATTGTAAAAGAAATTAAGCATACACATGATATTCACTTGAGGATAAAGTAGTGTTCTAAATGAGAATAATTAGAAAGTTCACAGGGCGACAAAGTAATGTTCGAAATGAGAATGATGAGAACCAAGTGTGATCGATGATCTTTGGGTCTCACTAACTTATAAATTGATGTTCTTGAATAATAATAATGCATTTTTCTTTCAACCATGATCACTAGCTAAAGAAAAAGCTGCACATGATAACGATGCATGATTTGTTAGTAGTTAAGAAATAAATATAATAAAAGACAATCATAAGAAAAAAATATACATACATTCTTCTTGTTGAGTTTACTGATGATAAAAAACATGGTATTATTTTTCGAGAATAATAATAATAATAATATAAGAAAAAAACCAAGCAGGTAAGTAGTTATATATCTAGGGTCAAATATAAAGTACTTTTGGCATGAATTTTGGATCATTCATTCTTCATGTCTATAATTTGTTGGGCTTTATGTTTTTCTAATTTAATTTTAGAGATCTTATTAACTAACTATTAGTTTGATTAATTACATTTTTTTAAATCTTTCATTGCATTTGGATGCATATAAATAATCTCACGGTGGTATATTTCACTACTTATTCAGTTTTTTCTTCATTTAAAAGTTAAATAGCAGCTAACTATCTATTTTTAAATATTAAGCTATATAAATGTATTTAATTCTAATAACAAAGATCTCTCGGTTTAAAATAATTATATAATAATCTGATAATTAAAACATTAATATATATCATTAATCTTAACAATAAACCCTAATGAATATATATTAATTATAAAAAATTAATTTGAATAGAAAAAACTAAATATGTATTCTAAGCTTTGATAAGACATATGAACAATTAAATTTGTAGAAACTAGTGTTTTTGAATAGTTAAAATCCATATGTTGTTTTGTTAGGATATATTAAATATATAAATATTTTAATTATTAATTTTTTTCATAAATTATCTTTAATAAAAAATATAGTAAAAAAGATATTTGTTATTTTTTCAAGTCTTTCATTTCATTGATTGTACAATATTCTCATCATTTTGTTGACACATAAAATGTGGGTTCTTTATACAAGGAAAGGACAATTTTTTTTATAAAAGGAAAGGACAATTCTTTTAATAACACTTGTAAAAATTTAGTTAAATAATAATATCCAATTAATCAATCAATGTATAAATTTGTGAAGAGAGGATTAATAATAAAATAATATATTAGGATAATTTTTATATTTTATTTTTGTTCTTTCTTAATATGACATCCATGATATATATAAGTAGAGTAAGTACACTTTTATTTTATTATTAAATCATACCATATATTAACTTTGAATTGTACAACAAATAATATACTTAACATTTAAAAAAATATATACAATTTATTTATTTATTATTTTTAATAATATTGATAAAGAAAAAGTTGTTTTGAAATTAATTATTAACTTCTTTTAAAAAGTGATTTGTTATAATAAAAAGTTATATTGATCTTGCAAGTAATTTAAATATTGTTTTTAAAAAGGATTATATTGATCTTGCAAGTAATTGGTAAACATGTTTAGTTTTCTAAGAAAAAATATTATTACAACAATTGTTAGTAAGATTAATTTTTTTTATTTAAATATAAATTGATATAAATCACTATATAAAATATATTAATTAGGTAAGAAACATATAAGTTAATAAAAAGAAAATATAATACTAGAAAATTAAATTTTGAAAGTTTAAGTGAAAACCACATTTAGAAAGTGACACATACAATCATAAATTAAAACTATATGTAAATTAATTGATTAAAAAAATTATTATTTGAAATTTATTTAAAATAATTATTATTTATTTAAAATTTAAAGTTAATGAAATAAATAAAAATATGTTAGTATTTTAATTAATAAATTAAATACTTATGTTTTATATATATATATATATATATATATATATATATATATATATATATATATATATATATATATATATATTTAATTTATAAAAAAAATCAAAATACCCTATGCAAGCAAGCACCATTAAGTATATCAAATCAGATAAAACAAAATTATGGGCCTGAGTTATCCCAGATAGCACAAATTATTAATTAGTCATATCTTAATTTATATATTTTCTCTTAATCATAAATGTAAATCAAACTAAAGAATTATATATTTAAAGTTAAAATATAATATAAAAGTAACAAATATTAATAATGTATAATTAAGATATTATATTGAAGTTTAATAATCTTTATGTAAAATATATAATTACTTTTCTATATATATATTTGTTTACATTTTCCTATGAGTCATTTATTATTCTTTTTCTTTACCCTCCCTATGTCATATTATTAACTTTATTACTTATTTATTTATTACCTCTTTCTGATTCTATACTCTTTAGCATCTAAATTTTAATTTAGCTATTCATTATTTTCTTTATTACTTAAAAAAAATATATTGAATTTCTCGGTCTTGAATTAGGAATTGTTAGATAAAATCAGACCGGTTCAAATAAACCTAACTTAAATAAACTTTCCATGCAGGAACAAGGAACCGGACCGGATAAACAAAAGAACCGGCTAAAGAAAACTAACCGGTCAAGCTAGTAAACCGACCAAGAATACCTGGAACTTGACCGCACAAAGAAAGGATTGGCCAAAGCTTAAAACCGGAAACATCAAACAACCGATCAGCCACAAGGCAGAGGAATAACCGGAAGAAGTCCGGTTACATCACTCATACCAAAAGTCATTCGGTTAAGATAAATGGCCGACCAGTACAAGAAGACAATTCGGGTATCTGTTGAGAATGATACCAAAGGAACAGACTGAACACTTCCATATCCATACAAGTCTGAGGAAAGACTGTAGGCTGCAGAAGACAGTACTACCGGATCTTTCCACTTCGGGATAAGTCAGAAAGAAGATCTTCCAAGTACAGACAACTGTCCAACAGACAGTGCCTACATTGAGTAAAAGACAAACCTAGCAGGTCTGTCTTACATACCGGAAGAACAGACCGCCAGGTCTGAGGTTGACCATCAGGTCTGAGGAAACGACCGCAGGTCTGAATCTCTGAAACACTAAATCACTGCACCTCTGCTCAGCCAATCAGATTCAAGGCAGTGAAATATGACCGTTGGCATACTTCACCTATAAAAGGGGTAGTTGAAGAAGAGTAAATGTGGGACACAGCGCGACACAGTGGGACAAGTGAGAAACTCTAAGAGCATTTATTCTACAAGTGATAAGACCGTGTTGTTCTAAGAAAGCCTAAGTGCTAAAGTTAAAGTGTGTTTTACAATTTCGGTGTAAATTGTAAGAGTGTTATCGAGTAGGAAATAAGTCTCGATCGGATTGTACTTGTATTCCTTAGTGAATATCCTTCTCGCGGTTTCGAGAGGAAGGGGTGACGTAGGAGTTTTATCTCCGAACATCCATAAAATCTGTCTTATTATTTACTGTCTGCCGGTTTCATTATCTAACCGATCCGTACCGCTATAACCGACTTAACCCTATCCAAGCCGAACTTCCAGATTACCGAAGCCGACCCATCAAATTTCAAACCTCCATTATACAATACCGATTCTACCTATCATACAAGTGTGCCGCTTCAACCTGAAAGCAAACCTCTTCCGCGCTTGAACCTAGTTCAAGGGTTTGTGACAGGTTATGTAGTATTGAAACCCCGGTGTTAATCTCTAACCGGATTAACCACCACCCTTCGAGCGAGAACCGCTAACCGGTCCAACCCCCGGTCCTCTAGCGGCTACCTAGATCCTAACAATTGGTATCAGAGCAGTTAGTTTCAATACTCAAGCAAGCATGTATCAGGATAGGCCTCCAATGCTAGAAGGTGATGACTTTGCCAACTGGAAGGCACGCATGCACCTGCACTTAGTCACCTTGGATGATGAAATGGAGTCCATTCTGACCGAAGGACCGATATTTATTGATAAGGACAAAAAGGAATGGACGGTTGAAGATAGGAGAAGAAACAACCTGGATAATCATGCTAGAAACCGGATCTCCAACAGTGTGGACAGAAACACATACTGCAAGATCACAGACTGCCAAACCGCGAAGGAGACATGGAACACGGTTATCCAGATCTTTGAGGGAAATGAAAGAACAAAGGAGAACAAGATAATGGTGGCCACACAGAATTTTGAGAGCATCAAGATGAAACCAGGAGAAACTATGAAGGAATACAGTGACCGGTTCACTGGTGTGTTAGATGAGTTAGCAACTCTGGGCAAGAAGTATGACAACAAAGAGGTAATTATGAAAGCTTTGAGATCTCTTCCAAGTGCTTGGGACATAAAAACAATGGTAATGAGGGAATCAAAGAGCCTACGTAAGATGAAACTATACGATGTATTCGAAGATCTTAAGGCATATGAGTTCGAAATGAGATCTAGGACTGAAGAAGAAGTCTCGGCCTCAACATCAACCAGAGCACTAATCACATCTACAGAACCGGTTGCACCTGTATCGGAACCTACACCTGTACCGATCAGAACCGCCGAACAGTTCACCGAGGATGCCATGACAATGCTTGCACAGAAGTTTGGGAGGTTCATGAAAAGAAGCCAACCGACAAACAACTACTATGGTGATAAATCCAATGTAAGATGCTATAACTGTAACTGTTTGGGACATTTTAAGTGGGAATGCAGGAAGCCGAGGAGGGATACCCAGAAACCGGATTATCAAAATGACCGAAACAATTATCAACAAACCGGTGAAAGAAGTGAGGTACCGAAAGCACTGATAGCCGACGATGGAGGAAGTCTATGGGCTCACAGTGACAGTGATGATGAACTCACGTGTCTCATGGTAAATGAAGAACAGGTATTTGACTCTCCTTGTGAGGAATTTACTAAAGATGAATTATATAATGCATTGAATGACATGGTAGAAGAATATAGGAACCTACTAGCCATGCTACCTAAGCACCTCAACATTAGAACCGATCCCATAGTACCCATTCCGACAGAACCAGAGGCACTCATTATAACTGAACCGGAGGTCGTACAACCTGATGATACACATACTTTAGAGACCGAATTAGATCCTAAGACCGAACAATCCAATGAACCGACTAGAGAATTAACCGAAGAAGAAAATGCCCGACTTCAATATAAGATGGCCGCGTATAAGAGATCTAGTGATATAGTAAAGAACATGAACAGTCACTACAGACATCCTCGTTGCAAGTTTGGCCTAGGATACACAGAGAATAGCTCTAAAGACCGAAAACCCATAGAAAAAGCAAGGCTCACAAGAGGAAATCTTCCCTTTATAAAATTTCTTAAAAGCTCCTGGACCGCTAAAGAAGAGGAGACCGCATACTATAGGGAAGAAAAGCTAAAATACGACTACGTTGGTCCAACCGAATCCGAGAAATGGCTTGACCCTGTGAAAAGAAAAGCCGAAATCCTCAAACATATGAAAGCCTTTCCTGAACCGCGTAGGTCAAACCACAGATCACCGAACCAAAGACCATCACCATTTAAGACATTTGTAGAAAAACCGAGATACACGAGACCGAGTGCCAAAAGAATAGTTAAAACCCTAGGAAAGAAGACCGTCCGGTTCATCAAGGTTTGGATACCTAAGGGACTAATCGCTTGTGGACCCAAGTAAATGTGGGTACCAAATAGTTGTAAATATGTACATTTTGCAGGATCCAAAGAAACGGCTAGGAAGCTCTGAATGGTTCTTGGACAGCGGTTGCTCTAGGCACATGACCGGAAACAACAATATGCTAACCGACATCAGAGCAGTAACCGGTGCTTTAATCACTTTCGGTGACAACTCAAAAGGTAAAATTGTGGGCAAGGGTAAGATTGTCCATGGTAACCTAACTATTGATAATGTACTTTTAGTTGAAAACCTACGTTTTAACCTACTTAGCATTAGTCAGATGGGTGATGCTGGATACACGGTAGAATTTCTTAAACATGCATGCTTAGTTAAGAACTCTCAAGGCATTGTACTGCTAACCGGAAATAGGATAGGTAATATCTACAAGGTAGACTGGAAAACTAGAGTAGAATATCCTATATGCATGATAGCTAAGACTGATCAAACCTGGTTGTGGCACAAGAGACTAAACCATCTAAACATGAAAACATTAAACTACATTAGTGGTAAAAAGCTAGTTGAGGGCATTCCTGATATAGTATTTAACCAGGATAAGGTTTGCTCAGCATGTCAAATGGGTAAACAGACTAGGTCATCTTTTAAGAGTAAAGGAAACATCCAATCTAGCTGATGCTTAGATCTTCTTCACATGGATTTATTTGGACCGATTCAGGTAATTAGCCTAGGAGGTATGCTTTACACCATGGTAGTTATTGATGATTATTCTAGATTTACATGGGTAATATTTCTACCATCTAAACGTGAAACCGTATCAAACCTGATTACACTTCTTAAGCGCCTGCAAAATGAAAAATCAACTCGCATTAATAGCATTCGAAGTGATCGAGGAACCGAATTTACCAATAGTACATTAACTGCATATCTTGATGAATCCGGCATTAGACACGAGTTGTCTAGTGCTAGGACTCCTCAACAAAATGGCCTGGCCGAGAGAAGAAACCGGACTCTCAAGAAAGCCGCACGGTCTATGATAGCCGATTCCGGCATTGCTCAGAAATTTTGGGCTGAGGCTATCAACACTGCATGTTATACACAAAACCGGTCTTTAATAAACAGATTTCACAACAAAACACCGTATGAGGTTTATTTTAACAGGGTTCCCAAACTTAAGTACCTCAGGATTTTCGGTTGTAAATGTTATATACATATAAATGGTAAGACCCAACTCACTGCTTTTGATGCAAAAACCGATACCGGAATCATGCTAGGATACTCAGCAGTAAGTAAAGCATATAGAGTATACAATAATAGAACTGCAACCATGGAGGAAACAATTCACGTTGTTTTCGATGAATCGGTTGAAAGCAATACTGCTTCATGCTTTGATCTACACAACAGATTGGAAAATAACAATATTCATTCTGATAGTGAAGATGAGACTCCGGTCTTCAGGCGGTTTGTCCATGACCAAATGGGTAACATTGGAACCCAGCCGGATCAAGCTGTTCCACAACAGGAAGCTGACACTTCGGTCCAATCCGAGGAAGTTGGTCGGTCTGACAATCTTGTTCAGCCTACCGGCATGTCTAGCCTTGATCAAATAAACGGTAATTTGGTAGACACTCCTGAACTGAACCTCAGAAGAAACAGTAAACATCCTCCTGAGCAAATTATAGGTGACCCTTCAGAACCTGTTCGAACTAGGGGTCAACTTCTGGAAGGATACTTTAATTCCGCTTTTATATCCCAGATTGAACCGAAAAGAATAGATGAAGCATTGTCAGATCCGGATTGGATCTTGGGAATGCAAGAAGAGCTAAACCAGTTCGAGAGTAGTAAAGTCTGGTACCTAGTCCCTAGACCGAAAGATCAATCGGTCATAGGAACAAGATAGGTATTTAGAAACAAACTCAATGAGGACGGTTTGGTCACGAGGAACAAAGCCAGATTAGTGGCTCAAGGTTACAAACAGGAAGAAGGCATTGATTTTGAAGAATCATTTGCCCCTGTAGCTAGGATTGAAGCCATTAGGATTTTTCTAGCCTTTGCTACTTTCAAAAACTTTAAGGTTTTTCAAATGGATGTTAAAAGTGCATTTCTGAACGGTGACCTACGTGAAGAGGTGTATGTTGAACAACCACCTGGTTTCAAGACCGCTGCATTCCCAAACCATGTATACCGGTTAAATAAAGCTTTATACGGTCTAAAGCAAGCACCTAGAGCCTGGTATGATACACTGACCGCATTTCTAGTACAACATGATTTCACCATTGGTTCAGTGGATAAAACTTTGTTTAAATTTGAAAAGAATGAACATATCCTACTTGTTCAAATTTATGTAAATGATATTATTTTCGGTTCCACTAATCCTAAGCTATGTGATAAGTTTTCAAAAATGATGACTGACAAGTTTGAAATGAGTATGATGGGAGAATTAAGTTTCTTCCTAGGTCTTCAGGTTAAACAACTCAAAGAAGGAACATTCATTAGCCAACCTAAGTACACCAAGGAGCTACTAAAGAAGTTCGGGATGGACACTTGCTCCTCGGCGGCTACTCCAATGAGCTCATCAATTAAATTGGACAGGGATGATGAGGGCCAATCGGTAGACCATATTGCATACCGGGGCATGATCGGTTCCCTCCTATACCTGACCGTGAGTAGACCGGACATTCTGTTTGCAGTTGGTGTATGTGGGAGATTCCAAGCAAATCCAAAACAATCCCACTACACAGCCGCAAAGAGGATACTGAAGTATCTAAAGGGCACACCTGATGTCGGTCTGTGGTACCCAAAGGACTCGTCCTTTAATCTAACAAGTTACTCAGATGCAGACTATGCAGGGTGTAAGATTGACAGGAAAAGCACAAGCGGTACGTGCCAATTCCTAGGTGACCGACTGGTGTCATGGCACAGCAAGAAACAGACATCGGTGGCCACATCCACTACAGAAGCTGAATACCTAGCGGCCGGAAGCTGCTGCTCACAATTACTTTGGATACAACAACAACTGAAGGACTTCGGTGTTATAGCCGAAGAGTCCCCGATTTTCTGTGACAATACAAGTGCCATTGCAATCACCTACAACCCGGTTCTCCACTCCAGAACCAAACATATCGACATAAGGCACCACTTCATCAGGGAACATGTCACGCTGAAACATATCCGGATGGAATACGTATCGATCGATCAACAAGTAGCCAATATCTTCACAAAACCTCTACAGGAAGCTAAGTTTTCTCAATTTAGACTTACTCTCGGTTTAACCGACATTAGTCAGATCCTTCCTAAGGATGCTTAAAGGGAAACCGGTTCGGACAGATAAAACCGGTAGTTCCTCCTAAACTGTTGGACTTCAAATTTTCAAGATATCTATGGAAGAACCGCCCAGCTCATCAGATAGAGCAAACCGACCGGCTACTTGGTGCATGCACCAAATAACCGCATCGGGATGAACAACTGACGACTGACTGGTTTGGAAGCAGGTCATCCTAGATTATTTGAATTCCAAACAGAAGTGGAATAATTATAAGTGTTTAGAGATATCTGTTCTGAAACATTGCCCTTTCAAAGTAAACTGGTCGCGCCTACAAAGACGTGAAGATCTTTTGATATCTTACACAGTCCAGGCCTATGACGAACATCCTAAACTGCAAACCTGCCTATTTCATGCAAAACTTCTTATCCTGCAGTTAATAGATATCATCTCATTTAATACCGGACAATAGGATAGCCTCCCAACTAATATTTAAGTGAAGCAAACATTCACCAAAACATTCACAAGACAAAAGATCACTCTCTTACTAAGGCAAAAATGTCTCAGTTTCCCAACATCCTTCATATTGTGTATCAATCCTGCTCAAGCACAGAACACTATGAAGTGTACAAAATGATCAAATCACTGGAAGATACCGGTCTTCGGTACTTCTTGGACGACAAGCACACCATTTATCCTGAGTCCATTCTGGAGTTCTTCTATCACGCCAGGGTGTTCAGAGAGACCCCCCACTTTGAAACTCACATTCAATCTAAAGTGGGAGGTATCATCTTTGACTTCACCGAAAGGGACTTCGCGCGGTGCTTTAGCCTGCCAAAGCACGGGTTGACAGATCTAGATGTTCCAGCCGACATAAAGGCCGAAATCTCCATCGCCCTCGCACGGTCAGACGAACCGGTTGAGGATCACGGCACAAAATCGCACTTGAGAGCTGAATATCAGCTCCTCAATGATGTGATCGGGAGGAGCATTTTCGGGAAAGATGTCACAAATACCTACAGTACCTCGAACTTCAACATGATGGCGGCTATAATCACCGGTACACCAGTGAACTGGTCCAGGGTGCTGTTTGACGTCCTTATCTGGATGGTTGGCATCCGATCAGTCGGTTTCAATCCCCAACTAAGCTGCCTTCTTGTGTAGCTTGGTGTTCCAACCTGTCCCGGAGAAGGTTTGAACCAAGCTCAATTGCTGACTAAAGAGGTAACCGACTCCTTTTATGAGCGGTTCGAGAGAGCTTGGAGGAGAAGAAACCGCCGCAATAACCGCAACGGTGTCGTCAACTCTCATGAACACTAAGTCACTCCTTCCTGCACCCGGTCATTTTGCTTCATGCACCGGGTGCATCCTTATTCAACCTATCTTTGATCGTTTCGGCTTGATCTGTCTTCTTCGGTTTCACTGATGTTCCGTTTGATTCTATGCTTTCTTCGTTATTACTCATGCCTTTTTTCGGCACTATCTATGTTATTTTCGGTCTCCTTTGATTAATCTCGGTTATGTTCCTGCAATTAATGAAAAAGGAATCCTTAATTAATGAGATAACCCCCAACCACCTGAACTTTTAATATCCAACTAACCTGGTTACTTCTCAACTAATACCTACCTCGGGCTCCGCAATCTGCCTCTTCCCCATGCACTTTGGAAATATAAAGATTCCTTTGTCTAATAAAACAAAACTCACAATCAATGGTTATGTTTTTCCCTCCAAAACCGATCCT
Organism: Impatiens glandulifera; assembly: GCF_907164915.1. Lineage (NCBI taxonomy): Eukaryota > Viridiplantae > Streptophyta > Magnoliopsida > Ericales > Balsaminaceae > Impatiens > Impatiens glandulifera. The sequence goes on from NC_061865.1 coordinate 25,136,569, forward strand.
ATATAAGGAGCCATCCTCTAATCAATTTACCACATCCGAAAGCATAAAACACTTCTGAAATCCTTTGAATTATATCTCTCTCAATATCGTAATCATGCCGAGCCGAACTTTGGGAAACTTTCTAAGCATCGATTTTGATTCATGCATGGAGGAATGGGACGGTCTGCCCGCAAAGAAACTCATGTTCGAATCACTCATCCTTACCGGCCTTCGACCATTCCTCGAAAAATCCGGTCCGATTCTGATTGAGGACGTTAAAGCGTTCTTCAGAAGCGCCTGTATTAGGGGCAATTACATTGTCTCCACGGTGAGGGACCACACATTCTGGATCGATGAAACCGAGTTTGCCACTATTTTCAACCTGCCCACAGAAGGGTTCTCCGATTTTCCACCTCTTGAGGGGCTTGACGAATTCTATTACTCACTCGTCTTTTCTGGAACCATGGAACTAGTGGAAGACCATGGGCCCAAGAACCTTCTGGGCAGACATGCCCAACTTCTTCTTGAGATCGTCACTCGGTCCATTCTTTGTTAGTCCCCCAATCAGTGGTACTCAAAGAATACCTACAATATGATGACCAACATCTTCAGCAACAAGGCTATCAATTGGTCCACGATCATCTTCCAACGTCTGAAATCCATGGTAATAACCAAGAAAGGCCTTTGTTTTGCACCTCACATCAGCAAACTAATCCTATCATACCGACTAGGGTTCGGACCGGGCACACCGACCGCCCCCTCAAACATTCTTGACAAGGATTCGGTGGAGGAAAGAATTTCCAGATTGTTTCTTCCATAGACTGTATTTTTCCATTGTTTATGTATGCCTATTCCAATACCGATTTTTTTGTCGGTTTTCTTTCTGCAATATTTCTTGAATTCAATATCATTTGAGTTTAAATGACCGGGTCTTCTTAATACTTTGAATATTTATCTAAGTAACCGGTTAACATGTTCAAACTATAACCGCACCCTTATCCGGTCACATAAAATTGCTTAAACTCAAATAACCGATTAACTCTAGAAAACCGGCACTTCATTCGGTCTCAAAAGAAGAGTGCGTCCTCAATGGCGTAAGCAAAAGTTTTGGAGGGAAATTTCCCGCCCAAAACTCCCGCCCCCCCGGTTTACCGCCCATGGTTTGGCGCCTTCTCTCTCCCGCTCATGGTTTGCCGCTCTTTTCAACTTAGAGGGAAATTTCCCGCCCAATGTTGATGGGACGGTTGGGCTTCCAAACCGCATCTATAAGAGGGACTCTCGGTCATTTTATTTCATTCTCACGCGAATCTGCTTTTTCTCTCTAAGCTTTCTAACTCTCTGAAGCGGTTATCTCTCAAACTCTCTCAAACTCTCTAAGATGGGGCGTGATTCGGCTTTGTTTAGGCACCTATCTCAGGTGGATTTCGAGGAAATCCGGCTGAAAGGTACGTCCGAGGCAAAGGAGGTTATTGACCTGGTAGTCAAAACCGGTCTGGAATATTTCCTTGGCGGTCCTCATGTCCTCTACAAAGATGCGGTCGAGGAATTCTTCAAGACCGCAACTATCTCCGATGACTAAATCACTGCAACTGTATGCGGTACTGAAATAGAACTCACCGAGGCATCGGTGGCAGAGAGCCTGCGCCTTCCAACAACCGGCCAGGATGCAACGGCGGACATTGAGCTCAAAACCTTTGAGGCGGCTTGCCAGATTCTATCGGCAACTAAAGAGCCGATCAAAGTATCTGACAGCAAATCAACGTTGAAGCCGGAGTATATCCCAATCTATGACATCTTCACAAGGGCGATTCTGGCAAGGGGAGGAAATTATAGCAACCTCACAAGGGACAAAATCAGGATGCTGATCGGCCTGATAGAGGGAAGAAAGGTCAACTGGGCAAAAGCGGTGTTCAACAACTTAATGGATATGGTGAAACCGGATTCAAACCGGTCGTGGGGATACGCCGTTCCTCTCAGTAAGATCTTCCTTCACCACAATCTCAACATCGGTCCCGGCGTCGTTGTCGCAGATAGATGCCTTATCAGATCGAAGCAATTCTTAGAAAGGAAGCAGCCGGCCCCCGGTTCCACAGGTGGCCGAAAGAAGAAAGCCGACAAAAAGCGGCCCCGGCCAAAGCAAAGGCTGAAAGCAAAGGAAAAGAGAAAGTAACTTTCTCAGAACCGCCGCAGCAGACGGAGGATGAAGAGTCGGCTTCCCGCTCTGAAAGAACCGATACAGAGAAGACCGAGGACGAAAGATCGGTCAATGAAGACGAGCATTCGGCCCAGAGCCCCAATGATGCCGGACCTAACACCAACCCTGAGATCACCGAAGGTGGTGAAGAGGATGATGAAGAGGATGGTGAAGAAGCCGGTGATGAAGGCAGCGACAAAGATAAGGAGGAGGCCGAAGAAGCAGAGGCCGATAGGGTAACTCTAAAACTCCTAAAGATCGCCAAAGAGCGGGCCGAGTCAATTGAGGAGTTATACCTGGAATGGCAAGAGCACCGGTTCGGCACACCGTATAGGGAAATCCTACCGGGCCACACAGACTTGGAATGAATCCACAGACTAGAGGAGGTGGAGGACCTGATCATGAATCTCACAAACTCCAACACAATTCAAGAGGTATTACACCGAACTTGCCTCTTAAAACCAAAGGTCCAACTACGGAAGCTAACCACACGCATCCGGAAAATTACGGAAGAATTCGAAGCGGTGGGACCGGAAGACACCTTAACACCGCGGGTGTTAGAAAGGCTTGAAAAAGCTAAAGGAGACCTCATTCAAGAAATTGACCGGCTAGAAGCAATATGCAGTCAAAGAAAGATACCGGTCTACACTGCTCCCCGGATCGAAACAAGTCCGGATCACTGTACAACACCTCCAAGGGAGAATGCGGCATCAAAAGAATCCGATGAAAGAGCGGATACTAAACCCACCGGGCAATCCCCTCCTTCACAACCGGAAGTCTCCGCATCAGACTTCACAAAGGATTGGGTTGAGGGCCGTCTCCAAAGGCTTGAAGACTCAACCGCAGAACGGATTGATAGCCGAATTCAAGAGTTCGAAGACTCCGCGGTTCAGCCATTCAAGGAGAGATCTCAAAGAATCGTTGGCTCGGCACTCAAGTCCGCCGACACCACAAGGTATCTCTTGAACAGAAATCAGGAACGGATCTCAGAAATAGACGAAGATCTGCAGGAAGAGGCGGCTCTGCGCAGTAAATATGTTAAGCGAACCGCAATTCTGGAGGATTTGACCTCCGAGTTAAAGAAAGACTTCGATCACCGATTGACAACGATGGCTGATGACCTGGTCGGCACAACACTCGGACGGGTCTCCGAACTCGAGAAGAAAAATGTGGGTCTCGAGGCCGAACTGAAGGCTCTTTCCAAACAGGTTTCCGAATTGCTGAGGGTAAAGATGAACGCGGACGCCGCGGCTGTAGCGGCTGATGCTCAAGCGGCTAAGAGGGTCCAGGATGCGCTGGATGCCGAAGCGGGTAAAGAGAAGGAGGCACCGCGATCATCCCAACTTACCGAAGAAGAAGAGGAAGCCGAACGGATTCGAAGGTCAGAGGCCATGTTCCCAGGATTTACTAAGAAAGCAGCCGCTCAAGCTGCGAAGGATGCTGAGCGGTTGGAAAGGGAAACACGGAGGCTGGAAGGCTTCGCAGCCGACAACAAGAAGAAAAAGGCGGCCGCCTCCGTTTCAGCGCCGAAAAAGCGAAAGAGGGAAGACCCAAAGAAAGTTCAAATAGCCGACCTGCTCAATGAGGTCACTGAAACGGTCATCACGAGTACATCGCAGCAGGCTACTCCGGTCGAAGAGGATGAAGTTGAAGAACACATGCAGGCCCGGTCTACAAGACAACGACCTTCCAAACCGACCAGTCGACCGCAACCGAAGAAGAAAAAGCGGAGCATATATGACTTCTCGGACTCAGAATAGGGGCTCTCTTTCCTTTACTTGTCTTAGTGTTTTTACATATTGTGTTATTTTCGGTTATCTATCTTATATATAAAGCTATTTTTGAAACCAACCACCTTTTGCGTTTCTACTTAGTTTTGATAATTTTAAATAAAATAATCAAAAAGGGAGAAATTGATAAGATAAAATATAAGACTTTTCCAAAAAATTTCTCAAAATTTTTCGAAAAATTCTCCTAAGTCAGTTTCAAAAATCCGGACAAATAAAACAACCGGCCTACGGTTGCAAACTTACATGATTTTGATAATTTTAAATATAATAATCAAAAAGGGAGAAATTGTTAGATAAAATCAGACCAGTTCAAATAAACCTAACTTAAATAAACTTTCCATGCAGGAACAAGGAACCGGACCGGATAAACAAAAGAACCGACTAAAGAAAACTAACCGGTCAAGCTAGTAAACCGACCAAGAATACCTGGAACTTGACCGCACAAAGAAAGGATTGGCCAAAGCTTAAAACCGGAAACATCAAACAACCGATTAGCCACAAGGCAGAGGAATAACCGGAAGAAATCCGGTTACATCACTCATACCAAAAGTCATTCGGTTAAGATAAATGGCCGACCAGTACAAGAAGACAATTTGGGTATCTGTTGAGAATGATACCAAAGGAACAGACTGAACACTTCCATATCCATACAAGTCTGAGGAAAGACTATAGGCTGCAGAAGACAATACTACCTGATCTTTCCACTTCGGGATAAGTCAGAAAGAAGATCTTCCAAGTACAGACAACTGTCCAACAGACAGTGCCTACATTGAGTAAAAGACAAACCTAGCAGGTATGTCTTACATACCGGAAGAACAGACCGCCAGGTCTGAGACAGAATGCCAGGTCTGAGGAAACGACCGCAGGTCTGAATCTCTGAAACACTGAATCACTGCACCTCTGCTCAGCCAATCAGATTCAAGGCAGTGAAATATGACCATTGGCATACTTCACCTATAAAATGGGCAGTTGAAGAAGAGTAAATGTGGGACACAGTGCGACACAGTAGGACAAGTGAGAAACTCTAAGAGCATTTATTCTACAAGTGATAAGACCGTGTTGTTCTAAGAAAGCCTAAGTGCTAAAGTTAAAGTGTGTTTTACAATTTCGGTGTAAATTGTAAGAGTGTTATCGAGCAGGAAATAAGTCTCGATCGGATTGTACTTGTATTCCTTAGTGAATATCCTTCTCGCGGTTTCGAGAGGAAGGGGTGACGTAGGAGTTTTATCTCCGAACATCCATAAAATCTGTCTTATTATTTACTGTCTGCCGGTTTCATTATCTAACCGATCCGTACCGCTATAACCGACTTAACCATATCCAAGCCGAACTTCCAGATTACCGAAGCCGACCCATCAAATTTCAAACCTCCATTATACAATACCGATTCTACCTATCATACAAGTGTGCCGCTTCAACCTGAAAGCAAACCTCTTCCGCGCTTGATCCTAGTTCAAGGGTTTGTGACAGGTTGTGTAGTATTGAAACCCCAGTGTTAATCTCTAACCGGATTAACCACCACCCTTCGAGCGAGAACCGCTAACCGGTCCAACCCCCGGTCCTCTAGAGGCTACCTAGATCCTAACAGGAATCCTCAGTTCGGGTGCGAGATTCCTTAGTCGAAGTGTGGAAGGTCTTCGGTCGGGTGTGAGATTTCTCGATCGGGGTGTGAGGAGAGCTCTCGGTCATGTGTGATATTTCTCGGTCAAGGTGCGGGGAACTTTCGGTCCTGAGCTGAATTTTCTCGGTCTAGATTAGAAATTCTCGGTCGAGTTTAGGGAAGGGTTCAATTTTCTCGGTCGAAAATCGAATTCAGGTTGAGCCCTCAGTTGGACATCAATAACATCAAACTACAAGTTTGATGATTTCGACTAAGGACATGGTCTTTTGATCCAAGGGCATGGGGAGTTTTGTATAGTCCCTATGATATTTTATAATATCATCCTGATGCATCCTTCGATCGGGATGATGTCTCACTTAACTCAAACAATATTAATTAAAACCCGTGTTTTTGAGCTTTAATGTTTAAAGATGTGCAATGAGCTAACTAATAGCTTCCTTATACTTCATATGGTTGAATAAAATAAAAACATGAACACTAATTATTCATTTTAACTGATTCAAAAACTGAAAATTTTATTTTTTATTAAAAATAGTTTTTAATCAAACATGATCGGGATGACATGGAATTGTCTTGAATATGTTTCTAATATCCTTAGAAACGTATTGAAAATATTTGTGAGTTGTTGTTCTTGAGTAATGGAAACCCGATTTTGATAAATTTCAAAATTAAATTTGAGTATTTCTGATTTAGGTTGATTGATTCAGTTTTGTTTCGATAGAAAGCTTATAAATGATTATAGGGTCGTTTTCATATCAAAAAATCAGATAAGCAAGTTGTATATGAAACTGGTCAAACTGAAATGTAAAAAAAATCAATTTAAACATGTAAATCAAATTACAGTATGTTTGTAAGATTACTATAAGTTATATAACACTCATGAACACTTTAAGAAGCTTTTTGAATGTCAGGTTTGAGTTCTACAACCTTACACAAAATTTCCAAAATTTTAAAAAATCTTGAAAATCTATAATGACAGATTTCTCTTGAGATTGATTGAGGGATTATGATTGGATTCATTGCCTTCAGTTTGCCCAGGGGAAGCTATTTATAGCCTCCCAAGTCGGTTGATCAACAGAGTGACTTCAACTTAGTCAAAAGGTCATTAGTGGTCTTTTATTTATTCTTCAGCCAACTGTCTGTATATGCAATGATATTGTCCTAGGTTGTAGGTAAAATGATCACCGGAGTAGGGTGATTATTTCAACGTTTAAACGGAGTCAAATGGTGGAGAAATGACAAAGTTCCATCTTTGAGAAATCAAATATAAAAATTGTTCTTATCTAGTTCGTCGTTGAGAGGAAGAAGACAAAGTAGGCCAAAAATGGCATCGTCTCCTCCTTCAGCATTTGAGCGCCGATGAGGGGCCAAAACGACATTGTTTTGAGCCTAAGCGCGGATGTTGGGCAATCCATTAGCGCTTTGTTGGCGATGGGTGATCCACGCGCGTTTGGATTGAGGTCGTTGGAGGCGTTTGTCTACTAATTCACTATTGCGTGGAAGCGTTGTTGACTACGCGGAACGTTCATGGGCATTGAATGGAGCATGGGTGCTCATCTCATGGATGTAACGTCTGCTACATTGAATCTTCTGGATTTCACTTGTAGTAGATTATGTCCCATCTTCAGCCTTAGGGCTTATTAGACCTATTTGAAATTAATTTTTGTTTCATCTCTTTGGCTTTATTTACCACATACAAAGTATATTTAATAAACATGACATTTATTTTGCTTATTTATTTATTTATTTTTGTATATTCTTAGGGTTTAATAAATAATTTATTTGAGATAAAATGGATACAACATTTATCCTAAATTATTTATGTTAATTTAGATTGATCTCTTAAAATTAATTTGAGATAAATTGAGCAGAACATTTATCTCAAATTATTAATTTATTTTGTTAGGCCATTATTTTAATTAATTGGAGTTTAATTATCTTAATATTTAATTCAATTAATTATTTAGTCATGTTTTATTTATAATTTTATTTATTCAAAATAATTATTTAAAATTCATAAATTGAGTAGGTAAAATTTTAGTAATAAAAATGTAATAAAATAATAAATATAAAAAATAATTATAATAAAAATTATAAATTATATTTATTTAATTTAAACATTATTAATAATTATAATAAAATAAATAATAATAAAAAAAATATATACAATAAATAATATTATTTATAATCTACTTAAAGTATACAAAATTATAATAGTATTAATAATATCATTATAAATATATATATATATATATATTATTTTTTAATTATAATATTGGATTATTTTTAAAATATATATAATATTAAAATTATTATATATAATAATAATATTAAAATTATATAAAATATATTAAAAATATTATATAATAATAAGTTTTATATAATTTTAATAAAAATATAATAAGAAATTAAAATTAAGTGATATAAGAAAATGATTACATTTAGGAACTAGTTACAATTTTATATTAAATATGGTATAAATATACAGTAGAAACTCTATAAAATAATACATTTCGGACGACCAAAATTTATTAATTAAAAGAGTTATTAATTAATCTATAAATTAATAATTATTAATTTATATATTAATTAATATTTAATTAATTTATAGTAAAATACTTAGTTTACAAACACTTTTAAACTTCCACTTAATTATTGTATACAATGCATGTACTGTATATCAAATGAATGACCCAATTTAAAGAAATCTTCAATCTCTCACCTTATAATGCTTCTTGTGTTCAATGTATCACTTTATGGACATTAAAAATATTTTCTATATAAACAAGATCAAAATAATGTAGGTAACTCAAATAAATTAGAAGAAATTATTGAAAGTGTTATTGGAATTAATAAAGATGATATCGATGAAGAAGATGATGAAAGTTCTACAATGGAGCCCCCTTCGTGAAACGAAGCTATTAAAGCGGCAATCACATTGAACAATTTCTTGTTGAGCTATAAGAAAACAACACCAGAAATTTTTTACCATACTAAGGTAAATTAGAGACGAGATTTAAGGGGAAATTGATTTCAACAAAAAACAAAAGACAATTGAGTCATTTTTCAAAAAACCTTCATAAATCATTCATGTAATATGCTATATATAAGGAATTATTAATTTATATTTTATATGGGATTTAAAGAAATTATCAAAAATGTATTATCTTATAATTTTAGCGAATTATTAATTTAGCACCCTATCCCCGAGTCGGGACCGGCCAAAAATATTATCTTAGAGAGTTTATTAAATAATCGAGTATTAATTTATCGAATTTCTATTGTATAGAAGTATAAATTCATATTCCTAGTAAAAACTTTACAAAGATGATATTAAATACTTTTGCTAAAATATTGTTTCTATAGTTGTATTAACTATTAAATAATATGATAATCCAAAAGGATATATTTCAGATAATGAATTGAATAATGGACTATGGTGTGTCTCGTGCATTTGGGACATGTTGAATATAATGGTGGGGTTAAATGTCATCCGTTTTAAGTGTTTAATAAATTCAATGTCATTTTTTCGTACAAATAAAATAGAAAATTGCATTTGTTACAGATTTATTTAATTAAGTTTATTCGTTTTAATGATCATTTACGTATAATAATATTCAATTATCGTTATTGTTATCCGTAATCGTTTCAAGTTGTCATTTTTATTTGTTTCAAATTATTACACTTATTCACTAAATACTCAAGTATATTTGATTTTATTTATACAAGATAACTTATTTATGTAAATTAGTATAACAACTTATTACATAATCACAATTTATTTGTGCTTAAATCAAACTAGCCTTATAATAGATGGGCCTAGGCAATAACATATGTTTTCTTAAAAAAAACAAGGTATATATTTTTAATCATATATTTATTTTTTAACTCTCTTTTACTTGTCTTTTTTGCTAGGGAAAATTAAACCCCAAAAGTCCTATCCATTGGAGGTATCCCCACTTTTTTTGTATTCATTTGGGAAGACTTCTTCAGCATGAGTTATATCAATAATAAACACTAAACATATCAATTTACTCTAGTTCTAGTATATATTATATGATCACTCAATGTATTAATCAAAATATTAAAATAATTTTATTTTTATTTTTTTATATTATCATTATATGTTATTACTTTTAAATATTTTACCAAAAAATCCACCTACTCAAAATCATCCCAATTATAATCAATTGTGATGTTCTCATTAATAATGTTAATGTCCAAAAGTTAGAATCTACCTATATGTTTAAGCAATTCCAATTCTTCATGTTGTTATCTTTATGGTAAACTTGTTTCATAATTAAGGTCATCTTTGAATATGATCCAAACCTCATGATAAATTTGTTTTCATTGAAATATTAAGAAAATTATTTTGAACATTCATTCTTTAATTGATTACAAGTAAAACTGACAATTATAATATTACGAAGAACGCTAGAAAATATCATTTTTTTCGAGAGCAAAAACCTTATGGGACAATTGCGTTGGAATTACGACCATCAACACGCTCAGCACAATCGACACGATCAACACGTTTGGCACGTTCGGTATAGTCGGAATGGTCGCACAAAATTTAGTTGTTTGATTTGGTCGTAGGTTACGGGAAACGTGGTTACAGTCACGATCGTCGGCACATTCGACACAATCGATATGATCGGCACGTCTGACACATTCGTTTGAAAATTATTTGCTTGTGTCACAAATCTTGGGTCAGAAAATCGGAAATACGGTCGCTAGGATTGTTTGAGAACATGTCACTTGGGTCGTAATTGGTCTCGATCATCGATTGATTTCGATCGTTAGGGCGTTGGGTTGTGAAACAAGGTCACTAGTTCACTATTCTACGATCATTCATGGTCGTAGGTTATTCTCGGTTGTAAGTAATTTGGGTTTGGTTGAGTTCTCTGCATTCTTGCTTTCTTGTATTATCTAGTTCTTCTACTAAGATGGGGAGAAAGAATAGGAATAAGGAAAATATAAGTGCATGACTTCGTGAAAATCGACTCAAGCAAGAAAACGATAGATGAAATAGAACATAAACAACGCTCTAAGAAAGCGAAAATGCAGAAACAGAGGTCTTAGAAGTGTAAGGAAAAAGTGCATAATGAAACTGAAAGTTTGAAATCGAAATTAAAAAGGATAGAATATGAAAGGTTGGATACAAAAAAGGGGCAAATCTCTACGGACTCAAGAATCAAATTACAAAATTTTTATTCCAAACAAAAAACAGAGAGATTCTTCTTAGTAAAAAAACACATCAAACTACTATCCAAGTCAATATTCACTATCTTCAGGATTAGAACTTACTAAAACAAGACAAATACAAGAAGATAGTTAGTTGGCGTGTGGAAATAATTAGGGAGCTTATGAAGTGCCCCAAAACCAAGACCTACACTATTAGAAGTAATTCCAACTTGAAAGTTAATGAAGTTTGGAAGAAAAATGTAGGATAGAAAGCTGATGATCATGAAAAATATAAAGGAAAAACTTACCTAGTATATTTTAAACCAAAAGTTGAGATTCTTAAATCCCTTTTCGAGTTTAAAATTACCTATTGAAGTGGAAGAAAATGCATTAAAAATGGGAAAATGTAGTTGTTGGGAACTACATAGGTATTGTAACCACCGAGAATCTCGTAGCAGCGCTCATGGTTGACACGTGGTATGTGGGCAAAGAGTGGCTCGAGGTTCGATGATTTCAACCTTGGCTTAGACTAACCTGGAGCTATGTTTCTCAGTCGAGGTGTAAGAACCTAGGGGTGTAAACGAGTCGAGTCGAGCCGAGTACCATACTACTCGAACTCGACTCAAATTACATTATAAATACTCGAACTTGAACTCGATTGAGCACCAAAATTTATACTTGAATTCGACTCGATGACAATTCGAGCTACTCGAGCTCGAACTCAAAAACTCTAAAATTAAATTTTATTAATTAAAATTACATTTTACTACCACTATTATATCTCAAACATATTATAATATATATTTGATAAACTATACATATATAATCAAAATATTATTTTAAAATAACAAATATAAATACCATCAAATAATTTAAAGATAACAAATGTTCATTCAATCACAAACATTATTTAAAAATTACAAACGAAATTGAATATTTAGAATATGTTCATCACAAAAATAGTACAAGTTATAAAATAAAAAATTGTTGAATATTGAAAGACATTATCACAAATGTCATTAAGAAATTACATAAAGAAAAACGAAATCATTAATCATAATCTTACAATAAAGTCTCACCAAAGTAAATTATAAAGATCTTGATTGACCTGAGAATAATCAAAATTAAGCTTTAAACCCTAAAACGTTTAAGGGAAAAATTTTAATATAGAAAATTGGGGTCTTACATAAAACAGAGATGATTCTTATTGCTTCATCGTTCAAGGAATTTGAAGCGCAATTTCTTTAATCTATGGCTCTCTGTGTACACAAGAAAATACATTTAAATTTAAAAATTATTACAAATATTTAAATGTAAAAACTTATTTTTGTCTTTTTTTTCGCTCCATGAAGGCACCTATACCAATCTCCTGCACACATTAATACTTGTACTATTTCTGGAACTAATGATGAACGATAAGCATCAATGATCCTCGCTTCAGCACTAAATGTTGATTCAAAAGACATCATGGTTATTGGAATTGCCAAAATATCTCAAGCCATCTTCAACAATTTCTTATATGTTAGCCTACTCACTTTTCACCATTCCAAGCAATCAAATTTATCTCGATTAACCTTTGGCTCAACACGTTTGGATAAATAATCATTCAACACGTTTGTAGGGCGTAAACCTTGATTTGTCTTTATATATTCATCCAAATCTTCTTGTGGTTAACCATCACCTCCAACTTGATTGCCACTATAATGTTCCATTTCTTCAATATTGTTTGCAGTCACATAATCAACGTAGAGATCATATAAACTTTTTTAATCTCTGTAATTTTTTTCTTGGGCATCAGCATTCGAATATATTCTTGATAAGCAAAATTCAACACTTTAAATTTTCAACCTAGGATCCAAAATAGCTTTAATGGCCTACAATAAATTGTTCTCTCCCTAATATTTGTCAAATTTAGCTTTCATTCTTTGAATCATTGCTTGTACAAAACCATCCGCAACATTAAAATTTCTATCTAACATCATTTTAATCTTTTTCACTTCTTGAAGGAACACATTTGATGTTGGATATTCACTTTCAGAAATAACTTGTGTAGAAGTCCAAAATATTGTAAAACTGAGCATACTTTCTCAACCTATACCCAATCTTCTAAACTAGGACAACAATCAATAATATGGATCTCGATAAGCAAAATGTGGAAACACTGGTCAATATTTAAGTGCACAACTTAACATCTCAAATGTTGAATTCCACCTTGTTCGACAATTATGGATTAACTTTTTCCCAGGCAATTGCTGCACTATTTCTGAAAAAGAATGATTCTTCCATCCGATCAATTAATATAATCCACAATTTCTCTTATCTTTCCAGTGATGTCAATAATCTCTCTCAACCCATCTTGAACCACAAGATTTAGAATGTGTGCACAACACCTCACATGAAAAAGTTTTCATTCGCATAACAACTTGTTAGCCCTTGAAAATTTGTCTTTCAATAAACGAATAGTTGATATTCTCCTAGAGGATATACAAACAATCAATCATACAACTATCTGCATCATCCAAGAGAAGACGACGAAAATATTTCATTTCATTTGTAGAACTTTTGATTCTTTATGCAAAATATGAACTACTATACATTTATATATATGTTACCATGTTTGAGTTTTGATGAATATTTTGTTGTTTCTTACTAATTTGATAGATAAAATATGTGATTTTGATTGAGAATAGCTTGATTTATTATGTGGTGGGTGACTTGACAGTGAAAATAATTGAAATGATCATGGATAAACTAGAATGCTCAAATGGAAGCAAGAAAAGTAAGAAAAATGACTGATATTTAAATTCTTTTGATTAATGTTTTTGAAGTTTTAGAATATTTATGTCTTGTTAATATAGTTGTTATTTTAAAACATTTTATGGTTATGTTTTAATATATTGATGTCTTATGTTTTTGGCTTACAACATTTTGTTGTAATATTTATTCATAGTTTTGATTTTATAAAATTTAATTATATTTTTAGTTTTATAACAATTGCAATTTCTTAGCTATTTTATCTTTGGAAATTATTACGAATAATGTTGTTGATGTCTTGTTTAGTAAATAATTTTCAACTTTCAACTACAATATATCACTAAATTGCTGTAATATTTGCAATATCAATAATATGTATTGTTCAGAAACCTATGACGGATCGAATGGTATATTTGGTAAATATTTTTCAACTATTGCATAGAAATTCCTTGTATTAGAGTGCAATAATTTTTACATTAATCCATGTTATTCGTCAAATTACTTTAATTTTTGTAATATCGATATTATGTATTGTTGTGAAACCCATTATAAATTGAATGTTGTCGTTAAGTGTAATGATATATCAATAATGAATTTTGATATATATATATATATATATATATATATATATATATAAACTTGATGAATAAAATTTAGAGATTTTAAATAAGAGTAATGATATATACAACCCCCTTACACAGCACATTCATACAACACTTACCTCATTTGGAAAGAAAGAGAAAATATATCTTAAATAAATCATCAAATATACATGTCAAACTAACTTAAAAATTATATTTGTATAAAAACTCTTTAGGAACAAAAAAATCCAAAAACAATTTATTATAAAAATGTATTTTCTTTTACAAAGATAAAATTATATAACTTAAACTTGAACGTGATACATTGAAAATACATTTTTATTTTTAACAAATCTTAATCCTCTTCCAATACAAATTTTTTTATCGTTTGGGATGGCATAAAATGATGTTAATTAAACGAAATTGCGTCTTAATTGGATAAAACATAGGCCTTCTCATTATATCCCGTCTAAGTTAGAACAAACTAAATTTCATTTTAATAACATTTTTTGTAACAGCATGTTTCATGTTGAAAAATTCTTCACAGTTAGAAGGTGTTCGTGCAACATCCTAAGATCCTAAATGGTACTTGTGTCCTTTAAAAATCCTTCTTCATTTGTGTATCCAACTTCTACTAAGTAATAGTAACATGTAGTAATGTAATTATTTATTAACATTTTTACTAAGTAAAATAACATATGTTAATGTCTAATTTTTTATATGAATAAATAGTTATATATTCGTTGTCTCGAGGAACTTTTAAACCATTGTTTTTACTAATTGCATCTCATAAAATTTACTATCAACAACAGAATCTTCCCAACCATGTAATATATAAATGAACATCATATCATGAGAGCAAACCCCTAGCATGTCTGTTGTAATTTGTCCTTTTCGATTTATATATGTTTCTTTTATATCTTCTCCCGTAGAATATATGTTCCATATATAACTCCTAAATAATTTTATTCATATATAAAAAAATAAAATAAAAAACATGTATTTTATTAGTATATAGAAACAATACATTTATTATTTACCTTAAACCATTTCCATCTTTCATTTGTATGAGAATTTTGGAGAGTCTTTGACTTTTTTAGTAGGTCAACTTGAAGATTTATAACGATTTTTAACACTTCATGCACATATTTACTAATTGTCCATCTGGAACGATGAAACGCAAATAAAGAATTTCTTATCTTAATATGATGAGCTAGAATATATAGTAATATATCTATCTTTTCTTAAAAGATACACTTTGGGAGTGAGATGACCTTAACACCTCCATCAAATTGCATAAACGAAGGAAAGCCCTTCTATCCTTTATCATTGGCTTTTGTCATCCTATTTATAGTGTATGTTTTGAGTTGTGCGGTATTGATAGATTGATAAATATATTAGAAAGTTGATAAACATCGCTCATAAGCAAGTAGCATGACCATTCTTTGCAAAAAAAATTAGAGTTCATTTTATATCATTTCAAAAACATACAAATTGCATTATGATCGTCATAATTATCCACTTCACCACTATAATATTCATCATCAGTAGCATCCATCTATTTATAATGATAATTAAAATCTAATATTATTAGTAAGAAGATGTTTTAATCTAAGCATACATCAGTCACATCTCAAACAAAACTCATGACTAATAAAGCAATATGAGTTATTGGGTGGTGGTCTCGCTTATGGGGTCAAATCAATATGCTCTAAAAAAATTAAATATCATTCTTATCGATCTCAAGTATCATAGAAAATCCCATTAATCGAATAACTTTTTCGAGAAAGATGATACATCTAAGTCATACAAGTAAAGAGGTCTATTCATTGATAAAAAATGAAAAAACGTGAATGGGTATTGGGTTGATGATAAAATAGAATCCTGAATCGCGAATAGTGATTTGATTGGTGATGAAGAAAGAGAATTCTTGGTTCAGATCGGGAATAAGTCTGATTATATTTCTATCTTTATGCATTCCGTTTGAAGAAAGGAAGGATCCCGAATAATCAATCTTTCTTTTAGTTGTTGAATCTCTCTTTAATTGATCAATGGGAGAAAGTTTGAAAAATGATCTTAGAGTGTCTAGGGCAGGGCCAAGAGGGTTTCTTAACGCCTTCTTTTTCTTTTCATCAGAAAGACTTTTCATGTTAGGGAAGAAGGGGAACAAGCACACTTGAAGAATTAATAATAAAGTGATTTAACAAATTTTGGTTAAGACAAACTCAAGACTAATAAAACAATATGACTATAAGTGAAAGTTTATATTTGGTTCTTATCAATATGTTATGTTAGATGATATCATTATTAGTTTTTCATATTTACTTACTGTAATAGTTTTTTACTTTTTAATATGATATTTTAGAAAAATGTCATCTCAATCAATGTTATTATTGTTTAAAGATTATATTGTACATGATGGATTAATCAAATTCATAGTTAGAACGGATTGATTAAAATTATCTCTTCTAATTAATGTAATTTTAATTTACTTCAATTAGTTTTGTTTATCTCTTCTAATTTATCTTCATTTTTCATAGAGTAGCAGATGATTAAAATCAATTATTATTATTATTATATATTCATTCAGAATAAGGAATCTTATTACTATGTAACCGATTCAACTACCAAGTAAGAAAAAGAGCAAAATCATTCAAATAAGTATTCAAGGAAACAATAGTATTTACAAATGAACCTGTAACGAGCATTGGTTTGATTCTCTCTTAAAGGTTAGAGAAAAATCGGAGAACAATTATAAGACTAAAATGATATATTTTCTATTTCATTATATAGTTTTTCTAAACTAGTAGATAAATCAGTCATTTAATCAAAAGATAGAAAATTAACTTTTCCAAAAAAAATTATTGTGTATGTTAAAAGACATATCAGTTCAAATCTTGTATTCTTAGTCTCGTCTTCAAACAATGGGTTCATCTTCAACTTCCTAGGTTATCATCTTATACGAATTTTCTCCGAATCTCCCCAAATATATGCTTTTAGAAATGTGTTTCCTTAATCTTTTCCGAATTTCCCCAGATCTTTGCTTGTAGAAATAAGTTTCTTGAATTTTCTCTAATTCTCTCCAAATCTATGCTTGAAGAAATGAGTTTCCTTTCTTCTCTGGATCTCCTCAAATTTATGTTCGTAGTAATGAGTTTCCTTAATCTTATCTGAATATCCCCAAATCCATGTTTATATAAACGAGTTTAGATGAAAAATAATTCAAGAAAATGAAAACCATGAAGAAAAAGATTTTAGATGAAAAGAGATGAAAAGAAAAATAAGGAATTACTATATAGACGAAAAAATGAATGAACATTCTAAAAAAATATTAGGGAAGAAAAAACTTAATAAAAATAAAAGGGTACATATACAAGTATTATTTTTATACTAGTTTGTAACGATTTCTAAGTACAAATTTGTACCTAAAAAATATATAAATTTTAAATAATATTTATATAAAATATTTCAACCAAGCATTTAACCAAATTTAATATAGTTATTAGTTAAATATTACCTACCAAACATAGCCAAAAGACCACTAAATCACAATCATTCTTTGAGTCTATACATGACCAAAAAACATGAAATTACAAAAGCAGGACATCTAGGCTCGTGAAATGGATGGATTTTTATATAAATTGTGATAATAATCTCATTGCTTAACATAACAATTTGTATATATGTAATACATTAATATTTAAAATAATTCTAACTAATTTATGTTAAAATGAGATTCAAATTTATAGCATTTGAATAGTTACATTGAGTTTTGAAATATGTACATGTATCGCTCTATGTATAGGAAACAAAAAAGCTTATTTATACAAATATTAGCTCAACTAGACGTATAAACAAATAAAAATCCATTTAAATATAAATATATATACTATCAAAATTGACTAATTTAGCCTATATTACTAAACAAAGTTAATTTATTTTAAAATTTATTTATTAATTATATATTCATTTTTTTTCTTTTTTTATAAATTAATTAATCAATTTCTTCCTCTTATTTTTTATTTATTTATCTCTTTCTATCTCTTTTTTATTCATAATATTTTTATGAAAATTTTCTCTTTTTATTTATAATATTTTGTGAAAATTTTCTCTTTTTATTCATAATATATTTGTGAGATTTTTCTTTTTTCTTTTTTCTTTAATATAAAAAAATAAAATTAATAGTCTTTTTTATTTAAATTTTTATTCGTATTTATAATAATAATAAACAAAAACATTGAGTTATTATTTTTTTATAATCTTGATTATTACTATTATGTTTGATAAATTAATATACATTATTATTCAAATTAAGTGATATTTTGTTGTTAAAGGGGATGAGTCATTATAATTTGACTAATTTTCAAGTATTATCTCCTTAAAAAGATAAATAATTTTAAAATATTCAATGTTGATATGGTAATTTAGAAAAATAATAAGAAAAATATAAAATTAAAATAATCAAATATTAAATACTAAAATATGAAACTAAAAATGTAGAAAAATATATAAATTAATTAATTAATTAATAAAGAAAAAAGTAGAATGAAAAATTAATTAATTATTTAATAAAAAAGGAAAGATTATAAAAAATATTTAATTAATAAATATATAAATTTGTAGATAAATAACAAAATTAATTAATTAATAAAGAAAAAAGTAAAATGAGAAATTAATTAATTATTTAATAAAAATAAGGAGAGAGAAAGATAATAATATTAAATTAATAAATATATAAGTTTATAAAAATTTAATTTTGTTAAATGAGTCATCTTTATACTAAACTTGTTTTAAATATTAAATAAAATCTTTGTTATTTTTAAATCACTTATGTAGAGCTATCTTGTGGCGGATTTGGGTTGACAGGGTAATGGGTTCAACGATTCTAACCTAAATTTGACATATTTAATATTTCGGGTAAAAATTTCTAAAACTCAACAAAAGAAACTTGTAAACGGGTTATCGGGTCTATTTTGAGTCATGTCAGGTCAACCCGATTTTGACATGTTTATTAATTAGATTAAATAGGTTAACCTGATTTTCACCCGAACAAAAAGATACCTGACTCTAACCTGATTTTTTCGTGTTCGGCCTGGGTCGTGTATTCGTGTCGTGTCCAAAATTGCTGGCACTATTTGTGGATGGTCTTAGTGAATTCATATTTTGATCTAATTATTCTTATAAATAATTTTGATTTACATTTTTTTATTTTTCTTTAACGTTGTTTATTAAATTTGACTTAATCATATTAAGTATGTTATTATTACTGTAAATAAATTTAACTTAAAACTTATTGTATGAATAAAAGTACAATAAAGGGAAACAAACTATCAAATCAATTAAAAACTTGTTTGATTTAGAGTTGATAAGTTGCGTATGGACGTTTGCGTAATAAGCTGTTATAGTAAGTTTGCGTAATAATCTCACGCAAAAAATTAAACATATTTTTTCGTTTAAACTCAATTTTCTCTCTTCCTTCCTCCTCAGCGTTTAAGATTATAATCTCAACTTTTTTCACTTTTATTATTTTAATATATTTTTTTTATTCTTTTTTCTCATTTATTTCGTTCATTTCTAATCGTTTTATTCATTCTCTCTCATCAATTTAATCTATCTTTAATCATTTTATTCATTATCTCTCCTCTATTCCATATATTTATAATATTTTTATATATTTATATAAAATTGTTATAATAAAAAAACATACATTTAAATATATTTTTATTTATTATTTATAATATATGTATCTTAATATATAAAATAATTAAGCAAAATATAAAATATAAATACATTATGATTTTTATTATTTACAATTATAGTTTTAAAAATATAAATACCTTAATTATCTAAAAGTATCGAATTATAATTGAAATGAATAATAATACGAAGAGGGTGATGGAACTCGAAATTAAATATACAATTGAAATATTTGGTAAGAGAGATGTGGAAATGTGAAAAATATATATAATAATAATAAATTGTTATTTTTGTTCATATAATTTATTTTAGAATATATTATTTTTTAATTTAAGTCATTTATTAAAATTTAAAATTATATATGAAAAAAAACTTATAAAACTTAATATATTAATATAATATATTTTTTTAATTTAAATCATTTATTAATTTTTATAATTAAATTAATAAATATATATAACATTATATTTATATATATATATATATAATATTAATTATTAAATAATATTAAAATATAAAAAAAATAAGCTAGATGTATAAGCTGAATCACACCTACCCAAACTTAACGATTAAATAAGTTAAGATCATATAAAACGTGTGAATAAGCTAGATAAGCGGGTGTCAATAAGCCGAATCAATCTAGCACTAATTTATAAATCAAAATATTAAAATAATTTCTATTTTAAATTATTATTATTTATTTTATTTATTTATATATATATATATATATGAATATCTTTTAAGTTTTTTTATAAAAAAAATATCATCATTTCTTTAAAATCATCGTCCATAATCATTATTTTCTCTCTTCATCCTTAGATTATTTAATAACCTGGAATGAATAAGGCCATAGTTAATTCACCATCTACAAATCATCAATTGATAACTCACAATATCCCATAAAAAATTATATCTAATAGAGAGAAAGAACATAAAGAAGTAATGACAAATATAGTTTTCAAATTTTATTTTGCTCACCTCGAAAATAAAAATCACTTCAATTTATTACATAGAAAACTGAATGACTGATTCAGTTCTATCCTTTTTTTATTTAATGCAAAATTTTCATAACACTTCTGCTCCATTTATTTGTTGAGAAATTTCTCCATTAGAATAAAGAAATAGAGAAATGAGCTTCTTCTCTTTTCTTCTCCACTCAGCTCAATATTCAGTAAATCCACTCTGGTGGCAAACATAGCTCTGGCGAAACATCTACATTTTCCTCAACACTTTTCTCTTGCACAGGCTGAGGAACATCATCCTTAATTACTTTGTAGACTAATCACAAAATAAATATATATTAGCTAAACCAACATAAAACACTTGCAAAACAAACAAAATACACGAGTATTAAATTTAAACAATAAAATAATTTAAATTATTCAATAAGTTTTAAAATTAAAGATTTTATCTTTACATACAAGTTTAAAGGTAGGTGGGCAAATTTTGATGTTTATTTCAAACCTAAATCATACTAAAAACCTTCAATGTGTAACCCACAAAGAAAATGAAAAAAAAAAAGTTAAAATAGACTAGGAATGAAGAATTAAAACATTTGCAAAAATGTTCCTAGTTTCTTTATTCATTTAAATAATTGTATATATAAATTATTCCTATGGAAGGGATACAATTTTTTTTCAGATAATATTATTATTGTCTATATATATTTAAATTAATCAATCTTTAATAACAAAAATAAATCTTTAATAACAAAAATATCTTTAATAACAAAAATAAATATAATTTTTTTTTAATTGAAAACATTCAAAAACAAGTCTCCACTTACTTGGTCGATTTCTAGCAGAAGCTGTTCCTCTGGCAGTCGGAATGAACACGCCAGTTCCGCCGCTTTTCCTGCGGGCACCAGCACCAGCACCACTCTCTTTCAGATTCATCGGTGCCCTAAATAGGTGTTCATTGTAGCCGCCAATCTGAAATTTTATTAAATAACTAGATCATCACACATTCACACGTCCTCAAAACAATACAAAACCCATATATAATAGATGAAAAAAAAAGTACCGGAACCGGAAATTGGACACGGTTCTGATGCGAGTAAGGAGCCTCCGGTCTGGTAGGAATTGTGAAACTTGACGGACGATTATTGGTCATCGGATCTTGACGAACGGGATAACCGAAACCCTGGCGAGTTTCGAAACGAGTTAGAGAAATGCGAATTGATCGATGAATCAAGAGAAGAGAAAGAAGATTTTACCTGTGGCTGTGGTGGAACTAGAGGCCTTGTGTTCATTGGCGATACGGCGACGTTTCGTTTCTGACGCTGGTCGAGTAAAGACTCGATGTCGGTGAATGGAGCAGGCCTCTTGTTGTAGAAAGGCTCCTCCTGAAGGATATCAGATAGAAGCCATAACTGTGCTTCTTTTACATTTTGAGGGAATTCCATTTCTGCAGAGAAGAGAAGTTGCAGGAGGGAGAGAGACTGTGACTGTGACTTGGACTTGTGACTTGTGACTGTGAGAGACTGTGTGACTGTGAGAGAGAGGGAAGGGGTTTTATCGGGCGGGTTTTACAAATACAAGAGCAGGCGCCAATTTATGGACGCAACTTTTCTTTTTATTCCTAATTAATTACATGTTAATAATAAATATATAATAATCTTATTCACAGATTTATAATAAAAAGCCTTTAACATAAATATTAACTCATAATTTGTTTAGTCTAACAATTAGTTATATATATTAATAGAGATATTAATATTACATACATAAATTAATAATATTATATGTGAGTATTATATAATTTATAATTAATAATGTCCTTAAAACATGAATTAGAATTTTAGTTTTAATTGACAGTTGTCTATAATTCAACTTTTTTATAAAATTAGTCAAAACATTTTTAATATTTCCTAATTTTCCTCTAATATACAGATTGACATTCAAATTGAATTTAAATGCACATAAATTAGTTATAACATTTTTATTTTTAATAGTTATTTAAAATGATTATATAATTTAAATTGGACCATTACAATTTACTTTGGCCTAATTTAAAACCAGTTATTTAATTTTATGAAGCAATTAGCTAATAATATTAAAAAAAATTATAATAACAGTCTACACTTTAAAATATGTCAAATCTTAAAGTAACCATTAAAAAGAAGAGTTTGAATACAAGGACATTTACATCTTTACTCTGGTTTGAATACAAACCAATTATTAATAAATATTCTTTATCTACACATCAATTATTAATAAAACTTCTTTATCTAGAAATCTGAATTAATAATATTAAAATAAATATTGCAATTAATTAGTTACTGTAAATAAAGAAAATAATAAAAAGACAGCTGAATGACAGCAAAATCCAATAGATAATTAAAACATATTTTTAAAACATAACCGTTAAAAAGGTAATCTTGAAAATTTGTACTTAAACTATAGGTGTATTTTTTTTTAAATGATCCATGCAATTATAATATATAGTCATTTAAGCACACATTCATAAAAACATTATATTTGTGAAAAAATATCACATAAATATTAATAATACAAAATTAATGTATGCGAAAATTTTCCAAAAGTGCACTGAGCCGATTTCCCACATACAACTTCAAATAATGTTAAGATGATAGCATTGTGAAGGATCCGCAATGGTCGTTCGAGATTGTTGAAGGTTCTACGATTTTTCTCCATCCAAATCACCTACTAAGAAATAATGGGGATATAACCTCATTGTTTTGGGCCCGCAAATCTGGTTGCCTCAATCTATGTTTCCCAACACACACCAATGATTGCCAGTACAACCCAATAAATATTAGTAAAACTCCAAAGAAAACTCCAAATACTAGCGACATTCTTACAATATGAAAAGAGATCAGGGATTGTCTTCACATATTAAGACACACACGATATCGACTAACTAAGATAAGATCATTGCGCATACATCTATCATCAGTTAAAATACCATTGTGGATCGCATTCCATCCGAAAAAAGATTTCTTAGTGGGAATTCTAGTCTCCCATAATTTCTCTCAGCACAACTTAGTTGAAACAACTTTATCAAAGAAATGATAACAATGGCCCACATCAAACTTATACAGTTTTTTCCATCGCATTGTGTCATGGTTCAACAGAGACATCTATTTGTTGTCTACTAATTAATGATAACAATCTATTATGCGAAGAAATTTTCTCAAATTATAACCTCATTTTATAGATGATACGATGTGCAAAACTTTGAGGGCGATGGTCATACATATTATTGGTTGTGGTATCTCTAAAATTATTAATAAAGGCCCAACACGAGGACGAGAACAACAAAACTCTTACGATAATTTTTCCACATGAGTGATATGTTACTCTATATTCTACATCCTACAGGACGATTGAATTTTTGTAAACCAACTAGACCAATTAAATCCATATCTGTTAGGAATATATATATATATATATATATATAGAGAGAGCCAGAATTTTATTATTCATTGAGACATTCTCTTCTTTATAAAAATTTAATTTTGTTAAATGAGTCATCTTTATACTAAACTTGTTTTAAATATTAAATAAAATCTTTGTTATTTTAGATCACTTATGTAGAGCTATCTTGTAGCGGGTTTGGGTTGACAGGGTAATGGGTTCAACGATTCTAACCTAAATTTGACATATTTAATATGTCGGGTAAAAATTTCTAAAACTCAACAAAAGAAACTTGTAAACGGGTTATCGGGTCTATTTTGGGTCATGTCAGGTCAACCCGATTTTGACATGTTTATTAATTAGATTAAATAGGTTAACCTGATTTTGACCCGAACAAAAAGATACCTGACTCTAACCTAACCTGATTTTTTCGTGTTCGGCCTGGGTCGTGTATTCGTGTCGTGTCCAAAATTGCTGGCACTATTTGTGGATGGTCTTAATGAATTCATATTTTGATCTAATTATTCTTATAAATAATTTTGATTTACATTTTTTTTATTTTTCTTTAAAGTTGTTTATTAAATTTGACTTAATCATATTAAATATGTTATTATTACTGTAAATAAATTTAACTTAAAACTTATTGTATGAATAAAAGTACAGTAAAGGGAAACAAACTACAGATCAAGGTACCAAATTATTGGAGGGACGTTTCATTAAATTTCAAAATCACAACCAAACACATAATTAGTTGGAAATAAAAAATAACAAAATGAAAACCCTAATTTTATACACTTTTTATTTCTCTCTCACCCACAAAGAGGTGTTCTTTTCTCTATATATATAAAGAGATCTCTGGCCTTCTGTTATCTCTTCCCCTGTTCAACGTATCCTGGAGCTCCGGCAACAGAAAATAACCTCAGCATCTGGATCTAAACAAAACACAAATCAAGAAACAAATTATAAAACATTTGAATCGTAAACAGCACTTAATTAGGAATTCTCACCATGCATTCCAGGACGGTTTCTTCTCCTCCTTAATTAGCACTAGGTTTTTCAAGTTCTATATAAGCCATTGTAGACATAAACTTCTTTAGCAGAATACGGCTAGAGGTTGGAACTGGATCATTGAAAACTACGACAACTATGTTTATAGAGAAGAATACGGCTAGAGATTGGAACTGGGTCATTGAAAATCATGAGAGATCGGAAACTACAGAAGGATTAGGAGAAAATGGCAACTAGAGAAAGGAACTAGTTCATTCAAAGTTTTGAGAGATCTAAAACTACGATAGGATTAGGAGAAGAAGACTACGACAGAGACTACGACAGAACTAGGAGAGGAAGACGGCATGATTAGAAGAAGAAGACGACTCGAGATCGGAGTTGGTTCATTGATTTGAGATGAGAAACTATTATAAGAAGGCGAAGGCGGCGGCCAGACGAAAAAGAAAGATAATTAGGGTAGAATGACATTGAAGCTAACCTTTGGGCCTGTGTCCATTTTATATATAAATCATAAGTATAAAATATATAATTTTATCCTAAAGTTTTAAAATTTTACAATTGTATCTCTGAGTTTTTTAATTAGTCAATATTAAACACAATCTTATAATAACCAAACAAAATTAATTAATCAATATTAAACTTAATCGTATAATAAAACAAAAAAAAAAAATATAAATATAATCTTTATAATTGATGTAGAATTCTGTTAAAATAATAAGTACTATTAATATATACAAAATAAATTGCCTAAATTATATTGTACAATTTGTGTCAAATTGATTGTATTCAATAAATAAATAAAATAATTTAATGTTCAAAAAATGAAGATTATAAATATCACACAAACATAAATTTCATCAAATTTTGTTTGAATAATAGTCTCATATAAAAAAAAAATTAACAACAAATTAAAGAAAAACTATAAATACAATCAAAATTTTAACAATCCCCTAATAAACCTTAGAATTTGATAAATACAAAATGGAAAAATACGAGAATGTCAGTAAACTTTAAGTTACATATATTTATACATCTTTTTTTTCTTTTTTTCTTGTAGGCCATATTTTGTGTGGCAATCTTTGGATTAAATTTTTTTTTAATTTAATTCATATAAATGTGTGTTTTAAAAGGTACTAACACCAATGTGGGACAAATGTTTTCATTGATAATAACACAAAGTATTATTGTATATATTATAATAAATAAAAGAATAATATATTGATAGAGAAATATGTTTAGTTGCGTAACTTAACATAACAAGAAAATGTCTTATTTATATATGCTTAGTTGGTGCTCAATTTGATTTTTTTAGGATTTAAAATTAAGAAACGCGTTTTTTTTAATATTATTTTTCTAATAATCTGAAGAATAAATATCTTCAAAATAAATTTATAAAATAAATTAATAAAGAAAACTTGACTTGTAAAATTTTGTAGGACTAATTATAATAATGTTTACATAAAAAAAATCAATAAATGTTATAATTGTGTATATCATAACTACAATGAAAATAGTTATTTCACTATATGTCTTTATACAATATTTTTTATCGTAGGAAATTATAATAAAAATAATTAAATCCACTAAAGATGTAAATGTAAATTGTACTAATGTGTCATGAAAGACTTTGCGTCTTCAAGAATATGTTCAAACTTGAATGTGCAACTATATAAGTGAAAATCTTCTAACGAAATTATGATTGATAGATTAAATAATATACTCTATATTCATAAAATTTTGACATATGTCAAAAAAAAAATATTTTTTTAATATGTAATCGTTTACACGAAGACATAATAGTACAAATATATTTTGTTACTAGTTAGCCAAGTAAACAATATTCTTCACAAAAGAATGTTTAAATGATAAGTATATATGAATGACTATGCTTATTAGAAGATATTTCAAGATTGTCTAAAAGAAAGTTTTTAATTATTGTGAAAATAATTTGAAATTGTACAAGTTTAGAATCAATGACAAGTCTTGACATACATGTCTTAGACATAATGTCATTAAACAATATACTCTAATATAGTTATCACATTTGACTATGTTAATCAAATATAAAATTGTGGATCCACTAACCAAATTATTAAATAGAGAGTTAGTTTAAGAGTCTTTAAAGATATGAGCCTACTATAAGCTAGTATGAAGAAAAACACAACTTATACATACTAGAGATCCGAAGAACTAGGTTCAATGGATAACCTAATTCTACTGACTTGGAAGTTTATTGCTGATGATTAATCCTATAACGAAACAATATATATTTTGATGAGGATAAGCATATTGCTTTTAATGATTCTTTGTGAGCAAAGAGATTATTTATATCAGGGAAAAGTGGGGCCGCATTGAAATAATTGTACGGCTCAATTCTAAACTCTTTCACAGAACCAAACGCGTGTTCCATGGAAAAAACATACACAACCATGAGAGCTTGACATGTATCAAGAAGAATTCTAAATGAAAGTGTGTAATCGTTTACACAAATGATAAAATAGTTCAAGGACATCGAGTCTACTAATTGGCTAGTAAAGTTATATATAATTTCGTAAGGAATATTCAAACGATTATACTTACCTATCCTATGTAGGATTCAACTATTGAACCTTTTATCGGGACAATCTTTCAATTTCCATTAATGTGGGAAATTGTTGGAATTTTAAACTAATTCCATTAATTAAATGTAAATGAGAATTTGGATAAATAAATTAAATGTAATTTAATACAAATAAATATAAATTCATTCCAAATTCAAATGTGAATTTTGGTGAAATTTAATGCCAATGGATAAGATCGAATGTCAAGAGTCTAGAAATGTCAAGAGTCTAGGAATGAAATCCACTGGTTGAATTATCAACTGTTTCGTTTGATTGATAAATGAATTTATTGTGATGGTTTAATTTCCAGTTTTATATATATATATATATATATATATCATGTTCGACTCTTCATATATCTCATATCTCTTCTTCACTTATTCATTATCTCTCTAGAATTCGAAAGATTTTTTCTTTGTTTTCTTGAGTGTTTTCGAGTTTTACACTCAATCAAGTGTTATTTGAATTCTTGACTTGTCGTATTTCCATTGAACTTAAAACCCGGTGATCGATTCAGGTACTTTGACAAGTTCGCTGCATATTAATTTCAGTACTGAATCACTATTAGATTCGTTGTATCCTGAGAGAGAGTCATATGCGATAAAACACAAGGGAGACAATGAAACTATTTTAAGGGAAATATGATAAAAACATGTTTCAAATCAACATTGTATTATAGTGATTTCATTTTTTATAACATTATATTTAATTAATTTATTTGTAACATCATTTATATATATATATATTATTTCATAACAATAGTTCATTTATTTTTACGACAGGGTTATAAAAAGAAGAAGGCGGCCAAAGGAAAAAAAAGATTATTATTATTACTATAAAATGTTGAAACGATGAATCTAAACGTGTTAAATATGAATCATTATCCAATAATATACCATACTAACTGAAATTAAAAAAAATAAAATTGGTTATCTAAACTTTTAATTATTTTATTTATTACATTATTTTAATTTATTGTTTTTAATATACAATATAATCTTAACTTAATTATATTAATTGTTATAATTTCTTGTTTATAAAATAATAATTACTCTTTGAAAACTCAATAACTATTTTTTTTTATGAGAGAAACCAAGCACCTTGACAGTTTTAACTAACTTCATTAATCTTGAGCATTTGCCTAAAAAAAATCATGTTGCTGATATTTTACAAAGGCACTTAATATAACACAATTTCAGACACTTAGATCGAATCTTTATCTTCAAAAGGTTCATGGGAGTATTAAGATAAGTATTTATTTATTAATATGTTTCAATATGACTTAATATTTATAAGTTATATTTTAAATAACAAATTAGTTTAATTTGAATATATAATGATTTTTTAATTATAGTATATCCTATATGAAAGCATAGGTATAAAACCCTTTTATAACATATTAAGGCAAATTAAAGCATTTACTTACCATCAATAAGATTTCTAAAATTCTCTCCAACTATTTTCTCTAGTTCATTCAATTTCTTGTTCTTTATTTATTTAGTTTTTTTTTTCTCTAAATTTTACAAACAGTTATAAAGCGGATATTGTAGGGATTTTTAAAAACAGTTAATATTAAACCATTTATATCAACAGCATTAAAAACGCTGATATTGTAGGGATTTTAAAGCGGTTTATATTGAGCCCCTCTATATCAACCAATTTAAAAATCGTTAATATGTTTTTTAGAAAACAACTTAACGTCATTTCATCAAAAACCCAAAATTGGGAGAAATGGTCAATGATCAAAGCTAGGTAAATTCTAACTTCGATTAAATGAATCAAACGACTCCAAAGTATCTGATTAAAATGAAACAAAAAACAGAGATTACAGAAACAAATAACTAAAGCATACAAATCCTACTACATAACATTCTTATTCAATTATCCAATATCATTTCATCTGCTTTCAGATCCCAATCTAATGCTCTCGCAGCCCCACTGTTGGAATTAAACTAATTTAATTAATTAAATGAAAATAATATTTGAGCAAATGAAATTCACACCAAATTCAAATGTAAATTAATTTTAAAATTTAATCCAAATGAAATTCATAGAAAATTCAAATGTGAATTAAGGTGAAATTAATTTAAATGAAATTCACAATAAATTCAATTTAAATTAAGGTGAAATTAAATCCAAATAAAAATAAATATATTAATTGTTATAATTAACATTAATGTCTTGAATGAAGCAAATAACAAATGTTGTTAATTATAATTGTAACTACAAAATACTTATTTTTGGATGTAACTTGCAAGGATAATGAAAAGGTAAGCAAGGATAACCATTGGATTAAAGAATTGATTAATAGTTTTAGAGTTTAATTTTAGAATTATAAATATCCCTTCACCTTGTATTCCTCTCCACACATCATCATATCATATTTCACTCTATAATTTTCAAGTTTTTCCTTATCTTTGTGAGTGTTCTTCGAGCTTCTTGACTCGACCATTTCTGTGCGAAACCCGGTGATTGTGATTTAGGTACTTTTGTCTAGTTCATTGTTGTAGTGGTTTTCTGTGCTAAATCATTACGGATTCTGTTGTACCCTAGAAAGAAGCCACCGACGACGTTCTTCAGCACAAATGAGAGACGGTAAAACTGTTTTAAAAGAACTATAATTTCACAGGTCTCGTAGCAAACAAGAATATTTTTTTTCATGTATTTGTTCTATTATCATTGTATTGTATTCATATAATATTTACGTGTAATTGTTACGAGGTAAGATTATGTTGGGTTGAAATTTTTAATTGATTTAAAAATAACTTAACAATTTGATTGAATGATTGATGAAATAATTTTTGGATAAAACTAAGTTCAATAATTGTTAGTCATATCAAATATATAAATATATATTTAGATATCAACATCTTAAGTGGTGTAGTGGTAAGAATGCCCGCCTGTCATATAGGCGACCTGAGTTCGAATCTCACCAGGTGCTGAATTAATAATTAGATTTTTGTTAATTTGCAGGCATAACTGAAATTAAAAGAGTCTACTAGATGCAAGGAGTTAGACGTGGAGTCTAGTAAGAGAAAGTATCAGATGGGGGCGTCTAATGGACGGCTAAGATGATCAGATAGGCATCTGAAGGCAGATGCTCTTCCTGGCAGCAGAGTATTCCAGGCAGCTGACAGTAGAGCTCAACAAATGAATAACCGCCACGTATGCCATAATTCAAATTGCATGTACTGCTCAAAGAGTCTAATAGATGCAAGGAGTTAGACGTGGAGTCTTGTAAGAGAAAGTATCAGATGAAAAACGTCTAATAGACTGATCAAATGGGGGCGTCTAATGGACGGCTAAGATGATCAGATAGGCATCTGAAGGCAGATGCTCTTCCTGGAAGCTGGCAGTAGAGTATTCCAGGCAGCTGACAGTAGAGATCAACAAATGAATAACCGCCACGTATGCCATAATTCAAATTGCATGTACTGCATTGTACTACCACGATCTCAATAATCTTTTTCTGATGTACTACCCAGTACCTCATGAATAGTACATCCAACGAAAAGATGACATGTGTCCAAAAGAAGGATTTGACCGTTGAAGCTTTTCAAGAATAAATTGCTGTCTAAGACAACAGAAAAATCACTGGCTGAAAAATACAAGAAACAGAGAGATAGCTGCTTCATTCATTTTTCTTTTAAGAAAGTTCCTGAAATCAAACATCTCACTTATCATCTAGCTGTGAATACATTGTATTACATACTGTCTTTTCTGTGATAAAACTTCTGTGTTGTAAGTTGAACAAAGGTTGTTTTGTTCAACAGAGAGTTAGCTAGATTAGTGAACTGTATTTGATTCAAAGAAGTATAGTGAATCCTTCTGGTGGTTGGAAGAAGGGGTGTCGTAGGAGAGTTTGCTCCGAACATCCATAAACAACTTCTTATGTTCTTTACTTTCTGTCATTCTTCTTTCATTGGTTCAAAGATTCAAATCTGACGAATATTTTCGCACTTGAATCTGTTTCAAGAGTTCGAAGGATTTGCGAAGAATAGAAAGAGATATTAATCCCTAACAGGATTTCTATCAAACAGTTTTTGGTAAGCCTTCTTCCTTAGCCAGACCCCCGTCTTTAACGATAAAGCCAATCCTATCAATTTGTATCAGAGCCTCGTTTTCTATTCTCAAGCTTCTAAAGAATCTGAATCATGTCTATGGCGGTCATCAACAATGTTCCTATGTTCTCAGAGGAAAACTATGTTGTGTGGAAGGAAAGAATCCACGCTCAACTAACTTCAATAGATGATGACATGTGGTTTGTCATCACCGACGGTCCGATAAAGATCGAGATGACTAGATCTGAATGGACCAATGAAGATAAAAGAAAGAACAACCTCGACAGCATAGCAAAAGACATCCTCTATAAGACATTGGATGACAACATGGTATACAAGATCATTACATGTCCCACTGCCAAAGATATTTGGGAGAAGCTGACTAAACTGTGTGAGGGCAACGAGCAAACAAAAGAAAACAGACTCCTGGTTGCCACTCAACAGTTTGATAACTTCAAGATGTGTCCTGGAGAGACGATGACTGAGTTCGATGAGAGATTCAGTAAGGTTATCACTTCTCTATCCACTCTGGGCAAGACTTACATCAACAGAGAGGTTACGATCAAAGTCATGCGTGCTTTGCCCAGAGAGTGGGATATTAAGACGATGGTGATGAGGGAGTCTAAAGACCTCAATAAGATGGAGCTTTTTGACTTGCTGGCCGATCTAAAAGCCTATGAGTTCGAGTTGAACTATAGAAATGAAGAGAAGCGCCCCACATCCACAATCATAACAAAGGCATTGGTGACTGTTGAGGAGCCATCTACTGCCACTGCTGTGAAGTCTACTGCTATGCAGATTAACAGCAATGCCATGGCTCTTTTCATGAAGAAAATCTGCAAATTCATGAAGAAGAGACACTTCAAGGAAGGAAACAACAAGCTGAAGCGTAATGAGAAAAAGAAAGATGAGAAAAAGAACAAGAAAGAGTTGAAGACTCTCATGGCAGCTGAAAACAAAGCCAAGTGGGCCGACAGCGATTCAGATGATTCATCATCCAACGTCAGTGATGATGAAGAGGCAACTTGCTTCATGGAAAAAGAAGAAGTTGACTGTGAGGTATTTGATTTCTCCTCTGAAAATTTTTAAAGAGATGAGTTAATTACTGCACTCAATTACGTGGTCATTGAGTACAAGAAACTGTCAAACTCTTTTGATGAACTAAATTTGAAAAACAAATTTGACAGCTCTTCTTCATCTCAAAACAATGATTCTGAAGTTTTTGAAAACAAAATGGCTGAGCTCTCATCTGAGAATGAGAAGCTCAAGGAAAATGTTCAAACTCTGTTTTCTGAAAACCAACGTTTGACATATGTGGTCGGTTCCTGGACGAAGTCTGGAGATGCAGTCAGACAACAGATAAGTATGCTGAGGTCTACCGGATGCAAATCCGGTTTAGGATTTGATGGCAATGACTCAGACAAGTCTTGTGAAAAGTTAAATCCAGAAACTGATAAGTTTAAGTCTATAAACTTTGTCAAAGGGAGCTTAACTGAGAATAGAACTGATCCAAGCTGTGATGAGTTAACCTTAAATGATGAGATTACTTATGTTCCGCCAACTGTTAGCTGGCTGAAACATAAGATGGAAGCAGCCAGTAAGTCTGGCATATTAAAACTTGAAAGGAAGTCAAGGAGTTTTAGACAAAAACCATCCTCTAAGATTAACAGTTCAGCTGCTAGCAGAAAGACGTCTGCTAAGCATAAATCATACGCACCGATCACAAAGCAACATGGGAAATCCATAAAAATAATCAAAGTATGAATTCCCAAAGGACTAATAAGCCATGGACCCAAAGAAAATTGGGAACCATATTTATTGTCTTTGAATGCAGGTAAAACAGGAAAGCATCTTGGAAGAGCCAGACGGCATCTGAACAGCCGACTACTCGGACATAGCATATGACAATCAACAGCCTGAAGTGGCTGACATCTTCTCAAAGCCACTTCTCGAGTCTAAGTTTTCTTACCTTAGAAATATTTTTAGGATTGTTAGATTATGATAATACCTAGATTATGTTTAAATAATGAATTCAACTAGTTTTGATAATTTAATTTAAATAATCAAAAAGGGGGAAATTGTTGGTTGAAATTTTTAATGAATTTAACAGGTTTTGATAATTTAATTTAAATAATCAAAAAGGGAGAAATTGTTGGGTTGAAATTTTTAATTGATTTAAAAATAACTTAACAATTTGATTTGATGATTGATGAAATAGTTTTTGGATAAAACTAAGTTCAATAATTGTTAGTCATATCAAATATATAAATATATATTTAGATATCAACATCTTAAGTGGTGTAGTGGTAAGCATGCCCGCTTGTCATACAGGTGACCTGGTTCGAATCTCACCAGGTGCAGAATTAATAATTAGATTTTAGACTGATTTTATGAAAGAGTCTTATAGATGCAAGGAGTTAGACGTGCAGTCTAGAAAGAGAAAGTTAGTTAGACGTGCAGTCTAGAAAGAGAAAGTTAGTTAGACGTGCAGTCTAGAAAGAGAAAGTTAGACATGGAGTCTAACTAGTGTGGTTAGACGTGGGGGTCTAATATCAGATGAAAAATGTCTAATAGACTGATCAGATGGGGGCGTCTAATGGACGGTTAAGATGATCAAATAGGCATCTGAAGGCAGATGCTCTTCTTGGCAATCAGATGGGGGCGTCTAATGGACGGTTAAGATGATCAAATAGGCATCTAAAGGCAGATTCTCTTCTTGGCAGCTGACTGCAGAGTATTCTAGGCAGCTGACAGCAGAGCTCAACAAATAAATAACCGCCACGTATGCCATAATTCAAATTGTATGTACAGCATTGTACTACCACGATCTCAAGAATCTTTTTCTGATGTACTACCCAGTACCTCATGGATAGTACATCCAACGGAAAGATGACATGTGTCCAAAAGAAGGATTTGACCGTTGAAGCTTTTCAAGAATAAATTGCTGCCTAAGACAACGGAAAATCTCTGGGTGAAAAATACAAGAAACAAAGAGAGAGTTGCTTCATTCATTTTTCTTTTAAAAAAGTTCCTGAAATCAAACATCTCACTTATCATCTAGCGTTGAATACATTGTATTACATACTGTCTTTTCTGTGAGAAAACTTCAGTGTTGTAAGTTGAACAAGTTGTTTTGTTCAACAGAGAGTTAGCTAGATTAGTGAACTGTATTTGATTCAAAGAAGTATAGTGAATCCTTCTGGTGGTTGGAAGAAGGGGTAACGTAGGAGAATTTTCTCCGAACATCCATAAACAACTTCTTGTGTTCTTTACTTTCTGTCATTCTTCTTTCATTGGTTCAAAGCTTCAAATCCGACGAACATTTCCGCACTTGAATCTGTTTCAAGAGTTCGAAGGATTTGCGAAGAATAGAAAGAAATATTAATCAATAACATGATTTCTATCAAATAGTTTTTCATAAGCCTTCATCCTTAGCCAGACCCCCGTCTCTAACGATAAAGCCGATCCTATCATATTACCAACCACTTGTATGGTTCTAGGCTTCATTATTAGTGATTGAACTGTTGCATAAAAATCGTATATATTGATGTGTTCATTATCAACAATTTTTAAAGCGGTAGAAATAGAGAGATTCAATATTAACCGTTTTAAAATTCTTTAATATAGATGGGTCAATATCAACATTTTTAAAACGATTAATATTATTCCCTCTATATAAATTGCTTGAATAACCATTAATATTAACGATTTTTAAAACGGTTAATATTGAAATGATCAATTTTTAACCATTAAGTTCCAATTTTTTCAGCAATTCTTCTTTGAGTTGCGCATCTTCTTGTAATTTTCAATTACTTTTGTTATACAAATGTTTTCTCATTGTTTCATTTACAATAACGATTTCTTCCTTGTTTATATGTGGTAGGTTCAAGTCAAATTGTTTCATCTCCATATTTTTTTTCTTGGAAAGAAACTTGGGGCTTTGGTGGTAGGTTCAAGTCAAATTGATTCATTTATGTACAATTAATTTTTTCTTGGAGAATGACTTCTTTTATTGGTGATAGGTTCAAATCAAATTGTTGCATCTCTACAACTTCAGTTTTTATTTGGAGACTAAGTTTTTTTGTTGATGGTAAATCAAGTTAAATTGTTTCTTCTTCGTATATTTATTTTTGTATTGGAGAGTGAATTCCCTCCTTCTAACTAATAAATCTATAATATGAATCTATTCTCGACTATATTCATCTTTGGGGGAGTATAAAGATGATCGGAGGGGAAGTATAAAGATGATCGGAGTCATCCTTTTGTTAAAGTATTTTCTAAGAAAATGACTCATAGTCGAGAATAGATTCAGCGTAAAAAAAAAACTGAAAAAAAATAATTAAGACAGAAAAATATAAAATAAATCTTATTTTCTATAATCAAAATCATTCCAACATAGAAATAGACAAAATATATATAAAATTTAAATCTTAAAAAATAGAAATTATGACATACAACCGAGAAGGCGCCAAGAAATATATGGATTCCATTTCTTTTAAGTATTATTAATTAATATATATATGTATATTTTTCTTATTTTCTCTATTCATAATAAAGGATTATAATATATATATATATATTTCTTATTTTCTCTGATCATGATAAAGGATTATAAAATAGAAAAGAAAGCTTCAAAATAAAAAACGAGGACATTAGACAACGGTGCGTCTAGATATCAGAACGAAGGGTTTTTACTTCAAACAAAACTCACTCATTTATTTTTTGGAATTTAAAACGTGGCCACCACAAGGTGTTAAACACATAATCTGCAAACACACTTAACTAGCGCAGAACTTGTCGTTTGACGGGCTCGAATCCAAGATCTTTCAAGAAAGCTGAGAATATCAACATCTTGTTACCGCTAAACTAGAAGAGGGATATTTTACTATTCTTTTTTTTTGGGAAAATAACTTAGTGCAATTTCATTAAAAAAACTCAAAAGAGTGAAAAAAATACAAAAGTTTAAGATCAGATCTAGACAATTTCTAATTTGACAATGAAACAATAATTGAATTACAGACAACAACAAACTTAATTTGTTGTCCCATTTATCCCCTCTTCTAGCCTAGCGGCAATAAGAGGTGGATATCAACCCTTAGTTCCTGGGTTCGAGCTAGTCAGACGACAAGTTATGCGCCTGATTAAATGGTTAAGTGTGTTTACGGGCTACATACTTAATCTATTGTGCTATTTTTTTATCCCCTCTTCTAGTTTAGCGGCAATTAGAGGTGAATACTAACCTTAGGTTTCTGGGTTCGCACCCGTCTGGCAATAAATTATGCGCTTGGTTAAATGGTTAAATATATTTACGGGCTACATACTTAATCCATTGTCCCATTTTTATCCACTCCTCTAGCCTAACGGCAACAATAGGTGGATATTAACCCTAAGGTCCTGGGTTCGAGCCCGTCAAGCGGCAAGTTCTACGCCTAGTTAAATAAGTAAGTAGTTCTGCGCTACTTACTTAATCTGTTGTCATATTTTTATCCCCTCTTCTAGCCTAGCGGCAAAAAGAGGTGGATACTCACCCTAAGGTCCAGTTCGTGTTGCGTCTGATTAAATGGTTAAGTGTGTTTGCGAGCTACCTACTTAATCCGTTGTCCCATTATTTACCATTCTTACTTTTAACATAAAAGAGCTCTTTATAAAGACTTATTATATAAGTGATATAACTAAATATATATATATATTTGTGTTTTAAAATATTATATTAATAATTAGGACATTTAATAAAAATAAATATTTTTATTATTATCAAACAATTATTTTTTAAATCATTTAAATTGTCAACTAAAATAAATTAATAATTTATTATTTTAAAATATAAATTATTAAGATTTCTTTCATTTGACCTAAAATAAATATTAGATTAATATAAAACAAAAGATTTCCTAATTGTTTCTAAAGAAAAAGAAACTTATAGATGGCCTTGACTAATTAGTTCATATGGTCAATTAATTCAATGTATTTTTTAACGTTTCGTGAGGTTGAGCTCTTTGTACATCATAATAATAAATTTTTCTATTTCAAATATATATATATATATATAATTTGAATTTTCTAGGTTGAAAAGTTAATTTGAATATATATATGAGAGTAAATTGATATTTTGGTCGGATCGTGGGTTCACCGTCCATAAACTGGAAACGGTTAAAAATAAAATTAAAAATGTTATATGTATGTTTCGAAATTACAACATAATAAAAACAAATAAAATCTTTTAACAACTAAGCTAATAAGATTAATTTTTTTTGGGAAAATGACTTAACGTTATTTCATTAAAATTCTCAAAAACGGGGAAAAAACAAAATGAGTTTTTGTATTTTCCTAGACAATCCTAAGAAAATTAAGTTCGTTACGGTCTAAAAAGAAATGAATTATAAACAATTATTGGAATTACAAACAAATTTAAATTGCGTTTATCTCGCTAAAAAAACATCTTTGGTGACTTCCTCATATGATACCTTCTAGTTCCTATAGAGGTTCCAATTCTGTTCGTTTTTTGGGGCTCTTCTCCACGTCTGAATGTTCGCGCTATAGTCAGTTAAAATATCATCCCTGATCTGCTCTAGACTTCTTCGATTCCTTGAGAATTCCCTCGCGTTTCCCTCTCGCTGATGTTGTAAACTGTTAGGTCGAATCCGCATTTGAAAATCTTTGACTTAAACTTTGTGCCATTCGTTTTCTTCACAGCCACTTCCTTGATTTATTTCTAGTCTGCCAAGAATCTGGTCATCTCTATATTTTTTGCAAATGTATTCCATAATTTCCAAGCAAACGAACAGTTCCCAAAGAGATGATCAGTTGTTTCTTCATTCCCTTCACACATCAGACAACTTGAATCCGAAATTTCCATGTACTTCCTGACGCGATCTCTCGTGTTTAGCATTTCCTGAAATTCAAGCCATATAATGAATTGGTGGCTTGGGATAACATTTGACAACTAGACCAGATTAGCTCAATCTATTGTTTGCTCCTTCTCTCAGATGGTGTTCCACACTTTGCTTGAAATCATCTTCCCATTTTCCTCGGCTTTCCATCAGTGTACGTATGTTCTTTCGTTGAATTGGATGTTACTAATATGTTCGAGAATGCGCCGCCCCATCGGTATTCGTCTAAGGCGCGAATTCCATAGCTCGTCTTTAATGTCTCTAACCTTGATAGTTAGACAGTCCCGCCTGATCCTCACATTTCTGAATTTATTTTTATTGATTAGCGGTTGATTCTCATACCAGGGATCATGCTAAAACATTGTGTTTCTACCGTTTCCCCAGCTAATGTCAAAAAGTCCTACAATATTGTTTCTTAGCTTAAGGATTTTCTTTAATGACCATCTCATACATTCTCTTATTTTGAATGTCCGAACGCTTGATTTGTGTCTCATTAACCGAGTGTGGACCCACTTGATCCAGAGTGATTCTTGTTTGCTCTCGATGGCCCATAGGTTCTTATATGTCAACGCTTTATTCCATTCAACACAGTTCTTGAGCCCTATGCCACCCTCTTCCTTTGGTTTACAAAGTGCGGTTTACTTAACCTTCTTCCCGCCTCTCCCACTACTTCCCCAAATAAATTTTCTCATTAGTGCGTCAAGTTCTTTCATTACCTTCTTCGGGAGCACGAGTTTTTGCGACCAGTAACCGATGATTCCCATTAACAAGATTTTGACCACCTCAATTCTTCCAGTGTAGTGTATGTAAGTTCCTTTGCTACCCAACCAGGAATTGAGCTCTTCACTTTCTTGATTAGTGGTTTGCAGTGCAAGATTTGAATATGTTTTGCCGTGAGTAGTATGCCTAAGTATCTTACTGGGAAGCTTCATTCTGCGATGCCCATGATGTTTATAGATGTTTTGCTTTCGTTTCCTCTTTTACTCCTCCGTAGAATGTCAAGCTCAATAAGATTTTAAATTTTAAATTTTACACAAAATTTCATTAATGCGTGACAATTATAATAATATAATCTATGTATGTCTAAAATGCTTAATTTGAATTTGTCAAGTCGAGAGAGCTGTGGTTAACTTTGATATATATGTAAGAGTAATGGATACTTTGATTAGATTGTGGGTTGACCAACCCATATAATTGAAACGGTTAAAAATAAAATAAAAAATGCTATAGATATGTTTTGAATTTTGTTAAGAAAAAAAACTCTTTAACTAACTAAGCTGATAATAATTTATATTTTAAATTTTACACAAATTTGAATGAACCATGAACATTTATAACAATATGATATATATAACATTATTAATAATATCTATCATCATTGATTTTATATAAACTAGCATGTAACTCGTGCATTTGCACGAGTAATGATATAAAATCCAAGAAAAACAATTACGTTAAAAAATAAAATATTAACACTTTAACCGCTAAACCACTTATGATTGTTGAAATAGTTTTATAATTTTGTGTACACATATATATTTTGACCATTTTCAATTGATACCAGCCTATTATTCATTGAAAAACCACGTCCACTTTATACCTTAAAAATTAAGCATCATTATATATATATATATATTAGTTAGTTAAAAAGTTGAACTTATATTGTTAAAATATCCTCCATTTATCTAATTTGATGTTGAATTTAAAATATAAAATGTCATTAGTCTAGTTAAAAAGTTGTATTGTTAGGTTGGAAGTTCTAAACATACCTATAGTATTTTTAATTTTATTTTTAATCATTTTAAGTTTATGGCGGCTCAACTCAAAATCCGACCCAAATATCCATTTACTCCCACATATATATTCAAATTAAAAACAGATTTCGACCCGACAATCCTGACAATCGAACACTTTAAAAATTAACCATCATAATATATATATATATATATATATAAAAGTTAAATAAAAGTTTAACCTATAAAATCAAATATTATATACATATAAATTAAAAATAGAAAAAGATATATAAAATACAAAAATATTATTTAATAACTTTAAAAAAAAAATAGTTAGAAAAAATATGATATAAATATTTATATATTAAATTTAATTAATAAATATTTAACATTATATAATTATTATATATTAAAAAATAAATTAGAAGATAAATATATTTAATTTAAAAAGATATATATATGAGAAAAAAAATTATTTTTATTAATAAGTCAATATAATATATTGAAAAAATTTAGGATATAATAATAAAGTTATATATATATTATTATTATTATTTAATATTAGGATAAGAGATATACTTATTTTTATTATATTTGTTTGTATAAGAATAATTTTTTTATATAATATATAAATATGTATAGTTATTTAAAATGTAACTTAAAAAATGCCTAAAATGATGGTAATGTGATCGATAATAATGAATTAGTGAGGGCACACGGGTACACAGATATATGAGTGATTTAGATTTTTATATTAGACAAAATGAATCGAATTTATTTATTTAAACATAAACTCAACCGTAAGTTAATGAGTGGGTATAAGTTATACATTTTTATAATTATATATCTAAAATAACTCCCTTTCTTTTATGAATTATTTTTAAAAAATAATTATATATATTAATTATTTTATAATCTATATAATTATTTATTATATATATATATATAAATATTTAAAAATTAATATGTGATATATTTAAATAAATTTGAATTAATTATTTTATAATCTATATAATTATATATTAAATATATATATAACAATATATTTAAAAATTAATTTATGATATATTTAAATAAAAGAGAGGGATTGATGTGTCACTACATCATAGGTTGTTGGAAAAAGATAAAAGGTGAGGAGAGAGAAATTTTGTTATTTTTTCGCTAATTGAGCCACATCATTCTTTCCCATTCCCTCTCTCAAATTTCCTTTCCCAATCATTTCTCATAATATATATATATATATATAATTATAAAATAATTTCAATTAGAAATGAACCAAATTATGTTTGAAGAATTAAGAAAATGATCGATTGAAAAAGTCTAAAATGATGGTATAATGTGACCGATAAAAATGACTAATAATGATGAATTTGTTAAAGTGTGTTTAAAATGAGTGTAAGTGTAGTGAGTGATTAGATATCTTCTGATTTCAGAATAGTAGATCAAAATAATGAATACATTTAGAGAATATTAATTTAGTTTTTATTCATGATAAATGCATACCAATAAAGGTATAAGTCTTTATGTATTAATAATTTTATAATTTATATATATATATATATATATAATATATATATATATATCACTTATTTAAAAATTAATTTATGATATATTTAAATAAAAATTAATTAATTTATTTAATTATTTGTCTCCGTTTTTATTAATTTTTTTTCTTCACTTATTTTTATTAGGTTAAAATATTTCTTTACTTTTTTTATTCATATTTATTAGATATGTCACCGTATTATTTTTTTTTTATTTTTAATCTTATATTTTTTATTTAATTGAATCTTTTTAATAAATTATTATTATATATATATATATATCAACCATTCTATTCTATTTGTATTAATTATTTTACTTTATAACTAATATTAAATTTTAAAAATATTCTTACATATCTGTTAGGATCACATCTCTGTTAGGATCGATATTGAAAATAGAGACGGAGTCTGACTATTGTTAATAATTTACAAATTTTGATTCGATTTTAACTCAGTTAGAAGATAAAATATATTTCTATTCTTCACAAATCTTCACAAACTTTTGAAAGAATTCAAGTGCAGAATAATTTGTTGGATTTGAAGCGTTAGATAAATGAATGCAAATATCCGAAAATAAAGAACACAGAGAATTTTATGGATGTTCGGATATAAAACTCACACCTCACCCCTTCTTCTTCAACATGAAGGATATTCACTAGAAGTCTTTAAATTGTATAATGCCTACACAAACCCTTTCAGAAACCCAAGACTTAATTGTTCGTCTGTTCTGAACTCCTAGCACACACACTGCTAAATAGAACACTCTTTGTTCAACTTACAACACACTATTAATGACTATCACGTAGTCCAGTAAATTATCTCTCAGCTTTACTTAGTGAATTACATAATACGTCTAAGACAACCTGCTTCAGACCGTGTCTGAAGTAGCAAAGTTTTTTAGATTTGTGCATGCACAAAACATATAGACATCTTAGTATTATTATAACTAATTTTATCATAAATCATCAAAATAATTTCCGCATTGAATAAACTTATTTCCTTAGTTTATTTTAGTCAATTAGATTTGACTCAACAATCTCTCTTTTTGATGATGTTAAAACTTACTTGAAAGATCGGGATAAAGAACATATCCATAAATAACAAAAGTTTATATATTAGAAAAAATTAGGAAAGATTCGATTTTACATTTTAGCAAAGATTGCCCATAAAATTAAATGTTGGGTCTTTCTAGACTAGGTCTATCCTATCCACCTCTACTGTTGATGAAGAATTTTTTTGCCTGATCTTCACCCTAGACACCGGGCCACATCTTTCCCCCTTTTTGACATCATCGGGAAGGACAAAGTCCTAATATGATCTTTGAGCTCTTTGAAGCACCCGATTTCTTCTCTTAAGCTTTAGTCTACCTACCTTAAGAACATAGTTAAGGACTTTTTGATAGTCCAAGACTCTGGACGACTTAATGAGGACCCCATGTCTAACATTTGAAAGGAGAAAAGAGAGCAGCATGCTGAGCGGACCAACATACCCAAATGGCTTCCTTGGAGAAGAGATCATCTCCACCAAGTTTTTGAAGAGGATTTTTGACCAGTTGATTGTTGTTCCCCTAGTTATAGCAACCATTATCTCAAATACCCTTTTCTAGTAGGAATTATAAGTACCCTTAGCCAAGATTGATTTAGAGATGATGTCGTTAAGGATGGAAAACTCAACTTTTAGAGAAGACTTCAGTCTGTGAGTTTCGATAGGGAAGAGATACCCCTCAAAAGATATATCTGAGAAGACAAGCCTCATCTCAAATAAGACTTTATTCGAAGAGGTAGGGAACTCAGATAACCCTTCTATTGGGTCAAATTATTTTGACTAAGTGTTCAAATAATTTAACCACTGATATTTTGATGATGAAATAACTTATAAGTTTTGATACATGTGTATTGAGACAATATGTTATAAGACTTGGATCTAATGAGGGTCATTAGACTGTTTTTGGCTTTCATTGCATAAAATTAGACTTACAGTCTAACTCATCGGAGTTAGACGTGTAAAGAATTAGACTGATGATCTAATAAATACACGGAATTAGACGTAAGTCTAATAGAATTAGACATACAGTCTAACTCATCGGAGTTAGACATGTAGTCTAATAGACGTGTAAAGAATTAGACGCATGGTCTAATGAATACACAAAATTAGACATAAGTCTAATAGAATTAGACGTACAGTCTAACTCATCGGAGTTAGACGTGTAGTCTAGTAGATGTGTAAAGAATTAGACGGATGGTCTATTGAATACACGGAATTAGACGTAAGTCTAATAGAATTAGACGTACAGTCTAACTCATTGGAGTTAGACGTGTAGTCTAATATATTTGTAATTAGACGGGTAGTCTAATTGATATTCGGAATTAGACGTACAGTCTAACTCATCGGAGTTAGATGTATAGTCTAATATATTTGTAATTAGACGGGTAGTCTAATTGATATTCGGAATTAGACGTACAGTTTAACTCATCGGAG
Organism: Impatiens glandulifera; assembly: GCF_907164915.1. NCBI lineage: Eukaryota > Viridiplantae > Streptophyta > Magnoliopsida > Ericales > Balsaminaceae > Impatiens > Impatiens glandulifera. Next base: position 25,181,065 of record NC_061865.1, read on the forward strand.
TTAGACGTGTAGTCTAATATATTTGTAATTAGACGTGTGGTCTAATTAGTGAAAGTTAGACGTGAGTCTAACTCCTTCAGACAAGTCTGAGGTAGAACCGGAATTAGACGTGCAGTCTAATGGTTATTGGATAATTAGACGTGTAGTCTAATTAGTGAAAGTTAGACGTGAGTCTAACTCCTTCAGAAAAGTCTGAGGTAGAACCGGAATTAGACGTGCAATCTAATGGTTATTGGATAATTAGACGTGTAGTCTAATTAGTGAAAGTTAGACGTGAGTCTAACTCCTTCAGACAAGTCTGAGGTAGAACCGGAATTAGACGTGCAGTCTAATGGTTATTGGATAATTAGACGTGTAGTCTAATTATTGAAAGTTATACGTGAGTCTAACTTCTTCAGACAAGTCTGAGGTAGAACCGGAATTAGACGTGTAGTATAATGGTTATTGTAATTATACGCGAGGTGAATTCTATTAGACCAGGCGGTCTAATAGACGTTTTTCTATTAGAAGGAGATGACTTATTTCATTAGACTGATTTTCACAATCCGTCTAACTGAAATACGTCTAATGCTCAGTTTAAGTAGTACGCTTGAATCTAGCATTTCACCTACCCACGTGCTATAGATGTACCCTACTTCTGCTCCACTTTCTAGTGAAGATTAGTACAGCAGCTATACGCATCCAATCAAGGAATGCCACGTAACATAATTTTCCTCAAATTACTTGTTTTGCAGGTACATATCTGATGGAATATTCGGCGCACTACCAGTTTTGTACGGCCACAATCCTTGTGCTTAGAACCTGCTGTGTACAATGGAGACTTTCCAATGGAAGAGTGCCACGTATCATTCTTGAAGTTTCGACCGTTAACTCCTGCTCAGTATTTAACCAATCCTAAGGACAACGGACAATCGACCCAACGAACAAGCGAATACAACGAACAAGCAATCTGATTTTGCAGAGAGACAAACTACTCAATCATCTTGCTTACTGAACTGTGAAGCTTCTTCCTGATTGTACTGTGTGTGAATCGAGAGAGAGAGCTAGAATCAAAACACCTTTAGCTGAGTGATATTCTTCATCTTGTAAATGAACAGAAAGTGTTATGTTCAATAGTGAGCTAAGTGTGTGTGTAAACTGTATTTGATTCGAATCATATTATAGTGAATCCTTCCGGTGGTTGGAAGAAGAGGAGACGTAGGAGAGTTTCGTCGAACATCCATAAAAAAACTGTTGCGTTCTTCTTTTCTGTCATCTTTTCATATTTCATTTTGTGCTTCAAACCCAAGTAAACAATTCCGCCTTGAATCCGTTTCAAGTGTTTACACAAGTTTGCGTAGAATAGAAAGCGAATTAAATCCCTAACAGGATTTCTTTCAAACTGTTTTTCATAAGCCTTCATCCTTAGCCAGACCCCCGTCTCTATCATAAAGTCGATCCTATCAATTGGTATCAGAGCTTTGTTTCTATTCTCAAGCATCAAGAACCCAAAAGCATGTCTTGCATCAATGAAATTCCTCTTCTGTCAAAGGATAACTACGATTGTTGGATGATAAGAATGCAAGCTCACTTGGCTGTTATTGACTATGCTATGTGGAGTGTCATCACCGATGGCCCCATAAAGATTTCAAAGCCAAGAAGTGAGTGGACCACTGAAGATAAGATGACCAACAGCCTGGATAATGTTGCTAAGAACATTCTGTTCCAGTCACTCAACATGAATATGTTCTGTGAGATCAAGTCTTGTTCCACTACAAAAGAGATATGGGATAAGCTCAACCAGATCCACGGTGTGAATTCTCAAGCAAAGAAGAACCAGAAAGCATTCATTTGCAGTCAAAACAAGTCCAGATGGGCTGATAGCGATACATAGGAGGCTCCTGCCGAAAAAGAGAATGAAGCTGTAACATATCTGATGGCAGATGATCAATCTAAGGTAAATGATATCTCTTCACCAGAATTTACAAACGAGGAGTTAACTAATGCACTCAATGAAATGGCCATTGAGTACAAGAAGTTAGTTGGCTCTTTTTATGAAATGAAAGTTAAATATGAATCAACTGTTCTTTCTCCAAACCAAGAATCTGAACCAAACGTTTTTGATGAAAACTTAACAGAGATCTCATTTGAGAATGAGATGCTCAAAGAACAGATTCAAACTCTTTCATCCGAAAATAAGAGACTAAACTATATTGTCAATGCATGGACAAGATCAGGAGATGCTGTCAAATATCAGATCAGCATGTTGAAACCTGCTAGATCTAGATCCGGTTTGGGATATAACATCAATGATCCTAATCTGTCATGCAAAAAGTCAAAACCAAATGACAAACTTAAGCCAATAAGTTTTGTCAAAGGAAATATGACTGATAGTGAATCTGATCCTCTTCATGAAGAAGTTGTTCTAAAAAATGAAATAGTTTATGTTCCACCAACTGTTAGATGGCTTAAGAATAAGTTAGAAAAGGCTAATAAGTCCGGTAATTCAAAATATGACTCTAAGTCAAGAAGTTTTAAAAGAAAACCTTCTTCAAAAATTAAAGGATCAGTGACTAGCAGAAAGTCGTCTTCTAAGTAAAAAACATACGCATTAATCACAACACAAAATGGGAAGTCCATCAGAATAACTCAAATATGGATTCCTAAGGGTCTAATTGATCGATGACCCAATTGAAGGTGGGTACCAAAAGATTGTAAATATGTATTTATGTAGGTACAAATAAATGAAGGACTGGAGGAATCTGTATGGTATCTTGATAGAGAATGTTCCAGGCATATGATAGGAAACAAACAGCTTCTCACTGATATATCAGACTGCTCTGAACCTAAGATCACTTTTGGTGACAACAAGAAGGGTAAGACCATGGGTAAGGGTAAGATTATCCATGATAACCTAACTATTAATGACGTATTACTTGTTGACAATCTGTGTTATAACTTAATCAGGATTAGTCAACTATGTGATAATGGTTTGTCAGTAGACTTTCAAACTCATGCATGTTTAGTTAAAGACCAAGATGGAAACATTTTATTAACTGGAAGTAGAGTAGGAAACTCATATAAAATGAATTGGCAAAAAGAGACATCTGACCCTATGTGCATGATTGCCAAGAATGACCAGAAATGGTTATGACATAAACGTTTGAACCATTTGAATTTTAAAACCATCAACAACATTTGTTCAAACAATTTAGTTATTGGTTTACCCAAAATTCAGTTTTCAAATGACAAGATATGCACTACTTGCCAGTTAGGCAAACATGACAGATCATCGTTCAAAAGCAAAGGGAAATCACAATCCAGCCGTATTCTAGAACTTTTGCATATGGATCTTTTTGGTCCAATTCCTGTAAAGAGTATAGGAGGAATGAGATTTGCTTTAATTGTTATCGATGACTTTTCACGTTTTACATGGATTGCATTTTTACCATCAAAAGATAAAACTGTTGAAAACTTGATTAGGATATTTAAAGGGATTCAGAATCAGAAATTTTTAAATATCACATGCATTAGAAGTGATCAGGGAACTGAATTTACTAACAGATACCTATCATTTTATCTTGAGGAGACTGGAATTAGGCACGAGTTTTCTAGTACCGGAACTCCACAGCAAATCCGCATTGCTGAGAGAAGAGTGAGAACTCTGAAGGAAACAACGAGGTCTATGCTTGCTGAATCAGATGTTCCTCAAAGGTTCTGGGCGGAAGCCATTAGTACTGCTTGCTATACACAAAATCGGTCAATAATTAACAAACGTTTTGATAAAACTCCCTATGAACTGTATTATGGGAGAATTCCCACAATTTCTTACATTAAGATATTTGGGTGTAAATGTTTTATCCATCACAATGGAATAGTTTATTTGACTGCTTTTGATGCTAAAGCAGATGAGAGATTCATGTTAGGATACTCATCAATAAGCAAGGCTTACAGAGTATACAACAAAAGAACACAGACTGTTTAAGAATCCCTTCATGTAGTTTTTGATGAGCCTGTTGAGAGCAAATTCAATGATCCCATTGATCTTGTTGACAGACTGCAAGCGGCTAGTCTTGAGTCTGTAAGTGAAGAAGAAGAAACCTTGGACAAGCGGATGGCTCTATCTGATCCTGTGGCTGATCCGGTTGAAGCTCAACCAGATGTGTAAACTCCTGATCAACAAGAAGTTGAGAGTTTGGATGTCGCGGTATCACCGGTTCAGATGACCAATCCCCTTGGTTCCAACTTCAGATGGAACAGAAATCATCCACCAGAATTGATAATCGAAAATCTTTTTTCTCCTCGAAGGACAAGAAGTCAACTGATGGATGAAATGGCCAAATCTGCATTTATTTCTCAATTTGAACCAAAGAAGATTGGTGAAGCTATAGTTGATCCAGATTGGATCAATGCTATGCAAGAGGAGTTAAACCAATTTGATAGAAATAAAGTGTGGTATCTTACTCCTAGACCAACTGACAAGTCAGTCATAGGAACAAGATGGGTATTTAGAAACAAGCTTAGTGAAGATGGCTTAGTCATTATAAACAAAGCTCGTTTAGTTGCTCAAGGATACAGACAAGAGGAAGATATTGATTTTGATGAGTCTTTTGCACCGGTTGCAAGACTAGAGGAAATCAGAATCTTCCTAGCTTATGCATCATTTTAGAATTTTAAAGTCTTTCAAATGGATGTAAAAAGTGCATTCTTGAATGAAAAATTAAGTGAAGAAGTATATGTTGAACAACTCCCTGGTTTCGTAGATCATGTTTTGCCAAATCATATTTATAAGCTTAACAAAGCATTGTATGGTCTAAAACAAGCTCCTAGAGCTTGGTATGACACTTTAACTAATTTCTTGTTTGATCATGATTTTGTTGTTGGAATAGTGGATAAAACCTTGTTTAGATTTACTAAAGATTCTCACATACTATTCGTTCAGATATATGTTGATGACATTATTTTTGGGTCAACTAACCCCAAACTGTGTGAGAAATTTGCCAAGCTGATGCAGGATAGGTTTGAAATGAGCATGATGGGAGAACTTACATTCTTCCTTGGGCTTCAGATCCGTCAGCTAGAAAATGGAACTCTCATCAACCGGGCCAAATATACCAAAGAATTGTTAAAGAAGTTTGGTTTGGAGAACTGTTCTGCAGCAGCTACTCCAATGAGTTCTTCAGTTAAATTGGATAAAGATGAAGGTGGCCAAAGTGTCGATGTAACAGCATATAGAGGACTCATCGGTTCTTTGCTATATGTAACTGCTAGCAGGCCAGACATTCAATTTACTGTTGGTGTTTGTGGTAGATTTCAGGCTGATCCTAAACTCTCTCATTTTACTGCTGCTAAACGTATTCTTAAATACTTAAAGGGAACTCAAAATGTGGGACTGTGGTATCCGAAGGATTCCAGTTTCAATTTAATTAGTTTCTCAGATGCAGATTATGTAGGATGCAAAATTGATAGAAAAAGCACAAGTGGAACTTGCCAGTTCCTTGGAGATCGTCTAATCACATGGTTCAGCAAGAAGCAGACGTCGGTCACCACGTCTACAGCAGAAGCAGAGTATCTTGCATCTAGTAGTTGTTGCTCTCAAGTTTTGTGGATTCAACAACAACTCAGAGACTATGGAAATGAGGCTGATGAATCTCCAATTTTCTGCGACAACACAAGTGCTATTGCAATCTCCTACAACCCAGTTCTACATTCTTGGACAAAGCACATTGAAAATAGGCATCATTTCATCCGAGAACACGTCAATCAGAAGCAAATTTGTCTTGAACATGTTCCTACAGATCAACAAACTGCGGATATTTTCACGAAACCTCTACCGGAAGCTAAGTTTTCTCATTTTAGAAACATGCTAGGTCTTGTTGATCTTGAATGACGAAATTACGTGCATAAATTGAGGGGAAACTTATTGTTCAAAACTCAACTGAAAAGATATGAAAGACGGAGGTCTTAATTTGTCCTAAGGATTCAGAGTTTTAAGAAACACAGCTACTTAGACTCTCATCTACCTTAGCAGTTTCACCTTTATATGAAATCATTGTCTTGGTTATTTTAACCTGCTTGGTTAGACGGATGCTTCTATTAGACGGACACGTCTAATAGACATTAGACGTTTTTACGTCATGAGCAAGAGGATGCTCACGTCTAATAAGACACACGTGTCTCACGTGATGTTATAGCATAATTAGACGTACACGTCTAATAGACTGATTTTCAAAAAGAAGTTGAAAATGTGAAAAGGAAAATAAAACGTCTAACTACTGATGTAATTAGACTCTTCATCTTCTGGCTGTTCAGACAGCTGTCTTTTAATGATTTCTGTTTAAGCCTTCTTTCCCGCCGAAAAATAAATCAGTCATTCCTCAAAAGAATTGAAGACATGTGTCTCTCAATATGCAAGGAATGACTAATATTTCTGACAACTTTTGCTTGTACACTTAGTATTAAACGTTTTGTTTCATGCTAACATTAAATGCTGTGTTTATTGGGAACTGTCTTTTGAAGTTCTTGACGGTAGGAACAATCATTAGTTTTCTTCTATATGATTAAAACCCTGATATTGATAGGATCGTTCACTCTAAAAGATAGAAGATCCTTGAAATCAATCTCCCTCTTCCTCTCTTTATAAGTCGAATCGTTCAAACCCGTGTTCATCAAATCATAATGCTGCCTTTTCGACCAAAATCGATTCAAGTGGATTTTCAATCCGTATCCACTCTACAATCTCCGGGTATGCATAGGATGTTCGAATCGTTAAAAACTTCTGGGCTGAGAAGATTCCTCACCCCTCATGAAACCTATCACGAACAGCTAGTTAACGAATTCTTCGAAACCGCTAGCTTCTATCAAGACAGTGTTATTGCTGGAGCAGTAATGGGCCAGATGGTCTGTATTTCAGAAGAATCTTTCGGTGTATTTTTCCATCTCCCAAAAGAAGGTATTGATGATTTCTCGACCACTCCTCCTAACCTAATGATTACGATGATGAAAGTCTTTTCCGATTCCCCTGAAGTAGATATTCATGGAAAGAAAAACCTCCTGAAGGTAGAATATGCTCTCTTAAGCGATATCATATCGAAATCCCTTCTGTCTAAAGAAACTTCTTACAAGTATTGTACGAAAGTCTTTCAGATAATGGTGGCTATCACCAGGGGTGTTCTTGTGAACTGGACAAGCTTTCTCTTTGGGAATCTTGTCAAAATGGTTGTTGCTCGGAAGAAGATTTTTGGATTTGATGGTCCTCTCAGCTCTCTTCTTTGTTTTCTCATGAACGAACCCGGTAAGGGCTTTCCCCTTCCTTCTAAGATCCTAAACTACCAGAAAGTGGTAGATTACATTCAAAGGGTGGAAACGTTCAAGTCTAAGAAAAGGAAAAGTGAAGACTTCAACTCCCCTCTAACTGCAGTCTTAGAGATCTCTTAGGTTGACCAGGAAGAAGAAGAAGAAGACTAGTGATTAAATGTCTTCTTGAAGTTATTTTTGAATGTTTTCATAATGTTTTTGGTAAACTTATTTTGGTTACATTAAACAATGTTTTGAGTGTTTCTTCTGAAAACACTTGTATGTGATTAACTTGGATGTTTTTGAATGATTTACTTTTATGCTTTCTACTTATTTGTATGATGAATGCATGTTTTGATATATGTATGCAGGTCTGCAATTTCTTCATCAAAAAGGGGGAAATTGTTGGGTCAAATTATTTTGACTAAGTGTTGAAATAATTTAACCACTGATATTTTGATGATGAAATAACTTATGTATTTTGGTACAGGTGTATTGAGACAATATGTTATAAGACTTGGATCTAATGAGGGTCATTAGACTGTTTTTGGCTTTCATTGCATAAAATTAGACTTACAGTCTAACTCAACAGAGTTAGACGTGTAGTCTAATAGACGTGTAAAGAATTAGACGGATGGTCTAATGAATACACGGAATTAGACGTAAGTCTAATAGAATTAGACATACAGTCTAACTCATTGGAGTTAGACGTTTAGTCTAATAGACGTGTAAAGAATTAAATGGGTGGTCTAATGAATACACGGAATTAGACGTAAGTCTAATAGAATTAGACGTACAGTCTAACTCATCGGAGTTAGACGTGTAGTCTAATAGACGTGTAAAGAATTAGACGGATGGTCTATTGAATACAGGGAATTAGACGTACAGTCTAATTCATCGGAGTTAGACGTGTAGTCTAATATATTTGTAATTAGACGGGTAGTCTAATTGATATTCGGAATTATACGTACAGTCTAACTCATCGGAGTTAGACGTGTAGTCTAATATATTTGTAATTAGACGGGTAGTCTAATTGATATTCGGAATTAGACGTACAATCTAACTCATCGGAGTTAGACGTGTAGTCTAATATATTTGTAATTAGACGTGTGGTCTAATTAGTGAAAGTTAGATGTGAGTCTAACTCCTTCAGACAAGTCTGAGGTAGAACCGGAATTAGACGTGCAGTCTAATGATTATTGGATAATTAGACGTGTAGTCTAATTAGTGAAAGTTAGACGTGAGTCTAACTCCTTTAGACAAGTCTGAGGTAGAACCGGAATTAGACGTGCAGTCTAATGATTATTGGATAATTAGACGTGTAGTCTAATTAGTGAAAGTTAGACGCGAGTCTAACTCCTTCAGACAAGTCTGAGGTAGAATCGGAATTAGACGTGCAGTCTAATGGTTATTGGATAATTAGACGTGTAGTCTAATTAGTGAAAGTTAGACGTGAGTCTAACTCCTTCAGACAAGTCTGAGGTAGAACCGGAATTAGACGTGTAGTCTAATGGTTATTGTAATTAGACGCGAGTCTAATTCTATTAGACCATGCGGTCTAATAGACATTTTTCTATTAGAAGGAGATGACTTATTTCATTAGACTGATTTTCACAATCCGTCTAACTGAAATACGTCTAATGCTCAGTTTAAGCAGTACGCTTGAATCTAGCATTTCACCTACCCACGTGCTATAGCTGTACCATACTTCTGCTCCACTTTCTAGTGAAGATTAGTACAGCAGCTATACGCATCCAATCAAGAAATGCCACGTAAGAGAATTTTCCTCAAATTACTTGTTTTGTAGGCACATCTCTGATGGAATATTCAGCGCACTACCAGTTCTGTACGGCCACGATCCTTATGCTCAGAACCTACTGTGTACAATGGAGGCTTTCCAATGGAAGAGTGCCACGTATCATTCTTGAAGTTTCGACCGTTAGCTCTTACTCAGTATTTAACCAATCCTAAGGACAACGGACAATCGGCCCAACGAACAAGCGAATACAACGAACAAGCAATCTGATTTTGCAAAGAGAGAAACTACTCAATCATCTTGCTTACTGAACTGTGAAGCTTCTTTCTGATTGTACTGTATGTGAATCGAGAGAGAGAGCTAGAATCAAAACACCTTTAGCTGAGTGATATTCTTCATCTTGTAATTGAACAGAAAATGTTCTGTTCAATAGTGAGCTAAGTGTGTGTGTAACTGTATTTGATTCGAATCATATTATAGTGAATCCTTCCGGTGGTTGGAAGAAGGGGTGACGTAGGAGAGTTTCTCCGAACATCTATAAACAAACTGTTGTGTTCTTCTTTTCTGTTATCTTTTCATATTTCATCTTGTGCTTCAAACCCAAGTAAACAATTCCGCCTTGAATCTGTTTCAAGTGTTTACACAAGTTTGCGTAGAATAGAAAGCGAATTAAATTCCTAACAGGATTTCTTTCAAACTGTTTTTCATAAGCCTTCATCCTTAGTCACCCCCCCGTCTCTATCGATAAAGCCGATCCTATCACCTTCCTACGGGAGCCTAAAGAATAGAGCAAAAGTTTCCTCAATTAAGTAGACATTTTCTCCATTAATTTTTGCCATGATAAGCTTATTATCGATTATCCTTGTAGACATAAAGAATTCACGAACCTCCGGTTCTTGAATGATGATAGAAGCCCCACGAAACTTTTCCAAACCCGAAGCTTTAAGAGTTTCAAACATCATGACCATTTCTAGAATCAACAAAGAGGACACATAATCGAAGTTCACTTGAAGAGTAGATGGTGCAAGAGAGACCATTTCTTGACTTAAGAACGAGTATTAGGATTGCTAAAGGATTTAGACACCTAAAAATCACAAGGGTTTTTCTTAGTGAGAGAAAGCAAGTATTCAGAATCATAGAGAAAATAGTAAGTCTGTTTAGATGTATTAGTTACTCTTTATAGAGTATGAATGACACATGACTATGAAAGTCATCATTAAACGAGAACCATCATTTAATGTAGAAACGTATTCCCAATAAAATCATAATTAAAAGACGTCAATTAAAAGCCATCATAAAAACTATCATAATTTTAGACAATGAAAAGAAGCGATCCTTCAGATATATTAGTCATCTTTTTAACATTGAAATACACGTGTCTTCAAGTTATTAAAGATATGATTTTTTAATTTTGGACGGGAAAAGTATATGGACAGCTCGTGAGAAGATAAACAGATGTCCCATTCGTCTGAAGATAAAACATCCAAAGACACATGTAGTTAGACGTCTAATATGCCATCCTCATTCCTTGCATCTAAGTTGGGTAGACGTCTAATTAGACAATGTCTAACTGCGCTCCTCTACAGACGTCTAACATGTGTCTGTTTAGACGACGTTTAACCACGAACGTCTACAGACGCTTCAGATGTTTTTCTTATACATAGACGTATAACCAATCTTAAGGTGCAAATTGCTTAAGCAAAAATTCGTCCAAGTACATAGCTCCTTTAGATGACTGATCTTATTAGATTGATTGAGACCTCCATCTACACACGTCTGTCCAGTCATTTTAAATAACAAATTACCCCTCAATTTATGCATGTTCAGCTAACAAATTAATGAGATCAACAAGTCCGAAAATATTTCTAAAGTGAGAAAACTTAGTCTCGGAGAGGGGCTTCATAAAAACGTCTACCACTTGCTGATATGTTGGGACATATTCAAGGCGAATATGCTTCTGACTGACATGTTCCCGGATGAAATGGTGTCTGATTTCGATATGCTTAGTCTGAGAGTGCAACACTAGATTGTATGTTATTGTAATAGCACTGGTGTTGTCTCATATAATTGGTGACTCTTTTGCCTCAATTCTGTAGTCCCTCAACTGTTGTTGAACCCACAAGAGCTAAGAATAGCCATTACTTGAAGCAAGGTACTCGTCTTCTTCTTGCTGAACCAAGAGATCAGACATTCACCAAGGAACTGACAAGTTCTACTTGTGCTTTTCCGATGAATCTTGCACCCTGCATAATCTGTATCTGAATAACTAGTTAGATTAAAACTAGAATCCTTCGGATACCACAGTCCCACATTTGGAGTCACCTTTAAATATTTCAAAATTTACTTGGCTTCAACATAATGAGATTGTTTAGGATTAGCCTGAAATCTTCTGAAAACGCCGACAACAAACATGATATCTAGTCAGCTAGCAATAAGATAGAGCAAAGAACCGATGATTCTTCTATATGTAGTGATATCGACACTTTGTGAATCTTCATTATTTTCGAGCTTGGTGGAGGAGCTCATTGGAGTAGCTACAGCCGAGCAATTTTTCATTCCAAACTTCTTTAACAACTCCTTAATATATTTGGTCTGGTTGATGAATGTACCTTCTTCAAGTTGACGAACTTGAAGATCGAGAAAGAAAGTTAATTCTCCCATCATACTCATCTCGAATTTGTCCTACATCAACTTGACAAATTTCTCCAATAGTTTAGGGTTAGTTAACCCAAATATGATATCATCTGCATAGACTTGAACAAGCAAAATATGAGAGTTTTTAACAAATTAAAACAGAGTTTTGTCTATGGTGCCAATTACAAAATCATGATCAAATAGAAACTTAGTTAAAGTGTCATATCAAGCTCTAAGAGCTTGTTTAAGACCGTATAAGGCTTTGTCAAGTTTAAAAACTTGATTTGGCAATGAATGATCTAGAAATCAAGGTGGTTGTTCAACATATACATCTTCATTTAAAATTCCATTTATAAATGCACTTTTCACATCCATTTGAAAAACTTTAAAATTTTTAAAAGATGCATAAGCTAGGAAGATTCAGAATGCTTCAAGTTTAGCCACATGTGTGAATGACTCCTCAAAGGCAATTCCTTCCTCCTGTCTATATCCTTGAGCTACCAATCGGACTTTGTTTCTCTCAACTAAGCCATCTTCACTAAGCTTGTTTTGAAAAACCCGTCTTGTTCCAATAACCGATTGATTAGTCGGCCTTGGAGTTAGATGCCACACTTTATTTCTTTCAAATTGATTCAACTTCTCTTGCATTGCATTAATACAATCTGGATAAAACAATGATTCATTAATCTTCTTTGGCTCAATTTGAGAAATAAAGGCCGGGTTTTCCATTTCATCCAATAATTGATGTCTGGTCCTAAGAGGAGCATTAGGTTTTCCAATTATCAATTCAGGTGAATGATTTCTGTTTCATTTGAATTTTGGTCTAGGAGGATTAGATGTCTGATTTGAAGTTTGGACATCTGGTTAACTCTCAACCGGATCAGCCATCTGATCAGACGAATGAGTTCTATTGACTGGAGATTCATCATTACTATCAGATTCAAGACTTGACGCTTCTAATCTGTTAGCAATATCAATAAAATGGTCTGAATTATTTTCAATAGATTCATCAAGAACAACATGATAGGATTCCTCATCATTTTGTGTTCGATTATTATATACTCTAAGAGCTTTACTAACTTAGAGTAGCTTAACATGATTCCAGTATCTGCTTTAGCATCAAAAGCGGTCAAATAATTTTTCTCATTGTTATGAATGAAACACTTACACCTGAAAGTTTGAAAGTATGAAATTGTAGGAATTCTTTCATAAAATAGTTCATAAGGTATTTTGTCAAAACATTTATTAACTATTGACCGATTTTGTGTGTAGCATGATGTGTTTATGGCTTCTGCCCAAAACTTCTGTGGAACACTTGAGTCAGAAAGCATAGACCTCGCTGCTTCCTTTAGTGTTCTGACTCTTGTCTCAGCAATACCATTTTGCTGTGGATTTCTGACACTAAACAACTTGTGTTTAATACCAGACTCCTTGAGATAAGAAATTAAGCATTTATTGGTAAACTATGTTCCCCGATCACTTCTAATCTTGATAATACTTAAAGATTTTTCGTTTTGAAGTCTCCCAAGGATCTTAATTAAATTCTCATCCGTCTGATCCTTAGAGTGTAAGAAAATAACCCACGTATATATTGAAAAAATTATCAATAATGACTAGGGTGAATCTCATTCTTCCCAAGGTTTTTATAGAAATTGGACTGAATAGGTCCATGTTTAGAAGTTTCAAGCATCAGTTGGACTGAGATTTCCCTTTATTTTTGAATATTGATTTGATGTGCTTGCCTATCTGGCAAGCAGAACATACATTATCTTTTGAAAACTTCAAATTAGGTAAACCAAAAACTAAATCATGCACACAAATGTTGTTAATGGTTTAAAATTAAGATGATTTAATCTCTTATTCCATAGCCAGTTTTGATCATGTTTGGCTATTATACATACGAGATTAGATATCTTATTTTTCTAGTTCATTTTGTAAAAGTTTCCTACTCTACTTCCGGTCAGTAGATTGTTACCCTACAGATCCTTAACCAGACATGTATGTATTTGAAAATAAACAGTAAATTCATTATCACATAATTGGCTTATATTAATTAGTTTGTAACACATGTTTTCCACAAGTAACACGTTGTTAATGGTTAAATTATCATGGATAATCTTACCTTACCCATGGTCTTTCCCTTGTTGTTGTTACCAAACGTGATCTTAGGCCTTGAGTAATTCGTAACTTCAGTCAGAAGTCGTCTATCTCCAGTCATGTGTTTGGAACATCCACTATCCAGATACCATACTAATTCATCCAAGCAGTTTATCTATTGTACCTACACAAATACATATTTAAACCTTTTTGGTACCCACATTCACAGGGTTTTCAACAAGTAACACGTTGTTCATGGTTAAATTACCATGGATAATCTTACCTTTACCCATGGTCTTACCCTTGTTGTTGTCACGATACGTGATCTTAGGCCTTGAGAAATTCGTAACTTCAGTCAAAAGGCGTCTATCTCCACTCATGTGTCTAGAACATCCACTATCAGATATCATACTAATTCCTCCAAACATCTTATCCGTTGTACCTATATAAATACATATTTACAACTTTTTGGTACCCACATTCATTTGGGTCCTTGGTCAATCAGTCCCTTAGGAATCCATATTTGAGTTATTCTGATGGATATCTCATGTTGTGAGGTGATTAGTGCGTACGATTTAGGCTTAGCACACGTCTTCCTACTAGCAGCTGATCTATTAACCTTAGAGGATGATTTTTTTAAAACTCCTTGACTTCCTGTCAGGTTTTGTTTTGCCAGACTTGTTGGCTGCTTTATTCCTAGGTTTCAGTCAGTTTTTAGATGACTTGATATAAATAATTTCATACTATAAGGTTAAGTCTTCCTAGCTTAGATTAGTGTCTTTATCAGTTAAATTCCCTCTGACAAAGTTTATTGGCTTAAACTTTTTTGTTGTTGAGTTTAATATTTCACAAGACTTGTCTGGGCTGGCATTATAAAATCCTAAACCGGATTTGCATCCAGCATGCCTCATCATACTTATTTAATGTCGGACTACATCTCCAAACTGAAAGGATCGGCTTAATCAATAGAGACGGGGTAAGGCTATTGATGAAGGCTTAAGAAAAATAATTTGATAGAAATCCTGTTAAGGACGTAAATTATTTTTTATTCTGCGCAAACCCTTGCAAACACTTGAAACAAAATAAAGTGTGGAAAATGTTTACTTAGGTTTGAAGCTTAAGATCAAGAATGAGAAGATGACAGAATGAAAAAGACACAACAGTTTGTTTATGGATGTTCGGAGAAAACTCTCCTATGTCACCCCTTCTTCCAATCACCGGAAGGATTCACTATAATATGCTTTGAATCAAATACAGTTTGCACGAATAGCTCACAGTTGAACAGAACAGACTCTGTTAAACATACAATATGATGAAGAATATAACTCAGCTAAAACAATACTTTGATTCTAACTCTCTCTTTATTAACACACAGTAAAGCAAGAAAGCAACTAACAGTTTTTAAGTTTGAATGTTTGTGCGTTCAATTTCTAGTTGTTCCAGCTAAAATGTCTAGTAGTTCGTCTGTTGTCCTTGAGATTCTTTAAATAAGGATCAAGTACCAACGGTCGAATCTTCATAATGACACGTGGCTTACTTCCATTGGAACACCTCCATAGTACACAGTAGACTCTAAGTACAAGGATCGTGGCCGTACCAATCTGGTAGTGCGCCGAATATTTTTCAGGGATATACCTGAAAAAAAAGTAGTATGAAGAATATTTGCTTATGTGGCATTGATTAATTGGTTGCAACTGGCTGTCGTACTAATCTTCACTAGAAAGTGAGGCAGTAGTAGCGTACAACTAGTAATCGTGGGTAGGCGGGTGCTAGCTTCAAGCAACTGCTTAAGCATGCCATTAGACGTATTTCACTTAGACGACCTCGTCTAATGAAATTAGACGTCCCCATCTAATAACAAGATCCATTATACCACCTAGTCTAATGGGATTAGACAAATGCATCTAATTACGAATCCCTTCAGACTAATCTGAAGGAGTTAGACTGCACGTCTAACTTTCTCTTTCCATTAGACTTCACGTCTAATTACACTTCCCTTCTGACTAATCTGAAGGAGTTAGACTGCACGTCTAACTCCGCTAATTAGACTACACGTCTAACTCCGTGTGTTAGATTGCACGTCTAACTCCGCTATTTAGACTGCACGTCTAACTCTGTGTGTTAGCATGTACGTGTAACTCCACTGTACGTCTAACTTCGCTAGTTAGACTGCACGTCTAACTTCGCTAGTTAGACTGCACGTCTAACTACGTGTGTTAGATTACACGTTTATCTCCGCTAGTTAGACTACACGTCTAACTACGTGTGTTAGACTGCATGTCTAACTCCGATAGTTAGACTGCACGTCTAACTACGTTAGTTAGACTGCACGTCTAACTACGTTAGTTAGACTGCACGTCCAACTACGTGTGTTAGACTGCACGTCTAACTCCGCTAGTTAGACTGAACATCTAACTCCGCTAGTTAGACTGCACGTCTAACTTCGCTAGTTAGACTGCACATCTAAATCCGCTAGTTAGACTGCACGTCTAACTCTTTGTGTTAGACTGCATGTCTAATTCTGCTAGTTAGATTGCACGTCTAACTCACCAATCCATCTAATCAAACTCATATAGACTTAGTCTAATATAACCTATTTTCGATACACCTGCACCAAAAAGAATTAGACAGCTTAGATTAGGTTTTTAACTCATCAAATCATCAAAATTCTATAAGTCAAAATACTTTGACAGTTAGTCAAAATATTTTGACCCAACACAGACCTTGTCCAGTCACTGAACACATATGTCAACCATTGGTTTTCAAAAAAACAATGTTTCAACCTTTTCCTTGAGCTTCTCATTCTCAGATGAGAGCTCGACCACTTTGTTTTCAAAAACTTTTGATTTAGAAGTTTGAGATGAAGAAGAGTTATCAGCTTCATATTTCATTCTCATATTTGTGTGTTGGTTCATTGGCTTCAGAATGACTTAGGGAAGTTATTTATAGTATCCCTAAGTTGGTTGGAGGATCCAAGAGGGATGAATCATCCAAAAGCCATTAATGGAGTTTTGGTTATTCTTAAGTCAACTTTTCGGAGTAGGTAGAGACAAAGCCTATTGTTGTAGAGGAAATGATCATTGTCGTAGGTGATCATTTCAAAATTTAAATCAGTTAATTTGGTGGACCAATAGTTAAGTTCCCATCACGGATCTATTTCCTTATCCACATGACGGTCGCGCTGATGAAGAAGACCGGAGGCATTCCGTTAACGATTCCATCAAGACGGAGTTTCGTTATTGATCAGGTGGACGAAGCTAAAGTTCAGTTGATCCAGTGCAATCCAGGTGCACGCTCTCTCCGCTACAACGGGTTATGCGGAGCGCTCTAGCGTGTTGGATCCGATTCGAGCATCCATTCAATGGACGCAACTTCTATTATAATGATTCACCTGTTTTCGGACACATAGGATAACAAATATTTGTTTTTATAAAAAACCTTAAGGGTTTATTTAAAATTAATTTTTCTTTCACCCTTTTAACTTTAATTTTGATCATTTTAAATACACAAAATATTAAAATAAATATGGAAAATATTTTATCAATTTATTTTATTTTATTTTGTATATTTTTAAGATTTAAATAAATAATTCTTTTTAAATAAAATGGATATAACAATTTATCAAAACTATTTATTTTTTTCCTCTAATTTTTATAAAATTATTTTGAGATAATATGGGTACAACATTTATCCCAAATAATTTTATTTTTTATTATTGGCCTTAACCCTAATTAATTTGATTAATTAGCACACAAATTAATCCCAATTAATTATTTTAAATGGAATTTTGACCATGGGGTTATTATTTTAATATTTTAAATTGGTGTGTCGATTTTAGTTTTTACAAGTATGAATCGTGTATCTTTCTTAGTCATTAAGGATGTTTTGCTAAAACAATATGAGCATATGGGAGTGGAAAAAATATTAGTAAATATCCATGATCTATATTTCTTGAAATTCAAGTAAGGAATAAATTTGGAAAATATTCTAAAGTTAGGACACACATATGTTGGGTTAAACTGTATGAAGCTAAAAATGGTGTGAATGTATGAACCTACTCAGCAAACCGAAGGAAACAATCCAAATTTGGTTCAAACTAAGGAACATTACATCTCATATGTATAATGTAGAAGCACTTAGTCATTTCACTAATCTCTTAGGAAAACCATTCTATATGGACTAAATAACGGAGGAAAACGAACACGTCACACTAGGATAATCATTGAAGTGCATTCTAGAAGCACTTTATCAACACAGATGATAGTAGTTCACAACAATTGATTGACGTTGTTTTAAAGGTTCTGGGGTAGGAATTTCTTCCTCATTTAACTCTTCGTCTGTCATCGGATAGTCACTCATAGTTGGGCTTATCTTTATATACTCAAACTCCACCTGTTACGGAGTACAATCAATATTGTTTGGTGTTACTTTATTCAACATTGAATAATCATCAAAAATGACATCTCTACTAATAATGGTTTTCTTTGCATCCAAACACTAGAGGCAATAACCTATAACTCCAATAGTAAATCCCATAAACAAAGCCTTCTTTGTTCGTGGACCTAACTTTGATTCAACTACATGATAATATGCTGTAAAACCAAAAATATGTACAGAATCATAATCAATAGAAGATTTTCCAGACCATACCTCTAATGGAGTCTTGTCACCAAGTACAGATGATGGTAGACGATTTACCAAATGTTGAGTGTATGACACAACTTCTACCCAAAACTTCCTATCTAACCCAACATTAGACAACATACATCGAACTTTCTCCACCAATGTTCTGTTTGTACGTTCCGATACTCCATTATGTTGTAGTGTTTTTCTAACTGTGAAGTGTCGAACAATGCCACACTCTTTGCATAACTTATGGAATGGATCATTCTTGTATTCTCCACCGTTATCAGTCTGGAGAGTTTTGATCTTTCTTCCTGTTTGGTTTTCAACTTGAGTTTCTATTTAAGAAAAATCTCAAGCACTTCATCTTTGTTCATCATAGTAAACACCCAGACTCTTCTAGATAAAATCGTCAACAAAAGTAACAAAGTAATGTCTACCTCCAAGAGATGGGGTCTTAGAAGGTCCCCAAACATCTGAGTGCACATAGTCCAAAATACTCTTGGTGTCATGGATAGCAGTGCCAAGTTTTACTTGCCTTAGTTTTCCCAGAATACAATGTTCACTTAAATCTAATTTACAAACTTTTGTACCTTTCAGCAATCCTTGCTTGACAAGAGTTTTCATAGATTTCTCACCAGCCTAATCGCATATGCAATAGCTTTGTTGCCTCCGAATCCTTACTACTGTCCGAAGTTGATACCGTTACTATTATCCCATTAATTGTACGATAGTAGTACATATTATTGATTTTCTCATGCCTTTCAACATCACTAGTGCTCTAGAGATTACTATAAGAATTCCATTTTCCATCCTCACATGTAAGTCTTTTGACTCCAAAGCCCTCGATAAAATGAGATTCTTTTTCATATTCGGTATATACCGAACATCTTTGACAATTATGGTGGATCCATCCTCATTTCTCAGCTTGATTGAACCTATCTCTTTTATTTTACATGTATGATCATTTCCCATGTAAACAACTCCACCATCTAGTTTTTTGAAGTTAAACAAACATTCTTGAACTCGTGTCATATGATAAGTGCAGGCTAGGTCTAATATCCACGCATTAGGATTTGATGTTGTGTGTGACATCGTCAAAGAGAAGTCTGAATCTACATCGATTTTGTTTTCTGCAACATTTGCATCTTTAGAACCATTCCCTCTCTTCTATAACTTTGGACAATTTTTCTTCCAATGTCCTTTCTCACGACAGAAAGCACATTCATTTTTGGCAACTCTGCTTTTGGATCTTCCTTCTTTCCCTTTTGATTTGCTTTGTTGACGGCCCATGACCATCAATGCTTCATCTGCTGTAGCTATTTTGGTTTTCCTTTTGTCCTGCTTTCTCAATTCATGAGTATATAAAGCAGAACTTACAACTTCAAAAGAAACATTTCCCTTCCCATGAAGTAACGTTGTTTCTAAGTGTTCAAATTTATTAGGAAGGGACGATAGCAACATCAAAACAAGATCTTCATCCTCAAACTTAACATCAAAGTTTAACAGATCTGCTACTAACTGATTAAACTAAATAATATGTTCATTCATAGTAGTACCTAATTGGTAATCAAACCTGAATAACCGCTTCTTCATAAGGAGCTTATTCTGACCACTCTTCTTCAGAAATTTGTCTTCCAATGCTTGCCACAGTTTCTGTGCAGAAGCTTCGTTCTTCACAGCATACTCATGCTCTCTAGACAGGCATGATCGAATTGTTCCTCACGCCAATCGATTCATGATACTCCACTCTTTTACTTCTATACCATCTGTCTTTCCAACCTCAATAGAAACATCTAGACCCTACTGAAAAAGACAATATAGAACCTCACCTTGCCACATGCCGAAATGCTCAATTCCATCAAATATTTCCACCACAAACTTCAAATTTGTCATCGGTGTCCTCGTCCATGATAACGAAGGAGTTGATGCCCATTTTGAAGACTAAACCGCCATGTCAAGAACGAACCTTCGGCTCTAATACCACTTGTTGGAAAAAACCCTGACAAAAATACAATAGAAGAAAACAACCGCAAGAACACACTAATAGAATTTGATAACGGAGTTCGGTCAAAATGTTGCCTACGTCTCCGAACACTAAGGCTATCAATTAATAAGAAGAAGAGATGCAAATATTGGGTGCAATAAACCAAAGAGGGGAGAGTTTCTTTTATACACTAAGAAACTTCCCTAACTCCCATCATCTTACGATGTAGGATTTATATTAATTGTGAATATAGTTTTTTATATATACTAAGAAACTTCTTTCACTCCCATCATCTTCCGATGTGGGATTCTAATTGTGCCAAAAACAACAAGAAGGGGTAATTTGAGATGATTTTAACCTCAGATGAACTTATCTCTAATTTTATTCCAACAATTGACCACCTTATCTAGGGAAGGATAAGGCTTGAGGATAATGGAGAAGTGTAGGCGTCGATGAAGGGAGCACGTGGCCAAAATTTGGAGCGATAAGTTTGCCCGTACCGCGCGCTGTCCCTTCTAGAAGGGTTGCTCCGGCGAGGTCGCGATTCCGGCGAGCCTTGCGTCCTAGAAAAGGAGATGAAATAAACGACGTCGTTTTAAGTGATGAAATGCCACCGAGTTCCGTTTTTTCGTCTGTAGACTAACGTGGTTAGTCTGTCCCGTTAATTGATCAAGTGTGGACACGCGCGCGCTTGATACGTTGTAGCGGGGGTCTGGTGCATTCTAGGCTATTGGATGAGATCTGGGCGCTCATCTGATGGTCCAGAATCATGCTGCAAAGATTCAACAAAATTTCTACTTCACAGGATTATTCAATTTTATTTTTATTTCAAAGGTTATTAAAAATCGATTTTTAATCCCTTTTAAATCTAGTTCTTCACCAAAAATTTCACAAAAAATATTTCTAGAATCATTATAACAATTATGATCATTATTTATTTTTTTGGTATTTTTGAGAATTTTGGGGTATTTTATTCGATTGCATTAAGTAATAAATTAAACATAATTCATGATTAAATCACAAAATTAAATATTTTCACCTTTTTTTTTTGTCTATTTTGGGTAAAATAAATACATTATTTTATCCTCAAATTATTTTCGGAATTTTGAATAATTTCCTTAATTATGGTTTAATTATCACAATAATTAACCTTAATTAGTTTTTATTTTTTTTTAAAGTTATTTTGAATATAAAAATTCAAAATATTATTTTAATATTATTTAAAATAATAATATTATTTGAAAATAGGGTAAATAAAATTTTCATGTTTAAAATATTATTCCTAGAACCCGCAGGAGCGTTGAAGAGTTATGGAAAGATATTGTATCGAATTGCAGCGCCCTCGCGGGAACGTGGACAAGAATTCCAAGCACGGAGCAGAACTGGAATATCTGTAGTAACTGGAATTTACCATTTTTTAAACTCACTAGAATTGAAAGCATTGTAATTAGATAATTCATTTACGTTTTTAGATTTTTAGCTTTTATTCAGAATGTTACGACTTCAAAATCATTCTAGACCTGTCTAGAATGATCTCTTCAACTCGTGGTTTTTTTCCCATTTTTGGGAATTTTGTATGAAATGACACTAATTTGTTTTTCTCCAAAAAAAATGTCTTACGTTCATCAAATTCGGTGTTTAAATTAAAATATAAAGTCTTATTAGCTTAGTTGGTTAAATGATTGTATTTTTTTAGGTTGCAAGTTCGAAACATACCTATAACATTTTTAATTTAATTGTTAACTGTTTCAAATTTATAAGGGTTGTTAGATAAAAGATAAAAACTCTTCCAAAACTTCTCTCTCAAAATTTTTCGAAAAATTCTCTAAGTCTTTTTCAAAAACCGGCCAAACAAAACAACCGGCCTACGGTTGCAAACTTACATGATTTTGATAATTTTAAATAAAATAATCAAAAAGGGAGAAATTGTTAGATAAATTCAGACCGGTTCAAATAAACCTAACTTAAATAAACCTTCCATGCAGGAACAAGGAACCGGACCGGATGAACAAGAGAACCAACTGAAGAAACCGAACCGGTCAAGCTACCAAACCAATCAAGAGTATTCGGAACGTGACCGCACAAAGGAAGGATCGGCCAAAGCTCAAAACCGGAACCATCAAACAGCCGATTATCCACAAGACAAGAATAACCGGAAGAAGTCCGGTTACTTCACTACCAAAAGACATTCGGCCAAGTCAAGCGGTCGACCAGTACAAGAAGACAATTTGGGTATCTGTTGAGAATGATACCAAAGAAACAGACTGAATACTTCCATATCCATGCAAGTCTGAGGAAAGACTGTAGGCTGCAGAAAACAGTACTACCGGATCCTTCTACTTCGGGATAAGCCAGAAAGGAAATCTTCAAAGTACAGACAACTGTCCAAACAGACAGTGCCTACATCAAGTAAAAGACAAACCCGGCAGGTTTGCCTTACAGACCGGCAGGTCTAAGACAGGATACCAGGTCTGAGGAGACGACCGCAGGTCTGAGACACTGGATCACTGCACCTCTGATCAGCCAATCAGATTCAAGGCAGTGAAATATGACTGTTGGCATATTTCACCTATAAAAGGAGGCAGTTGCAGAAGAGTAAATGTTGGAAACACATTGGGACAACGAAAGCTAAGAGCATTTACTACAAGTGATAACAGTGTGCTATTCTAGAAAGCCTAAGTGTTGAAAGTTAAAGTGTGTTCTACAATTTCGGTGTAAATTGTAAGAGTATTATCGAGCAGAAAATAAGTCTCGATCGGCTTGTACTTGTATTCCTTAGTGAATATCCTTCTCGCGGTTTCGAGAGGAAGGGGTGACGTAGGAGTTTTATCTCCGAACATCCATAAAATCTGTTGTGTTATTTACTTTCTGCAGGCTTCATTATATAACCGACTAACTTAACCATACCGCTCCAAACCGAATCTATACTAACCATACCGAATATCCAGATCACCGAAACCGACCCACCATCTCCAAATCTTCATCATCCTAAACCGACCGTATCTATCATACAAGCGTACCGCTTCAACCTGAAAGCAAACCTCTTCCGCGCTTGAACCTAGTTCAAGGGTTTGTGACAGGTTGTGTAGTATTGAAACCCCGGTGTTAATCTCTAACCGAATTAACCACCACCCTACGAGTGAGAACCGCTAACCGGTCCAACCCCCGGTCCACCAGCGGCGACCTAGATCCTAATAAGGGTCAACCTACAATCCGACCCAAATATCTATTTACTTTTACATATATATCCAAATTAACCACATCTCTTAAATTAATCAAATTCAAATTAAGTATTATTATATATAGATTAGTTAGTTAAAAAGTTGAACTTATATTGTAAAAAATGTAGCACGTTCATCAAATTTAGTGTTGAATTTAAAATATAAAGTTTTATTAGTTTAGTTGGTTAAAGAGTTATACTTATTTTGTTAGGTTACTAGTTCAAAACATACCTATAACATTTTTAATTTTATATTTAACAATTTCAAGTTTATGGGCGAGTCAACTCACGATCCGACCCAAGTATCTATTTACTCTCATATATATATATTGAATATAATTGCATAATAATTTATTATAAAAATATTTTAACGAATAAATTAATAAAAATAAATAAAATAAAATACTAATTCATATTTTTTTATTTTATAATTAGTTGAGATATTTATTTAATGATGTTTGAAATTAATCTGGTAAAAAGATAGAATTAGCCTTGACTTGCTCAAACTCATATTTGATAATATATAACTTTGGTCATTAATTTTAAATAACAGTTCAACTTTTTTTTTCTTTTATAAAATAAGTTTGATAATTTAAATTATTATTTTTAAAATATTTTACTTAAAGCAGTAGAAATGAGAGGATTATAAATATGATTTATTAAATAAGTCTATATTAAATAAATGTTTGATAAAATTCAAAATTAAAATTTTAAGTATTAAATTGAATTAATCAAACATAAACATTTAAATTTAAAAAACAATATTTGAATTGTTTTAATAATATCTACAACTTATATCCGAAAATTTTATTAACACTATTATACTATTTTTTTTTGGAATTTTTTTTGGAAAATTGTTAAAACCATTTCATTAAAATTTCAAAAGTAGGAGGGTCAGAAATCAAAGTTAGACAAACCCTAGCTATAATTAAAAATGATAATTGACCCTAATAATTAATTAGAAGTGTTCATATATTCTAAAAAAAACAGAGATTACAAATAGAAAAGACTACATTCAAATCTAACAATCCCAGCCTGAGATTTTCGCGTGCCATCTATCTTCATTGAGAAACATTGTTCCCCTTCCTCTTCCTCTAACGATGAAAGGAGATTGTATTAAAAGGATGATGAGTATTGTTGTTTCTCATTTTGAATTATTTCTTTGTACGAGCCCGTTCTGATTTGATAAAAAGAATTGTTTATAAGAATTTCAGGGTTTTTACCTTTGCTATCTTCAACTTAAATTTTTGTGTTTTTGTCTTTCTTATCTTCGACTTCAGCTTTAGACTCCACATCGGTTTTGGAATCTTCTTTATCGACTTTTGAATTCTCTATTTAAGCTTTGAAATTCTGGGTGTCTTCCGCTTGAGATTCATCAATAATAACTTGAGGTTCATTTTCAATTTTCATCCCGATCCTTCGTATTACAGAAAATTTTCTTTTCCTCTTCACCTTGATACCTTTTACTTTCTTTATTTCACTGTTTTCATTTTTCCTAAAATCCTTCTTGCTTTCTTCTACAATTGTTTGTTCTTTGAGTTTAGCCTCCTTTGTTTCCTTCATTTTATTTTCTATTTCTTGACTTTTTTTTATTTTTCTGCTCTTCTTCTTTAGCTTTATCACATTTATTGTGTAGGAAAGTATTACAGAAAGTACACATCTTTGGTTTCCATTCATAAGAGATCTTCATGACATTGTGCTTTTCTTTTCTATCAACAACTGCCATTTTCATTGGCAGGTGACTCCTAGGATGAACTTAAATACTAATTCTAGCAAATGACAAGTGTTCTCCTCCTTCAGTTATTGGGTCCATATATAATTGTTTCCCAATTGTACCTACAAAATGACTAATTGCTTTAACATTGTACATGTGGGATGGAATGTTCCAAAGTTTGAACCAAATCTTTGTTGTTTCCTTTAGTTTCCTTTGTAAATTCATCTCTTCTGACCACTTTTTTAGCTTCGTGCTATTTGATCCTATGTAAGTATGCCCTTTCTCCAAGATTTCTTTCAGATTTGAGCCTGTTTTGAACTGTAGGAAGTAAAGGTCGTGTATATTTGCATAAACATTTTTAAGCCCCTTTTCTCCCCACTATTTAATTAGAGCTTCTTTGGTAGTTGGTAATGATACTCTATTTTTCCCAATGAAGTTTTCAACCACCACAAACTTCCAATCTTCAATACATTTCTCATATATTTTAGAAGGCAATTTGAATTAAAAAAAAGAGTTGAGTATCTCTACCTTTGTTTGGATATCCCCCAAGTAGAGTTTTCCTTTGTAGGTATGGCCTTCAGATTTATTTTCTACTTTATTCTTCCATACCTCGTTGACTTTTCATGTTGAATTACTCCTGATAGTGTAGGTCTTGGATTTGGGAGCCTTCCTCATCTCCTTCATTGCATTAACTGGCCATTTAACTATCTCCTCAAATTCTACTTTTTTCAACAAATTTCAGTCTTGGAAATAATGAATATTGAGTTGGATTGTTATTTGTTCAACTTTCTCTTTAATGATTGTGATTTCTCCCTTCTTAACATGCATCAGGAGTTTGATAATCTGGTTTTAAGACCGAACATGTTGACTCTTTTATTATAACCAATCTTCCATACTCCCTCTTTGTTGTCCTGTTTTCCTACATTCTATTTTACAAAAATTTATGCAAGATTTGTTGATTTTACATTGCTTTCCTCAATCTTTTCTTGGATAACTTCATGAAATATCCTCTCAATCTCTTTTCCTGCAACATTCTTAATTTTTCAAGAATAAACTCTCGTATTTCTTTAGATTTATTACTTTTGTTCTTCCCCTTCCCCATGATGATAGAAATAGAGTAATAGAACAAATAATTACAAAAACCCTAAGAGATGATCAAAGATAAACTACAATCGAGGGAAAATTCCAGCGGTGCTAACAAATGCACAAGAAACCCTAAATTAGAAACACTTAATGGCTGACTTACGGCGTAAGACTATATCGTGCCACAAGTGTCGTGTCGTTTTTGCCTATCGTGTCGCCCGTGCTAATTGTACTGTGTCGTCTGTGCCGATTGCGCTTCCTTTAATCAATGGTGATTACGACGTTGATTTGATGACTTACGACACAAAACAAATCTTATCGCCCGAACACTATTATACTCTTATGTATTATTATATTAGTCAATAATTTTAATATATTGAATTATATAATTTGATATATATTAAATAAAAAATAATTAAAATAAATACTAATATTTTTGTAAGATTATATATTAAATTATTAATTTATAATTTGTTATATGATCCATGAGAAAAAAAAGTTTATTTTAATTGTAAATCGAAAAATAGAAAACATAATACAAGTATATATATTGCAATAATTTAATAAAATTTAGAAAATGTAACTTAAAAAATTCCTTGTCTCAAAAAAGTTCGAGATTCCAGAAATTTTAACCTTGTTTTTTGTGTGTCAATTTTTTTCAATAAAACATTATTTTAAAAGATTTATAAAATTATGTTTTTCATAATAATTAATTTTTGTGATCAATTTAAATAGTTCTTTAAATTTAAAATAATCAAATTATAATTTTATTTTAAAAGAAATCTGTATTTTAAATTAATTTAAAATAATTAATTAAAAAATATATTTATTTAATGAAAGGATGGTCAATTGATTTTTAATTTAAAATCAATAAATATTTTATTTACGTATATAAACTTGTATTTGATTAGAGATATTTTTAAATTTGATTTTTAGTGATATTCGAGAAAGATTTCGCACTATCTCCTCCGTACCCCCGTTAAAAACTGTATACTTTCTAAAATTGTGGTAAAACGCTTTACTTAACCAATTATTCAGTCTTAAGCATGCATAAAGCATTATAATTCAAAAATAAATTAAAATAAGGCCTTTATCAAAATATTTATTTATAAAAATATTTTGAAATTTTTTTCTAATTTTTTTTTATTTAGAAAATGGTTTAGGCTTTTAATTTAAAAACAAACAATTTTTAAAATTAAAATTTCAAACAAATGGACCCTAGGCTCGATAGAGACTAAGACTTCTAGGTCGGATGCGGTGAGTTCTCGGTCGAGGTGTGGGAGTTCTCGCTCGGAGCTAGAAATTTTCGATCGAATACAAGGGAGTCCTTAGTCAAGGCTAATATCTCTTGGTCCAATGTCAGAGCTCTAAATCGGGACTAGAAATCTTCGGTCGACTGTAGAAGAGTCCTCAATCGAGGCTAAGACCTTTTGGTTTCATACGAGGATCTCTCGGTCGAGGAGCGGGGAGTTCTTAGTCGGGGCTAGAAATCTTTGGTCGATACCCATGCTAGACATATTTTCTCGATCAGGTGCAGGGGAGGGTTCGATTTTCTCGATCGAAAATTGAACCCTGGTCGAACCCTATATTTAAAATTTTAAAATTTGTTCAATATTATCTAAAACTAATATTATAAAAAAATACATTAACACCATTATACACTTATATATTAATTGTATTGATTAATAAATTTAATATATTGAATTATATAATTTAATATGATAAATATTAAATAAAAATAAATATTAATATTAATATTTTTTAATATATATAAAATTATAATATTTTAACTTAATATATATATATATATATATATATATATATATATATATATATAATTAAATGAAAGACTGAATACATATTTTTATTTTTAATTATTAATTATTATTTTTTTTATTTTATATTTTATTATTAGTTTATATATAATTATATTTTTATTTTATATATTTAAAATTGAGAGAGATAGTCTTAAGTTTGAAAAAATGTTATACTTGTAATAATATAATAAAAAGAGAGAATTGGAGTAAGGAAATGAAAAAGAAAATGACGGTCAATATAATTTTTTTCTCTTCCCTTTCATTAAATTTATTCAGGTTATTGGCTGAAAAAATGAGAAAAGATTGCACATTCAAATTAATGTCACATTATTCTCTAGACTATTGAAAAAATGAGAAAAGATTGCACATTCAAATTAATGTCACATTATTCTCTTGACTATTCCACTCATTTTTCTCCCTCTATCGTATCTTTTTTATATATTATTGTAATTTTATTAAATTTATAATAATAAATTAACTTTTTCGTATTTTTTTAAAACTAACTTATTAAATAAATTCATTTTTGAAATATACTTAAATTAAATAAATTTTAATATATTAAATCAAAGAATTAAAAATTGTACGTGAAATAATTTAAATTATAAAATTATATATAGATAAAATAAATAAATTCATATATTATATTAGTGATTTAAAATTTTTTCTATTCAGTTCTAATTGCTTATTTAACTAGATTAAATCGATTTATAATTTTTTTCTAAAAATAAAAATATTATAATTAATTAAATATATAATTATAAATAAATGATTATATAAGTACCCTGGTTGTCATTCTAAAGAAACTCAAAACCCTAATCGTTTTCTACGCCGCAACCTTCTTCTTCACATCTCTATCTATTTTCCTTATCTTCTATTATTTATCTTATAAGTTAATTTTTATTCTCTTTATCTTCTTTTATCAGGCCTTTGATTGATTCTACTTTCCTTATCTTCTATTATTTATCTTATAAGTTAATTTTTATTCTCTTTATCTTCTTTTATCAGCCTTTGATTGATCTAATTTGTTTCTTAGTCATGTATTTGAAGCATACCTCTTGCAAACTCTCTCAGATAAGCTATCTCTATTAGATAAGCTATTTTATTTTGTTTTCATTAATGCATGTGAACTATCATTACAAATCTGTAAGGGCCAAATAACGTAGCATTTTTTTGGCGATCAAATAAATGCATTTTTTAATTAAAATTTTACTTGATAATTACATAAAAATACTAACAAACACAATTACAAAATACTAATAAGCACAATTACTAAATTATTCTTGTTCATGAGTCGGTACAAAAAAAGACAAATTTATTCTTCGAGGTTCCATTTGTTGAGAATATTGCAATATTGGCTCATTTTCAATTGTTGAAAAATATATTTCTCAACATATACAACTAAACTATCATTCATCCATTCATCTCTCATTCGATTACGCAAATTAGTCTTCACGATCTTCATTGCGGAAAAAACTCTTTCAACAGATGCAGTTGCAACTGGTAAAACTAAAGTCAACTCTATCAATCGATAAACCAATGGAAAGACTATATGTTTTTTCTGTTATAACAGATTTCTGAGTAAAAATTCACAAATCTTCAATTGAAGAAAATTGAGGATCATCCCACAAATTAAATAAGTAAGCCCGAAGTTGTTGTTCCAAAAATAAATAATCACTGCCTGTGAAATCTTGGAATAAAGTTTGGCAAGATGAATGAGTTTACGAATATCAAATTTGGAGAATGAATTTCTGGGATGAAGACATGATATGCAATCAAGTAATTCTGTATGAACTTCTGAAAAACGATTATTCATTTCTTGTATAATCAAGTCAACAACCTAGCATGAAATAATAAATAATAACTATTAGTAGATAATAGATAATATATAATAACTATTAATAAATAAGAAATAATATTTATTATACCTGACAAAAGATTTCCACACGATAATGATGAAGATTAGTGATGAGTTCCCCTTTTCCTCTTCGCCTACCATTGCTATCAATTATCATATGCTCATTTATATCAAGTATTGAGAGTGTAATTGAGAAAAACTGTTAACTTGGTCCAAAATATCATGCCATTCATCTTCTCTAAATTTTTGTAATTGATTTTTCGAACTCGCAATCAATGACATGGCTTGAACTATATTTTGATCTCCTCTTGGTAGACAAGGTGATAACTCACTTGTAATTCTCAATAAATTCTTTTATCAAATGCAACACAAAAACAAATTAATAAAAAAACTAACTATATAAAAAATATAAAAATCTAATTTAATAGGTTTCAGCCTAATTTTATGATAATATAAAAAAAACGTTCGAGATTAAGATTATAGAAGGTGAGGCCAGGGTTTGATCACTTAACCTCAGGTTCGTCGTTCAAATTCAAAGCCAACTAGACTAAGAGTTACTTGTTAAATATATATATATAAAAACAAATTATTTTAAGGTTTGAGGAGGCCCGAGCCCCCTTGTAGGTCCGCCCCTGTGTGTAGATCTGTATGTGTAAGATTATAGACTAAATCTTATAGATCTGGTCAAATTGTTTATTTTTATGATTTACTAAACTTTTGTTTATGGATGGTTTAATGATTACTTATTTGACTTATTAATGAAGTTTTTTTTAAATGATTACATATTTTAAATTTTACTTGGCCATTTGAAAGGTTATATTTTGAGATTCTATCTACTTCCTTATTAATATAATAAGAAAAAATATCTCTCTATTTCATAGGCATAAGGTATCATTTAAAGATATTTAAAGTGATAAATAATTGATTAGGTTATAAAAGTAAGATTATTATTATTATTATATATATATATATATATATATAAATAATATAATACAAAATAAATAATAAATATTATTTTAAATTTAATATTATCATCAACCTAGTATTTTATTAAAAATTTATAATTATTAAAAAAAATTAATAAGTAAAGTTTAATTCATCATGAACTAAGTAATATATATTTATTATTATTATTTTACAATTTTGACCTTTCTAATGGAATATCCAATTGTTTAATCTTTGGTATATATAGAGAGTTTTTTTTAATATTTAAAAAAAATATATTAGATAAAAAAAGGGTAGATTATTATTATAGATTTGTTAAAGATATTGTATTTGAAATGAATTGATAATTAAAATGACAATATAGGTATAATTCTTGAATTTATTGTTACTCTATTAATTTGTTGTATGGCAGGTTTAGTAGGCAGAATGATATGAGAAAACCAAATATCTGATAAGCTGATAGATTTATTAAATCTATAAGTTAGATCTTTTTGTCAAATTTCCATCTGTGACACTTCTGAAAAAACATATAAATTTGTGAAAAAAAGTTACAGATGCTACTTACTTTTGAGTTTGGAAATAATACCAACGTAAGAACATAGAATGTCTTCCATCCATGTTATTAAGAAAGTGAGTCGTGATATCATTATTTTCCGGTCTTCTTTGTTTTGAGATCGCTTTCAAACTTCACGAAACGGAAATTCATAGTGAAGATTGTTATTAAACTAAGAAGGCCTGAAAATAATGAATTGGTTACTCACTTCCTTGCTAACATGGATGATGAAAGACATTTATTTTAATTTCTAAACAAACATTGTATGTTTCTGGACTAATGGAAGATGATGTTTCCAAGATTATTAATATGTCATCTCGATCACGGAGAATTGTGATATTTTACCATAATGGAGTGTCTTGCTCATAATATCGTAGTTAAGATGTACAATGATATTATTAGTAGGTCAAAACATCTCAATTGAGATCATCAAGTCTCCAGATATTCTAGATGAAGCTATGAATATTGGCTTTTCTGCAACTATAAGCTGACATGATTTTGATCCAGCCGAGCTTTACAATCTGTTTGAGATGATTGTGGTGGAACCATGCTACAATTATCTGAAATCCCTTCCTCTTCAGAAAATGTTCTTGTCAGTAAGATCCTTAACATTGATCAAAACAAGATTGATCAACTCAGGAAAGCTCTTATGGAGTCTTTTGCCGAGCTGCTATACTGGAAAAGGCAGGTTAAAATAATGCAGCTCAGAATCAACTATACAATCAAAAAATTGTAAATTGAAAGGTATATTTCGAGACTAGTGTTTCACTTGTTTTCATATGAATTGTACTTAAAAATGATACACCATAGAGGCAAAATTGTACTTAAAAATGTTTGTTGGAAATTTATTTGCCTTAGTTCTATCTTGGGCAGCAACTATAATCTCCTCCCACGCTTCCGACATCGCCGAAGTGAACTTATTCCACACATACCTTGTAAACGGACATCCCCCGAGTAAGTGATCAATCGTCTCCACATTTCCATCACAAAGTAAGCAACTAGCATCCGAAATATCCATGTAAGCTTGAATTCGATCCCAAGTGCTAAGTCTTCTAAAGAAAGCCAACCAAAGAATGAAACGATGCATCAAGATGACTTTAGAAGACCATACAAGAGCTGCCCAATTAACAACTTGACCTCTTTCCCTTATGACTTTAACTTTCCATCCTCTTCGGCATTCCACAAATGAACATCAGTCCTATCGTTCAATTGGATACCACTCAAATGATCAAGTACTCTTCTTCCCTTCGGAGCACACCTAATAATAGAGTTCCAAATCCCACCGTGTATATCTTTAACCGTGGAAGCCACATAATCTCTCCTAATCCTCATCCCTCAAAACTCTTCTCAATCAATAAGTGGCTTACTCTCAAATCACGGATCATGCAAAAAGAGAGTACCTCGTCCATCCCCTAGTCGAGTGTCAAAGATTGAAGCAACAAACTTTTTCAATTTCAGAATCTTCTTTAAAGACCATGCCATTTCATCCTTCACTTTGCTTGTCCATATATAAGTTCGTTTTTCATGAACCTCGAGTGAACCTATTTAACCCACAATGACTCTTTCATTCCTTGGATCACCCATAAGTTCTTATATGTGACAACTTTGTTCCACTCCACGCAATTCCTCAAACTGATTCCCCCTTCGCTTTTAGGCATGCATACATCAGTCCAAATAACCTTCTTACCCCCGCGGCCTTGCTGCCCCAAATAAAATTACGTATCAAGGTCTCAAACTCTTTCATAAGAATCATAACCTTCTTCGGGAGGACAATCTGTTAAAACCAATAGTCAATGAATCCCATAACAATGCTCTCCACCAATTCAATTATGCTCGCATAAGAAAGCTTCTTCACCGCCCATCCCATGATAACGTTCTTGAATTTTCTAATGAGCAGTCTACAATGAACAGTCTGAATTTGTCTAGCCGTGAGTGGAATCCCCAAATACCGAACCGGAAATAAACACTCGTTAATATCCATAATGTTTTGAATTTGCACCTTTGTATCATCATCAACACCACCGTAAAATACCGAACTCTTATCCTCGTTAATCATTAAACATGTAATATCAAAAAAGAAATTAAGTGCATCTTCAATAGTGTTAATAATATCAACATCAGCGTGCGCAAGTAAAAATAGGTCATCCGCGAAACATAGATGTGTAATCCTCTCCTCCTAGCAGAAATGGTGAAATCTGTAATGGCAGTTCTTTCGAAATATTTTTAAGACACTCTGAAAGACCTCCATGATCAATACGAAGATAAAAGAATAGAGAGGGTCCCCCTGCCTCACTTCGTTTTCACCCTTAAAGTAGCCACAATGTACGCTAGGTCAATTGAGATTTGATAATTGGTTTGGTCGAGGGATAAAAGGTGTGTGAGGTCACGATATGATATATTAATTGTGATTTGGTGGTTGGTTTGGAGGAGGGATAAGAGGTGTGTGAGGTCATGATATGAGAGGTGAACGACTTACAACTTCAAGTAAGTTCTCTGGATTAATCTCAAGATTGATATTGCATATTACATAAGGGGTAAGGGGTGTTTGAAAAAATATGAGGTCACGAAGATGATAGGTCGATTGTGAATTGATTGTTGGTTTGGTAGAGAGATAAGATATGTGTGATGTCATGATATGAGGGTGAATTGTGATTTGGTGGTTGAATAAAAGGTGTGGGAGGTCACGATATGAGAGTGAATTGGGATTGGTTGTTTGTTTGTCGAATTGGGTTAGAAGAGGCCGTGATAAGGGATTAAAATGGTTGTAATAGTGTGTAAAGTAGCCTAGCATTACTTTAGATAAGAGCGAAATGAATGACTTACAACTTCAAGTAAGTTCTCTTGATTGAACACAAGAATCACATTGTATATTTCTTATGTCTTTGTGTAGTCCTCATTAACTCATTTGTGTAAAAGTGTATAAAGAAGTCTAGCATTAATTAGCAAAATTGATAACTTACAATTCAAGTATGTTCTCGGGATCGATCTATCATGACTAACAAAATAAAGAGTGTAATTGATTTGAATCCTACTAAGAAGAAATTTGTTTTTCATAATGGAAAAAGCATAAGATATGTCTCCCGTTTCAAATGAGTTAATAAGGACTATACAAAGACAAAAACAATATGCAATGTCAATTTTAAGATCTAGAAATCTTATGACATGGTGAGATGTGACAGTTTTGGTGGTGCTCTAAAGTGATATTGGTGGTTAAAAATATAAGAATATATGAATTGAGATGTGTATTTGACCGTAGTATAAAAATGTGAGGTATGATGAGAGATTGTTTGGATTGTGGTGGTTTACCGAATTGGGGTCAAAGAGGTCGCAAATTAGCCTAGCATTACTTTATATTAGAGTTAAGTGAATGACTTGCAACTTCAAATACCCCCAAAAGATAAATAAGTATATATTATACTTTATTTCAAAGGTTTCTTGGCTTCTTTCCACTATCCCGCAATTACTTAATTTATAATACAATTTAGATTAAAGTACTCATATACATTAATTTTATATCACAATTTAGATTAGTCATATTCTACCTTCTTAATTACTCCATAATTTGACATTTTTTTTACATTTATCTCTAGTCAAACTTTTATATATCTTTTAACATTTTTTTCTTTCACAATTTTATCGGTAATATATATATATATAATGATGTTTAATTTTGAAAGTGTTCGGATTGCCGGGTCGAGAACTGTGGTTAATTTGGATATATATGTGAGAGTAAATGGATATTTGGGTCGGATTGTGGGTTGACCTGCCCATAAACTTAAAACGGTTAAAAATAAAATTAAAAATGCTATAGATATATTTCGAACTCGCAACCTAACAAAACAAGTACAACTCTTTAACCAACTAGCCTAATATCAATTTATATTTTAAATTCAACACTAAATTTGATTAACGCGAGACATTTTTAACTAACTAATATATATGTATATAATGATGCTTAATTTTGAAAGTGTCCAGATTGCCGGGTGGAGAGCTGTGGTTAATTTGAATATATATATGTGACAGTAAATGGATATTTGGGTCGGATTCTGGGTTGACTCGCCCATAAACTTAAAACGGTTAAACATAAAATTAAAAATACTATAAATATGTTTCGAACTCGCAATCTAACATAACAAGTACAACTCTTTAACCAACTAGGCTAATAACAATTTATAATTTTAATTCAACACTAAATTTGATTAACGCGATGCATTTTTAACTAACTAATATATATATATATATATATAAATTAAGCACATCTATATATATATATATATATATATATTTATATATATATATATATATATATATGTGAGAGTAATAGATATTTGGGTCGGATTCTAGGTTGACCCTCCCATAAACTTAAAACGAGTAAAAATAAAATTAAAAATGCTATAGGTATGTTTCGAACTCGCAACCTAACAAAATAAGTATAACTCTTTAACAAGCTAAGCGAATAACATTTTATAATTTAAATTCAACACTAAATTTGATGAACGCGGGACATTTTTAACTAACTAATATATATATATATATATATAATGATGCTTAATTTTGAAAGTGTCTGGATTGTCGGATCGAGAACTGTGGTTAATTTATAAATATATGTGATAGTAAATAGATATTTGGGTCGGATTTTGGGTTGACCCGTCCATTAACTTAAAACGGTTAAAAATAAAATAAAAAAATATAGGTATGTTTCGAACTCGCAACCTAACAAAACAAGTACAAATCTTTAACCAGCTAGGCTAATAAAATTTTATGTTTTAAAATCAATACTAAATTTGATGAACGCAAGACATTTTTAACTAACTAATATTTATGTATATAATGATGCTTAATTTTGAAAATGTCCGGATTGTCGGGTCGAGAGTTGTGGTTAATTTAGATATATATGTGAAAATAATGGAAATTTAGGTCGGATTTTGGGTTGACCGCCCATAACTTATAACGGTTAAAAATAAAATTAAAAATGCTATAGGTATGTTTCGTACTCGCAACCTAACAAAACAAAAGACAATTTTTTAACCAACTAGGCTAATAACAGTTTATATTTTAAATTCAACACTAAATTTAATGAACGCGAGACACTTTTAACTAATTAATCTATATATATAATGATAATTAATTTTGAAAGTGTCCGGATTGCCGGGTCGAGAGCTGTGGTTAATTTGGATATATATGTGAGAGTAAATGGATATTTGGGTCGTATTCTGGGTTGACCCGTCATAAACTTAAAACGGTTAATAAAATTAAAAATTTTATAGGTATATTTCGAACTCGCAACCTAACAAAACAAGTATAAGTATTAACAAACTAGGATAATAACACTTAATATTTTAAATTCAACACTAAATTTTATGAACGCGAGACATTTTTAACTAAAAAATCTATATATATATAATGATACTTAATTTTGAAAGTGTTCGGATTGCCGGGTCGAGAGCTGTGGTTAATTTGGATATATATGTGAGAGTAAATGGATATTTGTGTCGAATTCTGGGTTGACCAGCCTATAAACTTAAAATGGTTAAAAATAAAATAAAAAATGCTATAGGTATGTTTCGAACTCGCAACCTAACAAAACAAATACAATTCTTTAACCAACTAGGCTAATAATAATTTATATTTTAAATTCAACACTAAATTTGATGTACGCGAGACATTTTTAACTAAATAATATATATATAAGGATGCTTAATTTTGTAAGTGTCTGAATTGCCGGATCGAGACTTGTGGTTAATTTGGATATATATGTGAGAGTAAATCGATATTTGGATCGGATTCTAGGTTGACCCTCCCATAAATTTAAAACTGTTAAAAATAAAATTAAAAATACTATATGTATATTTCGAACTCGCAACCTAACAAAACAAATACAACTCTTTAACCAACTAGGCTAATAATCATTTTTATTTTAAATTCAACACTAAATTTGATGAAAGCGAGACATTTTTAACTAACTAATCTATATATTTATAATGATGCTTAATTTTGAAAGTGTCCAGATTGTCGGGTCGAGAGCTGTGGTTAATTTGGATATATATATGAGAGTAATGGATATTTGGGTCGGATTCTGAGTTGACCCGCCATAAATTTAAAACGATTAAAAATAAAATAAAAAATTCTATAGGTATGTTTTGAACTCACAACCTAATAAAATAAGTAAAACTCTTTAACCAACTAGAATAATAATACTTTATATGTTAATTTCAATACCAAATTTGATGAACGTGGGATGTTATAACAATATATTATTATCCGTGTGCATCGCACGGGGATCATCCTAGTTCCTCCTTTTATTATTGTTGTCTTATGGCGGCTCACATCATTTCTAGTTTAAATATAAAAATAGTTTTGTGAATGTCTAAAATCTTAATTAGTTGTAATTGAGTTTTGAATATCCTTTGGATCGGAGACAAGTAGTAATTTCTAAGATCCGACTAGGGGACAAGTACTTAATACCCATCGAGTATCGCTCGATTTTCATCTAAGGGAGATCTTGATAATGGACTATAGTAGCTGAATAGGGGTGCGCCCGATCTTTTATTAATTATGCGGCTTAATAACCCGTTCTAATCCTAAACTTCTGTTCGCGAAAATGGCGAAGAAAAGAGAAATTTAGCTTCGTTTTATTTTGTGTCTTGTGTTTTCATGTCCCCATTCTTTCTTCGGCCCCCATTATTTCTTCTGCTCAATTCAGTCCTCCGCTTCTTCGTTTTGTATTTAATTTGACCCATAATCTTTCCTGCATGCTTGTATTGGGCCTCGAGCTTTGGTCTCGGGCAGGCTTCAGCTATATTTTAAATAATTAATTTAACATTTTATTAATAGATAACAAATTAGATATGAAATCATGAACAATAAAATTGTTGTCAAAGTTGTTATCATGTATTAAAATAATGGGAGGGATCAATTATCCCATGGACTGGAAAAATATAATAAAGATAAATATTTTTTAAACTATAAAATTATATTTTTTAAACTAACTTTCTCTCAATGGGACAAATGATCACCCCAAAATAATAATACAAATTTAAATCGATTATTTTCTTAATAACCTTTCAATCATAGTTATAAAATCTGACCAGGGGTGAAAGGACTGGGTCACTAAGTTATTGGTTTAACAGTGGATCAACAAGTTCAAATAATGAGTTTTATATAATAATAAAATAATACAAAAATAGTATAAATTCATTAAATTGTTTATACAATAATAGTCAAAATAGAGATTAAAATTCAAAATATTATTTATAATGTCAATTTTTTCTACTCCAATTTGCATATACATTTCATTCTCTTCATCTCTCAAATTTTGTCTCTGGTGCTCACTTGTTTCGTGTTTAATTTTTTTTTTTAACTTCTAAAAAATTTTGCATTCCATATCTCCCTTGTGCACTTTAGTACAAACGACAATCTCCCATTTGACACCTGCGAAATATTGTTTAAACCGATGAATACCTCTACCCTTTATTAATGTTTTGTAATAGAGACAAATAAATCTCTTTTTATTCTTGTTATTTACATAGTCCTCTCTACAATGAGCCATGCATGATTAAATTTTCCTCTTATATAATTTTGAGATTGTACACTTGAAGAATTTGGTGTTGCATCTTGGTGTTTCTCCAATTGAATCCATAATCAAACTATACATAAAAAACATAAAAAGATAATCCATAAACCTAATAATCATTATATGAAGTATGAACCTCAAAATAATATCAAACTACTGTCATTAACTATATGAAGTATGAACCTCATATAGTTCT
Organism: Impatiens glandulifera; assembly: GCF_907164915.1. Classification (NCBI taxonomy): domain Eukaryota; kingdom Viridiplantae; phylum Streptophyta; class Magnoliopsida; order Ericales; family Balsaminaceae; genus Impatiens; species Impatiens glandulifera. The sequence continues at coordinate 25,220,393 of NC_061865.1, forward strand.
TAAGGCGGAATTTGGTGGGGTGCATATACGAAGGGATGTCTTAATTCCTCGGTTCGTGAAATTTGGGATGGAGAATGGAATGCACTTCTGAGGCATATTCCAGAATGTGTAAGGATTCTCAACTTCATACAAATGATGCACTTTAATGACACTATCGACTCACGAGTTTGGAAAGTGGAAAGAGATGGAAAGTTCAATTCTAACCTAGCTTGGAAGTCTATTCGCGAGAGGGGAAACGATGTGGGCTGGTCTCGTGTTATATGGTCCTCCAAAATCATTTTGAGACATCAATTCGTGTTGTGGTTGTTGTTTAGAAAGAGACTTTCAATTAGGAATCGTCTTAAGCATTTTATGGATATTTCGGACTCTAAATGCCTACTTTGTGATGAAAATGAAGAGACGATGAATAATTTATTTGGCGGATGTCCGTTTACAATCGAGTTATGGAGGTTGTTTACAAAAGCTATGGAGTTAACTTTTGTCCCCTCGCATTGGATTGATATCAAGGAGGTGGTCCTTTTGAAAGCTAAAGGAAATCTATTCATTCAAATATATTTAAATGTGGTTTTACTTCTATAGTTTACCATATTTGGATGGAAAGAAACTCAAGAGTCTTCACGATGATGATATGTAGTGTTGATGACGTTTGGAAGAGCATTAAGTTTGATGAAAATTATCTTGTTCGTACTTGGAGATAAAATTGGGGCATTAATTATGATGAAGTCACTCGATCTAGCAACTTCAAAGTGAGGTTATAAACTTATTATTGTTTGTTTGAAAAATTATAATTCATTTGTTTGAATGTTTTGTTTGTGTTTATTCATTTAGTTTGTAATTCTGGTTTTTTAAAATTAGAGCAATTGTTTTTTTTTCTCTAATTCATGAACTCATGTATGTTTTTTTCCCTTTATTGGGGCTTTTTAATTAAATGATATTATATCATTTTCCCAAAAAAACTATATGAAGTAAGAACCTCAAAAATAAGCCAAATTTTGACAAAATATAATGAAAATAATATAAAAGAAGTTAAAATAAAAGAAACTTAAATGGATTATGCGAGGGAGAATGTTTCAAATCAAACTATAACCTCCGATTTTTAGATAACTATGCTTATCTGGAGAAAAAACTGAATTTAATTTATGACTTATAATTAGAGTCGTCAATTTGGGTTAGGCCTGTTGGGTTGGCCCGCCCCGCCAAATAATTTAGACGGATTGGGTTGAAATATTAGCAACCCATTTGGAAGTGGTCATACACGGGCAATCCCACTCGGGTCGCGGGCCTAGGCGGGTCGGGCTTGGGTTGTCCCGTAGGTTGACAAAAAAATCTAATATGATTTATAGCCTTATATGCATATACCGCATAACCCTAGTTTTTTTTCTCTCCCAAACAGCACTGCAGCAGTCAGCGAATTATTTGTTCCTCCTTTCTTCTATTCGTTCTCGCCTTCAAGGGTTCGTGGATTCAAACTTAATATTCGGTTAAATAACAGATTCATTTTCGAAATAGACTCCTCTCAAAATTAAGATATTAATTTGAATGTTGATGAATTTGAAAGTGTTAAGCATGATGAAGGGTTATCTAAAAAGTCTAGGGAATATTATGATATTAGGATGTATTTTAAGAAAATGAAGGGTATTGATAATATTGAAAAAGTTGAATGTAATGGATGCAAAAAACAGTATAAATGTGGGGGTAAACATTACGGGACTTGTACATTGTGGCGTCATGTTAAAATTTGCAACAAATTGAAGTTTCGCGACGTAGGACAAATGATTCTTGATCAAGACTCTTGTTTGGTGTGTATTATGACTATTTGATCATGTTCTTGAACTCTTATTTTCTAGAACTATTAATGATTTTTATTTATTTTTATTTGTAGTGAGACAAACCGCGGGTTGGTCTGCCTAACTCGCAATCCATCTTAGGTTGGGTTGGGAATTTTTAGACCGCCAGGATGGTGGCCGGCCCATCGTCGACCCGTCAAACGATTGATTTTGGTGGGTAGGACCGCCCCACCATGGATTGGCCCTTTTGACCACTCTACTTACAATGTAACCTTAAATTGTTTTATTAGTCGGATAAAAACATAATTAGATAGTTCAAATAGGAGGAGGAGCTTAAGGTGGATACAATAGTTTGTCATTCTCAGTGTCTAGAACTAAAAATTTGTAATCTACGCACATGAATCTAGAAATAGGTAAATCCAATGGGAACCAAAAAATGAGAAGAGGGGAACCGAGAGTGATAAGTGAGAAAGAAAAGAAATGATTTTTTATATAAAAAAGGATAAACACGCTAGGTTAATTCGGGCTACCAGATTTCCGGTCCAACCGGCGAATTGAACGAGTTTAACTGGGATAATTGCATTTCTGACTTTTTTCATCAACCGATCTAATTTGAGGACCGGTTAATCGGGTTTGCCGGTTTGACCGACGGGCCGAGCCATATCGGGTTTCAAAACTATGCTTTAAATAGTTTAAAATTAACGGCCAAAATTATGTTAAGAGCTATAAAATATTTTTTTAATTTGGTTATATGTATAATTATTAATTAGTTGCGATTTAAATTTAAATATTATTTAATTAGTTTATGTTAAAGTAGAATTGTAAGTATTATATTTTTTTTTATTAATTTAACTGTATTAATAATACTATTTAATAACAAATTAAAATAATAACATAGTTAGATAAAAGTATACATTTATTTGTATATAATCAATTAATATTTTAAAAGATAATATAAAATATAAAAGTCTCATTAAATAATGATAATATATTATTAAAAAAATGAAAATAATAATGATAAAAAAAAGTTAAATAAAAAAAAGTTAATATTATCACTTTAATTGAAATAATTAAAGAATATTTATTTTTTTATCTTTATATTATATTCTTATATTTTATATAAACATAAGGTGAGAGACAAGTTTTTTTTATTTTTTTTTGAAAAAAAATGTGAAACGGATTAAGTACGTAGCCCATGGACCGCTACATGGACTTTATTCAAAATCTTAGGGTTAATATCCACCTCTTATTGTCGTTAGGCTAGAAGAGGGAATAAGTGACAATTTATTTTGGTCGTACTTAGATAAAAAAAAATCTATATATATTTTTTTTTGTTCATTATTCAAATATAAATTGATGTAATATTTTGGTTAAGTATAATATTTTAATTTTTATAATAAGAATAATACTTTTAATATATAATAGAACGTTTGATGCCTAATAATTGTAAATTGAAAAAATAATTTGACTTTGTATGATTGGTTTGATCAGCTTGTTTTACTTAGTTATTAAACTAAAACATGATCTTATATAAAATTCAAGACATGTTTGAATCTTTTCTATTGAAATTTTAAATTTTATAAATTTGTTATACTATTTAGCCTTCAATTTTTTTTATTGTTTACAAATTAATATTTTATATGTAACTACTTGTTTGAATAAGAATTAATTATTTATCCAAAAAAACTTTGTATATTTTATATTCTATAATTTTTACCATATCAATACTATATAGACCCTTCATATTAGGGGTAAGTAATCGTCCTCATGAGTCAACTTTGACTCGTTCATAATTTTCTGTACCGACCCTTAACTAGTTTAGTTGACAATTAGATAAGAAAAGACCGACAAATTAATTGACCAACGGACAATTTATATACATATTTGAATATAATTTTTTTTATTATATCTCTTTCTACCATAATAGTAACGATAAAAATGATCTTTTTTTGTGTTAAGGGTGTGAATTTTAAAAAGCATATATTTAATTTTTTTTTTAAACTTATTGAATTATTTATATTCTAACAAATTTTCTTTTAAATTAAATCGTCGTTTTATTACATAATTTATAAGAATTTTAATTACAAAAATATTTCTAAATTAATTTTTTCCATTTGTTAGTTTATTATATTATATATATATATATATATATATATTTGTTGATTCTTCGACTATCAAAATCGACATTCAAAATCTGATAAACCAACTAAACCAATCTTATAATCGTCAACAAACGGATAAAAAAATTAAAAAAACCAACACTAACTGTTGGAATGAATTTTTTGAGAAATAAACGACTAAATCAAACCTCTTCCCCACCCTAATTCATGCCATATAAATTGTTAATATAAAGGATTTTTAATAGAAATCAAACTTCTCTAATATATGTCAATTGAGAGGTAATTAATAATTTTATTTTAAACATATTTCATTTATTTTATTATTTCATTTTATTAATTTGAAAAATGTCCCCTCCACAATATTTAAAGTGAAAATCGAATCCATTAGTCAATTAAATCTATAACATTTTAAGCACCTACTTTGACAATTTGAGTTATCCTAATGGGTTAACTATGCAAATTAACAACCCAAAACAAGCCTTTAATAAAAGGCAATCAAATAAAAAGATCTAGATCTTTCGTATATGCTATATCATATGTAGCTTGCTTGAACAATTTTCTTTGCCAAGTACTTACCCAAGAAATCAAATCCATGGAAATAGAGAGCTTCAATCTCTGCTCTTTGACCCCTCTCAACCATCATTTCAACTTCTTCTCTATACTTCTCCTACAATTAGTTAACTAACTTCTCATCAATAACCTGTTTATACTAAGCCCGACAAACTAAAATTTGGCCTTCAATTTTAAACCTGTAAAATCCCCAAGGACAACAAGTTTTTCGCTATTTGAAGGTCCCGTGGTTTGAGAGGAATGAAAGATTGTTCCGGTATGAGTTCCAAATCATCTCTTCGAATTCCTAGCCATTTAACATTGCAAGCTGCCATAAAGATAGTTAGTCCAATTTTATTCAACTTTAAACATCAAAAGAACTAAAGAAAGCACCATATTTATATGCCTCCAGTCCCATTCCAATGCTTCCATATTTGAATGTACATAAAACTGCCACTCCTGCTGGATTCCTTGAATATCAACATACAAATATAAATCTATGGAATTTATGTGACAACAAACTCAGTATTATATAATGTCCTACCAGTCAACAAGGCCAAGAATAGGCAACTCTGGATAAGCACGGCTCAAACGGTGCAGGAAGAATCTATATTTGACAATAAAAACTATAAATTTACACAAACTTATAAAACGGTAGAAAATACAGTAAATAATGGCATAAAATATATTTAGTTAAATTTGGTCAACAATACTTTTACTCGGAGTAGCCCATTCTATAGATTTTAATAGAACAATTATCTAAATAACTCAATGTTAGTACTGAAAAAATTGTGTCCTTTAATTTAATGTGTAATGACTAAACTTGGATAGGACAAATTAACAGATATAATTTAATCCGATTATTTTAGGAGTCGTAGTGCTTTGCTAGAAGCCAACTACGATTAATGGGTTAAACCTATAATTATTATAATCGGGTCCTATAAGGTCATACACTTAGAGTTCACCGACTAGATAAACGAGAAAGATGGTTAATTATTAATACATATTAGATATTATTAATAATAAGAAATATTATTTATTTGTGAAATAAAATAATATATAATTAATACATGTTAGATATTATTAATAATAAGAAATATTATTTATTTGTGAAATAAAATAATATATAATTAATGGTTAATTATGAAGTTAAGATTGTGAAATAAAATAATATATAATTAATACATATTAGATATTATTAATTATAATAAATATGATTTATTTGTGATATAAAATAATATATAATTAATGGTTAATTATGGAATTTTATTTAATACAAAATGATTCACTTATTTGCAAGAAAACGGTAGTGAATAGAGAGAGAATTGTTCCTCTTTTAAAAACGGCTTTTGCTATATTACGGTGAGAACTCCAAGAGGAAGAAATCATCTTTTAATCTAGCAACTGGATTGCTTCCCCTTTGTCTTTTTCGTCCTAGCAGTCGAAAGTAAAGAGATCTAGTCGGGCTCGTGTGGACCAAGTAGAGGAGCAACACGTGGGGCTCTCGACTATTCATTACTACCAGATCTGATCTGGTTCACGCAATAAAGGTATATTTCTATAAACTATATATCATGATTCTATCAATTATGCATGATCATATGATTAGATGTTTAGATTAGATCTATAAATTATTCCGCTGCGAACATCTAATTAACCAACAGTGGTATAAGAGTGCAATGTTGCATATATTGAAAGGATCAATAAATTAACTGTTAATTTTGATGCGGATCTATAACGATGATATAATTTTACATAGATTAATATGTAAAACTATCTTTAAGAAAATAAAATAAATATTTATTTTAATTGGATTATATAAATATTTGGATCAAATAAATATGATATATTTGTTTTCTAAAAGTTAGGAAATCACACTTATTAAAGATTAATATTTTTCTAGTATGGCCCAGAAATACGATCTGAGCATCGTTATGTTTTCTTATAACACGATCTACGTATCGTTATGTATTTTGTAATTTATTTTGATAATTAGATTATTATAAATAATTATGTAATACAAATAAGAACCATGAAGTTCAAGGATGGAGATCCATGAAGGGTGCAAGCATGGAGACCAAAGAAGTTTAGTTCTTTATATATATATTTTTTTGCATCTTAGGGGCCATACTAGGATCACAATTTTCATTGCATTGCTTTTATTTATAATAATTTTCACTAATAAATAAAAGTCAATCAAAACTTAAGTTCTAAAGAAAATTGGGGCAATGCCTTTCCGTGTCATGACCCATGAAGTTTATGGTTTTGGTTGGATAGGTTTCGCAAAAGCGAGGGTGTCTTACCACAACCTTAGGCTACTGAGGATGAATCTATACGGGAATTCATAAACCTTGATACGGTTGTACCCAACAAGAGACCAAAAGGAAAAATTTTGGATCTTGAGGCATGGGGATGAATCCTACATTGGATGTGGATCATCAACCAAGAATTATAAGAAGTTATAATTAGTAATTATTACTTACCTTGAACACACAAGACCTAAGTCAGTGAAAAGTACGTTGGGGATTTTCTGTAATGGGATCTTGGAATCATTTTATTCATAAGGGACTATGAAAACTTGAATAAAATGTGCATTCACTTATTTTAAATTGTTCAATTATAAGTATTTTGCAAATTTCAAAACATAAACTAATTTGTATGTCATTTATATTCTGTAGAATATGTCGAACGATAATTTGAAATTCTCTCTGCGCTCAATTGTTGAGAAAAACAAGCTCAATGAAACGAACTTCCTTGATTGGGAAAGGAATCTGAGAATTATTCTCAGGTCTGAGGGACGTGAGGACGTCCTAACTACCCCTATCCCTACTGTGACCGGAACCTCATCAGATGAGGAGAAGGCAACATCAACTCGGGTGAAAACTGAAGCATTACTTGTTACTTGCCTCAATTGTTGAGAAAAACAAGCTCAATGAAACGAACTTCATTGATTGGGAAAGGAATCTGAGAATTATTCTCAGGTCTGAGGGACATGAGGACGTCCTAACTACCCCTATCCCTACTGTGACCGGAACCTCATCAGATGAGGAGAAGGCAACATCAACTCGGGTGAAAACTGAAGCATTACCTGTTACTTGCCTCATGCTAGCTGCAATGGAGCCTGAATTGCAAAAGAGGTTTTTGCATTCTGATTCTTATACTATCATAACTGACCTGAAAACGCTGTTTCAGGATCAGGAAAGGATAGAGCGATATGAGACTCACAAGGCTATACTTGATAGCAAGCTTGTGAAGGGAAAACCAGTGAGTCCTCATGTGATTAGCCTGACTGGGCTTTTCAAGAGGATGGAAAATTTGGGGACCCCATATGACCAAGAGTTGGCCACTGATATTGTTCTTAGATCCTTACATGATGGTTTTGCACCATTTAGAATGCAATACCATATGAATGGTCTAAAGCATGATCTGAATGAGCTCCATAACATGCTGAAGGCAATATTATTGATGACAAGAAGAAGGAAGTTCTAAATGTCAACAATGGGAAGGGGTTTAAGAAGGTGGCTAAGAAAAAGAACAATAACCAAGGGAAAGGCAAGCAAGTTGCCAAACCCAAGGGTGGTGAGAAGCCAAAGATGGCTGCTGATCATGATTGTTTTTACTGCAAGGCCAAGGGACACTGGAAAAGAAATTGTCCCAAATACCTAGAAGACAAGAAGAACGGCACTGTGAGTTCCACTTCAGGTATTTATGTTATTGAGATTATGACAACTGATGTTCTCACATTAAATAATGGTCCTATTTGGGTATTAGATACTGCATGTGGTGCTCACATTATTTCATATGTGCAGGGACTTAGAAATAAAAGACAAGTGAAGAAAGGAGAGATAGACCTACGCGTTGGAAATGGAGCAAGTGTTGCTGCACTTACCGTAGGAGATTTAAGTATATCTTTACCTTCTGGTTTAATATTAGAACTGAATAATTGTTATTATGTTCCTTGCATTACTAAGAACCTTGTTTCGATTGCTGTATTACATTCTGAAGGTTTTGAATTTAGCATTAAAAATGGAAATATTTTTGTTTTTAAGAATGATATTTTTCTATGTGACTGCTCCAATGAGTAATGGACTCTTTGTATTGGATCTCAAATCAGAATTGTATAACATAAATAAAAAAGGCAAAAATTAAATAGTTTGAGTGAGGCCTGCCTATGGCATTGTCGATTGGGTCACATTAGTGCGAATCGCATGAAGAAGATCCACAAAGATGGGCTTCTAAAAGACATGGATTTTGAATCCATTTATACATGTGAATCATGTCTGATGGGCAAGATGACACAGTCACCTTTCAAAGGAATGTTTGAAATGGCTACTGAACTACTGGGCGTAATACATACTGATGTATGTGGTCCAATGTGCACAGAAGCTAGAGGTGGCTATAGATACTTCATCACATTTACTGATGACATGAGTAGATATGGGTATATTTACCTTATGTCACATAAATCAGAGTCCTTTGAAAAGTTCAAGGAATTTCAAAACGAAATAGAGACTCAAAGTGGTAAGAAAATAAAAGCACTTCGATCTGATTATGATGGTGAGTACTTGAGCCACGAATTTGATCATCATTTGAAAAACTGTGGGATAGTCACACAGTTGTCTTCCCCAGGAACACCTCAGCTAAATGGTGTGTCTGAAAAGAGAAACAGGACTTTGTTAGACATGGTCCGATCAATGATGAGTTTTGTTAATCTTCCGGTATCCTTCTGGGGATATGCCCTCACTACCGCTGTACTTACACTAAATAAGACTCCGTCAAGAACTGTAAACAAAACTCCATATGAGATATGGACTGGAAAGGTTCCAAAGTTGTCTTTTCTGAAAATATGGGGATGTGAAGCTTATGTAAAGCGTTTACAAATAGAGAAGCTTGCCCCAAAACCAGATAAATGTTTTTTTTTATAAGGTATCCAAAAGGAAGTTTTGGATATTACTTCTACAATCCAACTCAGCAAAAGGTGTTTGTTGCAAGGGATAATGTCTTTTTGGAAAGAGAGTTCCTTTCCAACAAGTCAAGTGGGAGAAATGTTCATCTTGAAACAGTTCAAGATAATGAAGAGCAACAAACTCAATAACAAAATGACATGGATGATGTCGATGCAGAGATGATTACTTTTGAAAGCTTAGAGCCTTAGAACATCCAAGAACAAGAACAAGAGGATCTACAAACAGTTGTAGATCATGTTCCGGATTTAGTTGTTGAACAAGTTGAACCCACTCGTAGATCGGAAAGGCCAAGGGTACAACCAAGACTTTATGATGATTTCATCTTAAATGTAAGCCTTGATGTTCTTATGCTAGAACATAGTGAGCCTTCGACTTATAAGCAAGCAGTGACGGGTCCAAACTCCAATAAATGGCTTGACGCCATGAGGTCTGAAATAGATTCGATGTTTGAAAATCAAGTATGGGACTTGATAGATTTGCCAGACGGGGTAAAACCCATAGGAAGAAAATGGATTTTCAAACTCAAAAATGACAAGGATGGAAATGCATCTGTTTACAAGGCAAGACTAGTTGCCAAAGGTTTTAGACAAAGTCATGGTATAGTCTATGACGAGACATTTTCATAGTCTATACTTGATTAGATCCATTAGGATAATCCTAGCTATTGCTGCATATTATGACTATGAGATATGGCAAATGGATGTCAAAACCGCTTTTCTAAATGGTTATTTGGAAGAGGATGTGTACATGACACAACCTGAAGGTTTTGAAGATACAAATCATGCTGGGAAGGTATGCAAGCTTAAGAAGTCCATTTATGGACTTAAGCAAGCATCCAGGAGTTGGAACTTTCGATTTGATGAAAAGATCAAAGAGTTTGAATTCATTAGATGCGAAGAGGATCCTTGTGTTTACAAGAAGTTTAGTGGGAGTAAGGAAGCCTTCTTAGTCTTATATGTGGATGACATACTACTTATTGGGAATGACATTCCGATGCTAGAGTCCGTAAAAGAATGGCTGAAGAAATGTTTCTCAATGAAAGACTTTGGAAAGGCCGAGTACATACTTGGAATTAAGATCTATAGAGATAAATCTAAGAGGCTTCTTGGATTAAGTCAAGGAACTTATATTGATAAGATTCTTAATAGATTCAAGATGCAAGATTCCAAGAAGGGATTTTTACCCATTCAACAAGGTGTATATCTCAGCAAGACGCAGTGTCCGAAAACACCTGCTGAGCTTGAGAAGATGAACAAAATCACATATGCTTCTGCTATAGGATCTATCGTGTATGCCATGGTATGTACACGTCTAGATGTTGCATATGCTTTGAGCATGTGTAGCAGATACCAATCAAGTCCTGGAGAAGCACACTGGAGTCCAGCTAAGAATATCCTGAAGTACTTAAGAAGAACAAAGGATGATTTCTTAGTATACGGGGGAGATGAAAAATTGATCGTACAAGGCTATACTGATGCAAGCTTTCAGACTCACCGAGATGGCTTTGAGTCTCAATCAGGTTATGTCTTTATCCTTAACAGAGGAGCTGTGAGTTGGAAGAGCTCCAAGCAAGGTACTATAGAAGATTCTACAACAGAGGCTGAGTACATTGTTGCTAGTGAAGCAGCATAGGAGACCGTTTGAATGAGGAAGTTCCTAGATGAACTCATTGTTGTTCCTAGTATTTCAATGCCTATCGACATCAATTGTGACAACAATGGTGCCATAGCTCAGGAAAAGAACCGAGTTCGAGCTCCAAATCCAGACACGTTATGAGAAAGTATCACCTTATTCGACACATCATCACTATGGGTGATATTAGGATGTGTAAAGTGCATACTAATGACAACATTGCAGATCCATTAACCAAACATATGTCTGGGCCCAAGCATGAGAGTCACACTAGGGCTAAGGGTCTCAAGCACATTGGAGAATGGCTTTGAGTTTTCTTTTGTAATACATTATGTATTTATGAATGTTAGACACCAGTTTTATGTTTGACTTGATGATTTTATGATATATGATATTTCATCCTTATTTATATTATTTTTATCGATATTGAATAATATGTCCAAATAATTCATTATTAACAAATGGGATCACCTTAAGTGTTCTGGTGAATGAAACCCCATTAAGTGAAATGAAGTTTTGAATTATTAAAAGTCTATAGTTTGAAATCATCAAATGGACATAGATGATTTTATAAGTTACTATATTGTAAGCTGACTGATAGCGTCAGGTTTCATGGGCTATAAGGACATGGAGATGTCTAGTCAATTACATATATGTGTATGGATGATACATGTAAGACTGACCCACCTTAAGACTCTCCAAAAGAAATTGTAGAGTTTTAAGTTAAACCATGTTTAGTAGATTCCTCAGACATGAGTATGTTGTGGCCTCACTTGATGATTGGTATTTCTTTGACACTGTTAAACGCTTTTCGTAAAAGAGAGTTATAAAGGCAGTAGTTGGGATTGCTAAAAATTGAGTGGGAGCCATAATCATACAAGAATGGATAAGTCCTCCTAATTCATGTATACTGTGATACATTGAACAGGAATGGTGTCTCGGCCACTTGAAAAGCGAGAACTGAAAATGCATGGCCATGCTCGGATGGATTAATATGAATCATCCGTTTAATTGACAGTTCAAACTCAGAGTTCAAGAAACATATTTGATAGAAATGTATGAATGTTATCATATCATCAAATAAGACATTAAGAGACAAAGGTATCTTATATTGCACACTTGTTTAAGGACAAGTGGGAGATTGAAGGAATTGTGTCCTTTAATTTAATGTGCAATGACTAAACTTGGATAGGACAAATTAACAGATATAATTTAATCCGATTATTTTAGGAGTCGTAGTGCTTTGCTAGAAGCCAACTACGATTAATGGGGTTAAACCTATAACTATTGTAATCGGGTCCTATGAGGTCACACACTTAGAGTTGACCGACTAGATAAACGAGAAAGATGGTTAATTATTAATACATATTAGATATTATTAATAATAAGAAATATTATTTATTTGTGAAATAAAATAATATATGATTAATACATATTAGATATTATTAATAATAAGAAATATTATTTATTTGTGAAATAAAATAATATATAATTAATGGTTAATTATGGAATTTTATTTAATACAAAAGGATTCACTTATTTGTAAGAAAACGGCAGTGAATAGAGAGAGAATTGTTCCTCTTTTAAAAACGGCTTTTGCTATATTACGGTGAGAACTCCAAGAGGAAGACATCATCTTTTAATCTAGCAATTGGATTGCTTCCCCTTTGTCTTTTTCGTCCTAGCAGTCGAAAGTATAGAGATCTAGTCGGGCTCGTGTGGACCAAGTAGAGGAGCAACACGTGTGGCTCTCGACTATTCATTACTACCAGATCTGATCCGGTTCACGCATCAAAGGTATATTTCTATAAATAATATATCATGATTCTATCAATTATGCATGATCATATGATTAGATATTTAGATTAGATCTATAAATTATTCCGCTGCGAACATCTAATTAACCAACAAGTACATCCACAAATACCAAGTTAAAAAGAAAATACACAAGTCATAATAAATCAACCATATCTTCACTTTCGCTCAAGCCCTTCTAAAATCATTTCCTTAAAGCAGGAATTAACACAGCCCAATTGATAAAAGAATTTAATGAAAAAAAATAACCTATGTGCCCCCAAACGATATCAAATTATGCAAATTTACATTCATATAAAGGAAAAAATCAAATCATTTACCATTAACTTATTTCATTTTGAAGCAAAATAATCTCATTTTTGTTCATAAAGTTATCACTTCTGTCTCATTTTTTCCTGTAATATTTTGTCTTGAATCGCACTGTTATTTTATGTCCTTTAATCATCAATGTGTTAGTGCAAGTTGAATAAAGTATTATTCAATGATCAAATTGCATATAGAAGAACTAACAGCATACATATTCAGCTAATTTGAACTCAACTGAAATATATAATATTTCTCTTTAATCAGCATAAGGTAAAATCAACTCTAAGTATGAAATACAATCCATGGGATATTATTACTATTACCTTGTAGCAATGTCTGGGTAGCCTTTGCCTGTGATGAGGATGCTTGGTATCTGATTAAAAACACAGTCTTCAACTAGCCTCTGGAATATGGCGTGCTAAGGATTCCATTGAACTGTGGGGGATTACTATATATATATATATAACAAACCATTTTGAGTACATAAAAAATGAAATATGGAATCAATATGTTTGTTTACTTACCTTCTCCACCACAATGATGTATCGAGCATCGGTTTTTGCAACCAATTTCTCTAACAAAGCCAAGTCTCCTGTAATAGCATAACCTGATGATCCACATGCAGCACATTCCACAACCTCTTGATTTGGCTCCTAGTTGCAGAAAGATAGTAAAACATTCAGTTGAACAATTATGAGTATCTAAGTTCGTAGTAATGGAATGAATGCCTGAAGAGATAGACGCCCAGAAACTGCCCCTCTGGAAGATGCCATGATTCCAAGACTGTAACGGCTACATTGGAGCAATGACACCAAATCTGTTTAGCTTTTTAACTTTAGTATGCCTCAACCAACACCATTATCGTGAAAGCATATCCGTATGAATGCATATATATCATTGGTTACCTCGGCAGGAGGAAGTATATCGGCATAACTAAGTTGCTCATCATAGAAGAACGTGAGGGAAGAAGAAGAAGAAGTAGAGAGATCTTCCATTTTATTTTTGTTAGATAGAAATGAAGAAAATTTGATTTATTTACATCCAAATAATTTGTTCTTATAACATATATTTTTGTTGTCACAATTAAAATTTTATCATTATTAAAAAACTTATTTTAAATTTACAATAATTTTTTTTGAATAATCGTGCTTCAATTATTTGGTACCATTTGTGTATAATCTTAGATGTTTCCATGTTGAGTAAAATTATCATAATAATATAGCACATAACTAAAAATTAAATGGAGAAAACTAAACAATATAAACAAAATATTCAAAAAATTAACCAAAATATAAAACCACTCTGTCCAAAAGAAATCCCTCATAAGAAATAGATGAATATTTTTGTAACTCAGTCTCATGGTTCAAAATGGAGATAAAAGAACCATACACGACGAATCACTAGTTTGTATGAACTCTTCGACTTTACGAGTTGATTTATCAAGGAAAATTAAGTCTGAGAAGTAAATGAAAGTTTAATTAAAAAAAAAATATTAATTATTCGTAAAGGTTAAAATTGTTCAACCAAACTTCAATCTGATTTCCATTTTTCTATTGAGAGGGTGAAAGATTTGAGAGTATGATTTGATTAAAGAATTTTCGCAATGAATATGAAAGGATGAATTTGACATTTAATTACTTGCTTTAGGCTCTGGACCTTTCGGTACTTGTTTTAAGTTTTGTCCTTTTCATTACCTAATTATAGAAGTGCTCGTGACGAAAATCTTTATTGTTAATATATATATATATATATAAATAATTTTTTGTTGTTATAAATGCACTTATCTTCATAATTTTTATATTTATATATAATATTATCACTTGGTCTCTATTTCGATTATTTTTCCTGATCGATTATTTGACTCAAAATAATTTTTTAGCTATGAACAAGAAGCTAACATTTCTTATCTATTCTAAAACATATTTCTTAAATTTAATGTGTCGGTTCCACAATTTTTATATGATCATCAACCTTGGGTTGCGAGGTTTGAGGCCTATAAAGCTTATGGAGGTCTTTCTTTGAATTCTAAAGAGTTCTTCATATATATATAGTAGATATGTGTAAAATTGAATACTTGGAGGATTTGTAATATTGAGGAGGTATATGAAGAAATTTTGCTTTATGTTCAGGAAATTGTGTACCCTCATTGGTAGAGGAAATTGTGTACCCTCATTGGTGAAGAACACTGGATGGCTAGTATTTGGAAAAAATTTCACAAATCAAAAAATTGGATATGGAGATATTTTGCATGAGAAAATGACTCTAGCATTTTGGTGGCTACCTCTACAGTTTTTTATTTTGCATAACTTTTTATGTAGAGCGTTATAATTTAATATCTATTTTATATATAATGAAATTAATATATATATATATATATATATATATATATATTTTAAGTGTATGTTCTTGTAACTATTGTTAAACTTTTTTAACATTTTAGATCTGTTTTCCATAATTTAATAGTATGTTTTTTTCCCTTTTATGGGGTTAATTTTTGTTAAATTTTTATTTTTATTTTTATTTTGGGAATGTGTTCATTTTTTCCTTTGGTTTATAATGATCATATATGTTTATACAAAATTTTTGTAGGTCTAATATTTGAAGATATGTTTATCAACAAATTCTTTGTAGATCCAATATTTGAAGATACGTTTATAAAATAAATGGACTTCTCTAATAGTTATTCTCTAGCCGTTATTTGTCTAGTTAGTGATCATATTTTTTTATAAATACATAAACATAACAAATTCAAGATTATTTTTACAATTATTTCGATATATATATAATGTTTTATAAATGTTAATATTACATATATATTTATTTATTTATATTATATTATATATATATAAATTATTTATAAATATTTCATATATATATATATATTATATATTTTCTCTTCATATAATATTCTCTTTTATTAAATTAAATATTCTATAAAAACTTCGTTTATATTTTTCCCGTACAATGAAGGATTTCCTACTAATTTATTTATTAAAACTAATTAATAAAGAAAATATAATAAAATAAATTTAACCTAACAATTAAATATTTCAAACAAATTATTTCTCAAGACGATTCTCTTTATTACATCAACTCGAGTGTAATTCCGTTGTGATTTTAGAGCCAAGGGTTTGGGGATGACGATTGGCAGTGCTAAGCTATGTTCGAGCCTCCTTTATATCATCCGTGGAAATTCTCCACATCTTTTCAATGCCCAATCTTTTTTAGCAGCTTTTAGTTTTGTTAATGATAAAAATGTGAAAATCATGTTGTGGCATTATAGATTAGGTTATTTCTGTTAGACATATTAGTTTTATTATCTTTATTAGCACTTAAAGTTATTTTAGTCTATTAGCACTTAAGGGTATTTCAGTCTATTGTAATAACTAACTATATAATCTTTAATTACATTAAGTTTATTTTATGCTTTCTAATAAGAAACCCTAGCCTTTCTCTCTTTATTTTATCATGGTATTAGAGTCTCCATTTATGGATTCTCTTTGTTCAACCTAAATCATTCAATCTACATCTTTCGATTTAAATCTGGTGTTTGAGTCTGCAATCGTCAATGGTATTTTTGTTTTCGCATCCTTTTACTCTAGCTGATTTAGTTTGGAAATTTATATATGTGCCACGTCGTGCCGGATCGTGCCGCATCGTGTCACGTCTTGCCATATTCGTGTTATTGTATTTGTATTGTCGTTTTTGGTATTTGTATTCGTGCTACGTCGTGCCGCTACGTGTCGTATTGTGCTATTTCGTGCCATATTTGTGCTGTTGTATTTGGGTTGTTGTTGGAGATTTGTATTCGTGTCGTGTCGTGTTGTGTCGTGTAATATTTGTTGTTGTTGATTTCGGGTTGGTTAAACCAGGTCCTTACATAGTTTTGCCAATATTTGTGCTATTGTATTTGGGTTGTCATTGGAGATTTGTACTCGTCTGATATTGGTAATACAATTACTTCTCTAACCATGAATCTATATATGTTTGAGAAGTTTAAGCAGTTTAAGCAGTTCATTGTCTCACAGCAACATGCCATGTCTCCCTCATTTCATAAAGGTTTGTCATCATCTGATAATTCTGGTAAATCATCTCCCTTATGGATATTATTTTCAGGCACATCTAATCATATGTCTACTAATATTAACTCATTTGTGTCAGTCAATTTTGTTCCATCATCTTCCGTCATGACTGTTGATGGTACTCCAATGTCATTGGAAGGTATTGGTTTTGTACATACATCTTGTTTTTCTCTCCCAAATGTCTACCATATTCCCCGTTTTCTTTAAACCTTATATATGTTAGTCAAGTGTGTGATTCTGGTCTCACAGTTTTGTTTACTTCTTTTAATTGTTGTGTTAAGGACCCACAGTCACAAAAGGTGATTGAGACAGGCCATAGGATATAAGGACTATATGTTTTAGATGAACTCTAAGTATCAGATGTTGCTGCCACCAGCATTGACTTGTGATCATTTCGTGATTAAATGTTTTAGGTGTGATTTGAGAGTTGAATACATTTCTAATGATTTCTCTCAGTTACTTGCCTTTTGCTTGTGATGGTACAATTCACCAAAGCTCATGTACTGACACTCCTCAACAAAATGGTGTGGCTGAAAGAAAACATCGTCATCTTGTTGAAACAACTCGTTCTTTTATGTTATCAGTCGAGATTCTTAGTGTGTTTTGGGGGGAAGCAGTTCTTGCCACTCATGTAATCAATAAAATCCCAATATCTCATAATTAACGTTTGTCCCCTTTTGAAAAGTTATATGGTTATTCACCTGATTATTCCTCGTTTCGTGTTTTCGGTTGTATTTGTTTTGTCTTTCGATCACATATTGAACATAATAAGTTGTCTCCTCGGGCTGCCTTATTTGTCTTTCTGGGTTATGATGTTGGTCAAAAGGGGTATCATTTTTTTTATCCAGTTAGTGAAAAATTATATGTTTCGCGTCATGTTGTGTTTTTAGAGAACATTTCATTCTTCTCTATTCCTGCTAGTTCAAATCATATGACTCAAGCAGATCTAATTCGTATTGATCCCTTTGACAATGAGCCCGATGAATATATATCTAATATTTTATTTCACGATACTTTGGTTCACGATAGATCCACCTCCCATGTCCCTGCTTCTACGAGCACTCAAATTCCGGATGAAATTGCGGATCATCTTCCTAGTCTATATGATACTTTGGTTCACGATACATCCACCTCCCATGTCCCTGCTCCTACGACCACTCAATTACTGGATGAGATTGCGGATCCTCCTCCTTGTCACTCCACTCACGTTCGTAAGTCTATTAAACTTCCCAATTTTAAGTACTCCTCTTATTCTACTTCATTTTCTTCTTTTGTCACTTATGTTCATCAATTTTCCGAGCATTCATCCTATAAGGAGACAGTTCGTGATCCCCTTTGGTAGACTACTATGGCTGCAGAACTTACTACTTTACATCAGACTCATACATGGGATTTGTCTTCACTACCATTTGGAAACACATGCCATTGGCTCTCGTTGGCTCTATAAGATTAAAACAAAATCAGATGGTTCCATTGAGAGATACAAGGCTCCACTTGTTGCTAAAGGATATTCTAAAAATATGGCATGGATAATGAGGAAACATTTGCTCATGTTGCGAAAATGACAACTGTTCGCACTTTGATTGTTGTTGCTTCGGTTTGCCAATGGAAAATTGATCAAATGGATGTGAAGAATACTTTCTTAAATGGTGACCTTCATGAAGAGGTTTATATGATACCTCCCCGGGTGTTCCTCATCAACTTGATGAGGTTTAAAAGCTTCAAAAAGCTTTTTATGGTCTCAAACAAGCACCATATGTCTGGTTTGAAAAATTCTCTATGGTGATCACTTCACTTGGTTTTCTTCCTAGTCACCATGATTCGGCTTTATTTGTCAAGCGTACAACATCAGGATGTGTTGGGTCAAATTATTTTGACTAAGGGTCAAAGTATTTTGACTAATGGAATTTTGATGATGTGTTGGTATAAAACTAAAACTAAGCCGTCTAATCGTTTTTGGTGCAGGTGTATCGAAAAGATGTTATATTAGACTAAGTCTGAATGAAGTTCATTAGACTGATTGGCCATTAGATGCATTGAGTTAGACGTGCAGTCTAATAGATACGTAGTTAGACGTGCAGTCTAACGGATACGTAGTTAGACGTGCAGTCTAACAGATACGTAGTTAGACGTGCAATCTAACGGATACGTAGTTAGACGTGCAGTCTAACAGACGTAGTTAGACGTGCAGTCTAACAGACGTAGTTAAACGTGTAGTCTAATAGACGTAGTTAGACGTGTAGTCTAACAGATGAGAGTTAGACGTGCAGTCTAACTCCTTCAGATTAGTCTGAAGGGAACCGTAGTTAGACGTGCCGTCTAATAGATCAAAGTTAGACGTGTAGTCTAACTCCTTTAGATTAGTCGGAAGGGAGACGTAATTAGACGTGTCGTCTAATCCCATTAGACCAGGTGGTCTAATA
This sequence comes from Impatiens glandulifera, assembly GCF_907164915.1. Taxonomy (NCBI): domain Eukaryota; kingdom Viridiplantae; phylum Streptophyta; class Magnoliopsida; order Ericales; family Balsaminaceae; genus Impatiens; species Impatiens glandulifera. The sequence continues at coordinate 25,240,074 of NC_061865.1, forward strand.
GATCTTGCTATTAGACGTGGGAATCTTAATTTCATTAGACTAGTAAGTCTAATTGAAAAACGTCTAATGCCATGCTTAAGTAGTTGCTTGAAGCTAACATCCGTCTACCCACGATCAACTAGTTGTATGCTACTCCTGCTCCACTTTCTAGTGCAGATCAGTACGACAGCCAGTTGCAACCAATTATCTAATGTCACGTAAGCAAATATTCTTCCCACTACTTGATTCTTGCAGGAATATCCTAGAAGAATATTTGGCGCACTACCAGATTGGTACGGCCACGATCCTGGTGCTTAGAGTCTACTATACATGTGTACTATGGAGGCGTTCCAATGGATGTTTGCCACATGTCATTATAGAAGATTCGACCGTTGGAACCTACTCTCTATTTAAAGATTCTCAAGGACAATAGACAAACTGCCAGATTTTGAGTGAACAAGCCTGAATCAGAGAAATATCGATCTATCAGTCGCTGAACATTAAACTTACTCACAAATTGATTTCTTGCTTTACTGTGTGTTTATCAAGAAAAAAATAGAATCAAAGTATTGTCTAGCTGAGTGATATTCTTCAATATACTGTAAGTTGAACAGAGTCTGTTCTGTTCAACAGTGAGCTAGTAGTGCAACTGTATTTGATTCTAATAAAATATAGTGAATCCTTCCGGTGGTTGGAAGAAGGGGTGACATAGGAGATTTTTGCTCTGAACATCCATAAAAAAACTGCTGTGTCATTTAAATTTTGTCATCTTCTCATTCTTTGGTTCTTAGCTTCAAACCTGAGCAATCGTTTCCGTACTTGAATCTTTCAAGAGTTTGCAAGGGTTTGTGTGGAATAGAAAGCGATATAAATCCCTAACATGATTTTTATCAAATCGTTTGTCTGAACCCGTCATCAATAGCCAGACCCCCGTCTATATCGATTACGTAGATCCTATCAGGACACATTCTTTTATCCTTGTATGTTGATGATATGATTATTACAGGTGATGATCATGATGGTATTGAATCATTGAAGTCTGAGTTAGCACACTCATTCACTATGAAAGCTGTGGGCATGCTACGTTATTTTTTAGGAATTGAGGTAGCTTATTCCTCAAAAGGTTATTTCTTATCTTAATCTAAGTACATTGCTGATTTCTTTGATAGTCCTCGACTAACTGACAATCGAATTGTTGATACACTCCTTGAGACCAATGCTAGATACTCTCCGTCCGATGGCACTCCTTTGGAGGATTATGGTCTTTATTGTACCATTGTTGGCAACTTGGTTTATCTTACTGTAACTCGCCCAGACATTGCGCATGCAGTTCATGTGGTTAGTCAGTTTGTCATTTCCCGTACTATAGTTCATTGGGCTGTTGTTCTTTGTATTCTCAAGTATCTTTGGGGCACTCAATTTCATAGTCTCATGTTTCCTTACACGTCTTCATTAGAGTTTTGTGCCTACTCTGATGTGGATTGGGCTGGTGATCCTACGAACCGCAAGTCGACCACTAGATATTGTATTTTTCTCGGTGATTCGCTTATTTCATGGAAGAGCAAAAACAAGATGTCATCTCTCGGTCTTCTATAGAAGATGAGTATCGTGCCGTCGCCTCGATTACTTATGAAATTGTTTAGTTACGTAGATTACTTACTGATATGGATATTTCTTTTTCTCATCCTATTCCGCTACATTGTGAAAATCAAAGTGCTATCCAGATTGTACGGAATTCTGTCTTTCATGAGCGAACCAAACATATCGAGATTGATTGTCATGTCACTCGTCATCATATACAGACTCACACCATCACTTTGCCATTCGTTCCTTCCTCCTTGCAGATGCTGATATATTTACAAAAGCGCATTCGACTTCGCGCTTTCGTTTTCTGACTATCAAACTCTCAATGCATATTTCCATTGCATCGTGAGTTTGAGAGAGGATGTTAAATATATTAGTTTTATTATCTTTATTAGCACTTAAGGGTATTTCAGCCTATTGTAATCACTAACTATATAAAATCTTTCATTACATTCAGTTTATTTTATGCTTGTTAATAAGAAACCCTAGCCTTTCTCTCTTTATTTTATCAATTTCGACTTCATGTAACTCACTAAATTGGGATACTTTTCAATTTAAAGTTTGCGAATATGTTAAACATTCTCGTACTAACTTTACTTGTGTGCATTCTTTCATAATGATGTTTGGAGGTCCCTCGAAGGTTAATACATTAAATGAAAAACATTGGTTTATTATTTTTATTGATGATCATATATGGACACTACTAAGTTGACTATATGCTTAACCAAGATTCACTACTAACCTATCCCAACAATATCAATAAAATAGAAAATGAGTTTAAATTACTACATATCTTTAAAATTTACCTTGAGAGTTAATTAATATCCAATAGATATCTAAAAATGTTATAACATGTCAGAATCACTAAAGAAAAAAATTGCTCCTATATTATGAAAAAGAGCTTCAAATATTTTAATAGGTCATCAGAATTATTGCGAATCAATAATGTTGGAACAAGATTAAAGCTCACATCCAGACCACTAATGATCAAGAAACGAGAAACAAGTGTGCAACAAAGACGACACAGATCACAACAACCACTAATTTAAACTTACTTCTCTGATTTTCAGCATTGGCTTTTGTAATGAGAGGAGTTGTCTTTTCTTTATTCACTACATGGAAATTATTATGATTATAAGCTGCAATTGGCCGTACATCTTTGGTTGAAGATATAGATTCTGGGGCAAATTGTTGAAAAGCTCCATTGAGGAATGGTGGTTCATTATTCTTCATTTTGTTGCCTCCATGAAATTCACTTGATTCTACTTGAATGCAAGAGTCCAATCAAATTTATTGGAACATGGAATTGTAAATCTTTTTCCATTTTTTTCAGAGAAATCAAAATTGTTTTGCCAATATAATTATGACTCGGTTTTCCTCTAAAATTGAAATTTTGTGCACTAGTAATACCATAAAATACAGAGACACAAAATTCTTAGAGTTTCTAACTCAAGAGGGCACAATTATTCAAAGTTCTTATCTTGGAACTTTTCAACAATTATTCAAGAAAAATATAATGTAACTCTCACAACTCCTGCATATGATCAAGTTCGTCATCCCTCCAGATCGATATATCGTAAAGTAAAATCAGGTAATCTTTTCACGCACCTGAGTAAGAATTACCAAACGAATCATCAAGCAATCTCCAAATTATAGAGTAAAAAGTTGAGTAGACTATACCATCCAAACTCCAACTTGTGATCAAAGAAATAGTAAGACCCACGTCCATACTTCACTATTATCTGAGTTGGCTTCTCGTGGCGTCGATACCATGTGAGAGACAACTGATGGTATCTCCATGACCGTTTCTTTAGTCCACTGGCAGCCTAGAGTTGGCAAGGAATATTTTGCTAACAAAACACTTACATTATTAGAATTCAACCAACCAAATATTTTAACTTAAAAAAAGCAACACTTTGATAATAGATCTCTTGAAAGTAAAATACAATGAAAAGGCTCTTTTTAGACGATAACTTTTCCCAAATTCCATTAGTTTTGATGATCTTCACCTGAGGATGTCTTGAAGGGGTAATTGGAGGGTATTTCTGCAGCACAAATATGTCATAAAATCAAGAAAAAAGATAAAATTTAACAAATTGTAGCCATTAGATCATCATCATTCATTAAATTCTTTCCAGACATAGAGCTTGAAACAGATAGGGGTTGTTGTGTCTCATCAACTTTATTAAGTCCAACATCTGTCACATAATCAATTAATAATTATTTCCGTATAACATACAAATTTTTATGCTAATATTGAAAAAAACTAGTTAAAGTATACCAGTAATATATAGTCCCTTGATAACGGGCCCGTTGGGCAGACTGATAATGAACATATGTTTGCAGCGATAGAAGGAACATGTAACATTGTTAAGGATTCTTCGTAATACGGAACATGTAACATTGTTAAGGATTCTTCGTAATGTTGTTAAATGAAACATGCAACATTATTCAACTAAATGATGCACCCTCAACAAGAATAATCTATATAGTTAACAGAATAATTTTCTAGTAAATTAATGTCAAAGGCTCAAACCCATATTATAAATTGTCGAAAATAATTATCATAGAGACTAGAGACTAGAAGGTAGATCCACACATTATTCTGATTCTGACAATGTAAGGATAAGGACGAGAATGATCTTCCAGATATACCAGTTCCATCAGCAATGCTGCTGATAAAATTTTTGAAGAAATTTTAATGGGTCTCTTCCTAATTTAGTACATGGAAATTATTATGATTATAAGCTGCAATTGGTCGCACATATTCTATTGAAGAGACAGATTCTGATACAAATTTTTGAAAAGCTCCATTGAGGAATGGTGGTTCATTATTCTTCATTTTGCTGCCTCCATGAAATTCACTAGCTTCTACTTGGATTCAGGAGTCCAATCAAATTTATTAGAACATGGACTTGTAAATCTTCTTTGTTTTTGCCAATAGGATTCAGACTTAGTTTTCCTCTAAAATTAAAATTCTGCGCACTGATAATACCATAAAATACAAAGACACAAAATTCATAGAATTTCTAGCCCAAGTGGGCACAATTATTCAAAGTTCATGTCATGGAACCTCTCAACAATTATTCAAGAAAAACAGAATGTAACTCTCACAACTCCTGCAAGTGATCAAGTTCATCATCCCTCCAAATTGATATACCGTAAAGTAAAATAAGTAAAATCAGGTAATCTTTTCACGCACCTGGGTAAGAATTACCAAACGATTTAACAGAAACAATTAATAAATTTCAAATAAATCAAAAAAATAGACATCAAGCAATCATCAAGTTACAGAGTAAAAAGTTGAGAAGGTATACCATCCAGAATCCAACTTGTGATCAAAGAAATAGTAAGACCCATGTTCATACTCCACTATTATCTCAGTAGGCTCCTCATGGCGCTGATACCATGTGAGAGACGACATATGGTATCTCCATTCCCGTTTCTTTAGTTTACTGGAAACTCAAAGTTGGCGAGGACTATTTTGTTGACAAAATACTCACACTATTAGAATTCAACCAACCAAATATTTTAACTTAAAAAATCAACACTTTGATAATAGACCTCTTGACCGTAAAATGCAGTGAACAGGCTCTTCTTAGTCAATAATATTTCCCAAATTCTATTAGTTTCGTGGATCTTCACCTAGGATTGCATGTAGAAGTTATTGGAGGGTATTTCTGCCGCACAAATTTATCATAAAATCAAGAAAAATAGAACTTTTAACAAACCGTAACCTTTAGATCATCATCATTCATTGAATTCTTTCTAGACATAGAGCTTGAAACATATAGGGGCTATTGTGCCTCATCAGCCAACATCGGTCACATAATCAATTAACAATTATTTTCGTATAACATACAAATTTTAATGCCCATATTAATAAAAAAAATTGTTAAAATATACCATTATTAATTAGTCTCACTGTTAACGAGGACTATTGGGTAGACTGGGAATGAACATATGTTGACAGTTGTAGAAGGAACATGTAACATTGTTAAGGCAACTTCATAATGCTGCTAAATAAAATATGCAACATTATCCAACTAAATGATGCAACCTCAACAAGAATAATTTATTTAGTTAAAAGAATAATTTTCCAGTAAATTTATGTCAAAGACTAAGACCCATATTGTAAATTGTTGAAAAAAATTATCACAGAGGCAAATACACGCATCATTATGATTTTGGCAATGAATGGTTAAGGACGAGAATACTATGTCAGATGTACCAGCTCCATCATGTCTGCTGATGTAATTTTTGAAGAAATTTTAATGGGTCTCTTTCAGATTCATTACATGGAAATTATTATGATTATAAGATGCAATTGGTCGTACATCTTCTATTGAAGAGGCAAATTATTGAAAAGCTCCATTGAGGATTGGTGGATCATTATTCTTCATTTTGTTGCCTCCATGAAATTCACTTGCTTCTACTTGGATGCAGGAGTCCAATTAAATTTATTGGAACATGGAATTGTAAATCTTTTTCCATTTTTTTCGGAGAAATCAGAATTGTAAATTTACTTAGATCATCATTATCATTCATTAATTCTTTCTAGACACAAAGCTTCGAATAGATAAGGGTTGTTGTCTCATCAACTTTATTAAGGACGACATCTGTCACATAATCAATTAACAATTATTTCCATTTAACATACACATTTTCATGCCCATATTAATGAAAAAAATTAGTTAAAATATACTAGTATTTATTAGTCTCGATTATAACGAGGTCTGTTGGGCAGACTAAGAATAAACATAAGTTGATAGCTTTAAAAGGAATATGTAACATTATTAAGGTAACTGCACAATATTGCTAAATAAAACATGCAACATTATTCAATTAAATTATGCAACCTCAACAAGAATAATCTACACAGTTAAAAGAATAATTTCAGTAAATTTATGTCAAAGGTTCAGACCCAGATTATAAATTGTCGAAACTGAGAGTAGAAGGACACACATCATTTTGAAGGCAGATACACACATCATTTTGATTCTAGCAATGAATGGCTGAGGACAAGAATGATCTGCTAGATGTACCAGCTCCATCAGCAGCATTGCCAATATCTACCGATGAAATTTTTGAAGAAATTTTAATGGGTCTCTTCCTTATTCACTACATGGAAATTATTGTGATTATAAGTTGTAATTGGTCATACATCTTCTGTTGAAGAGATAGATTCTAAGGCAAATTGTTGAAAAGTTCCATGTAGTAATGATGGTTCATTATTCTTCATTTTGATGCGTCCATGAAATTCACTTGCTTCTACTTGAATGCAGAAGTCTAATTAAATTTACTAGAACATGGACTTGTAAATCTTCTTCCTCTGAGGCAAATTGTTGAAAAGTTCCATTGAGTAATGGTGGTTCATTATTCTTCATTTGATTGCCTCCATAAAATTCACTTGCTTCTACTTGAATGCAGAAGTCTAATTAAATTTACTAGAACATGGACTTATAAATCTTCTTCCATTTTTTTTTCCAAAGAAATCAAAATTGTTTTACCAATATGACTGTTCCATTAATCGAAGAGTTGTCTGAATTGTGGAATATTAGTTTGAGAACATTTGATGCACACATCCCGCAATCCTTTAACATGTGCGCAGAATTTTCATGGACCATTAACGACTTCCCAACATATGCGAACTTGTTCGGGTGGAGTACAAAAGAGAAACTCGCGTGTCCTTGTTGTGACCGTGACACTATATCTTTTCGATTGGTTAATGGGAAAAAACAATGTTACATGGGTTACAAATGCTTTCTTCAACCAAACCACCAATACAGAAGGGATAAAGAATCGTTTGATGGTCGAATCGATTATAGAGAGGGCTCGAAAATATTAACGGGGTAAGAAATTTACGAACAAGCACGTGACCTAGAAGGTATAGTTTTTACTACAAATCAGAATAAAAAAACCAAGATATATCATAAAACATGGGGAGACAATTGAACAAACTAAGCATTTTCTTTTGTTTGCCTTATTGGAGATCACTATTATTGAGACATAATTTGGATATGATGCATATTGAGAAAAAAATTTGTGATAGCGTGTTAGGAATAATGATGGATGTGAAAGAGAACACTAAGGATGGTCCTTAAACCCATAAAGATTTACAACTCTTAGGCACAAAACACTAATTACATCCTGTAAATGATGGAGGAGTGGTTCATTATCTAGAAGCGCATTTCACTTTGTCCTCTAATCTTAAAAAACGTGTTTGTAATTTCTTGAAGGATCTTACGTTGTCTCATGGTTTTTGCTCAAATATTGGAGGTTGTGTGAATTAGGAAGAGAAGAAAATTACAGTATTAAAGAGTCATGATTGTCACATTTTATTGGAATATTTTATTCATTTAGCAACTCAGGGATTACTTCCAGATCATGTGTATGTTGCTATAGTAAATTTTTCCCAGTTCTTTCGTTTGTTGTGCTCCAAAGAGTTGATTGCTGCGGATCTCGAACAATTGTAGTAGACAACACTTTGCAAATTTGAAATGATTTTCCCACCATCAATCTTCGACATCATGATGCATCTCCTGATACACTTGTCACTTGAGCCTATACTTGGGGTCCTGTCAAGTTTCGATGGATATATCCGATAGAACAATACATGGTTATAATGAAAAGATATTTGCGGAATAAATATCACCCGGAATGCTCAATAAGTTAGACCTATCTTGTGAATGAAAGTATTAGTTTGTGTGCCAAGTACTTGGAGGAATCTCCTACTCCTGAATGCACGCAAAGTTCAATTTGGGGCCTCTCAGTATTTTCATCGTTAGAAGAAATATCCAACGGAAAAATATACAACTTAGATTATTGCGATCGAGATATGGCTCATTCATACATCTTGAAAAATTGTACGGAAGTAGAACCATTTTACATGTATGATTTGGTATTGCGTTGGAGTACGAATTATTAACATTAAATATATGATTTTATATTGAACACATGTGCAGAGAGTATGTGTAGGAATGCAATAACATGGAGTCCCATGGAAATATTCCGCCAACATATGCTACGTATTTTAAACATAGAGTGAGTAGACAATAGAATCATGCATATTTGATAACTTTTATATCTTGATTCTAAAATTTATGAATAATTTTTAAAAATGTTTATAGGTTGCCTAATTAATAGACAATAGCGATTTATCAAGAGACATTAAGATCTTAGGCTCCGTTCCAACTATGTACTCATATATTTTTGTTTGGTGTAAAATAAACAGATACAAATTTTATACAGAAAAACATGACGAAGACCTGACTATTCAAAATAGTGGAGTTTTTGTTGTAGGCAACAACGGATCAAATACTCTCTCATACTACGGAGTTTTAACGGACATAATCTAAGTACATTACTTTCCTCACAAACGGATTGTTCTCTTCAAGTGTAAGTGGTTTGATTCACATTCTGGGGAACGTAGAGTTAAAGTGGATAAATATGGGTTCGAAAATATAAATGTCAATCGGATTTTAAAACCCAAAGCCAAGAACCTTATATTTTGGTGAGTCAAGCAAAAAAAGTATTATACGTCCCTAATATGGCATCACAACCCGGTTGGAAGATTATGACAAAAATAAATCAATGTTTGACAAATATATAGTTAAGATTAGATTCATGTTTTACCTTAAACATCAATATGCTCGTACTAATATATTTGTTAACAGGTACCATGCCACCATGAAAACTCATTAAGACATTTTGGGGACTCATTTCACAGGTTGGCGACCTTACCACTCGAGAGGTGTCTTTAGGGAGTCGGGGGGAGCATTCAGGGCCTCTCGATCAACTTACTACAGCCCATGAATAAAAACGTTGTCTATGCCTTCCCTCTTGGGAGTCGATAGTGGACCAAGTGTTGTCTTTAGGGGAACGGGTGTTCAATTCGGTCCCAATAACTTATGCCCCACCAAATCACCATACACAAGTGAATGATCTTGAGGAATTCATTGAGAGTACATATGCGGAGGCAGAGCAGGAGCAAAAGAATCCAGAGACTGAGCAAGAGCAGCGTGAGGATGAGCATGACCAGTCCACTCCAGACACTACTAATCCCGGTAAAATTTTCACTAATATTTATTGTTTATATTGATTTTGACCTAATAATATTAATTTGCTACAACATGTTCTTCCTCCACGCGAAGACGAGGTCGTAACAATTATATCGAGCTTTCGAAAAGACCCCAAGGATCGAAGATTCCATTTAGCTTCGGAGATGTATATAGGAGGTCAGATGGTGATGCTAGGTGTATGTGGTCTAGACATGTGGGGTCGATCAAATGGATTTACTATGGCGTGCCATGACTGTGAGAAATTGAACTTGCATTTAATTACTTTCAATTGAATTTTAACATTTGTTGGTTTTTATTTTTCAAGATCCATTCGAAAGCACTGATATCCTTATAGACACGTACAGACAGACCAGAATGGCACACGCCAAACAAATATGGGATAAGTGACACTCCGATTTGAGTCGAGATTATGTGTGGATTCATAACGGAGATGAAGCAATTGTACTTGCGCGTCCCCCACCATGTTATGATCCCGTATATTGGGAGTTCCTCTACAGACACCAATTTTTCACAAAGAATTTCAAGGTATGTAAAATTTCAGAATATAAATATGTACCAACGACAGTTCTAACTATAATTTTATTTTAAATATAGAAAAAAATCACAATCAATATTGGAAGTTTTCCAACCATATGGGTAGTAAACCATTTTCACGAATGGAACAAGCACTAGTATGCACATTATTATATTCAATTAAACTTACTATAAATAATGTAACTAGTTTACTAATGAACAATTTATTTGAACAGGAGGCTGAACTCGGAGGTCCACCGACTAGTATAGAGAGGTTTAGAAAGACTCAGACCCTGAGAGCCACCAAAGATAACTCGACCCCAACGCAGGACCAACTGTTACAAGAAAATATCGTAAGTTAAAGTTTAATTAAAAATTTAATAGAACTATAGCTTATATAATGAAACTTTAAAATATGCAGGCTAAGATAGAGCAAGTAATTAATGAGTCACCCGGTATCTCCAACTTCAATGTGACCGAGAGAGTCTTCGGGCCCCAACGACATGGGACGATGATAGGTATAGGGTCAGGCGTGCGACCATCGCGGTTCCACGCGGATCGACGGAGGGATAACAATTCACAACGTGGAGGGTCACTTAGGGAAGAGAACCAACAGCTTCGGACATGGGTCAATTAACTAGAAGAGGTAATTCAAAATAACAACGAGAGATTTCAAGCGAAATTTGATGAATCTAAACGATAGCTTGAATTTATATTATAATAGTGACAAAATCAACCACCTCCCCCCGAGTTAATACGTTTTAGTCGTTGTTTTTTCATGAATTATGTAGTTTTTTAATTACTTTATCGTGTTTCGGACACGTACATGTTGGATTAGTTTTTTGATTTGTAATACGTATTAATTTAGAATTTTAAAAAATGTAATGAATTTTTTTGATTAATGTATTTATTTTGTTTCGCTGATAACATGTTAAGCTTATGTAAAAAATAAAACAAATATTAAAAATTTGTAAAAAAGATATACTGACAGTTTTGAACAAATCTTTCGGTAAAGTCTATTTCAACTATTCCGACAGTTTTGACCAAATCTTTCGGTAAAACCTTACCGAAATATTTGTTGAAATCTTTCGGTATTACCCCTTATTACAATTTATTGAAAGATTTGTTGAAACTGTCAGTATTTCCTTTATCGAAAGATTTCAACAAATCTTTCGGAAACCTTTCGCTATTTCTCTGAATACATATTAAATAGCATATTCGGTTCTTATATATCCAAACTGTTGTCAGCCTAATTAGAAGAAATACGATCTATGTTAAAATGTCATTTTATAATTAATGTCGATAGATCTAATCATATCTATCGGAAAAGGATATGCCGAAAGATATGTGTAAATCATTTAGTATAAGTTTTACCGACAATTTTTACATTTATCGACTAAGGTTCCCATACCTTTACCGACAAGAGCAATGCCGAAAGTTTGATCACTTGTCGGTAAATGGGTATTACCGACGGATATAGGGGTTATACCGATAGATTATGCTTTCGGTAAAAAGCCTATTTTTACTAGTGTAAGGATTCCATATTTAATTATTTGAAAATTTTAATAATTTTTTAGATGGTGAAACACAAAATTTAACTATTAATCCAATCCAATAAGATAAAATGAGTATTTAACCAATTTATTTCGGATGACAGTGGATTTTAGTTTTATACACATCAACTCTTTTTTGTTTCATTTTACTGATTTCTTGAGTTAGGTATATTTTTTTTGTTATCTTATATACTTCCCTAAATTGCATTATTAAATAATTTATTAAAAAAACAAATTGCAACTTCATAACATAAAAATAATGGTCACATAGCACACGATTAGAAAAGAAGACATGAAAACAATTACTAACTATAAGAAATTCTAACTCTTGAAGTACAATTTTCCATCTTTCCTCCAAACTGCAATATTGTCAAGACCGATTGTTCCTCGGCGAATCAGTTCATCAACTACCTCCACATAGTATAAGTCGTCCTCAAAGATCAGAGTTGCCATGTAGGACTTCCCTGTCTCTACGTCAAACCACGGAACAGTGATGCGATGAGATCCATCTTTTTCGGTGAGGGCATTCTTTTCTACTGTCGGAAAGAATTTCATGTTTTGGTTAAAATTCGTGAGAGTCTATTTGGCTTATTGACTTTGACGGGCGAAATTGACCTTTCAATATGTGTTTCAGTTATTGTCGGTTCAAGCTCGACTGGATTGCCAAAATGTTCATTAAGAAAATCTTGGTCAAGATCCATGAAACCCTTTGCAAGTAACTCATTGTTGTCTTTATTCATTTTGCTCACTAATAAGTATAAAACTGTGATGGTAATTTAAATATTTATATTACAAGTTTAAAATAAAAATAATTCTTTAGAAGATTACATAAAATTACGTTATTTATGATAATTAATTATAAACGGACAAACTAATAATTATGTACCAATCTAATTTTAATAATAGAAAAGGAATAACCTCTCAAAAAAATACTTTATTAAATTAAAGATTATAGTATATGACAAAATGTAATAAAATAGTTTTATTCATGAAAAACATTATGCATAAACTACTAATTTAATTAAATATTACTTTTGAAATTCTTTTTAGAAAAAGAACAAACAAATTTGCAGAACTATTTAAATTCCATGAACACCAAATAAATAATAAAATATTGGTTTTTGTTGAAAATTTGATTAAAAGTTATTAATACAACTCAAATTAACCAGTCATTTATTTCTTCCTAATTTATTTTATTTTTACCTAACTTAATTTTTTGAAGTTTATCCCAAATTCTATGCAAATTTATTGTTAACAATATTTGTAACCATAATGTTTTTTTTCAAATTCAGATTATAATAATATCCATTTATTAGAAAGGAGGAAAACACTTCACTCCTTAATTACAATCATGAACTCTTTTGCCAAAATATGATACTCTCTCTTCAATTTTTTAATACAATTTTATTTAAATTTTTTATCATCTCTTAAGTTCATATATAATATTTATTTAATATTATATAAAATTTATATATTTTTAACTTGAAAATAAGAATAACTTTTACGTTTAAAGCATCCTCCTATGGTCGGCCGCTACTAATTATAAAAATAAAAATAAAAATTAACATTTTAATTACTTCCCGCTCCTTAAATCTATTAAGAAAATGGAGAATGTGAACAAACTTGTTTGAGTCGATTTGAAAGGACGAGAAAACAAGGATGCCTAGAGGTCATGAGGTAAATAAAGGAGATATTTTAATTTAGAAGAGCAAAATAACACTCTTATACATCAACAAGAATATTATACCCTTATACATTAATCATATTATATAATAAACTCAATAGATTGAAGTATATAATTTAATATATTAAACAAAATGTTAATTTTAAAAAAATACTAAAAAAATTTAAATATATATATATATATATATATATATATATATATATATATATATATATATATATATATATATATTGAGTAATTCGCTTTATTTATCGTTACTTATATATATTTCTCTATATTTTTTATTGGATAATTAGTGTAGGTTTAATTATATATTTAGCTTATTATTTTTAATATGTTTTTAATTAATTAAGTCTATAGAAATTAATTATTATAAGTATGCTAATCAAATATACTTATTTTTAATAAGTCGTTAATATATTAAATAAAGAGATAAGTCAAATTATTAAACATTGACTTAGTTAGTTAGATGTTGGACTAAATGAAATTGATGCAAATTATTTGGATTATTTATTTTAAGTTTTTCAAAATTTTCAAATATTTAAATGTTAATCATAACCCGGCCCAAGTCTTCCTTGGATGAGAATGAATAATTAATAAAAGACTTTATAATGAATAAAAGATGTCAATAATTAAATAATTAAACAGAAATTATATTATGAATAAAAGTTTGTAATTAAAACGAGACTTTTATTTAACCTTAATAATATATATTCGTTCCTCAGTGTAATGCATGTTAACCCAAGCTCACTCCGACATAAATTCTTCACTCAAGCAAAAATTGATTGTCCAACTTTAGCTAAATGATTGTCCAACTTTAGCTTTAGCAACAACATTTCAACTAGGGGCGAGCATAATTTGGGTTTACCTAAACCTAACCCAAACCCAAAATATTAATTTGGGTTGAATAATTTGAGTTGGGTTGACATGTTTAACATGTTTTTCACGTTTTTGACATGTTTAACATGTTTTTGACATATTTGACACGTTTTTCACATGTTAACACATTTTTCACATTTCTGGCACGTTTAATATTTTTTGATATGTTAAACACGTTTAACACGTTTTTGGCTCATTTAACACGTTTTGGTACGTTTAACACATTTTTCACATTTTTGGCATGTTTCTCATGTTTTTGGCACGTTTTTCACGTTTTTGCACGGTTTTCACGTTTTGGGCACGTTCAACAAGTTTTTGACATTTAAACACGTTTAACACATTTTTTCACATTTAACATATTTTTGACATATTTAACATGTTTTTTGCACGTTAACATGTTTTGATAAGTTTGAACACGTTTTTGGTACGTTTAACACGTTTTCACGTTTTTGGCACGTTTAATACATTTTTCAAATTTTGGCACATTAAACGTGTGAAAAACATATTAAACGTGTCAAAAATGTGAGAAACATATTAAACGTGTCAAAATGTGAGAAACATGTTAAACGTGTCAAAAATGTATTAAACACGTCAAAAATGTGTTAAACGTGTCAAAACGTGCCAATAACGTGAAAAACGTGTTAAATGTGTCAAAACGTGTTAAACGTGCCAAAAACATGAAAAACTTGTTAAACATGTTAAACGTGTTAAGAATGTGAACATCATGAAAATGTGTCAAAATACGTCAAATGTGTCATAATCGTGAAAAATGTGTCAAACGTGTCAAACATGTTAAAAACGTGTTAAACATGCCAAAAATATGAAAAACGTGTTCAACGTGTCAAAAATGTTTTAAACATGTCAAAAACCTGTTAAACGTGTCAAAAACGTGTTAAACGTGTCAAAAACGTGAAAAACGTTTTATACGTGTCAAAACATGTCAAAACGTGAAAAATGTGGAAAACGTGTTAAACATGTCAAAAACGTGTTAAATGAAAAAAAATTGGGTTACCCAACCCATATTAGTAATATGGGTTGAGTAAATTTAATTTGGGTTGAATATGAGTTGGGTAATATGGGTTGGGTTTACTCGTTTGCTCCCCCTAATTTCAGCCCGCCACTCCGACAACAAACCAACCTCCACATTTTTTTCATATGTGTTCCACCTTAAATAACCTTGTTTGCTATTATTTTATGTTATTCTTCTTAACATTGCTACTTGTATTTGTGTTACTTTTATGATTCCATTGGTCAATAATAAAAGATTAGGAAGCTTAATTTCGCTCTCGATTATAGACTCATCTCATCCAAGCCTCCCACTGAGCGATAGACCTCTTTGGTAGGGATGACACTCAATTCCTCTTTGAGTAGTTTCATTAGGAACCCACCAACTTAAGTTCAGATAGCTTCTTCGCTTCTACAGATTTTAGTCGTATTGCATCTTTTACTTCTTTTAAACTTACTATGTAGAAACACTCATTGTTCTAATTTTGTTTTTAGAAATAAAGAGATACTCAGATGTTAGTGGGATGGGAATCTGATTACACTTATTTTCAATTCATTTATGAATAAATTTGTTTTCTTGTGAGCACCTTGAGTTTGTTGTTATAAATGAAACTAATTGAAGAGTTGTGCACTTAAAATAAGAGGTTATCACTGTTATAGAGATTGAAGATCATTGATGTAGGCTGTGATTTTTTGACTTCACATGTGTCTTATTGACATTTGAGCATATAAATATTTATCCTTCCATTTTACTCCACTTTTAAATGTATTTTCTGAAAATCTAACTTGACATTGAATTTTGTTTTTCAATGACTTCAAGTTGGGCATATGCTTATTGCAGACAACACTTAGATTATTGATATGAGTATGCTTACATGAAGTAGCTCAATGATGTCTTAGACACTGAGATCAATTTGAAGTAGGCCTTCCCACATCTAGTTGCTGGTAATCGGAGAAAACTCCATTCTCTCCTTTAGTTTAGTAATGGAGTGAAAGTTAGGCGATAACGTCCGCTGACGTGATATTTGGACGTGAAAACATGATTTTTTTACTAGTGATCGATATAACATGTAAATATATGTAAAGCTTTCTTCGGTCCAGGTTATATTTAAATAACTTGCAGAGAAAAAGATGATTATTAGTGATAATTTTGAAAAAATGATGTTTATTTTTAAAAGACTTTACTACAAGAATGTAGGCTTTTTGCGATGTTATTTATTGACGGATTTTCTGACGAATAAAAGATTTGTGACGGTATTTTCAATAAAAAAATTTTTTTGCAAAAATGTGCGTCGCTAATGCTCCGACGGAGAAATGTGTGTCGGAAACATTTTGCGACAGTTTTTTCAATTTAACTTTTTCGACGGAAATTGTTTCGACGAATTTTCCAGTTTATTTTTTTCGACAGTTTTTTCAACATAAACTTTTGCAATGGATTTTCCTATTTTTACTTTTCAACTAGTTTTTCGACGAAAATTTCCCCACGAATTAATTTATTGGATTATCCGTCACAAATTTTATTTTTTAAATTGTTTGATAATTATAATTTATAATTAATTATTTTTAATATTATTTAAAATAAATACATTTAACTAAATGTAAAATTAAATATATTTAAAATAAACTTAGAACAAAATAATATAATCAATTCCGTTATTCCATACTATTAAATTAAACCTTAAATACAAAGTTATTAAATCTAAAAACGTATTTTATAAATTTTAAATATCAAATGAAAATTTTAAAATGTTATTAATACTAACGTAGTTGATGAGCACCATCCATAAATGCCTTGAATTCTTGAAGCACCATATATTATATATAGCGGTGACGAAATAAAATTCGAACCTGCAATGAATTCAAATTAATAATTAGTTTAAATTCTTATATTGCTACGGATAAAACTAATTGACTTTATTGTTGAGAAATTTGCAAAACTACTCTTATATTTATTTATAGTATTTCAACTATCAAATAAGTAACTAATTGACTTTATTGCTGAGAAATTTTGAAGAAGAAGATATGATGAACACTTTAAAATGTATTTCTGATTGAAATGGTTAAAAATAATACAAAATTGAGGAGGATTAGTGCACTATAGCATGTTAAACTCTTAACCTAATGTATTTGGTGCTAAATACCATAACTTCAAAGTGGGTTCAATAATTCAAATTGATCTTTTCCAAGAATCCTAAAAAAACATAATGTTATGAGGTTTTACAAGTGAGGGAAAATATCAAATTACAGATAACAAAACACCATTTAGTTCATTGGTTGTAGCTCAATCTCCTTGAGTATTTAGTAAGATGCAATTGTTAAGTTTTTCAATTATAATGCATTATTTGCCTTCTTCTAGTACTAAAACAGAGCAAACTGAATGAAGAAGAAAGAAGTCATAAGTCCAAGCCAACCGCACATAAACAGTTGCATTTAATTTCAGCTTCAATTCCTTATCTATTAATACTATAATTAACATTACCAAGAAATAAGAATGTACAGAAGCATAATGAATGTAAATAATGAAAGTGTTCTAACAAACCACTACAGCTAGCTACAAAGATTTCACCACCCTAACAATCAAAATAAGAATGAAAAGTGTTTAGAATGGTCTCTCTCACCATCGACACCAATCAAAATAAGAAGATTTGCAACTTTCTCTTGAAGTCAATAAGTAATCCCGAAGCTATGTATTACCATAAATCACAATTTTGTATTTAAGAACCTATCTTCTAGAACATATCTAACAAAGATTTGCAAGCTTATTTGATTATTCTTCAAAATCCCTAATTATTCAAACAATGTAATTAAGAACTCCTTTGATCTAATAACTTTCCTTTGATTTTAACCTACTCCTTCCTTCAATTTCCTTCCAAACCTCTACTATTGCTAATCACCAAACACAATAAATATAAAGGATGAGAACTGAAACCTTTTTGAAATCGTGCAATTTGAGGTAACAAGCGAGCGGCTCTGTTGCAATGGAGAGCAATCTTCTGAGGCTTGGTTTTGGCCATACCAAGCGCCTCAAAGTAGAATCCTAAAGCTTCTTCATACTGACCTTCCCTATACATCTGATCATTCCTCTCAATCTTGTTCATCGGCGGTGCCGACGCCATCTATGCTTGAATCTATCAAATCCAGAACTGTTATACTAAACGAATATGAATTAGTCTCGTAGATATCAAACTGATAGAATCAATCAACGCAACTAAAACTGATATAAAAAATTGATTCAGAAATAAGAAACTGAAACTAATATAGACTTTGTTAAATCAATCGTAAGAATTTCAGTATAAACTGTTTGAAGAGATAAGAATGGAGATTGAATTAGTGATAAGCTACAAATGATCTTTGATGAAGTTGTAGAAGAGATCGAGCGAAGCTAGAAAGAGAAGAGGCGGGATGACGACCTAGTGCATTCCAGATTTGGAGAGAAAGAGAGTGAGGCTCAAAAATGAAGAACAACCGCATCCGTTTTCTCCTCCCTCTTTCATGATTTTTTTCTATGTTGGATGGTAGAGTAGGCGCGAATGAAAATGAGTAATTAATAAATATTATTTAGGTTTCTATGGTCTTTGCGACGACCATATATTGTTTTATTTGATTTTTAATTTATATTATTTATAAAATAATTTTATATACCTAATTAATTACAAAATAGTTAAAATAATTATATTTTATTATTATTTAAGTGACATTTTATAATATATATATAAATTATTTAGTTATAATAATATTAAATATTATCTACGATAATATTAAATATTTATTTAGTTTATATATATTTAATATTATCTTCTATATAATTTTATATGCAATTGAAGAATTTCTATGGGAGTTGCGACGAGTATATTTTTCTACGAAATTTACGACGGATATGATTTTCTACGGAATCTGCGACGACTATATTTTTCTACAAAATTTACTATAGATATGATTTTCTACGGAATCTGCAGCGACTATATTTTTATGTTTTTCTATGAAATTTGCGACATACATATTTTTCTAACTCAATATTTACTCTAAACACCCTCTCAAATTTACTCTCTTTAAGAATAGTGAAAAAAGGTAAAAATAAATAAATAAATAAATAAATAAAATAAGCGTGGAAAATAAAGTTCAACGTCAAAAATAAAGTTGAAAATTTTCGACGAATTTTCCATAAAAGATATTTTCTATGATTTTTTCGATTAACTAAAAAAACTTTAATTTTCGTTGTAAATTTAATCCAAAATATAGTATAAATTCATTTACGAATTTTGCTATAGAAATTTACCTTTTATTTTAGCGACGATGATTGATTATAGGTAAATATCTTTGGTTTTACGACGAAGTTTTCTTCGTTCATTAATATTTGCAACTGTTCATGTTTTTCGTGGATTAAACCATCGAAATATTCGTCGCATATTTCCGACGTTGATTAAACGTCGATAATTATGCGTCGCTAATTGGGCGTTTTTTTGTAGTGAATGGTATTTTAGTATTTTGTTTAATGAATTGATTGATTTGATGGATGAGAACGAGAGTGAAGTGATAATTTATTTTATTAAATTATTTGAAAAAACAAATCGGAACTAAGCCTAAGGAAGTAAATTGAACCCTCTTTATTATTGCCTAGTATAATAATTATACACTGAATTTTATGTTGGGACATGTTTTGTTGAATTAATTTAAAATTTATAGGGTTATTTTTGCTTTGTAGATTGGTTGTGATTAGATTTAGTGATCATACTCGTATATTCGATATTTGTGAGTATCCAATGGTTTAGTTCAAATATTTTAAATTGGATTCAGGGATGGAGAATGAAAAGGAAAAGATACACAATCGGGTACAGGTGGGGAATGGAAAGTGTGTAAAACTCAAACTCGATAATTAACTTATATTAATATTTATATTTATATTTTTTTTTCTAGAACTTAATGTCACATTTTAACCTTTAACATATTATTGTAATAATAATAATAGGTATATTATTCATTTTATTTTTATCCATACTACAAATTTTATGTTTATCCATACTACAAATTTTATTAAGATAATCTTCAATATGAATTCTCTAGAAGGCATAATATGTCCCATCGAATCTTCCAATCCCATGTCCTATACTTTTCTCGTTTGTCATTGTTTCTAATGCTCAGATCTAGTCTAACTGCTCTAATATCAGTTGTTAGGATTTGTAACTCCCTAATTTGGCCTGCTTGAAACGATCTGTAAAAAACTCAAAAAACAAGAAACAAGAAGACACATATTTATAGTGTTTCACTCAAATTGAGTTATGTTTACTTCAGCCGCCCCCATATTTCACTATAAAAAAAAAGGAATGCAGGGTTTTTGTCTTATATTTTATCTCTCTAAGATTATATTTTGTTAATGTAAACTCTTAATAATCACATATTTATAGGGTAAATATTCATGTAATAAAACTTATAAAACTCATAATCAGGTCCAAACTCAACCAAATATAAACTGTAATTAATCATAACTCAACCAAAAGTCCTCCAACTTTTCATACTTGACATTAAGGCGCTCTTAGGAATCATTTAGAAAATTAAATGATTTCTCATGGATAATTTGTTTCAATTCAAATACTAAGAATCTTATAAATTGAAAATCAATATTTAATAAAGAGACCAAATAAAAAATTGGAATAAATTTTAATAGATAAAAATCATTTAATTAATTAAACTTATTTCTTTAACCCAATTACCGATGAGAATTCTTATTAGTTTAATAAGGATAATAATGGGAGAGTTTTGAATTAGAAAGCATATTCTTTTAAATATAGCAAATTAGTTAAGAAGTTAAAATTACTTTTATTTAACTAATATTTAAGTCTGCTAATGCATATTGAGATTAAGTCATAATTATTGATATGACAAAAATGAATGAATTCTGTCGATCTCACATGAAACTAATTGTAAACATGTTTCAAGAAATTTCTTCTTTTTTCGGACATGTTTTCATTGTGTATGTCCAACGCCAAATATGTCTTTACAAGAGAAAAATAATAAATAAAATAATTTGAAAATCTTATTATGCAATAATTGTATTTAATAATTAATTAGGATTGGAGTCATCAAAAGATGCTAATATTTATTAAATAATTATATGTATAATTTCTATTAATTATTGTCCTGCCATCATTATTTTGACAATATTTCATTGACATATATGCATGGACGATTATGGATAAATTTTAATATTTCATCCAATAAATATATGTAAACAAATTATTAATGGGATGAAAGAAACCAAATGTTCATCCATAACAATAACAAGACTTTTAAAATTTTTTGAAGTAAATATACTTTAAACATTAGAAGTTCATGTTTTTCTTTTTTAGATTTGAAATAGATGGATTTGTTTTAATTATTTTTATGATGGGTGAATTTGTGTTTCTCAAATCAACATCACTTGTATACTTTATTTATTTTATAAAATGATTCAATAAACAAAATTATAATATCTTAATATATTTAATATGAAAATTAAAATTTTGAGATTACATTTATTTGAATAGAGCACATCAAATTACATGGCTAACCATTATAGATAATTATCTATTAGTCATTCCTTTATCACCGCTCTCCCCGAAAAGATCAATTGACCTTTGCTTATCCAAGCTCCAAGCTCCTTTTCTTGATTAATCTTTCCATGGAGGATTAGCTCATCAATGCCCTCTACATGGTAGAAGTCGCCCCTAAATACTAGAGTCATCATATATGATTCATCTGTCCCCACTTCGAACCATGGGACGTTGATTTGGTGAGGACCATCTTTTCCAATGAGAGCTTCCCTTTGGGTGGGAGATAGGGATGGAAGTATGTTTTCATTGAACTCTTTTGCATTGAATACAATTTTATTGGATTCCTTTACTTGGACATATACAATTGAAGTTTCATTAGTTGCTTCCAGTTTTATCGTTTCTTCAACATGATTGCCAAAGTGCTCTTCGAGAAAATCTTCATCTAAGTCCATGAAGCCCTTCTCAAGAAACTCATATTTACTCATTCTATTAACTCAAAAATCACAAATATAAAATTGTGACAGAGACTTATCTATTTATATTACAAATTCTAGAAATTTTATTATTAAAAAGATTACCTGAATTTATATTACAAATTCTAGAAATTCAAGAAAATTCTATTAATATCTATTTATATTACAAATTTTAAAAACTTTATTATTAAAAAGATTACCTGAATTTATATTACTTTATTTAAAGAAACTTATTATCATACAAAAATAATAAACATCCTACTAAATTTCAAAACAAATGTTACTTTTTGAATTTTTATTTATAAAAAAAGAAAAGAAATATTCCCTTTTTATTTTATAGATAAGGCATTATTTGAACTTTTGATTAAATAATGAGGCCTAATTAATTAGTTAACTTTATATAGTACACAAACTTTATTCGTACAATACTTATCTTTATTTTTTAAGCCTTTGTATTAATAATATAGAGATTTAGACTCTTAGAGAAAGGTCAATTCTATAGTTAGTTAAATTTAACTAGCATGTATCCCGTGTATTTGCACGAGTAATAATAATATAAAAAATCGTGAGAAAAATATTACAGTAAAAATGTTTATGCACGGATCAACCCATAATTCGATCAAAGTATTTATTTACTATCACATATATATTCAAATTAACCACAGATCTCGACCCGGCAATCCGGACACTTTAAAATTAAGCCTCATTATATATATATATATAGATTAATGAGTTAAAAAGTTGAAATTATATTGTTAAAATGCCCCACGTTCATCAAATTTGGTGTTGAATTATAAATATAATGTGTTATTAATCTAGTTGGTTAAAAAGTTATACTTGTTTTTGTTAGGTTACAAGTTTGAACCATACTTATAACATTTTTAATTATTTTAAATTTATGGCGGGTCAACCCATATTTCGACCCAAGTATTCATTTACTCTCACATATATATCCAAATTAACCACAGTTCTCGACCCGACAATCCGGACACTTAAAAATTAAATATCATTATATATATATATAGATTAGTTAGTTAAAAGTTGAACTTATATTGTTAAAATGTCTCGCGTTCATCAAATTTGTTGTTGAATTTAAAATATAAAATGTTATTAGCCTAGTTTGTTAAAAGATTGTACTTGTTTTGTTAGGTTGCAAATTTGAACCATATCTATAGCATTTTTTATTTTATTTTTAACCATTTTAAGTTTATGGGTGGGTTAACCCACAATCCGACCCAAGTATTCATTTACTCTCACATATATATCCAAATTAACCACAGCTCTCGACCTGGCAATCCGGACACTTTAAAAATTAAGCACCATAATATATATATAGAGATATTAGTTAGTTAAAAAGTTGAACTTATATTGTTAAAATGTTCCGCGTTTAACAAATTTTGTGTTGAATTTAAAGTATATAGTGTTATTAGTCTAGTTGGTTAAAGGGTTGTGCTTGTTTTGTTAGGTTGTAAGTTCGAACCATACCTATAACCTTTTTAATTTTATTTTTAACCGTTTTAAGTTTATGGGCGGGTTAACCCATAATCCGACCCAAATATCCATTTACTCTCACATATATATCCAAATTAACCACAGTTCTTAACCCGACAATCTGACACTTTAAAAATTAAGCATCATTATATACATATATATATTAGTTAGTTAAAAAGTTGAATTATATTGTTAAAATGTCCCGCGTTCATCAAATTTGGTGTTTAATTTTAAATATAAAGTGTTATTAGCCTAGTTGGTTAAAGGGTTGTACTTTCTTTTTTTTTGCAAGTTCGAATTATACCTATAACATTTTTAATTTTATTTTTAACCGTTTTAAGATTATGGACGGGTCAACCCACAATCCGACCCATGTATACTCTCACTTATATATCCAAATTAATCACAACTCTCGACCCGGCAATTCGAACACTTTAAAAATTAAGCATCATTATATGAAAAACTATTAGATACGTTAAACCCAAATAAAATTGATATCATATTTGCAATTTTAATTAATTAGTTCTTTATTTGATTCTTTATCTAAAATTCTGTTCCATACACTATACAAATTCAAATTACATTAAACTATATATTTTTTTGACTTAAAGATATTTATCTTATTTTGAACCAATATATAAATAGGTGACTGATGTTTAAGAACAAGTGTTACTTTTGAATTTTTATTTATAAAAATATTACTTTTATTTTATATAAAAAGACCAAACAATCTTTACTAATGTCAATTTCCAACCTATGAGCAGCACATTTAGTTAATTAACTTTATTAATTATTGAATACATTGTGTTATAAAATATTGTTATGATTTGTAAATTCAGATTAGTTTTAGTTACATTCCCAATTAACTAGTTCTTTATTTTATTCATAATTTTGATCCTATTATTTAAATATTCTTCCATACACTATGCAAATTGAAATATGAATATTGAACTATATGTAGCCTTATAATGGTTAATCAAAATTGAATTTAGTTTAGAAACTGACATTTTCTTTAAAAAAAACAATAGTGTATTTTGAGGTATTTTTGAAGAAATTTAATTCTAGTTTATTACGACTTATTTGATATAATATCTGTAGCATTTTATATTAAAATGTTGTAAGAGAAGAAATTAAACATAAGAGTATTTTATTGATAATTTAAATAATTTGATGAAATATTTAATTGATGATTTCATGTTGATTTGTTTGAATTAAATCTTAATCACTCATGTGATAAAATAGGCCCCTAGGAGTCAAAATAAAGTAAATTAAGTGACAAAATCAAATTGAATTACATTTGAGTGGCAAAATAAATATTTGAAAAATAATTAAGGTGTAATTTATAAATTGAATTTACTTAAATTTAAACATTTCTTTATTTTTAATTTAATACTATCATTTATTTAATACGCACTAGATTAATTTATATTAATATGTATGATCGTTTAAAAAAATCTCTCATACAATTAATTATAATATTCTTTACAAAATTTGATACCATTTATTTATAAAAAAACTAGACAAAGAAATTTCATAATTTTGTATTTTAATATTCTAATTTTATCAATTCATCAAAATAGTTAAATAATGATAGTAACTAAAATGTCTTAAATTGAGGTATGTGTCGAATATTGAACGATTAATATTACTAGATTTAAACTTAACCACAATACAATGCAAAACTTTGATTGAATAATACCCTATTGTGGGTACAGTTTTTTATTTTATTTTCGTAGACAAAATGTCCAACAATAAAATATTGAGTTTGATTACAATAATTTCATGGGAAAAAGTTTAATAAATCTCGACAACAATTTTCGTCATGAGCACTTCTATAATTAGGTCATGGAAACGACAAAACCTACAACAAGTACTGAAAGGTCAAATGAGCCTAAAGCAAGTAATGAAAGGTCAAATGAGCCTAAAGCAAGTAATGAAAGGTCAAGTTCATCTTTATTATATTCATTGTGAATTTTTTTAACCAAATCATACTCTCAAATAACCAAGTATTGGGAATATGGAAGTCCAATTGATGTTTGGTTGAACAATTTCAACCTTGTTATTTCCTATTCAAACTCAAATATATTCATCAGACTTAGTATTCATTGGCATATCAACTTGTCAACTCCTGTATTTGTAGAAGTCACCGCAAACTAGTGATTCACCATGTATGTTTCTTTTCTCTCCACTTTGAATCATGTGACGGAGTTACCAAAATATTAGCCATTTTTATGAGGCATTTCTTTTGGACAGGAGAAAGAAATGCAATATATTTTGGTTAAATTCTTTCTATACTTGATTTAGATTTTGTCGTTTTCTAGACCTAATTTTTATTATTTCGCCATATGATTATGATAATCTTACTCTAACATGAATGCTTATAAAATTATACACAAATGGTAGCCAACAAAAAAAAATAAGAGTATATGTGAACAAATTATTGAAGGACAATTATTAAAAGGTTTTTATGGTAAATTCAAAATAAGTTTAATAATAGGCATACAATTTTAATTCTTAATTTTGACAACAAAAATATATGTTATAAGATTATAAATTATTGGAAGTAAATGAATAGAATTTTATTCATTACTTTTTAACCCAAAAAGAGGACAGTTTTAATAGCTATGGTGAACTATTTTAAATATTGGATTAGAAGTTATACAATCCCATTCCAAAAAAAATTCAAACTTAAAATTCAGTAAACTCATTTTCAAACTCAAAAAAATAAGAATATTTTAGAAATATTCCTTTTTATACCAACTTTTTAACATTTTAAATAACTACTTATATATTTATTAACTTTACAAATTAAACCAATATTTTTTAAAACTCACTCCCATTAAAATAAATTATGATAAAATAAATTATAAATCAATCATTTATACACATAAAGAAAAATTAAACATCATTTAAATAAACACAAATTACACTATATGAGCAAAACAAAATTACATCAAAACAAAAATTATAAAAAAATTAAACATCATTAAATAAACACAAATTACACTAAATGAGAACATTATAAAAAAAACCATTATTAAAAAAGTACTTCGTACAGAAATAGACGTGTTGATAAACGTGATAAACTTTGCACTATGTAATCATTTTGTGTCAAATGTTTTGATAAATTTTGCAAAGTAAAGTCATTTTGTGTTATATATGTTGATAATCTTTGTAGTGTGTAGTCATTTTGTTGGGTCAAATCATTTTGACTAACGGTATTTTGATGATGAACTTGTGTAAAATTTACATAAGAAGGAAACTAAGTCGTCTAACTATTTTTGTGTAGGTGCATCAAAACGTGCTAAGTTAGACATAGCCTGAATCAGGTTCATTAGATGTATTGGTTATTAGACGTATGTAATTAGACGTGCAATCTAACAGACGTAGTTAGACGTGCAGTCTAATGGATACATAGTTAGACGTGCAGTCTAATAGACGTAGTTAGACGTGTAGTCTAACGGATACGTAGTTGGACGTGCAGTCTAACAGATACGTAGTTGGACGTGCAGTCTAACGGATACGTAGTTAGACGTGTAGTCTAACAGATACGTAGTTAGACATGCATTCTAACTGATACGTAGTTAGACGTGCGTAGTCTAACGGAGACGTAGTTAGACGTGCAGTCTAACAGACGTAGTTAGACGTACAGTCTAACAGATGAAAGTTAGATGCTGAGAGTCTAACTCCTTCAGATTAGTCTGAAGGGACACGTAGTTAGACGTGTTGTCTAACTCCATTAGACTTGGTGGTCTAATGGATCCTGCTATTAGACAGGGGCGTCTAACTTCATTAGACTTATCAGTATAATGGAGCACGTCTAATGCCTCGCTTCAGAAGTTGCTTGAAGTTAGCATCCGTCTACCCACGATCAACTAGCTGTATACTATTCCTGCTCCACTAATCCGCGCAGATCAGTATGACTGCCAGTTGCATCCAATGAATTAATGTCACATAAGAAAATATTCTTCCCACTACTTGTTTCTTGCATGACAATCTGTTAAGCTTTAAACTATAACCGAGCCTTTCGAGTTCTTTAATTCAAGAAACGGGTTTTTGATGATCGGGACCAATGGTGGAATTCAATACTCAAGCGCAGCGGACATAGAATGAGAAGAGAATTCGAGGTTAAGGAGAGAAGAACCGAAGGTGAGAAGAGAAATACCACTAGATTACACCTAGTAGTCCAAGAAGGGGGATGACGGCCGATAGATAACTTAGAGCACCAAGTTCCAAAATATTCAATTCATAGCCCCAAAAAGTGGGGTGGGCATCAGCATTTAAAGAAGCTAAATTACCCAAAAGTATTCGGTTACAACAAACTTTCAAAATAACAGAATTCAGTTAAAGAGAAATAAGAGAGAAAGTTAACAAAACAGAATTATTCAATAAAAACATAAACTGGCCATTATGCACACTAGGGCCGAGAGACGGGTGCTACAATTATTTTAGGACCGAGGTTTTTGATGAGCAGACCGTAACATAATATCCCCCTTCGAGGTTCGTCGCCCTCGACGAAAAGAACTTGGACAGGTCAGTCTCTAATGTATATCTTCAAACTCCAAAAATATCGCTTCGGTCGGGCTTTAAAATGTTCAGCAAACTTCGCCGCAAAGGACCGGTCTTCTTAAAAATCTTTCGGCAGAATCGTTTCAGTAGTGGAGCTGGTTGGGTCCTCGCGGTCTTTTGCGCTGCCGGGTCGCTTGCCACTCCGCCCATGTGAGGAATTTATGTGCACCCAAGGTCTAGTTTTTTAGTGTTTAGAGCTGGCCTTTGTTGCTGCAATGTCTCCAGCGCCTGGTGCAAAAATAATTTCTTCCAGCTTTGATTAAAGTCCATACTTGGCTCAAAAATACAGGCCAAGTCTTTTTCCCGAACTAACATAACAGCAGCATCGAAGGAGCCATAGCTTCTAATTAGATCGTTCGAAATATCTTCCAAGGTCATTGCCGCGAGTGAAACAGTTTGGCCTTCGAGTTTACTCTTTACATGCATTTTGGCAGAAACAATATATTCATCTAAAGTTTTTTTCCAGCTGGTTTCCATGCATCAAACTGGCCTACGACCGAGGAATCCCCTTTAAGACCGTGGTTCTGTCTTGCTTCTCATAGGATAGGGTCAGCTTTTCAAAGTCCCAAGAAGACGGGCCTAGAGTAATCAGCCATTCAATTCCTAACACAATATCATATCCGTCCATGGAAATTACCTTCATTTCTGTTTGGTATTCATTGCCTTCCATCGACCACTTCAAGTCCTTGCAAACACTAGAGCATAACACATTAGACCCATCGACCACTCTAACCAATTGCACCCGGGTTGCTATGCTTTTGTGGTCTATTTTCTCCAAAATCCTGCTATTGATAAAATTGTGGGTGCTGCCTGTATCGATCAAGATCACTACCGGCAGGTTCCCAACTTTGCCAAGAATCTGGAGCGTTTGGAAAGCTTTACAGTCGGTCAAGGCATGTAAAGATATGGATGGTTAATCCCTTGGGCCGAGCAATGAAGGTAGATCATTCAAATCAGGTTCTTGGTCGGGTTCTTGGTCTTCTTGATTGGCCGAGGCCATGAATAACTTTGATTTACACCTATGATTTTGTTGCCATTTTTCATTGCAAGAGTAGAATAGGCCCTTCTTTCGCTTTTAATTCATTGAGGCTGGGTCTAATTGCTTAACATGGCCCTAGTTTGCATTTGAAGAGGACCAATATGATGAATTCTTGAAGTCGGTATTGGTGCTCGGCCAGGCTGTGGTGATATTGGATGGCGTGGGCAGCAACGGTGCTTCAACTCTGTAGAAGTTACCACTACCCATTGAGGACCGATATGTTGCTTCTTGGACTTTAGCCATGGCCATGGCTTCGTTTAAAGAATCCGGGAATCGCAACCTAATGTAGTTCGCAATCTCTTCCCTTAGACCGGACAAGTAGCAGTCTATGACGTAGTCCCTTGGCATATGTAATAACTTTTGAGAAATTGACATGTACCGGAGATTATATTCTTTAACCGCCCCAACCTATTTTAAATTCATCAGCTGTCTCATTGGTGTGTCATGTATAGAGGGCCCGAATTGAGTCATAAGGTCTCTCTTGAACACGTCCCAAGATAAGGCCTCCATATGATTTCGGTTTTGAAGATATAACTCGTACCACATTCTTGCTTCGCCAGAAAAGTGAATGGGGCGATTTCTAATTTAGTGGCATCCTTAGTTTTGTCAACCCTGAAAAATTGCTCGGTAGATATTAGCCAGCCCTCGACATCCGACCCATCAAACCGAGAAAATCGACCATGGTTAGCTGAGTGGGAGGAGCATAGTGTTGGTCGCGGTTCTGGCCAGGGTGCGGGGGCCTAATTGGTGAAGGACCGTGGAAAGATTTATCATCATAGGGTCTGTGGCGGGGTTCTTGCACATTTCTAGATGCCCCGCTCTCAAAGGCTGCCATACGTTCTTCAGCCGCATCAAATCTTCGGTCTATGGAAGCTTGCATCGCAACTGTTTGTTGGGATAGGTTTTCAATAAGGGCCTTGAGCGCATCCATTTCTGATTGCTGGCGAGTTTCTACCATGTTGAGAATCGGTCAGCTCTGATACCAATATGTTAAGCTTTAAACTATAACCGAGCCTTTCGAGTTCTTTAATTCAAGAAACGAGTTCTTGATGATCAGGACCGATGGTGGAATTCAATACTCAAGCGCATCGGACATAGAATGAGAAAAGAATTCGAGGTTAAGGAGAGAAGAGCCGAAGGTGAGAAGAGAAATACCACTAGATTACACCTAGTAGTCCAAGAAGGGGATGAGGGCCGAGAGATAACTTGGAGCACCAAGTTCCAAAATATTCAATTCATAGCCCCAAAAAGTGGGGTGGGTATCAGCATTTAAAGAGGCTGAATTACCCAAAAGTATATGGTTACAACAAACTTTCAAAATAACAGAATTCAGTTCAAGAGAAATAAGAGAGAAAGTTAACAAAACAGAATTATTCAATAAAAACATAAACTGGCGCATATGCACACTAGGGCCGAGAGACGGGTGCTGCAATTATTTTAGGACTGAGGTTTTTGATGAGCAGACCGTAACACAATCCTAGAAGAATATTCGGGGCACTACCAAATTGGTACGACCACGATCTTTGTGCATAGTTTTTGTTGTACCTGTGTACTATGGAGGCTTTCCAATGGGTGTTTACCACGTGTCATTATAGAAGATTCGACTGTTGGTATCTGTTCTCTATTTAAAGATCCTCAAGGACAACGAACGAAGACACAACAAGCAATTCAGCTAAGAAAAGTATAGTGAATCCTACCAGTGGTTGGAAAAAGGGGTGACGTAGGAGAGTTTGGCTCCGAACATCCATAAACAACTCTCTGTGTCTTTTGCATTATGTCCTTCATTCTTTCATTCATTCCTAGCTTCAATCCCAAGCAAACGTTTCCACACTTGAATCTCTGAAAGAGTTTACAAAGGTTTGTGAAGAATAAAAAGTGATATAAATCCCTAACAAGATTTATATCAAACCGTTTTCCAAAAGTTGTCATCAATAGTTAGACCCTTGTCTCTATTGGTACCACCGATCCTTTCAATTGGTATCAGAGCCCTGTTTCTATTTCAAGCTATCTTTAAGAATGTCGACCATAAACAAAGATGTCAGTTCTACCGCAATTCCCACATTCTCAAGAGAAAACTATATCGTGTGGAAGAAGAGTGTTCGTTCTCACCTCTCTTCTCTTCATAATGACATGTGGAGTGTTATCACAGATGGTCCCATCAAGATTAATAAGGAGAAATCTGAATGGCCAATGAAGATAAGAGGAGAAACAACCTCAACAACATGGCATTAGACATTTTGTATAGATCTCTTGATGACAACATGTTCAACTATATCATCGAGTGTGATAATGCCAAGGAGATCTGGGACAGACTTACCCAACTGTGTGAGGACAATGAGCAAACAAAGGAGAACAAGATCATGGTTGCCACTCAATAGTTCGACAGTTTCAAAATGCGTCCTGGAGAAACAATGACTGAGTTTGACACAAGGTTCAGCAAAATCATCTCCACTCTCTCTATTCTCGGCAATACCTATAGCAATAGGGAGATTTCTATCAAGGTTATGCGTACTTTGCCAAGGGAATGGGACATAAAGACGATGGCTATGAGGGAATCCAAAGACCTCAACAAGATCTCGCTCTTCGATCTGTTTGTTGATCTCAAGGCCTATGAGTTCAAGTTGAACTCAAGGATTGAAGAAGATCAACCCTCATCCATCATCATTTCTAAAGCTTTGGTGACTGCTGAAGAGTCACCTACTGCTCTTGATGTGAAGACAGCTACCCAACAGCTCAACAGCGATGCCATGTCTTTCTTCGTAAATAAGTTTGGCAACTTCACGAAGAAGAGAAACTCTAACTCCAGCTCTTCAAATTCAAATGATAATAAGAAATCCAAAGCTAATGTTAAGTGTTTTAAGTGTGGCATTCTAGGTCATTACCAATCAGGATGTCGGAAGCCGAAGCGTGATGACAAGAAGAAGGACAAAGAAAAGGATCTGAAAGCTCTTGTGGCAGGGGACGGGAAGAATAGACGAAACTGTAATGACTCTTACACCTCATCTAGTGACAGTGATGAAGACGAGGTTGCTTGCTTCATGGCAAGAGAAGAGGAAGAAACTCATGAAACTGTAATTTTTGAATTCTCTTCTGAAAAAATTTCAAGGGAAGAACTGGTAGTTGCACTAGATGATATGGTCATAAAGTACAGAAAGCTAGCAGAATTTCTAAATAAAATAAAGTCTTCATCTAAACTGTCTCAACCTGCTTTATCTCAAACCCTAGAATTAAAAACTCTTGAAAATGACAAGATCGAGATCTCATCTGATAATGTGATGCTCAAGGAACAGATTCAAACTCTTTCTTCTGAAAACAAAAGGTTAAACTATGTTGTTAGTGCTTGGACAAGCTCTGGAGAAGATGTCAAATATCAGATCAGTCTATTAAAGCCTACTGAATCTAAATTGGGTTTAGGATTTGATAGCGATGACCCAAATCAGTCCCGCAAAAAGTTAAAATCAATAACTAACAAGCTTAAGACAATAAGTTTTGTCAAAGGGAGTTTAACTAACATCGAACCTAATCCAATTCATGAAGAGTTATTTTTGAAGAATGAAATAATTTATGTTCTGCCGACTGTTAGCTGGCTTAAAAATAAGTTAGATGCAGCCAACAAGTTTGGCAATCTAAAACCTGACTCAAAATCAAGGAGTTTTAAAAGAAAATCATTCTCAAAATCTAAGGGATCTGTGGCTAGCAGGAAAGCGTCTACTAAGTCAAAATCATACGCACTAATTACAACACAAAATAAGAAATCCATCAAAATAACTCAAATATGAATTCCTAAGGGACTGATAGATGGAGGACCCAATTGAATGTTGGTACCAAAGTTTGTAAATATTTTCTTGTGTAGGTGATACAGGGAAGCTGTACGAAGAAAGCATGGAGTATACTCTTTTGAGTATATATTCTAGAAGATCAACAATGGCTCTTGCCATTCCCGAGGACTAAATGTTTTATATTTTAAAGGATATTTTTGGTCTTAAAGACCTTGAAACATTTATTTATTCATTGTGTACATGCATAAATTGAGAAGGAAATTTTATTGTGAAAATAAAGATGTGTTAGAAATCTTGTCTTGAAAAATTACAGAAATATATATATAAACGATGTTACAAACAAATGAAATAAATACAATGTTACAAAGAACGAAATCACCAGATACATTGTTGATTCGAGGCATGTGCTTAGCACATTTCCCTTAAAACAGTTCCACCGTCTCCCCATGTGCTAGAGCTTATCACAGATGGCTGTCTCCCAGGGTACAACGAATCTAGTAGTGATTCAGCACTGGAATCACTACACAACGAGCTTGATAAAGTACCTGAACTATCACCGGGTTTCAACGGAAAATATCGAGCGAAGAACTCGAAGAACACTCACAAAACAAAAGGAAAACTTTTGGAATTCTAGAGTGAGAAAGTTGAAGGATGAAGTATTTGTAAAATGAAATAATGAATGGGTATATATTGCTGAGAATTAAACCTGTAAATAAAACCATCCAAACGTTTATTAGCAATAAATATTGCTCATTCATTTGTTAATTAATCCATAACTAATTAACATCAGCCTATACGTTGATTTGCAGAAATGCAATGTTAGACATTCAATGCTAATGCTAGCTAATTGAAGAGTCCATACGTTAGCCAATAGGCCAATTAAAGCTAAATGTTTATCCTAACATTATGCTTTAATTTTCTAATTAGGCATTAAATATTAATTAAACAATTATTATTTAATTATAATTTGGATTAAATTCACCGTTAATTCACGTTTGAATTTGTGTGAATTTTATTTGATTTTATTTATTTACAATCTTATTTCCATTCATTAATGGAATTAGCTTAATTCCAACAATCCCCCACATTAATGGAAATTGAAAGATTAACCCGGTGAAAGGTTCAACAGTTGAATTCTACATAGGATAGGTAGGTGTAACCCTTTGAACCTTCCCTTGTGAAAGCATATAACTTTACTAGCTGATTAGTAGACTCGATGTCCTTGAACTATTCTGCCTTTTGTGTAAATGATTACACACTTTCACATAGAATTCTCCCTAATACATGTCAAGCTCTCATGGTTGTGTCCATTTTGGCCATGGAACACGCGCTTGGTTCTGTGAGAGGGTCTAGAATTGAGCCGTGCAATTCTTTCGAAGCGGCCCCACTTCTCCCTCACATAGGTGATCTCTTTGCTCACAAAGAATCATTAAAAGCGATATGCTTATCCTCGTCAAAATATATATTGTTTCGTTATAGAATTAATCCTCAACAATAACTTTCCAAGTTAGTACAATTAGGTTGTCCCATTGAACCTAGTTCTTGGGATCTCCAGTCTGCATAGGTTGGGTTTTCCTTCATACCAACTTATAGTAGGCTAATGTCTCACAAGACTTCAAACTATCTCTCTATTCAATAATCTGATTAGTGGATCCACAATGTTATCTTTGACTTACATAGTCAAATTTGATAACTGCATTAGAGAGTATAGTCTAATGACATTATGTCTAAGACGTGTATGTCTAGACTTGTCATTGACTCTAAGTTTATCTAATTTCAAATTATTATTACAATAATTAGAAATTTCTGATAATCTTGGAATATCTTCTAATAAGAAGCATAGTCATTCGTACATGCTTACCATTTAAACATTTTATTTTTTTATGAAAATATTGTTTACTTGGCTAACTAGTAGACAAAATGTCTTTGAACTATTCTGC
The DNA here is from genome assembly GCF_907164915.1 of Impatiens glandulifera. NCBI lineage: Eukaryota > Viridiplantae > Streptophyta > Magnoliopsida > Ericales > Balsaminaceae > Impatiens > Impatiens glandulifera. The sequence continues at coordinate 25,275,170 of NC_061865.1, forward strand.
CTTCGTGTAAACGATTATATATTTTACATAAAAATATTTTATTTTTCGACATAAGTCAAAAATATAGATTATAACGTTTAATCTATCCATCATAAGTTTATTAGAAGATTTCCATACGTAGATTGCACTTCTAAGTGTAAACATATTCACTTTAAGACGTAAAGTCTTTCATTTAATAATATCAATATATCATTTGATAACAACGTGATATTTCGTTTAGTGCAATTCATATCCTTTATGGATTTAACCATTTTTATCGTAATTTTCAACGATAAAAATATCGTACAAAAGACACGTAATGAAATAATTTTCATTGTCTTCATGATATATATAATTGTCACATCCACTTTTTAATAAAAGTATGATCAAATTTTTATATCATTATTATAAAATTTATTATAAGTCATATCAAGACTTTATAAATTTTCCTTTTCATTTATTTCATAAAATCTTTTTGAAGACATTGATTCTTCAAAAATTTATGAAAGTAATGTCAAAATATGACACGTTTCTTGATTTCAAAATCCTCAAATTTTAAATATCGATTTGAGCACCAACTCAGCAAATATAAACAATACATTTTCTTGTTATTTTCTTTCTTTTTGTAAAGTTGCGCAACTTTATCTTTTATAGAGAACATATTTCTCTAACAATGAATTATCTTTTCATTTATTATAATATACACAATTATTTTTGTATTATAATCAATAAAAATATTTGCCCCCACATTCGTGTTGGTATCCTTTAAATCACACACATTTGTATGATTTAAATCAATGATTTTCTAATCAAGAAATTGTCACACAATTCTTTTACAAAATTCTTTTGTTATACTTATCATACATTGAATAAGATAACTATATTATAAATATTTAATTGAATAAATCATAATTTCTATACAAGAGATTAGAATGTTTATTCATTTATAAATCATTCTTCACATAATCTCTACATAAGAAATTAAAAATATTTAATCAATTAAAATATTTATTTCAACACTTAATTTCTATAAAAGAAATTAGAATATTTAATCAAATAAATATTCACCATATCACATGATTTCTACAAAAGAAATCATAATGTTTCAAGCACCTTTGACCGAAGTCGCTTAAACATTTATTTCCGGTTGCACGTTTGCATCCCGTAATATCGGCACGTTTGCCACATTATTCTCAAATCAAAGAAGACTTTACTTGTAATTATTTGATTTCAAAATTATCAAATTAAGTAAGTCTTAATGATGCAATTGGACAATGTATATCAAGTATCTTATATTAAACCAAAATTAATATATCTATATATATGATATTATATATTATTGCTTCTTTTATTTTAGTCACCACGATAACAAAACAACTATAATATATATAGTCAATAACATAGAAACGTAATCAGATAAATAATATGTCATATATATTATTAAACAAATATATATACAACTTCATTTATCATTAAAAATATCGTTTAAAAAATATATGATAATTAATTAGAATATTGATCATTCATCTTTAATCGAATATAAAACTAACTAATTATACAAATAAATATTCATGTCATCAATTATTCGTTTCTTAATTAATTAGATGACCTTTAACATTCTATAACAATTCTTTGCCAATTAAAGAACACATGATTTGTGACAAATTTCAAAATTATCTATTAAAATAAAAATGATAGAAAATAAATCTTAATTTATATATATATATATATATATATATATATATATATATATATATATATATATATATATATAAATTTCTAGATAATCATACTTATTATGAATAACATGAATCATCATATTATTAGCTAATATGCATGATTTATATTAATAATCAATTAGCACATAATCAAATATTTCATATATTAATCGAAGCACTTACATTGCCATGTTTTGAACAATAATCGGCGTGAAGCGACTATGCATGCTCAAAATAAATCTTAGTAGATTGTTCTCACCGAGACAATTTTTGCGAAGAAAATTTCGACTAACATAGTCATGTCTCTTTAAATGCATGATTAGAATAAGTTCTAAAACAAATAACTTATTTAATCTCATTATACATATGACCTTCATTTTCTGTCATTATGAATCACATAATTTCTATAGTGCCCCATTTCATTTCATTTAATAATTTTTACACAAGAAATTATAATGATTTTCACATCAATGACTCAAGTCTGATTTCTATAAAGAAATCATTAACTACCTCATTCATCTCCAACATTAATGGATAGAGTCATTTTAACTAGTCTGATTTCTACCAAGAAATCATTGACTACACATTCAACTCATAACTTATACACAAGAAATTAAAATAGTTTTAATATCAATGACTAAAGTCATTTTAACAAATCTGATTTCTATAAAAAAAAAAAAAAATCATTGACTACCCCCATTCAACTCATAATTTCTACAAAAGAAATTGGAATGGTTTCAACATAAATGACTAGTGTCATTTTATAACACATCAGATTTCTATGAAAGAAATCATTGGCTCCATTCATCTAATAATTTCTATACAAGAAATTTGAATGGTTCCACCATAAATGACTAGTGTCATTTTATCACGTCCGATTTCTATAAAAGAAATCAACGTAAATGACTAATGTCATTTTATCACGTCTGATTTCTACAAAAGAAATCATCTTATCAGTTGGATTTGAACAGGGGACCTCCCTTTCGTCACGCATCATTGCGTCTGAACTTTGAACCACTGCACCAATGCGCCATTTCATTGTTGTACCGCATTTATGACCTTTTGTCTTTTTTCTAGAGAAACTTAACTTTCTCTTCTTTTTGACTTAAACTCTGTCAAACAATGAATATATACACATTTAAAACCATAACTTATTATCATTATAAAATGTAATATATAAAACAATGTATAAATAAAGATATCATCTCTCTTTATTTATTAAATTATCCTACCATATTCTTATTAATTATATTGTTTAATTAAAAAGAAGGTATATATTATAATTAATTATTTTAAAACTGAAACCATATGTTTCAATTATAATTAATTTTAACACCATAAATTTTATAAAAATTGAAAGCTAACATATTAGTTACTTTTTTATTTTCATTCATTATTATTAATAATTTTAATAACCAAACAAATCTTTAAATAAGACTAGAACAAATTAAATTATTGTGTTCTAATTTATTTTCTATATAACATTTGTATAATGAATATACAAATTAATGTTTCTTGAGAAAATTTTCATATAAAATTATATTAGCTTATAAAACTAAGCTTTAACAGCATAAGAACATATGTGTTAATAATCAAACATATTTATATGCAATAAAGACTTATCTTTATTTGTTGATTCCTTGAGATGAATCTTTTCCATTTTTTTCGAAATGAACATCATCTCTTCCGCAACATCGCGACTCGTATTTCTGAAACATCAAAGACAAAAAATATATTCGATGGTGCAAGCTCTTAAATAGCTTAGCACAAAGAACTTGTTTTAAGATTGTTAGAAATCTTGTCTTGAAAAATTACAGAAATATATATATAAACGATGTTACAAACAAATGAAATAAATACAATGTTACAAAGAACGAAATCACCAGATACATTGTTGATTCGAGGCATGTGCTTAGCACATTTCCCTTAAAACAGTTCCACCGTCTCCCCATGTGCTAGAGCTTATCACAGATGGCTGTCTCCCAGGGTACAACGAATCTAGTAGTGATTCAGCACCGGAATCACTACACAACGAGCTTGATAAAGTACCTGAACTATCACCGGGTTTCAACGGAAAATATCGAGCGAAGAACTCGAAGAACACTCACAAAACAAGAAGAAAACTTTTGGAATTCTAGAGTGAGAAAGTTGAAGGATGAAGTATTTGTAAAATGAAATAATGAATGGGTATATATTGCTGAGAATTAAACCTGTAAATAAAACCATCCAAACGTTTATTAGCAATAAATATTGCTCATTCATTTGTTAATTAATCCATAACTAATTAACATCAGCCTATACGTTGATTTGCAGAAATGCAATGTTAGACATTCAATGCTAATGCTAGCTAATTGAAGAGTCCATACGTTAGCCAATAGGCCAATTAAAGCTAAATGTTTATCCTAACATTATGCTTTAATTTTCTAATTAGGCATTAAATATTAATTAAACAATTAATATTTAATTATAATTTGGATTAAATTCACCGTTAATTCACGTTTGAATTTGTGTGAATTTTATTTGATTTTATTTATTTACAATCTTATTTCCATTCATTAATGGAATTAGCTTAATTCCAACAAGATGCACGTAGACAAAATGTTTTAATCGGTCTATTAGACGAGGTCGTCTAAGAAGAAAAAGCATGTACTTTGTAACACCGTTTTGTTTCCCCCCCGGTCTATGTCCCGTTCCATAGCTTATCACGTGTTTGTGATTCACATGGCAATATGGAAGGACTACCGCGAGGCAGCTCGAGGTTCAATGATTTCAACCTTGGTTTGCGTACCAGGCATCTTTTAAAATGAAACATTTAATTTTTAAAAGATTTTGAGAATACCTGGAGTAGTAATAAATTAATTATGTAAAATAATTAATCTTTTGTTCAAACATTAATAATCTAGGAGGCTGAATAACAATTTAACCTGGCCTGATTTAAATCAATTAAACATAATCAATTTAAAGATTATTCATTTGAAAATCAGAGTCGCCAAGAGATTTTATGAAAATCAATAAAATGATACGTGTACAAACGTATTTATACTAGAGTTTCTAAAAAAAGTGGTTCGTTGTCTGTTTACGCTCGCGAAAGGGCTTTCGCGCTATGTCCTTTGCGCCCGCCTAAGTACGGTTTTCAAAATCCTTCTAAAATAGACAAAGTCTAGCTTCTATAAATCTAATTATAACATTCCTTATCTTTAATTAGTAGTCCAGGGGTCCTAAATGAGTATAAACTTTAAATAATTGTACAAAATTATTTAAAGGAGGTGTGTACCTGTTGCGTTGGGGTTCAGATTTAGCAAAACCTGAAAATATCAGAAAAAGATGTTAGAGAGTATAACCAAACAAGACCTAACAAAAGAAAATTTCTTTGGGAAACATCCCAGAGAATTTTGAGAATTACTTTATGACCTTGAAAATACCATTTTTTTTTTAGAAAATGGGGGCTTGGTTCCAAAATAGTTTTGGATTTTTTTGAAAATTGGAACCAAACGGGCCTAAGGATTAAACCCTAGGAGTCTGATCTGGTCAATTTGGGCTTAGTAAGGTTGAAGAGGTTCAATTTTGAGTAAGGGTTCGGACTTAGGCCTAGGTCTATAACGGTCTAAGGTTAATTGGGGGTTTGATACTAGGCTAGGGCTAGGGTTTGGCCTAGGCTAAGATGAGGCTAGGTTTAGTTGTTAGTCCTAGGTTAGGTGTTAATGTCAATCCTAGGTCAAATGGCAAGGTTTGTCCTAGGTTAATTAGGTCTAGGCTAGTTTTGTCGGCCCTAAGACAACTTTCTCGGTCGGGTGGAACGGTCCTGGGCGGTTTCCTCGGTCGCGCGGCTCGGTCCTGGCCTGTTTTTCTCGGCCCGAAGGCAAAATTCTTGGGCCTGGTGTTCTTGTTTTGGTCCGAAACTTCAGAAGTTCATAACTTTTGATTGGGATGTCCAAATCACAATCCGTAAGTTGCAGTAGGTTCATATGATCATGAAAAACAAAAGCCCTAACATAAATCACGATTTTGAAAATCATAAGAGGATCAATTTTAAAACACCATTTCTAGGTCAAATTTTGGGATCTTTTAAATTAAGCCATTTCAAGGCCTGATTTTTGTTCCATTAGGTTTGAAATGATGAATATAGTTGATCCATACCAAAACAAGAATATTATTACATCATTAAAATGGTTTTTAAAGATTGAATCAAAATCTAATTTTTTTCAAAAACCAAATTTGATCAAACATGATCAAAAGGGTGAAACAGTTACTTGAAGTTCATCCCTACATGTTAGGAATCATGTATAGCTACTAATTGAATCAACAAATCCATCTTAGAAGCAAGAACATGAAATTTCAAAAATTCAGATTTTTAACCTTTTTTTCCAAAATTTCAATTTGATCAAACATGATCAAAACATGATTACAGTTACTTATAAATCATCTAATCATGTATACAAACATGTAATACAACTAATTGAACCAACAAAATCAGATTAAAAGCAAGAACACAAAGTTTTGAAATTCAAATTTTCAAGCTTTTTTCTCAAATTTCAATTTTGATCAAACATGATCAAAACTTGATTACAGTTGTTTGGAAATGATTCAAACATGTTTATAAACATATATAACAACAATCTGGATCAACAAATCCAAGTTTAAACCAAGAACACAACATTTCAAAAAATCAAATTTTCAAACTGATTTTTGCAAAATTCTGTTCTAGGTTGATTTGATCGGTTTTTTTTCAACAAAAAGCTTACACATGATATATATAATGATTCTGTACAAAGAAATCATACAATCAAGCATAAGAACACGACCAAAGTGATCAAACAAGAAATTTTGAAGAAATTCAAAATTTTCAATTACAAATCAATATTCAAAGCTTCTGGATTCATACCAACAGCTGGAAAACATTCTTGAGAGTTTTTTGAAGTGATCCAGAAGCCTGGATCGAAGCTTGGCTCGCTGGAGAAAGTTTTGAAAAAAACTGTTCTTCGCCGGATTTTGCAGGTCTTCAATCGGATTGAATTGATGTGTAATTCCTGGTTATTGTTTGATAGATTGGTAGTAGAGGGGTAGGGGAGTATTTATAGGGTGGAAAGGTCGGTTGTAGAAGGCCAATTCGACTTGATTTTGATCGTCGGCGTTCTTATCCTTAAAATCTTATCCAGCAGTTGGCAGCCTTATCCCGGGGAAGATAAGGCTTCTAGATAAGGGGAAAACGTAGGCGCTGACGAGGGGATCACGTGGGCGAAAAAATAAACGGATTTGATCGCCTGTAGCCGAAGTTAGAGCTTTTGAAAGGTTTGACGCCGGCGATGATCGTGAATCCGGCGACCCTGCATCCCAACGAAGAAGATGAACAAAACGACGTCGTTTTGAGTAACGGAACGCTGAGATCCGTCTGCTTCCGTCAGCGGTCAGCCTGGTTGACAAACGGGGTTAGTCTGTCCCGTTAGTTGATCCGGTGCGGGCGCGCGCGCGTGGTTCCGCTACAGCTGGATTTCTGGCGTGCTCTGGGCTGTCGGATGAGATCTGGGCGCTCATCTGATGGTCCAGGATCCTGTTGCAAAGTTTAAGCATAAAATCAACCACACAAGATTATGCAATTTTAATTTTATTTAAAAGGTTATTAAAAAATCGAATTTAATTCCTTTTAAATCCATTTTTTCACCAAAAATTTCACAAAAAATATTTCTAGATTCATAATAACAATTATGATCATATTTTATTTTTTGGGGAATTTTGGGGTATTTTATTTAATTGGTTTAAGTCATTAATTAAACATAAATCATGAATAAATCCTAATTGAATATTTTTAACCCCTTCCTTGGTCTAATTTGGGTAAAATATATACCAATATTTTATCCTCGACTTATTTTGGGAATTTTGAAAAGTTCTCTTAATTAAGGTTTAATTATCACAATAATTAATCTTTAATTACGTTTTAATTCATTCTTTCAAGTTATTTTGAATATAAAAATCCAAAATATTATTTTAATATTATTAAACATAATAATATTATTTTGCAAATAGGGTAAGTCAAATTTTCATGCTTACATACTTAGATGTATTTTTTTACACACTCTATGCATCTAAGTCAATGTGTCTTGGTTAATAACCTACACAGTTAGACATTTTTGAGACAGAACAATTGGAAGCTCACGTCTAACTAAACACACGTTTAATACGTGTTGTTCATGCGTAATTAGACGTCGACGTCTAATAGACGTTAGACGTTTATAAGACACGTGATTAGACACATGCGTCTAATAGATGTTTAGATCTCATAGATTGTAGGATTAAGAAAAACGTCTAACTACGTGTGTATTAGACTGATCAAGGACAGCTGTCCCACATGTCGTGTCATCTAAATTTCCCACTCAAACATAAAAATAGTCATCTCCGAATAACATGAAGACACATGTCTTTCAAGTTAAGAGAAAATAACTCATATATTCCCAAAATTAATGATGACTCTATGGGAAAGGACGTCTAACATTAATTAATGAGCCCTACCCCTAGGAAAAGTGACGGTTAAGCCATGCGACTCTTGGAAAATCTATTTAAGGACATCTTGCATGAGATCGAAAAGTTTTTCACTCTCAAATCTCCCAAGAACCCTAGATTTCTTCAAATTTCTCTCTAAAAACCCTTATTCATCTTGTATCTGTTCATCTTCTTTTCAAAAATGGGCAACAAGAGAATCACCCTCGGACATTGTACTTTGTAGGTGGATTTCCCTTTTGTGTATACATTCGATCAACAGTAGGTGGTCGACATGTCAGATCTCTGGAATACTCTAGTCTCGGAAAGTATCTCGGCGTGCCGTTCATATTCTATGAGAAGGAAGTCCGGGAGTTCTTCAAATCGGCAACTATGGTTGGCGATTCGGCAACGGTGAATAATACAGTTATTTCTTTCAATGAGGTGTCCTATGCAGAGTTCTTCGAACTTCCATCGGAGGGCCACACGTTCAAACTGAATCTCCCATCTGAAATCACTGCGGAAATGAAGACTATTTTCTCAGCCTACGGTTTAGAAGTCAGATTAAAGTGGAGTAAGAAAGTTTTCAAACCCCATTTCATCTTGTTGAATGATGTTGTTGCTAAGGCTCTTCAAGGGAGGGCGAGATCCTTCCATCTCTATAGTCAGGATCGTTCTGACTATATGACGGCCATTTCCAAGGGTATTCAGGTTAATTGGGCCTCCACGATGTTCTTGAACCTGTGTGCAAGTATTGATCCCAAGAACAAAGAGAGTGTGAGCTTTTTTGCTCAACTCAGCCGATTGCTGAAACACTTAAGGGTTCTTATGGGAGATTCTGAGCCTATTAACTCTTGCCGAGTGTTCAACTTCTTCACCGTCGCCAACACTCTCGTTCGAATGAAGAACTCTAAGGAGTCTCTATCTGGCGCATCGAGCCAACAGACGGGTGGAAGATCCGTCACTCGTTCTAAGCAACTGGATGATTATGTTCTTTCGACGGAAGCCAAAAGAACAAGAACAACCAAAAGAATAAGAACCATGAACAGATCAGAGGCTAGTTCTACTAGCCAAAAATACTCTTTGAAGAAAGACTCTAGAATAGTTTATTCTAGAGTAAAGCAAGGTCCTTCTACACTTGTTGTTATTCTGATGTCTCCCCGGTCTCCTCCTGCGAGCCAGTTAAGAAAACATGTTAAGTCCTCCGTTTCAAGAGTAGAAAAGTCTAAGGTTCCCAGGGCGTCTACTTCTTTGAAGGCTTCGTCCAAGGTAAGCCCTTCTCAATCTCAGGCCGAAGTGCCTAAGTTTATTGTTCGTGTGTTCAAGCAAGATGTGTCTGTTTCTATTCCATTAGTGGAATATGTTGTCGTGTTAACTGTTGAGCTAGTTGATCCAAATATTGAAAATCTTGACATGATTCCATCTACTGTCCGTCAACCCGATCCAATAGCTGCTGAAGCTATAATTATTGTCGAAATAGAGCAAGGTGTTGTTCTTACCCTTGTTGTTGGTGTCGTATATGATCAGGCTCTTTCTCTGCCAAATGAAGAGCCTCTTGTACCCAAATAAGTTCAAAAAGAGTCCGTAGTGATAGGAAAGATAATCTAGTTTGAAGATTCGCCTAGGCTCTTTGCAAAACCTCTTACTCCTCATGAGGTAATGAGAGCCACCAGAAAAGTTGTTGGCATAACCATCGGAGAACCGAGGCCTACTCCAAAACCTATTGAGGTTATTGAAAAAGGCAAGGCAATTTCAACCTATTCAAATGAGGAAGTCTCAGAGGCTACATGTATCGTTAACCTAATGATCGATCAGGCCAAAGTAAAAGCTGTTACGAACATCGAGATCTACAATACTTTGGTTATGAACAGAATGTCCAATAGGTATGATCAGGTAATCAAAGGAAGAGGAATAAGCGAGAAATGGTTGAAGTTAGTCAATATTGAAAAGAGAGTCCTGAAATGGCTAAAACTTCGGAGGTCTATGAAGCTCTAAAAAAAAGAGCTGGTTGAAGCCAATCTGAGAGGTTGGGATCTTTTTTCCGATGCTCCAAACGAGAAAAGCCAACTTCAATCCTTTGGAAAAGAATGTTGATGCAGAGGAGAATGCTCTAAAGAGACTTGATGAGATTATGCAGGATTATATCTCTATCGTACTTAGGTATGTTCATGAAGCAGACTACTCAGGGGTAAATCCTCTCGGAAATTCTTCAGATGAAGATGAACCGATGCAACTTTTTGACGATGTTGATTTAATTCTTCCGAAAGACGAGCAAGCAATTGCTCATCTCATGGAACTGGGAAGCTAGTCTGTCGAAGAAAAACGGCTTATGGATCAACCCAAAGTTGAACAGACTCAAGAACCAGTTCAACCAGATCCGATCATTAAAGAAGAAGAGAACAATATCGAACCAGTTCAACCGATTATAACCCAAGAAGAAGAAGTGTTGGGATTCCCTATTCTCGAATCAGAGGCATCTCTAGAGAAGGAGGCTGAAGCCAGTCATCCCATCGAAGCACGATCTGAGGGGGAACCCTCAAAAGACATGGAATCTGATAAGAGTTCTTCTGCTAAGGGGGAACAAGAAAACAATGATACGTCTTCCGAAAGTTCTAAAGATACTCCTTGACCAACTCAGATAATTACAGTTGCAAACATTCATGATGATGTTGTTGACCTTCTCTTCACTCCGACGGTACGCCTGATCAAATTCACAAGGTGTGTGAAGATATTCTGGGTAATAAAGAATAGTCTAAAAGTGCTTCTGAGGAGGATGAACTAGAGCAGTCCCTGCAGATTCACACTCATATCAGTCCTATTTGGACAGCTCCCACCGACTCTCATGAAATCTCTTCAAATGAAGGAACATCCGCTGGTGGTGCAAAGCTTCTAAAGTCTATGACAGAAATGACGAGCACTCTTCAGAGGACTGTTGTGGACTTACAATCCAAAATGGTGAAAATTGTAAAGAATCAAAAATCAAACAAAAATGAATTTGCCTTTGTCGTTGAAACTCATAAAGAAATGGAGCAAACTATGAAGAGGATCACGTATGAGATCAACATCCTCAACAAGACCTACACCAAATTCGAAAATAATATATTCAAACGGCAGTCCAATATGTATGATTGCAAAAGGGAAATCAACATTGAACTCCATCATGAGTAGAGCTGATGCTGAGCGAATAGAACAAGCCGATTCCTTTGCAAGACAAGTTTAGGCCATTGAAAATGCAAAAGCTACTGCTAATAAAGAAAAAACCTCATTTCCCGTGAAGATGATAATGTTAAAAAAGCGGGAAGGAAGTTCTAAAGGCGGTTCTAGAGGCGGTGGTAGCAGTAGAGGTGGTGCTTCAACCGGCATCAGATCGAAGAGAAAACCAACTAATGAAAGAAGTTGCAGGCCAACTAAAAGAGGTGGAGGTCGCAGCGGTGATCGTGGTGGTGGAAGCGATGGAAGTGGTGGTCGTTCTCTCCCTCCATTTTGAAACCTTCTGAGCGGTAAAGGATTCAACTACCTAATCGTGAAAAGGGAAGATCAATAATCTCTCCTCTTCTAAACCATCTTTTGCTGGTTTGTGAACTTGGTTTTTGAACTTGGCCTTTTTTAAACTTGGTTTTTGGAATATTGGTTTTTGGAACCTATTTTTGTAGTTTCCGAACAAGTATCACTCTTTCTTTAATATGATGGGTGTTTATCTAATTAATTATGCAAAGTTTTAACATCATCATTAAAAGGGGGAAATTGTTGGGTCAAATTATTTTGACTAAGGATCAAATCATTTTCACTAACGGTATTTTGATGATAAACTTGTGTAAAACTTAAATAAGAAGGAAACTAAGTCGTCTAATTGTTTTTGTGCAGGTGCATCAAAACGTGCTAAGTTAGACTTAGCCTGAATCAGGTTCATTAAACGTATTGGTTATTAGACGTACGTAGTTAGATGTGCAGTCTAACGAATACGTAGTTAGACGTGTAGTCTAACAGACGTAGTTAGATGTGTAGTCTAACAGACGTAGTTAGACATGCAGTCTAATAGACGTAGTTAGACGTGTAGTCTAACAGAGGTAGTTAGACGTGCAGTCTAACGGATATATAGTTAGACGTGTAGTCTAACAGATACGTAGTTCAACGTGTAGTATAATGGATACGTAGTTATATATGTAGTCTAACAGACGTAGTTAGACGTACATTCTAACGGATACGTAGTTAGACGTGCAGTCTAACAGACTTAGTTAGACGTGCAGTCTAACAGACGTTGTTAGACGTGCAATCTAACAGATGAAAGTTAGACGCAAATAGTCTAACTCCTTTAGATTAGTCTAAAGGGATACATAGTTAGAAGTGTTGTCTAACTCCATTAGACTTGGTGGTCTAATGGATTCTGCTATTAGACGGGGGCGTCTAACTTTATTAGAATTCTCAGTCTAATGGAGCACGTCTAATGCCTCGCTTGAGCAGTTGCTTGAAGTAGCATCCGTCTACCCACGATCAACTAGTTGTACGCTACTCCTACTCAAATAATCCGTGCAGATCAGTACGACAGCCAGTTGTATTCAATGAATTAATGCCACGTAAGTAAATATTCTTCCCACTTCTTGTTTTTGCAGGACAATCCTAGAAGAATATTAGGCGCACTACCAGATTGGTATGGTCACGATCTTTGTGCATAGTGTCTGATGTACCTGTGTACTATGGAGGATTTCCAATGGGTGTTTTCCACGTGTCATTATAAAAGATTCAACCGTTGGTACCTGTTCTCTATTTAAAGATACTCAAGGACAACGGACAAAGACACAACAAGCAATTCCGCTAATCCACTAGTCTTCCGAACTTACAATCGATCTTACGAATTGCTTACTTGTTTACTTACTGTATTTGTACATCAAGAGAGAGATAGAATCAAAGTATTTTCTAGCTGAGTGATATTCTTCAATATACTGTAAGTTGAACAAAGTTTGTTCTGTTCAACGGTGAGCTAGCATTGAAATTGTATTTGATTCTAAGAAAAGTATAGTGAATCCTTTCGGTGGTTGGAAAAAGGGGTGACGTATGAGAGTTTTTCTCCGAACATCCATTAACATCTCTCTATGTCTTTTGTATTATGTCCTTCATTCTTTCATTCGTTCCTAGCTTCAAACCTAAGCAAACGTTTCCACACTTGAATCGCTTCAAAAGTTTATAAAGGTTTGTGAAGAATAGAAAGTGATATAAATCCCTAACAAGATTTATATCAAACCGTTTTCCAGAAGATATCATCAATAGTTAGACCCCTGTCTCTATTGGTGCTACCGATCCTTTCACATTTTGTGTTAGATGTGTTGATAATTATGATAAACTTTGTAGTTTGAAATCATTTTGTGTTAAATGTGTTAAGAATTGTGATAAAATTTGTAGTGTGTTGTCATTTCATATCAGATGTGTTGATAATTTTGATAAATTTTATAGTGCGTAGTCATTTTCATATTAAATGTGTTGAGATTTTGATTATAAATAGACATATGTTGGTAAAATATAGTTCATCATAGACCACCATTTTAATTATGTCGAATACACATATACCTTCAACTTTTGTTAAGAATATCTATTCGATCAACTTCCTACAACCACGATAAAATATCCTCTTATGTCAGGTTTATAGAGAAGTTTTTAAAAATTCAATTATTTGAGTGTACTAATCAAGTGACAAATTATGGTCCCATATATATATAAAGAAAAAATGCAACAATGAGAGATTCGTACTAAGAGATCTATGCAGACACAACTTGATACTATTAAAAAAAACAGGAAGGAGACTTCACATGTATACAAACAATTGAAGATATGCATTAAAGCAGTGTTTCAAATGAAGATATTGTAAGTATAAGACATTATTTGATTTAATTTTCAAAATTATTTTTTAAACAAATAGTAATTAATTATTTGAACTCGACAGTTCGATCACGTGTGGGACATTGTTAAAAATTTCGAAAAATTTAAATATTATTTCACAAGTAGCAGAAGTAAGCAATCTTGCAACTATCATTCTTCTATATTTTCAAAACTGCGTTGTCATGTTTTCAATAAAGCGTTGTCATGTTATGTTTTAAGCTGAAAATATATCTATTAAACTGATTTTTTTTAATATCTAGTTATTTGTTGTATAAATACTAAAAAAACATACACATCTGATTTTAAAATAAAATTGAAAATGTTTTTAAACTATTTTTCTAAGGTGATATGCATGTCATTTCCCCAATGCTTCGTTATCATGTTTTCAATGCTGTGTTGTCATGTTTTCAATGATGCGTTGCTCATTTTTCTTTCCCCGTGAGTATAGCATGATGAGCCCAAGTTAAGGCTGCTCCGGATGAAAGACGTGGTGTACGAAACCCATTTACAAGGTTTCGCTATAATCAAGTGTCAATGGTGTGGCACGCATACTTAATCGAGTGTTTGCCCGTGAGATTGAAAGAAGGATTTGAATCGAATCCATTTACGATCCCGAGTTTCCAAACACATCGTACTGTAGCTCGGGTCGAGGCTGCCACTCGGCCTTAAGATCTGGCCGGGTGTGTACTCCAAGCTCCAAAGGTACGGTTTCCCAATCGGAGATCCATGGATCACAGACGGTTCACAGCCTGGTGGGAGTTCTACAGTACTTCTCGTCATTGAAACACAAGCTGGAGACGTATCGGCCTATATTCCCACCAATGTGATTCCCAGTACTTAAGTTAACAGGAGAGCTATCGCTGCTGATAGATTTAATTTTCCTTCTTGTATGTTAAAGAAAAACGAAATCCAAAAATAAATGCCTTAAGCCCTGACTGTGAGACCGACTGGGCGAACAGAGACGAAAGTCGGCCATAATGATCTGGGAGTCCCGTGTGGGCCGTATGACGCGAGAGTGTATACTCTTTTTCTCAGGAGGCGCCTAAAAAAATGAAAGAAGGTCCAATCCAATCAAGGCTAAGACTTGATTATAAAAATAAAATAGTCTAAAAAGTTAAAAACAAAGTTGGAAAGATGCGCGCTGGAGACTATTGAAGTTCAATTTGGAATCATTATGGTTTTCTATCTTTTGATTACCAGAGTATTAAACTGATTTTTTTTAATATCTAGTCATTTGTTGAACAAATACTAGAAAAAACATACACATTTGATTTTTTTAAAATTTGGAAACGTTTTTAAATTTTTTTTCTCTTTCTCTTTAGCTTGACGGATCATCCATCATCATTTACTCCCGATGTTCAAACCTCCACTGTTGGAATGACTTTTGATTCTAAAAATGAGCTTCTTGAGTATTATAAGTATTATGCCCGATTTAAAGGTTTCGGTATTTGTAAGTTAGGAGGAAGAAATGGTCAAGATAGCAAATAAAAATAGTTCTCTATTGCATGTGTCAAAAATGGTGTATTCACTTCAAGGGGGAAAATAGTTTACAAGTTATACCTTCTACCAAGACGAATTGCAAGGATAAGATAAATGTTGCTGTTAGAAATGAAGGTGCGGTTGAAATTACTAGTGTCTTCCATGAGCATAACCATATTTTGAGCCCGAGAAAGTCGAGACATCTTTAGATCTCACAAGGTTTTAGATTCGATTACGAAGAGAAGATTGTAATTAAATGACGAATATGGAATAACTTTGTAAAAAACTTTTCAATCATTAGTAGTCAAAGCTGGAGGATATGATAACATGACTTTTCATGAGAGAAGCTGCAGAAATTATATTTCAGAAGCAAGACGGTTGTAGTTAGGAAATGGTGCTGCAGAAGCCTTATGTTAGTATTTCTACCGAATGTAAAACAAATGTTTAAAAAAATTATGTATATGATGTGGACGAGGAAAACAGGATAAGAAATGTGTTTTGGACTGATGGAAGATGTAAGGCTACATACATGTACTTCTTAGATGTCATCACAATTGACACAATATATTTGACAAACTGCTATGATATGCCTTTTGCTCATTTTTTCGGTGTTAATCATCATGGATAATTGATTTTTCTAGGATGTGGCTTACTGTCTAGTGAGGATTCTAAGTCATTTATCTGTTTTTTTAAAGCTTGGTTAACATGTATGAAAAAACGTGCTCCAAAAGGCAATAATCACTAACCAATGTCGATCATTGGCCATTGTAATTGAAAAGGTACTTCCGAACACTTATTATCGTTTTTGTCTTTGGCATATAATGAAGAAACTTCCCACCAAATTGTCTGCGCATGCTCATTATAAAAGTATACAAAGACATTGAAGAACATTATCTATAACTCAATCACAATGAACAATATGAAGAGAATTGGCTATAAATGATAGAGGAGTTTGAGTTGTAAGACAATTATTGATTGAACTCCTTGCACGTAAAACGTGCTAAATGAATTCTAATGTATGTTAAATACCACTTCTGGGCAGGCATGTCAACATCTCAAAGAAGTGAAAGTATGAATGCTTTTTTTGATGACTTTGTTCATTCGAAAACATCCCTAAAACAATTTGTAGAGAAATATGACAGGGCCACTAAGAAGAACATAGAGAAGGAAAAGAAATTGGATTTTCAATCTTATAATTTGACTATTTCAATTGTGAGTGGTATTCATTGGAAAGACAATTTCAGAATGTATATATACTAACAAAATTTTTAAGTTGTTCCATAATGAGGTAAAAGGGTTAATGTTCTGCGACACCTCCACACTTGAAGAATATGGGACAACTACTATATTTAGAGTAGTGGAGACCAATTTGGGAACTGAAGGAGAATATTTGAGATATATTTCAATGAAGGTACAGTTCACCTTAATGGAGAGTTCTATCACTAACATTTATGATTCTGATGTGTGTGAGAGTGATAAAAATCGTTAGAAATTCTCCTCATTCTTTTCCTCAGCTGGGAGTGGAATCCTATCAACCACTCTCTTTCAGCCAAACCCCCAACCTCTTCTCGATCTTTATTCTATATCTTACCATCTTGTCATCCCAATATGACAAGATGGGGAACTATCTATTGTATTTATTTCTTAACGTATAATCTGCTACCTTGTCCATGTAGTATAACTGGAATTTTTTTTGTCAAGTGTCTAAATCTATAGAGTAATGCTATGCACAATAAAAATATAAATTATAAGAATGTATTCTATCACTTACCAATAAGAATGTAAGTGGACCATGGTAATATGATTGTTGATTATTTTGTCATTTTTGTATACTCTCAAGGAGTCCATTGAGTACGTACTTACACCAGTTCACATTCTTTATTTTATCAACATCAATTAATGATTTAAGGAATTTAAAACTGCAGTATTGTAAACATAAAAACGTAGTTAAATAATATGACAACATTGTATGAATAACATGACAATAGTGTATAAATAATATGACATGTTTACATGCAATGTGAATTTTGTGTTGTCCACAAAAAGCTGGATACGAGGTATACAAAAAAATCGCGTTTGAAGTCGTCATTCGTATATGTGTTTGCTAAAATTATCTCATTCATGGAAAGAGTTGCAGGAGCACTTCTAATTTCACTCACAATCCATCTTTTCCTCCAAGCCTTGAGAACTTGGAGGTACTCTGGTCCATCATCAGAGTTTTTCCCAATGGACTCTACTATGTCAACGTCATCTCAGGGGAGGTTCAACACGCACTGAACATCCTCCTCGTCAATTTTCAACAGCTCCCCATTGCTTAGTATAAGAGAACTCATCCTGGGATCGAATTTTTTAGAAGGTGGCGGGATATTTTGAAAGGGCATCTTAAGATACCCAAGGAGACTAAGGAGCCGAAACCGATGGCCTTTACAACATCTTTCTAAACATCTGAGAGTTTTCGGACTAGTGAGTGAAGTTCTTTAGGAGATGTTCTAATATTTAATATACATCTTCTTGTTGGATTAATAGAAGAAGCGGGAGGTGAAGAAAGCTTTATCTTCTTAGATTCCTTCACACTACAAAATCAGAGTATAATTATGTCAACATAGTATTAAAAACTATGACAACGAAGTTAGAAAATTATGACAACTCAGTTAGAAAACTATGACAACTCAGTAAGAAAACTATGACAACTTAATTAGAAAACTATGAAAATAAAGTTAGAAAACTATAACAATTTAATTAGAAAACTATGACAATGAAGTTAGAAAACTATGACAACGATGTTAGAAAACTCTGACAATGAAGTTGTTACCTTTCAACCTTATCAGACTTACTCTTCTTAGATTAATGGACAACGCTATAATAATGTATGACTATGAAGTTAGAAAAATATGACAACGTTACATTTGTACTTTGTCTAGCTTCTTCTTGTTAGATTCCTTG
This sequence comes from Impatiens glandulifera, assembly GCF_907164915.1. Taxonomy (NCBI): domain Eukaryota; kingdom Viridiplantae; phylum Streptophyta; class Magnoliopsida; order Ericales; family Balsaminaceae; genus Impatiens; species Impatiens glandulifera. The sequence goes on from NC_061865.1 coordinate 25,293,631, forward strand.
ATAACACTCTAATAAAGTATGACAACATTGTTAGAAAAAGAATCAAGTATTCAATTTAATACAAATCATAACATTAAGAGGAATCATAAGTTGCTATCTTTCAACTTGTGAAACTGTCTTTATCTTCTTCGCTATCTTCTTCAATTCATTTTTTTGCATTTGTAGAAGATTTGGAATCATAGATGATTATTTGTTACCTGAATCCTAAAATCACAAAGTCAAAAGTTAGACTACAATGTCGCAATGAATAGTAGGTTTTCAGCACTGAAGTAAAGAAGGATGAGTTTACCATTTTGAAGTGCACGAATGGAAAACAAAACAGAAACAGACTAGGGTTTGAGGAAGAAGGAATGTAGTATTCTAGAGTTTGAGCGGCGGCTAAAACAGAACGAAGATAATCGCGAGGACGGAGCGGGCGGCTGAAGCGGAAGGCTGAAGGAGGGAAGAAAGCGAAAAAATCGCAGAAAATATAATTTGTAAAATACGCCGATTCCTTCTAGATTTGTGAATGGTCTTCGAAAGAAATATTGCAAGGGAGAAGAGAGACGCTCCAGATGAGATCCACTCTAGCGATATTCTTGAAACCGGACAGCCGACGACGAACATAAAGAGATCGCAGCCAAATTTCGAGTTTCTCTCCAGAACATTTTTTTGTGGGTTAGGGTTTGAAATGAATAGGGAGACATGCGTTTTAATTTCTTAATTCTTTTTTTTAATTCCATGTTGTCGTGTGCCACGTAGACGATCGCTGATATGTATCCATCCTCGAATATTAAATATTAAGATCGTTATGGACATTTATAAGTTAACTCTTCAAGTAATGAGAATACATGCTTCGACATGACGCGAAGGGGATCTTGAGTCATTTAAAAAAAATGCAGGTTATTATTAGTGTCATTTAAATTTCCCTAACGAACTGATCATCTGTTATTCAGTTGCAATGGAAGATCTCTCTACTTCTTCCCTCATGTTCTTCTATGATCAGCAACTTAGTTATGCCGATATACTTCCTCCTGCCGAGGTAATCATATCGTATATGTATATAATGCATTCATACGGATATGCTTTCTGTAAAGATGGAAATGTATGATTTCTATTCAGGTTAGGGCAAGGATTGAAGTGGCCGTACACAATTTCCTGAAGATATTGAGTTCTCTGACTTCTGCAATCTTAGATCTTTCTCTGGTACCAATTTCTCTCTTCCGTTATTCTGTTTGAGTTCTAGGTTATATATTCATTGCATTACTACGAACTTAGATACTCATAATTGTTCAACTGAATGTTTTACTATCTTTCTGCAACTAGGAGCTAAATCAAGAGGTTGTGGAATGTGCTGCATGTGGATCATCAGGTTATGCTATTACAGGAGACTTGGCTTTGTTAGACAAATTGGTTGCAAAAACCGATGCTCGCTACATCATTGTGGTGGAGAAGGTAAGTAAACAAACATATTGATTCCATATTTCATTTATGTACTCAAAATGGTTTGTTATATATATATATAGTAATCCCCCACAGTTCAATGGAATCCTTAGCACGCCATATTCCAGAGGCTAGTTGAAGACTGTGTTTTTAATCAGATACCAAGCATCCTCATCACAGGCAAAGGCTACCCAGACATTGCTACAAGGTAATAGTAATAATATCCCATGGATTGTATTTCATACTTAGAGTTGATTTTACCTTATGCTGATTAAAGAGAAATATTATATATTTCAGTTCAGTTCAAATTAGCTGAATTTGTATGCTGTTAGTTCTTCTATATGCAATTTGATCATTGAATAATACTTTATTCAACTTGCACTAACACATTGATGATTAAAGGACATAAAATAACAGTGCGATTCAAGACAGAATATTACAGGCAAAAATGAGACATGAGTGATAAGTTAATGAACAAAAATGAGATTAATTTGCTTCAATTCACTTATCAGCGAAGCCTGCCCTTAAAAATGAGATAAGTTAATGGTAAATGATTTTATTCGTTCCTTTATATGAATGTAAATTTGCATAATTTGATATTGTTTGGGGGCACATAGGTTCATTTTTTCTTCATTAAATCCTTTCTTTTATCAATTGGGTTGTGTTCATTGCTGCTTTAAGGAAATGATTTTAGAAGGGCTTTAGCGAAAGTGAAAATATGGTTGATTTATTATGACTTGTGTCTTTTCTTTTTAACTTGGTATTTGTGGATGTACTAACATTTAGTTATTTATACAATTGTTTTATTAAAATCTATAGAATGGGCTACTCCGAGTAAGAGTATTGTTGACCAAATTTAACTTTAAATATATTTTATGTCATTATTTACTGTATTTTCTACTATTTTATAAGTTTGTGTAAATTTATAGTTTTAATTTATCAAATATAGATTCTTCCAGCACCGTTTGAGCCGTGCTTATCCAGAGTTGCCTATTCTTGGCCTGGTTGATGTTGTAGGACATTATATAATACTGAGTTCATTGTCAATTTGTCACATAAATTCCATACATTTATATTTGTATGTTGATATTCAAGGAATCCAGCAGGACTGGCAGTTTTATGTACATTCAAGTATGGAAGCATTGGAATGAGAATGGAGGCATATAAATATGGTGCTTTCTTTAGTTCTCTTGATATTTAAAGTAGAATAAAACTCGACTAACAATCTTTATGGCAGCTTGCAATGTTAAATGGCTAAGATGATTTGGAACTCATACCGGAACAATCTTTCATTCCTCTCAAACCACGGGACCTTCAAATAGCGAAAAGCTTGATGTCATTGGGGATTTTACAGGTTTAAAATTGAAGGTCAAATTTTAATTTGTTAGGCTTAATATAAGCAGGTTATTGATGAGAAGTTAGTTTACTTGTAGGAGAAGTATAGAGAAGAAGTTGAAATGATGGTTGAGAGGGGTCAAAGAACAGAGATTGAAGCTCTATATTTCCATGGATTTGATTTCTTGGGTAATTACTTGGCAAAGAAAATTGTTCAAGCAAGCTACATATGATATAGAATATAGGAAAGATCTAGATGTTTTTACTTAATTGCCTTTTATTAAAAGGCTTGTTTTTGGTTGTTAATTTGCTTAAGTTAGTTAATCCATTAGGATAATTCAATGGTCAAACTTAGGTGCTTAATTTAATTGACTAAATGTTATGGATTCGATTTTCACTTTAAACATTTTAAGTTGAAGTGGTAAGTTGAAGGTGATCTAATTAATAAAATGAAATAACAATATAATATAACTGGAATATATTTAAAAGAAATTATTAGTTACCTCAAGTGACAAATATTAGAGAGGTTTGATTTCTACTAAAACCGTTTATATTAACCATTTATATGGTATGAATTAGGGTGTGTCAGAGGTTTAATTTGGTCGGATTTTTAATCAAAAAATTCATCCCGACACTATATATCAAAATATGTATATATCAGTTAGCGATTATAAGATTGGTTTAGTTGGTTTATCGGATTTGATAGTCGATTTTAATAGTTGAAGAATTAACAAATATATATAATATAATAAACTAACGAATGAAAAAAATAATTTAGAAACATTTTAGTATTTAAAATTCTTACAAGTTATGTAATAAAACGATGATTTAATTTAAACGAAAATTTGTTTGTTAGAATATTAATAATTCAATAAGTTTAAAAAAATCTTGTTAAAATTCACACCCTTTACACAACAAAATATCATTATAGAAAGAGATAATAAAAATATATATCTAAATACATATAAATTGTTCGTAGTTATATCAGAAAGAAAAAGAATGATAATTTTTTGTTGGATCAATTTTATTTAGTGGGTACGATATATTTTAATGTTTTATCCATACTTTATATTTTATCAAAAATTTCGGTATACAAAAAATTCATACATTTACATTACATTTCATTGATTTCGGTATACATTGAATTTAGTATATCTTAATTTCGGTATAAAAAAATTCATACATTTATCTTATTTTCGATATACCTTAATTTCGGTACGGTATCAATATTATACCTTTAATACCTAAAAAATATATTAAATTAAAAAAAATATATATCAATCATAAATTGGAGATTGCATATATTGATTATTGAATAATATTTTAATATAATAATATTTTGATATTATTAAAAAAAAAATTATATTTTATAATTAAATTAAAAAAAATTAATTCTCGTTCAAACAAATAGTTACATATAAAATATTAATTTATAAATAATAAAAAAAAGTGAAGACTAATAGTACGATAAATTTACAAAAATTAAAATTTTAATAAAAAAGATTCAACATTTTGAATTTTTTTTTAGGATGACTTAAATAAGATCTTGTTTGAGTTCAATAACAATGCGTGACGAAGTAAAACAAGCTGAGGAAACCAATCATACGGTGTCAAATTATTACCGTCAAATTATTTCTTACAATTGACGATTATTAACATCAAACGATCTATTACAAATTAAGAATATTATTCGAATTATAAAAATCAAAATGTCATACTTAACCAAAATATTACATAATTTAAATTTGAATAGTCAATATAAAAACACTGAATAAAAAAATATCTGAGCAAGGACAACATAACTTGTCACTCTCTATAATTTTGTTTATATAAAATATAAGAATATTATAGAGATAAAAAATAATAATTCTTTAATTATTTCAATTAAAGAGATAATATAAAATTTTCTTTTATTTCATTTTATTACTATTATTACTTTCATTTTTTTTTATAATATATTATCATTATTTAATGAAACTCTTATATTTTATATTATCTTTTAAATTATTAATGGGTTATATACACATAAATGTATACTTTTATTTAAATATGTTATTAATTTATTTTGTTATTAAATAATATTATTAATATAATTAAATTAATATATATATATATAATACTTACAACTAATTAAATAATATTTAAATTTAAATTGCAATTAATTAATAATTATAAATATAATTAAATTAAAAAATAAAATTTATAATTCCTAACCTAAGTAGCATCTAATTCACGAATAAGAATGTATTTAAAATATTTTTTATTTATAAATATTTTAGATAAAATTAAAATTATTAAAATTTAATTAATACAATTAGTTTTAGTTTATAAAAATTAAGTTTAATCATAAACTTAATGTTAACATATATTTTATTCACTCGGCACCACAATTAACTCTTAATTGACCATCATCCACTCGGCTCCACTCGGCACCTCAATTAACCCTCAATTAACCATCATCTTTTGACTCACACTTTTTTATATATTTTTTTATCCCTTCGGGGAACCACCCACTAATCTTAGTCGACTTCAATTGGTGACACATCTTTTATCTCACATTAAACTACCACCAATATTAATTTCGACCTCACACTCGACAAAACACCCACTACCCAATCTAATCTCGTGCCCTCACACTTTCAAATGCTCACCAAACTAACAACTAATTTCGACATCACATTCCACACCCCACCCACCACCCGACCTCCCTCATCCAAACAATCTTTGTTGATCGACGATACCTCGTGGATTTCCTCTCGGATTTTTTATGCACCAGGTCTTTGATGAGGGAGAATGCTGCTAAGTACTTCATCAGAGGTATCAAAGAAACACATCAGACTGCTCACACATATGTATATATACTTGCAAATACTCATTTGTCTTTCTCCACTTCCCATCCGGTAGTCTGGAAGATGATGGAGATGTGTTATCAAAATTGATTCTAGAGAAGAGAGTGACACAGAGAGAACTGTTTTACAAGCTGATTAGCAATTCTCCTGAATACTTCCCATCTCAGTTGGAAGTTAACAGGACTATTCAAGGTCGTGTAATTCACCTCTCTTTCATTTAGTTAATGATCCAATGTATATGGTGATTGTGTTGGTTGATGCATACTAAAGTTAAAAAGCTAAACAGATTTGGTGTCATTGCTCCAATGTAGCCGTTACAGTCTTGGAATCATGGCATCTTCCAGAGGGGCAGTTTCTGGGCGTCTATCTCTTCAGGCATTCATTCCATTACTACGAACTTAGATACTCATACTTGTTCAACTGAATGTTTTACTATCTTTCTGCAACTAGGAGCTAAATCAAGAGGTGGTGGAATGTGTTGCATGTGGTCATCAGGTTATGCTATTACAGGAGACTTGTGTTGGAATTTATGGGTCACTATTATAATAAATAATTGTGCAAATATCATCTTTTAGTTAAGCCAAAATAACGTGATCTAATGTGAAATCAAGTTTATAGGCTTATGGGTGTATTTGTCATGAATATAAAGTGAGGATACCTAAGTGAACTTTATAATTTTATGAAAGAGCTAAATTAGAAATGTTCAAACTAAAATAACTAATTATGATTATTTTGTAACGGTATGGTCTCAATTGATGTGCGATTCATTTTTCTGTTTGCGTCCCCATCAACAGATAGAGAAAACAAATTTGACGTACTCATCAATTGGAAGATCCATTCCACTTCTAAAGGAAGAGAAGATTAAAGAATCTTTCAAATATAAGAAAAGAGATGATGAGTACATGTATTCCGCTAATTGTTAATCGCAGTATTATTATCTCATATATATTATTAGTATTTAATTCAGATAATCTAACAATTGTATCAGAGCCATCCTAGTTTAATTATGTGAGAAATTATATTTAATTATGTGATAAATTATATCGGTGTAGATAACATATTCAGATTTAATTATGTGAGAAAATTATATAGCATATATCGGGTGCAGATATATGCAGATTTATATGCATGCAATTGATAATAAAAGCATGTTATTATGATTATATATATATATATATATTAATTTGTGATAATTTCAAATAAATTTATGTAAAATATAAAGATTTATGGTTAAACAGAAGAATTTTTTGTTGATAAAATGTAGGGATATTAAGATTCTCCTCAGTCGACTATTTAGATTATTATTGATATAATATATTATATATTATAAGAGAGAATTGAGGAATATTAATTATATATATATATATATATATATATATAATTGATTAGGTATAATTTATTTTATTTCACAATAAAATTAAATTAAACTACATGTCATTTATCAAAACAAAATTATATGTTTATTTAGAAAATAATATATTATTGATTTGAGTTATATATAATAATATATATGACATTTAAATTCAAAATTAATGATATTATAGTTCATTAATTGAATTGTATTTGTTGATTCAAATAATCGCGAAAGTGACAATGTTTGTTGAAATTGATTCAATAAAATTTGAATGTAAGTATTGTATAATTAATGTGATTATATTAATTGATTCAAAGATTGATAATTAATTGACCTAATTACATAAATACTTGTGATTATAAACATGTAATAATTATAAAGTCATATTTATGTGAATAATTAATCTATCCAAAGATAGATTTTATTATTTGACATGTTTTATTATTAATGTTTGATCATTACAACAAAATACTATTAGCAATTAATATTATTGTCTATTAATGTTGTGTTAAGTATTTTGAGATGGGATAAATTATAATCATGAGCATGTTATTAATGTAATTTATTATTTTGTTTTTTTATTTATGAGTACAGTTGATGCTACTGTATCTGCTAATGCTAATTTGATTTCGATACTTAATGGAAGTAATTTTAAGGATTGGAAAGAAAGCATTCTTATTGTTCTCGGATGCATGGATATTGACTTTTTGTTTAGAATGGATGAGCCCACTCCTACTACGGATGATAGTAACTCTCATGATAAGAGAATATATGAGAAGTGGGAACGTTCTAATCGTTTGAGTCTTATGATCATAAAGCGTGGCAGACATGAGGCTTTTAAGGGTGCGGTATCTGATGAGATAACCAATGCTAAAGATTTCCTTGCCAAAATCGAAAAGTACTTTGAGAAAATTGATAAAGTAGAAACTAGCACTCTTTTAAAGAGACTAATTTCAATGAAGTTTAAAGGTAAGGAAAACATAAGGGAGTACATCATGGAGATGTCTAATGTTGCTTCTAAGTTGAAAGCACTCAAACTTGAGATGTCTGAAGACTTACTCGTGCACTTGGTTCTTATATCTCTTCCTGTTCAATTCAGTCAATTCAGGTCAGTTATAACTGTCAAAGGGAGAAATGGTCTCTTAATGAGCTCATTTCATTTTGTGTAAAAGAGGAAGAGAGATTGAAACAAAACAGTACTGAAAGTGCTCATTTGGAAAGCACCTCTAAAGAAAAGGGTATAAAGAGGAAAAATGAGGCTACTAATGATAAATTTGCAGCACAAAAGAAACGAACTCAATCTCAATCTCAAGTTAAAATTGATAAGAGTTGTTTCTTTTGTAAGAATGATGGACATATAAAAAAGATTGTCCTAAGTACCGTATTTGGCATGCTAAGAAAGGTACATTTCATAATTTAGTTTGTTCTGAAGTTAATTTAGCTTCAGTACCAAGAAACACTTGGTGGTTAGACTCTGGTGCTACTGCTAATATAAGCGTTTCATTGCAGGGTTGCCTGAATTACCAAAGACCAATTGATGCTGAAAGACGCATTTATGTGGGAGATGAGAAATCGGTAGAAGTGGAAGCAATAGGGCATTTTAGATTATTATTAAGTATTGGTTACTATTTAGATTTAATGGATACTTTTGTTGTACCGTCATTTAGACGTAATTTGATTTTTGTTGTTTATATGGACAAATTGGGATATTATTGTTCATTTGGAAATGAAAATTTAACTTTATCTATTAATTTTAAAGTTGTTGGAACCGGTTTACTTATATCTTATGATAATCTTTATTTGCTTGAAACAGTTGCTTCTTATAATGAAACCTTGAATGTGGAATCACATGGTACTAAGCGAAAAATAAATAATGAAAATTCAAGTTCCCTATGGCAAAAGCGATTACGACATATCTCTAGAAATAGAGTTGAAAGACTTGTTTCCGAAGGAATTTTGGATAAAATTGATTTTTCAGACTTTAATATATGTATTGAATGCATTAAAGGAAAAAAGACTAAAAGAAAGAAATTATGTGCAATAAGGGGAAATGACGTCTTAGAATTGATACATACGGACATTTGTGGGCCATTTCCTACATCTTCTTAGAATGATCAATAATATTTTGTATCATTTATAGATGACTACTCAAGATATGCATACATATTTCTAATTCATGAAAAATCACAAGTATTGGATGTATTCAAATAATTTAAAATTGAAGTTGAAAACCAACTCAATAAAAGAATAAAGAAAGTCAAATCTGACCGTGGTGGTGAATATTACGGTAGATATGACCGTTCATGTGAACAACGTCCAGGACCTTTTGCCAGATACCTAGAGGAGTGTGGGATTGTCCCACAATACACCAAGTCTGGTTCACCTAGAATGAATGGTGTGGCTGAAAGACGTAATCGCACTCTTAAGGACATTGTAAGGAGTATGATTAGTCGTTCGACTTTACCAGAATCTTTATGGGGAGAGGCACTGAAGACTGCAGCCTATATTTTAAATAGAGTACCAAGTAAAACAACTTTTAAAACACCTTATGAGCTTTAGACTAGTCGTAAACCTAATTTAAAGCATTTTCATGTTTGGGGATGACCTATTGAGGCAAGGCCTTATAGACAGGGACGTATGTATAGTAGGGTTGAGGTGGGCTTCCTTAATTTTTTTTAATGTATATATATAATTAAAAAAAAATCCAAACACCCTGTTTCTTTTTCCTTTCTTATGCTATACCATATATATAGATACGTTTATATATATTTATATATATTTATATATATATATAATAATAATAATAAGTTTAATTTCATATCATTAATTAACTTTCCATTTTATTTGGAATTTGTTTAGACATAATTTTATTTCACTAATTTAATATATTACTAATTCTTTATCATTTAATTATTTTTATTTAAAAATTTATATTTAATTTTTTAATTTAAAAAAAGATAGAATATTATTTTTTTTTCTAATTCTCTTCCCTAATATCCATATTCTTAATTTATGTAATTAACAGAAATGGAGAATAGTTGAGAGCTTTGAATATTATATTTTCGAGAGATTAGAAAAATAGTAGAGAGTTTTAGAGTTTAGGTGTTGAGAGAATAGAAATTTTTTAGAAAGATTAGAAAAATAGTAGAGAGTTCAGGTGTTGAGAGAATAGAAAATCTACACACACTCTTTGAGAGCTTTCTCATTATAAGTACTAACAAAATAAACAAACAAGTCCCTCAAGTTATGAGCAATGGGAACAGTAATAATTCTTTACAAATATTATATATTTTTTTCTTATTCTCTTTCATAATATCCATCTTCTTAATTTATGTATTAATTAATTTTATTATATTTATAACGGATTTGATTTTATTATGTTGAACTAATATTACAAGTTAACAACATTTCGAATTTTTTTCTATTTTTATTATAATTTTCACTATAACTAATTAATAAAATATTTAATTAGTTTTAACGTTATAACTTTTACTACTAGAGAGCAAACATTTTCAATAATGAAAATGTGAAGACGAAACTTCGCAATAAAATAGAGCATAATTTTTTTGCTACTCTTTAACCATCTATATTGAACGAGATTTATCTAAAGATGTAAATATATATTTTTATTATAGATGAATTTTATGTTTTAAAATTCGGTACAATTTAACTTATTTAATTATTATAGTATAATGTCTTCTTTTGATACATAAAATTTAAGCCCACCCAATACCAATTCTTGGACCCGTCCCTGCTTATAGGCCGAATGAAAGAAAATTTAATCCCAAAATAGTTAGCAGTTATTTTATTGGGCACTCTAAACTATCAAGGGGATATAAATTTTATGATCCCAAGTTAAAAACAAATTTTGAGACGGGAACTACAATATTTTTTGAGGATATTGAGTTTGATAGGAGAAATAACTTTGTCTTTAAAGATAATTTGGATTCAACAATTTCTATGTAGGAAGACTTGATTCATATCCCAAATGATTTTGACATTGATATGGATATTATTCATATTAATGATCAAGTTCAAAATCAAGAGCAACAAGAAATTATTGAACAAACTCTTGAAGAACAAACTCAACAACCTCAAAATCAAGTGCTTTTAAGACGATCCACTAGAAAAGAGAACTGCTATATCAAATGATTATATAGTTTTTCTTCAAGAAAATGAGGATAGTGATAGTATAATGGAAGATGACCCTATCAGCTTCTAACATGCTATGAAGGATACTAATTTTGAAAAGTGGATTTGTGCAATGAACGAAGAGTATAAATCTATGCAAGACAATAAAGTTTGGGAACTTATCACGTTACCAGAAGGAAAGAAACATATTGGTTGTAAATAGATTTTTAAAACCAAACGGGATTCAAAGGGTAATGTTGACAAATATAAGGCTCGTCTTGTAGCAAAAGGTTATTCTCAGAAGGAAGAGATTGACTTTAAAGAGACATTTTCTCCAGTTTCATCGAAGGACTCTTTTAAGACAATCATGGCATTCGTTGCACAGTTTGATATGAAGCTTCACCAAATGGATGTCAAGATAGCGTTTCTCAATGGAGACATGAAGAAACAATTTATATGGTGAAACCATAAAACTTTGTGTCGGAAGACTCAAAGCATATGGTATGTAAATTGAGAAAATCCATTTATGGGCTCAAACAAGCTTCTCGTCAATGGTATCAAAAATTTCATCAAATTATTATCTCATTTGGTTTCGAGGTAAATGTCGTTGATGAATGTGTGTATCAGAAATTTGTTGGGAGTAAACATATTTTTTTGATTTTGTATGTTGATGACATACTACTTGCCACAAATGATTTAAGCATATTGTATGAAACCAAGAGTTTTTTATCAAAAAATTTTGAGATGAAAGATCTTGGCGAAGCTTCTTTTGTATTAGGAATCCAAATACATCGAGATCGTTCTCGAGGTATCATTGGATTATCTCAAAGAAACTATATTGTTACAGTGCTTAAAAGGTATGTGATGTTTGATAGTAACCTTTAGATACCCCTGTCGCTAAAGGAGACAAATTTAGCCTCAATCAATGCCCAAAAGGAAATCTTCAAATTAAAGAAATGAAATCAATTCCATATGCTTCGGTTATTGGGAGTTTGATGTATGCTCAAGTATGTACGCGTCCTGATATTGCGTATATTGTTGGAGTTTTAGGCAAATATCTTAGTAACGCGGTATTAAATTATTGGAAAGCAGCCAAAAGGGTTATGAGATACTTAAAGAAAACAAGAGATTGCATTCTCATATATCAGAGGTCAAATAAGTTTGAGATCATTGGGTATTCTGATTCTGATTCTGATTTTACGGGAGGCCAAGATAGTAGAATATCGACTTCAGGTTATGTTTATCTGTTAGCTGGAGGAGCTATATCCTAAAAGAGTTCTAAACAAACTCTTGTAGCTTCTTCTACCATGGCAGATGAATTCATAGCATGTTATGAGGCATCAAATCATGGTTTATGGCTAAGAAATTTTGTCACAGGACTGCGTATTATGGAAGGAATTGAAAGACCACTAAAATTGTACTATGACAACAGATTGGCCGTATTATATTTAAATAACAACAGGAGTACAACAAAGTCAAAATTTATTGACATTAAATTCCTTATTGTTAAAGAAAGGGTACAAAATAGACAATTAAGCATAGAACATATTGGAACAAACTCCATGTTAGCAGATCCTCTTACAAAAGGCTTGGTACCCAAGGTCTTTTATGAGAACACTACTCACATGAGTATTTTAGTATTTGAGTATCTTTAGTTTAAGTGGGAGTTTATATTACATTGTTGTTCTATGACTTTAAAGTATTTGTGTATACACTTAAGTTTTATTTTTCAGTTATGATAATGTTTAAAGATATTTTATACAATAATGTTAAAAGTTTGATCTCACTTAAGTAGGACCAATTGAAAATTGATATGAAAAGATCACCGTGCACGAAATTTTCATTCCTTACATTCATGATATGATTTGTCAATTAATTGTATTGATTTATGTGATCATTGTTGGGTCTAGTTGTGAATAAATACAACGACAAACTCTTTGGTCCTTGTTAGGATCTAGGTCGCGGCTGGAGGACCGGGGTTGGGTCGGTTAGCGCGTCTCACTCAAAGGGTGGTGATTAATCCGGTTAGAGATTAACACCGGGGTTTTAATACTACACAAACTGTCACAAACCCTTGAACCAGGTTCAAGCGCGAAAGAGGTTTGTTTCAGGTTGAAGCAGCACACTCACGAGATAGGCAGAACCGGTTCTTGGATAAGGCAGGTTTGGAAGTTGCTGGATCGGTTTGGAGCATAGTGATTCGGTTTAGGTAATGTAGAGTTGGTCAAAGCGGTGTAAGTAGGTTAGTATAAATCGGTAAAAAAGTAGAACCGGCAAAAAGTAAATAACAAGACAGGTTTTTATGGATGTTCGGAGATAAAAACTCCTACGTCACCCCTTCCTCTCGAAACCGCGAGAAGGATATTCACTAAGGAATACAAATACAATCCGGTCGAGACTTATTTCCTGCTCGATAACACCCGTACAATTTACACCAAAATTGTAGAATTACACTTAAACTTAGCACTTAAGCTTTTCTATAGATAGAACACAATCTTATCACTTGTAAATTAATTTTCCATTGTGTCCCGCATTTACTACTCTTCAGCTGCTCCTTTTATAGGTGAAATATGCCAACGGTCATATTTCATTTCCTTGAATTTGATTGGTTGAGCAGAGGTTCAATGATTCAGACCTGGCGGTCAACCTTTCAGACCTGGCGGTCTAATCTTCCAGTATGTAGGACAAACCGGCTAGGTTTGTCTTTTACTCAATGTGGTAACTGTCGGTTACACAGTTCTCTGTACTTGGAAGATTGCCTTTCTGATTTATCCTGAAGTGGAAAGATCTTGTAGGACGGTTTTCTGCAGCCTGCAGACTGTCCTCAGACTTGTATGAATATGGAAATGTTCAGTCTGTTCTTTGGCATCATTCTCAACAGATACCCAAAGTATCTTCTTATGCTGATCGGTTATTTGTCTTGACCGGATGTCTTCTGGTTATTGCTTTGGCTTCTGGTCGGTTAATGACCGACTATCTGGTATTTCGGCCTTCGGTTTTGACTGATCTTGCCTTCTTTGTTCGGTCAGGTTTTTTGTTCGGTTTGATAGCTTGACCGGTGAAGCTTCTTAACCGATTCATTGATTTGACCGGTCTGGTTCTTTGTCTGTTCGTGCATAGGAAGTTTATTTGTGTTAAGTTCTATTACCGGTCTAATTTTATCTAACAATTTCTCCCTTTTTGATTATTTTATTTAAAATTATCAAAATCATGTAAGATTGCAAATGTAGGCCGGTTTTGTGAGTTTTATTTGGCCGGATTTTTGGAAACTGGCTTGGGAGGATTTTTCGAAAAAATTTTGGAAAATTTTAAGAAAATTTTGAAAAATTCCATATTTTAACTTATCAATTTCTCCCTTTTTGATTATTTTATTTAAAATATTCAAAATCCAGTCGGAATGCAAATATAGGCTGGTTTCTAAAAATAACTTTATATATATAAGTAAAGATAACCGAAAAAGGGCAAAATATTATATATGTAAACACCGAAATAAACATAGGTTAAGAAAAGAAAGCCCCTAGTCCAATCTGGATGGCAGGAAGTCTCCCATCAAGTCATCTGTTGGTTGGTCCTCAGCCGGTTGAGCCGGTCTTGAAGAAGAACCTCCTGCTCCCGTGATGTCCTAGTGAGGAGAGAACGGTTGACCGACCGTGCTGACTGGAACCGCATTGATAACTCGCTGTCTTGTTTGTCGCGGCTCGAGATCCTCTTGAAGTCATCCTCGGTTTGCAGAGCCGGGTCCGGTATAGAGTCAATAACTGTCTCGGTGATTCTGCCTAGCATTCCGGTGACTTGAGCCTTTCGTGAATGAACTTTCCTTTTTCGTGTTGCCGGAACCGAAGAGGAGGGAGCCACTTTGGACTTCTTGTGAGCCTTAGCATATTCGTCAAGCCTTTGTTTTTCAACGTTTAATCGTTCTGCATCCTTGGCCTCTTGAGCTGCTATGGTCTTTGCAAGTGCCGGATTTCTGGCCGCTACATTTCGTACACGTTCGGCTAATTCCTCATCAGACAATCGCGTTGCCTCCTTCGTTTTCCGCGTTTCTTCGTCCAGCGCATCCTGAATGTTCTTAGCCGCCTCAGCGTTTGCCTCCTCAACCGCTCTACCGGTAGCAAGCTTGGCATTTATCAGCTCATTCACCTGTTCGGTGACCGCCTTGAGGTCGGCTTCAAGTTTGTTGTTTCGTTCCTCAAGGAGTGCATTTTTTCTCTTCAACGGTTTTGACCCTGTCGAGTGTCGAACCTGCTTCGGTGCTTGACCGCCCCATGTCCTCATCGACCTTTGTAAGCCGTTGCTCGGTTTTCTCTTGAAACCGATCCAAGTCATCTACCAGCTTTGAGGTCGTATTTTCCAAGGCTACGGTTCGTTTAAGATGAGCGTCGTACAGAACAGTGTCGTCACGGTAGTTGACTTCGACCTCCGTGATCCGGTCGTTTGCCTTCACAAGGTCTTCCCTTGTGGTTTCGGCTAACTTGATTGTTTGAACCACGGCGTTCTTAATTTTCTTTTTCCACGGTCGAACCTTGGTGTTGGCAAATTCGTTGATGATAGTTATGACCTCCTTTTCTGTAATGGCCGGTTCTGAATCCCCGGGTTGATCGGATTCAAGATTTTCGGTGATAGGAGGCTCTGTCCTATCGTCGGTTTCGTTGGTAGCCTGATCCGCTAGAGGAGACCGATCGCCTGGGTTCTGACCGTCACCGGTCTCAAGTCGCGGAGAGTGCGCTGTATTTTGTTGTTCGCGCACCGCTTCAAGCCGCGCTACCTCGTCAATGAACTCTCCTTTCTTGACCGCAAGGATATCCAACACCAGAAGTTGTAGTTGAGACTTCGGTGTTCCTGGAATATACCTTTCTGTAAGCTTTTGCATATGTTCGGTTAGCTTTTATAGCCGAGCACGAGGTTCTACTATTGTCTGTCGGTCCATAGCTTAGTTGGGATCCGTAGCGTTTGTGAGGCTGATGACGTCTTCCTCTATCTCCAAAATCCTTTTGAATCTTTGTCCAGTGGTTAGGTCCGGTAACACATGTTTGAAGAATGTGTTGCACCGGATCCGGAACCACTCATTGTATACTTCGGAAGCCGCCTGAGCTTGCAGATCGATTTCCTCCATGATTCTGCGCACTATATATTCGGCTATCTTCTGGTCCTTTTTAATGGGAACGTCTTCCTCCCCAGGGTCGTCTGCACCGGTTTCTTCAAGTTCAATACTGGCCGATTGTTCCCCTTCAATCGGTCCCTTTTCTTTACCGGACAGATTTTCTTCGGTATTTTCTGAAGCAGTTCGGTCAGAGCTGGAGGCCGAATCGTCCTCATCTCGCGTTTCAGAGGGCGGTTCCGCGGATTCCATCGGTTGTTTGTTCTTCTTGCTTCCAGTCCTGCCCTTTACCGGGGCCGGTTTCATAGCGGCAGACTTCTTCCTTCCGCCACATGTAGAGCCGGGGGTCGGCTTCTTCTTTTCTAAGAATTGACGAGACCTTATGATCTTGTTTGAAGGAAGAATAACACTCGGACCGGTGTTGATGTTGTTGTGGAGTATGATCTTTCCGAGTGGGATGGCGTATCCCCATGACCGGGTGGAATCCGGTTTCACCATGTCCTTTAGATTGTGGAAATTCTCCTTCGCCCAATTGACATTTATTCCGTTTAGTAAGCCGGCAAGCATCTCGATTTTTGTCTTGGTGAGGTTGTCGTAATTTCTACCTCTCGCCTGAACCGACTTGGTAAAGATGTCACACAGCGGTATGTATTCCGGTCGTAGTGATGACTTCTTACCGGAAACTTCTACAGGAACCGCGGTTGCCGAGAGAATCTGGCAAGTCGCCTCGAATGTTTTTCTATCTAGATCCATTGAAGCGTTGCGTCCATCTGTTGGAAGGCGTAGGATTTCCGCAACCGACTTGATAAGAAAAATTAAGTAAGTTAATTTTCAAACCGGCCATCATTACAAGTTTTGAATATTTATTCTAAATAATCAAAAAGGGATAAATTGATAAGAAAAAATTAAGTAAAGTTAATTTTTGGAACCGGCTAGAAAAACTAAACAATTGTTAACTTTCATGTGCAGGAGCAGACCAAATCGTGTAAACCGGCGGGAGCCTCATAAACCGGTTGCTGAAATACTTTAAAGAAAATCAGTTCTAAGTGATCAAGTCAAGATCAGAGGAACCGGTTTTTACTATCTCAAGTGACCGGCTAGCAAAAGACAAAATTCACACTCCAGTCGGACTATATTATGTAAGAGACAAAACCGGAAACTACAATCTGCAGAAGTGACGTAGTGTGACGAAATAGACGTGTCTCGAAGGAATAAAAGAAGATCAGATCCGATCGGAAGCATGCGAGGAAAGCAATGATGATTTACTGATCCGATGTTGACAACCGGAAGGTGCATGCCTGACACGTGTCCGAATCTGCAAACCGGCAACGTCACATTTTCCTGAGGAATTCTTGCATGCTTGCCAAGTGTTGAGGAAGGTGAAACGTGCAAGTAACCTTCCTGCACCGGCGTGATGCTGATCAACCAATCCCACGGTGAGAGAAGAATGTGACCGTTGGGATCTCATCTACTATAAAAGGAAGATGAAGCGTCCTCATTAAAGGCGAATCACATTCATCTGAGAAAAGCGATAAGTTACAAAAATCTTAGAGAGATAAACTTTTACGATCCAAAACCGGTGTGTCATAAACCGGAAGCTTTCTGTGTCCTGTTGTGTTGTGTTATTGTATTACATCAAGAGTGAGTTGGTGTAACCGGCGAGTAGCGAGTTGGGCTCGACCAACAGTGTTATTATTGTAACGTTGAAAGTTAGTGGAGATCCTTCTCATAACCTGAGAAGAAGGGGTGACGTAGGAGGGTTTGCTCTGAACATCCATAAAAAATCTTGTCTTGTGTCATTTTCTTTATTTCCCGCTTATTCACTGAATCTAACCTAACCAAAATCAATCTCACTCCGAAAACCGGTCCACTCATATCTCTAAAACAAACTCCTTCTAAAACATCATCTAAGTCTCATACGTTGCTTCAGGCTGAAACAGACATTTCCGCCCTTGAACCCGGTTCAAGAGTTTGTGGCAATTTGTGTAGTGCTGAGAACGGTTATAGTCTCTAACCGGACTATCACCAAAGTGTTGTGTGTGTTGTAAGCGGCCACCCTTCCTAAAACCGGAAACACCCCGGTCCTCCAAGGGCGTCCCCGATCCTAACACGACTCTTCGGTTATGTCGAACTGTTTTCCGCCAACGGTTGCGGTTATTGTACTGCCAGAGAGAGATGCGGTATTAAAGAATTCTTCAACCGCTTCCTTGTATAGAACGAAAGGACCATCTAAGAAGTATTCGAGACCGGCCTCGGAAATCCGGGATAGAACTTCCTTTGCCGGAGCCAAACCGTTTTGTCTGATTTCCTCAAAGTCCACCTGGATGATATGTTTGAACAATGCGGAATTACGACCCATTGTTGATGATTGAATCGAGAGAGCAAAAGAAAAACCGCTTTGAGAGAGTTTGAGAGCTAGAGAGAGAAAGCTGTTTCGCGTAGGAATGAAATGAAATGGCCAAGTCTCTTTTTATAGGCGCGGTTTGGAAGCTCAACCGTCGTAAACCGTCCCATCACCTTTGGGCAGGAATTTTCCCTCCAAGCCACAAGGCGGCAAACAATGGGCGGTAATCCAAAAAGACGGCAATTCAAGGCGGGAAATCAAGGCGGGATATTTGGGCGGGAATTTTCCCTTCAAAGATTTTAGGTGATCTTTCAATTTAGGTTTTGATGAAGCAGCCCCTTTTTGAAACCGTTTTATGAAGTGATCGGTTAACCGCGATGATGCGGTGTTTTGAGTGATCTGAACCGTTTTACAAATACAAATTTGCTTATCGGTTTTAGCCGGTTAGTTAGATGAGTGATCTGATTTTTTCCAACCGTTGACCCGGTTATGAAACTGAAATGGATTTTCATTAAATAAAGGTACAAGATAGAAACCGATATACGGATCGATTTGAAAGAAAAGAAGTGCAAAGGAGATAACGATACAGCTTAAGCAATAACCATCCTTGAGAACTTGTCATCATCAAGAATGTTTGAAAGAGATGCCGGTGTACCCGGTCCAAATTCTGGACGGTACTTGAGAATGAGTCGACTGATATGAGGAGCATAGCCGAGACCTCTTTTGGTCAACACCATAGTTTTCAGGATGTTGAATATAACCGATGACCAATTTATGGAAGTATAACTCATGATGTAGGTCATCATGTTGTACACCTTCTTGGTGTAGCGCTGGTTGGGGGATTGGCAGATTAAGGAGCGATTGACAATTTCAAGGAGGAGCTGGATGTGGAAACGAAGATCGGTCTTTGGCCCGTTGTTCTCCACCGGCACCCTGGTTCTTGAGAACAGCCAAGCATAAGATACCGCGGCGCTGCCTTCCCGGGGCGGGAAGTCCGAAAACCCTTCGGTGGGTAGGTTAAACATTTGAGCAAACTCGGCTCCATCCAGCCAGAATGTGTGATCTCTCACCGTGGAAACAATGTAGTTTCCTCTTACGCAAGCACTTCTGAAGAAAGTTTTGACATCCTCAAGGAGTATAGGACCGGATTCTTCGAGAAAGGTGCTAAGCCCGGTGTTAATGAGGGATTCAAACAACATCTCCTTTGTTTCTTGATCATTGATCTCCAGGCATGATTCGAAATCAATGCTTAGGAAGTTTGGTAGAGTTCGGCTCGGCATGATTCAAACTTTGCTAAGAGAGAGATGGAGTTCAAGAGATTTTTGATTTTGAGATGTGTTAAGTTGATTAGGGGATGGCTCTTTATATAGATCCGGTTTTGGAGGGAAATATCAACATTGAAGATCAGTTTTGTCTTATTAGAGAAGAGAATATTTATGTTTCCAAAGTGTATTGGAAAGAGATTACTTTTGACCAATTACGGAGCTCGAGGTAGGGATTTAGTCCAAAAGTAACCAAGTTAGTTGGGTAGTAATTACTCATATAGTTGGGAGTTACTTCATTAATTAAATGTGACTTTTCATTAATGGCGGATGCAACAACAAACTGAAGAGTAACCGATTGAAACCGAAGATAACATAGACTAGGCCGAAGTGATCATAATAGAGTTGAACAGGGATACAACCGGTGCGTGCAACAAAATGACCGGTTGTAGGAAGGAGTGACTTAATATCCGTTGGAGGTGGTGTGACGGTTCCTCCTCTTCCAGGCCTTTTCAAACCGCTCATAGAATGAGTCGGTGACTTCCTTGGTGAGCACCTGAGCTTGGTTCAAACCTTCGTCCGGACAGGTTGGAACTCCAAGCTCTAGAAGCAGACAGCTCAGTTGGGGAACGAGGCCGACTGTTCGAACGCCAATCATCCAGATTATGACGTCGAATAGTACCCTTGACCAAATAACCGGTGTTCCGGTGGTTATAGCAGCCATCATGTTAAAGGTTGCGATACAGTAGGTGTTCGTCACATCTCTCCCTAAGATGCTTCGACCGATTACGTCATTGAGGAGCTGATATTCAGCTCTCAATAGTGACTTCGTACCATGGTCATCAACGGGTTGAATTGACCGCGCAAAGGTTAGGGAGATCTCGGCTTTTATGTCAGCCGACACATTGAGATCGGTCAGCCCTTGCTTTGGTAGGCTGAAACATCTCGCAAAGTCATGTTCGGTGAAGTCAAACACTATGCCTCCCACTTTTGATTGGACATGGGTGTCAAAATGAGGAGTTCCTCTGAAAACCCTGGCATTGTAAAGAAATTCCAGGACAGATTCGGAATAGATGACATGCTTGTCATCTAGAAAGTACTGAAGGCCGGTGTCTTCAAGTGATTTGATCATCTTGAATACATCATAGTGTTTAGTGCTCAGAGCAGATTTGAAATCCACTTGAAGGATGTTTGGAAACTAATACATTTTTGTCTTAGTGAGAGAGTGAGTTATAACTTGTGATTGTTTTGTTTAAGGTTTGTTCAACTTATATACTAGTGGAGGGATGATCTAATTATCCAGTGTATCACATGTGATAATGTCTATTAACCATATGATAAAGAGTTTTGCACGAAATAAGCATGTCTACAGCCTGAGATGTTGGTCATAGAACTGGACCATGAAAGATATCAAATCTTCACGTCTTTTTAGGTGTGACCATTTTACTTTGAAAAGGTAATGTTTCAGAACAGATAAGTTTAAACACAGATAATTATTCCACTTTTGTTCGAAGACCAAATAATCTAAGATAAACTATTTCCGAACCGGTCAGTTATCAGTTGTTCGTCCCGATGCGGTTATTTGGTACATGCACTAAGTAACCGGTCGGTTTACTATGACTGATAAACCAGACGGTTCTTCCATAGATACCTTGGGAAATTTGAAATCCGACAATTTAGGAGGAACTATCGGTTTTGTCTGTCCGAACCGATTTCCTTTAAGCATCCTTAGGAATGATCTGACTAATGTCGGTTAAACCGAGTGTGAGTCTGAATTGAGAGAACTTAGCTTCCTGTAGAGGCTTTGTGAAGATATCGGCTACTTTTTGATCTGTCGATACGTATTCCAGCCGGATATGCTTCAGCATGACATGTTCCTGAATGAAGTGGTGCCTTATGTATATGTGCTTGGTTCTAGAGTGTAGAACCGGATTGTAGGTGATTGCTATGGCACTTGTGTTATCATAGAAGATTGAAGACTCTTCGGCTGTAACACTGAAATCCTTCAGTTGTTGTTGGATCCAAAGAAGTTGTGAACAACAGCTTCCGGCTGCCAGGTATTCAGCTTCTGCGGTTGATGTAGCCACCGATGTCTGTTTCTTGCTATGCCATGAAACAAGCCGATCACCTAGGAATTGACATGTTCCGCTGATGCTTTTTCTATCAACCTTGCAACCTGCATAATCTGCATCTGAATAACTTGTTAGGTTAAAAGATGAATCCTTTGAATACCACAGACCGACGTCAGATGTTCCCTTTAGGTATTTCAAGATTCGCTTTGCGGCTGTGTAGTGGGATTGTTTTGGGTTGGCCTGGAATCGTCCACACACACCAACTGCAAATAGAATATCCGGTCTACTTGCTGTCAGGTATAGAAGAGAATCGATGATGCCCCGGTAGGCGGTTAGGTCTACCGCTTGACCCTCATCATCTTTGTCCAATTTGACCGATGAACTCATTGGAGTAGCCGATGAGGAGCATGTATTCATCCCGAATTTCTTTAACAGTTCCTTAGTGTACTTGGGTTGACTGATGAATGTTCCTTCTTCGAGTTGCTTAACCTGAAGACCTAGGAAGAAACTTAATTCTCCCATCATACTCATTTCAAATTTGTTAGTCATCAGGGTTGAGAATTTAACACATAACTTAGGATCGGTTGAACCGAAGATGATATCATCTACATAGATTTGAACAAGTAGGATATGTTCCTTTTTCTCAAACTTAAATAACGTTTTATCCACCGAACCGATGGTGAAATCATGTTTTAACAAAAATGCGGTTAGTGTGTCATACCAGGCTCTAGGAGCTTACTTTAGACCGTATAAAGCTTTATTTAACCGGTATACATGATTGGGTAGTTCAACATTTTTGAAACCGGGTGGTTGTTCAACATATACCTCTTCACGTAGGTCACCATTCAAAAATGCACTTTTAACATCCATTTGGAAAACCTTAAAATTTTTTAATGCAACAAATGCTAGAAAAATCCTAATAGCTTCAATCCTAGCGACAGGGGCAAATGATTCTTCAAAATCAATGCCTTCTTCCTGTTTGTAACCTTGTGCCACTAATCTGGCTTTGTTCCTCGTGACCAAACCGTCTTCATTGAGTTTATTTCTAAATACCCATCTTGTTCTATGACCGGTTGATCTTTCGGTCTATGGACTAGGTACCAGACTTTATTACTCTCAAACTGGTTTAACTCTTCTTGCATTCCCAAGATCCAATCCGGATCTGACAATGCTTCATCCACTCTTTTCGGCTCAATCTGGGATATGAAGGCGGAATTAAAGTATTCCTCCAGAATTTGACGCCTAGTTCGAATAGGTTCTGAAGGGTCACCTATGATTAGCTCAAGAGGATGCTTGGTGTTCCTTTTGAAATTCGGTTCAGGGGTGTCTACCAAATTACCGTTTTCTTGATTAAGGCTAGACATATCGGTAGGCTGAGCAATAATGTCAGACCAACCGATTTCCTCGGTTTGGACCGAAGTGTCAGCTTCCTGTCGTGGGACAGCTTGATCCGACTGGGCTTCATCATTACCCATTTGGTTATGGACAAACCGCCTGAACACCGGAATTTCATCTTCACTATCAGAATGTATATTATTATTTTCCAATCTGTTGTGTAGATCAAAGCATGAAGCAGTATTACTTTCAACCGATTCATCGAAAACAACATGAAGTGATTCCTCCACGGTTAAGGTTCTATTGTTATACACTCTATATGCTTTACTTACTGCTGAGTAACCTAACATGATCCTAGTATCGGTTTTTGCATCAAAAGCAGATAGATATGTTTTGTCATTTATATGAATATAACATTTACAACCGAAAATCTTAAGATACTTGAGGTTCGGAACTCTATCAAAATAAACCTCATAAGGTGTTTTGTTGTGAAATTTGTTAATCAAAGATCGGTTTTGTGTGTAGCATGCAATATTAATAGCCTCAGCCCAGAATTTTTGAGCAATACCCGAATCGGCTATCATGGACCGTGCGGCTTCCTTGAGAGTTCGGTTTCTTCTCTCAGCCAGGCCGTTCTGTTGAGGAGTCCTAGCACTAGACAACTTGTGTCTAATACCGGATTTATCAAGAAATACGGTTAAAGTACTATTTGTAAATTCGGTACCTCTATCACTTCTAATGCTATTAATGCGTGTTGATTTTTCATTTTGCAAACGTTTAAGCAGTGTGATCAAATTTGATACGGTGTCACGTTTGGATGGTAAGAATATTACCTATGTAAATCTAGAGTAATCATCAACAACTACCATGGTGTAAAGAATACCTCCTAGGCTGATGACCTGAATCGGTCCAAATAAATCCATGTGAAGAAGATCTAAGCATCGGTTAGATTGAATGTGTCATTTACTCTTAAAGGTTGACCTAGTTTGTTTACCCATTTGACATGCTGAACAAACTTTATCCTTATTAAATACTATGTTAGGAATTCTGTCGACTAACTTTTTACTGCGAATATAATTTAAGGTTTTCATGTTCAGATGGTTTAGTCTTTTATACCACAGCCAGGTTTGATTAGTTTTAGCTATCATACATATAGGATATTCTACTTTAGTTTTCCAGTCTACCTTGAAGATATTTCCTAGCCTATTTCCGGTTAGTAATATGGTACCTTGAGAGTTCTTAACTAGGCATGCATGTTTAAGAAATTCTACCGTGTATCCAGCATCACACATTTGACTAATGCTTAACAAGTTAAAACGTAGGTTTTCAACTAAGAGTACATTATCAATTGTTAGGTTACCATGGACAATCTTACCCTTACCCACAGTTCTACCTTTTGAGTTGTCACCGAAGTTGATTAGCGCACCGGTTTCTATTCTGATGTCGGTTAGAAGGTTGTTGTTCCCGGTCATATGCCTGGAGCAACCACTATCCAAGTACCATTCAGAGTTTCCTAACCGTTTCTTTAAATCCTGCAAAATGTACATATTTACAACTGTTTGGTACCCACATTTACTTGGGTCCACATGCGATTAGTCCCTTGGGCATCCAGACCTTGACAAACCGGACAGCTTTCGTGGTTAATGTTTTAACTATCTTTCTGACACTCGGTTTTGAATCTTTCGGCTTCCCTAAGAAGGCCTTGTATAGGTATGATCTTTGGTTTGTCCTATGCTGTTGTGGGTTGGCTCTCCTATTATTGAACAGGTTGGCTTTCCTTTTCTCAGAGTGAAGTCATTTCTCAGAATCAGTTGGACCTACATAGGTTAGTTTTTCTGCCGTATAATAGGCGGTCAATTCTTCTTTAGCGGTTAAGGAGTTTCTAATAAAACTTATAAAGGGAAGATCATCATTTGTGAGCCTTACTTTGTCTATGGGTTTTTGGTTTTTGGATCTATCGTTCTTGTATCCTAGGCCGAACATGCAAAAAGGGTGTCTTTTATAACTACACATCTTTCTTACCATTTCACTAGATCTCTTATATGCGGTCATTTTATACTGGAGTCGGGCATTTTCCTCCTCGGTCAATTCTCGAGCTGGTTCATTAGACTGTTCGGTCTTAGGTGATGGTTCAGGTGCTAGCTCGGTTTCTAAGGTAGGTGTTTCATCAGTTTCTATGGTTTCTGGTTCGGTTAGAATGGGTACTATAAGGTCGGCTCTAAAGTTGGGTTGCTTAGGTAATAGGGCTAGTAGGTTCTTATACTTTGCTACCATATCGTTCAATGCATTATATAACTCATCTTTAGTAAATTCTTCACAAGGAGAGTCAAATACCTGTTCCTCATTTGCCATGAGGCATGTGAGTTCATCATCACTGTCACTGTGAGCCCATAGACTTCCTCCATCATCGGCTATCAGTGCTTTCTGAACCTCACTTCCTTCACCGGTTTGTTGATAATTATTTCGGTTATTTTGGTTGTCCGGTTTCCGGTCATCCCTCCTCGGTTTTCTACATTCCCACTTGAAATGTCCCAAACAGTTACAGTTATAGCATCTTACATTTGATTTATCACCGTAGTTATAGTTGGTTGTCGGTTGGCTTCTTTTCATGAACCTCCCAAATTTCTGTGCAAGCATTTCCATGGCATCCTCGGTGAACTGTTCGGCGGTTCTAATCGGTGCAGGTGCAACCGGTTCTGTGGATGTGATCAATGCTCTAGTTGAGGCTGAAACCTCTTCTTCAGTCCTAGATCTCATTTCAAACTCATACGCCTTAAGATCTTCGAATACATCATGTAGCTTCATCTTGCTTAGGCAGTTTGATTCCCTCATCACCATTGTCTTTATATCCCACGCACTTGGAAGAGATCTTAGCGCTTTCATGATGACCTCCTTATTATCATACCTCTTGCCAAGAGTTGCTAGCTCGTCTAACACACCTGTGAACCGGTCACTGTATTCTCTCATTGTTTCTCCCGGTTTCATCTTGATGCTTTCAAACTTCTGAGTAGCTACCATTACCTTGTTTTCCTTGGTTCTTTCATTTCCCTCATGAATCTGAATAACCGTTTCCCATGTTTCCTTTGCGGTTTTGCAGTCTCTGATCTTGCAATACTTGTTTCTGTCCACACCGTTGGAGATCCGATTTCTGGCATGGTTATCCAGATTGTTTCTTCTCCTATCTTCAGCTGTCCAATCCTTCTTGTCCTTATCAATTATTATCGGTCCTTCAGCCAGAATGAACTGCATCTCGTCATCCATGGTGATTAAGTGCAGGTGCATGCGTGCCTTCCAGTTGGCAAAGTCATCACCTTCTAGCATTGGTGGCCTATCAAACGATATGCTTGCTTGAGTATTGAAACTAACTGCTCTGATACCAATTGTTAGGATCTAGGTCGCGGCTGGAGGACCAGGGTTGGGTCGGTTAGCGCGTCTCACTCAAAGGGTGGTGATTAATCCGGTTAGAGATTAACACCGGGGTTTCAATACTACACAAACTGTCACAAACCCTTGAACCAGGTTCAAGCGCGGAAGAGGTTTGTTTCAGGTTGAAGAAGCACACTCACGAGATAGGCAGAACCGGTTCTTGGATAAGGCAGGTTTGGAAGTTGCTGGATCGGTTTGGAGCTTAGTGATTCGGTTTAGGTGATGTAGAGTTGGTCAAAGCGGTGTAAGTTGGTTAGTACAAATCGGTAAGAAAGTAGAACCGGCAAAAAGTAAAAACAAGACAGGTTTTTATGGATGTTCGGAGATAAAACTCCTACGTCACCCCTTCCTCTCGAAACCGCGAGAAGGATATTCACTAAGGAAAACAAATACAATCCGATCGAGACTTATTTCCTGCTCGATAACACCTGTACAATTTACACCAAAATTGTAGAATTACACTTCAACTTAGCACTTAAGCTTTTCTAGAGATAGAACACAATCTTATCACTTGTAAATTAATTGTCCACTGTGTCCCGCATTTACTCCTCTTCAGCTGCTCCATTTATAGGTGAAATATGCCAACGGTCATATTTCATTTCCTTGAATTTGATTGGTTGAGCAGAGGTTTAGTGATTCAGACCTGGCGGTCTAATCTTCCAGTATGTAGGACAAACCGACTAGGTTTGTCTTTTACTCAATGTGGTAACTGTCGGTTAGACAGTTGTCTGTACTTGGAAGATTGCCTTTCTGATTTATCCTGAAGTGGAAAGATCTTGTAGGACGGTTTTCTGCAGCCTGCAGACTGTCCTCAGACTTGTATGAATATGGAAATGTTCAGTCTGTTACTTTGGTATCATTCTCAAAAGATACCCGAAGTATCTTCTTATGCTGATCGGTTATTTGTCTTGACCGGATGTCTTCCGGTTATTGCTTTGGCTTCTGGTCGGTTAATGACCGACTATCTGGTGTTTCCGGTCTTCGGTTTTGACCGATCTTGCCTTCTTTGTTCGGTCAGGTTTTTTTGTTCGGTTTGATAGCTTGACTGGTGAAGCTTCTTAACCGGTTCATTGATTTGACCGGTCTGGTTCTTTGTCTGTTCCTGCATAGGAAGTTTATTTGTGTTAAGTTCTATTAACCGGTCTAATTTTATCTAACAGTCCTATATTGATATAGTTAATTGATAAAATTATTTATACAACATATGAATGAGATGACACAAAACTTCGAGCGCATTATGATTGTTACATTTATTTTTGTAATACGTGATCCAGTGGGAGATCGTTGGAGTTTATGGATCACTATTATATAAAATAATTGTGCAAATGTCATCTTTTAATTAAGCCAAAATAATGTGATCTAATGTGAAATCAAGTTTATAGGCTTATGGGTGTATTTGTCATGAATATAAAGTGAGGATACATAAGTGAACTTTTTATTTTATGAAGGGCTAAATTGGAAATGTTCAAACCAAAATAACTAACATTATGGTTATTTTGTAACGGAATGGTCCCCAATTGATGTGCGATTCATTTTTTTCTTTGCGTCCCCATCAATAGAGAGAGAAAACAAATTTGACGTACTCATCAATTGGAAGATCCATTCCAATTCTAAAGGAAGAGAAGATTAAAGAATCTTTCAAATATAAGGAAATAGATGATGAGTACAGGTACGCTTCCGCTAATTGTTAATCGTAGTATTATTATCTCATATATATTATTAGGATTTAATTCAAATAATCTAACCACTTGGCTTTGTTAGAGAAATTGGTTGCGAAAACCGATGCTCGCTACATCATTGTGGTGGAGAAGGTAAACAAACATATTGAGTCCATATTTCATTTATGTACTCAAAGTGGTTTGTTATATATATATACTAATTCCTGCCAGTTCAATGGAATCCTTAGCACGCCATATTCCAGAGGCTAGTTGAGGACTGTGTTTTTAATCAGATACCAAGTATCCTCATCACAGGCAAAGGCTACCCAGACATTGCTACAAGGTAATAGTAATAATATCCTATGGATTGTATTTCATACTTAGAGTTGATTTTACCTTATGCTGATTAAAGAGAAATATTATATATTTCAATTGAGTTCAAATTAGTTGAATTTGTATGTTGTTAGTTCTTCAATATGCAATTTGATCCTTAAATAATACTTCATTCAACTTGCACTAACACATTGATGATTAAAGGACACAAAATAAGTTAATATTACAGGCAAAAATGAGACATAGGAGATAAGTTAATGAACAAAAATGATATTAATTTGCTTCAATACACTTATCACCAAAGCCTGCCTTAAAAATGAAATAAGTTAATGGTAAAAGATTTGATTCATTCCTGTATACGAATGTAAATTTGCATCATTTGATATTGTTTGGGGGCACATAAGTTCATTTTTCTTCATTAAATCCTTTCTTTTGTCGATTGTGCTATGTTCATTTCAGCTATAAGAAAATGGTCCAACCATTTCTTCTGAATACCAGCTTTTCTTTTGACTAGTTAAAACATTAGGGTTGGCCAAATTCAGTTTGTGTTATAAACTGCATGATTTTAGAAGGGCTTGAGCGAAAGTGAAGATATGATTGATTTAACAAGAAGGATTTGAGTGAAGGTGGAGACTAATATATGACTCATGTATTTTCTTTTTAACTTGGTATTTCTAGATTTAGTGAAATTTTCTAACATTAAGTTATTTAGGCAATTGTTCTATTGAATTCATAGATTGGGGTACTCCCAATAAGTGTTTTGTTAACCGAGTCTAATTAAATATATTTTCTATCGTTTTTAATTAATGTTTGTGTAAATATATCATTTTTATTGTCAAATATAGATTTTTCCTGCACCATTTGAGCAGTGCTTATCCAGAGTTCCCTATTCTTTGCCTGGTTGACTAGTAGGACATTATACAATACTGAGTTCATTGTCACATAAATTCCACATTTATATTTGTATGTTGATATTCAAGGAATCCAGCAGGACTGGCAGTTTTATGTACATTCAAATATGGAAGCATATGAATGGGACTGGAGGCATATTAATATGGTGCTTTCTTTAGTTCTCTTGATGTTTAAAGTAGAATAAAATTGGACTAACAATCTTTATGGCAGCTTGCAATGTTAAATGGCTAGGAATTCGAAGAGATGATTTGGAACTCATACTTGAAGAATCTTTCATTCCTCTCAAACCACGGGACCTTCAAATAGCGAAAAGCTTGTTGTCTTCGGGGATTTTACAGGTTTAAAATTGAATGCCAGTTTTTAATTTGTTAGCCTCAATTTGAATTAAAGGCATGTCATTGATGAGAAATTAGTTAATTACTTGCAGGAGAACTATAGAGAAGAAGTTGTAATGATGGTTGAGAGGGATCAAAGAGCGGAGATTGAAGCTCTCTACTTCCATGGATTTTATTTCTTGGATAAGTACTTAGAAAAGAAAATTGTTCAAGCAAGCTACATATGATATAGAATATAGGAAATATATTGCTCTTTTTGTTTTATTACCTTTTATTAAAATAGAAGGTTTGGTTTTGGTTGTTGATTTGTATCGGTTAGTTAACCCACTAGGATAATTCAAATGGTTAAAGTCTTGGGTTCCTAATAGACTCTGGTTAGAGGAAAACATGAATATCATTCAAAGCATGCAATTCACATTCAACACATCGAAGACCTTCAAACAATGTTTTCATGATATCATGTTCAACCAAGATATGTAAGCATTCAAAATATTCAAGCATTGACATCATTCAAAGTGAATCATCTTTCTCAATTTGATTCATCATGCATTATCTTCATTTAGTTCATAACTACTTTAGAAAAAAAGAAGAAGATATGATATCATGTTCAACCATGATATGAAATCATGCCATCTTGTAAAATATTCAAGCATTGGGATCATTCAAAGTGAATCATCAATTCAATTAGTCATCTTTCTAATTTTGAATCATCATGCATTATCTTCATTTAGTTCATGGATATTTTAGAAGGAAAAAAAAGAAGCTCAATTCTAATTCATTTCAAGAGAAATAAAGTTTAAGAAATCAAGTCATGCCAAATAAATCAGGCATTTTCACTTTGTTTTGATTTTTAAGCAAACCTCTTGTTAATGCTTTATTGCAATTCAAAAGGCTTTCTCTCATTACATTCTGGTTTCAAACATGCATAAAAGTTGGACCATATTCAGGACATAGTTTATTCCTCTTTATTTGGTTTTCTATTGACTCGATCTCCGTGATTGAAGAGCAAAGTCTAGGATCTTACATTACTCAACAACCTGAAGAGCGGCATTACAAAAAAAACAAGTTTATGAATTTCAGAAAACTGGTTTGAAATTCATTTTTTAGTTTAGCCTTATGAAGTGACTCATAGAAAATTTTCTAACCTACATTAAATATCATATGTTAGATTTCTTGCATGAAATGGTCAGTTTTGTTATCAATTTTTGCAAAAGAATGTAGCAGGCTATCCAGAATTTGGTACTAGATTTCTTTATTTAGATTTTGATATATTTTTTCAAAGATTTAAAATTTAACAAACCAATGTCAATGTTTGGATGTATATTTATGTGAATAACTAAACCGAACTGCTTCAACTATTTATGCATTTTCTTATAACATTTCATTTTGTTATATATGATTTTGAATAAATGTACAGCCTGAGATTGAATGGAGTTTCTGTTTGATTTTAATTTGTAGTTGATTTTGATTATATATATATATATATATATATATATATATATATAACCATCCAATCTATATTTTAACCAATACAATCGAACTAATTCATTTACATTCTTAATTTAAATAAT
Source organism: Impatiens glandulifera (assembly GCF_907164915.1). Classification (NCBI taxonomy): domain Eukaryota; kingdom Viridiplantae; phylum Streptophyta; class Magnoliopsida; order Ericales; family Balsaminaceae; genus Impatiens; species Impatiens glandulifera. The sequence continues at coordinate 25,325,068 of NC_061865.1, forward strand.
TGGATTAAATTTAGTTGATGATGAGATAATAATATACTTGGATAAAATATGAATAACTCAACTCAAATAGGCCTCTATATGCAAAATCATGTAATGTTTAAGTTGAATGGACAAAATAAAATAGGTAGAAATCTATTATCAAATAGGTCTCTATAGGCAAAATCATGTAATGTTTAAGTTGAATGGATAAAAGTAAAAAGGTTACGGGTTCGATTTAATCTGAAAGTGTGGACTATGACTATGTGTTCTCATGTTAGTTCTCCTTTATTATAAAAGAAAACAAATGAACAAAATAAAATAAGGTAAAAATTAATGAATGGTTTTACTATTGATGAATACAATAACAAGTTTAATAATGACAAATTATTAAAGAGCAATTGTTAAAAATATTTTTAATCGTTATTCAAAAATATTGTCGAAATTTCAATCATTCATTTATATGTCATAAAAAGTAGAAGTATTATAAATTACTAGTATAGCCTGTGCATTTGCATGAGTATGATATAAAACTAAGAATATATATATATATATATATATATATATATATATATATATAATGATGCTTCATTTTTAAAGTGTCCGATTGTCGGGTCGAGAGTTGTGATTAATTTGGATATATATATGAGTGTAAATGAATACTTGGTCAGATTATGGGTTGACCGCTATAAACTTAAAACGGTTAAAAATAAAATTAAAAATGCTATAGGTATGGTTCGAACTTACAACCTAACAAAACAAGAACAATCCTTTAACCAACAAGCCTAATAACACTTTATATTAAAAATTCAACACCAAATTTGATGAACGCGAGACATTTTAAGAATATAAGTTCAACTTTTTAACTAACTAATATATATATAAATATATATAATGATGCTTAATTTTTAAAGTGTCCGGATTGCGGGGTCGAGAGTTATGGTTAATTTTGATATATATGTGAGAATAAATGGATACTTAGGTCAAATTATGGGTTAACCCGCCCATAAACTTAAAACGGTTAAAATTAAAATTAAAAATTCTATAGTTATGGTGCAATTCACATTCAACACATCGAAGACCTTCAAAGAATGTTTTCATGATATCATGTTCAACCTAGATATGAAAGCATGTCATCATTCAAAATATTCAAGCATTGGCATCATTCAAAGTGAATCATCAATTCAATTAGTCATCTTTCATGCATTGTAAACTTGCATCATCTTCTTCATCGATATGATTTTTATTAATTCCAAATAACACTTTCAATAATTTCTTTCTAATTTATTTGAGTTACATATAGTATTTTGATCTTGTTTATATAGAAAATATTTTTAATGTCCATAAAGTGATATATTGAACACAAGAAGCATTATAAGGTGGGAGATTGAATGTTTCTTTAAAATTGGGTCATTCATTTGATATACAGTACATGCATTGTATACAATAATTAAGTGGAAGTTTAAAGGTGTTTGTAAACTAAGTATTTTACTATAAATTAATAAAATATTAATTAATATATAAACTAATAATTATTAATTTATCGATTAATTAATAACTCTTTTAATTAATAAATTTTGGTCGTCCCAAGTATATATTATTTTATAGAGTTTCTATTTTATATTTATACCATATTTAATATAAAATTGTAACTAGTTTCTAAATGTAATCATTTTCTTATATCACTTAATTTTAATTTCTTATTATATTTTTATTAAAATTATATAAAACTTATTATTATATAATATTTTTAATATATTTTATATAATTTTAATATTATTATTATATATAATAATTTTAATATCATATATATTTTAAAAATAATCCAATATTATAATTAAAAAATAATATATATATATATATATATATATATTTATAATGATATTATTAATACTATTATAATTTTTTATACTTTAAGTATATTATAAATAATATTATTACTGTATATATTATTTATTTTATAATAATTATTAATAATGTTTAAATTAAATAAATATAATTTATAATTTTTATATTTATTATTTTATTACATTTTTATTACTAAAATTTTACCTACTAAATTTATAAATTTTAAATAATTATTTTGAATAAATAAAATTATAACTAAAACCTGACTAAATAATTAATTGAATTAAATATTGTGATAATTAAACTCCAATTAATTAAAATAATGGCCTAACAAAATAAATTAATAATTTGAGATAAATGTTGTACTCAATTTATCTCAAATTAATTTTAAGAGATCAATCTAAATTAACATAAATAATTTAGGATAAATGTTGTATCCATTTTATATATAATAAATTATTTATGAAATCCTAAGAATATACAAAAATAAATAAATAAATAAGCAAAATAAATGTCATGTTTATTAAATATACTTTGTATATGGTAAATAAAGGCAAAGAGATGAAACAAAAATTAATTTCAAATAGGTCTAATAAGCCCTAAGGCTGAAGATGGGACATAATCTACTACAGCTGAAATCCAGAAGATTAAATGTAGCAGACGTTACATGCATGAGATGAGCACCCATGCTCCATTCGACGCCCATGAACGTTCCGCGTAGCCAACAACGCTTCCACGCAAAAGTGAATTAGTAGACAAACGCCTCCAACGACCTCAATCCAAACACGCGCGGATCACCCATCGCCAACAAAGCGCTAATGGATTGCCCAACATCCGCGCTTAGGCTCGAAATAATGTCTTTTTGGCCCCTCATCGGCGCTAAAATGCTGAAGGAGGAGACGATGCCATTTTTGGCCTACTTTGTCTTCTTCCTCGCAACGACGAACTAGATAAGAACAATTTTCATATTTGATTTCTCAAAGATAGAACTTTTTCATTTCTCCACCATTTGACTCCGTTTAAACGTTGAAATAATCACCCTACTCCGGTGATCATTTCACCTACAACCTAGGGCAATATCATTGCATATACGGACAGTTGGTTGAAGAATAAATAAAAGACCACTAATGACCTTTTGACTAAGTTGAAGTCACTTTGTTGATCAACCGACTTGATAGGATATAAATAGCTTCCCCTGGGCAAACTGAAGGCAGTGAATCCAATCATAATCCCTCAATAAATCCCAAGAGAAATCTGTCATTATAGATTTTCATGCTTTTTTTAAAATTTTGGAAATTTTGTGTAAGGTTGTAGAACTCAGACCTGACATTCAGAAAGCTTCTTAAAGTGTTCATGAGTGTTCTCTAACTCATAGTAATCTTACAAACCTACTGTAATTTGATTTACATGTTTAAATTGATCTTTTTTACATTTCAGTTTGACCAGTTTCATATACAACTTGCTTATCTGATTTTTTGATTGGAAAACGACCCTATAATCATTTATAAGATTTCTATCGAAACAAAACTGAATCAATTAACCTAAATCAGAAATACTCAAATTTAATTTTGAAATTTATCAAAATCGGGTTTCTATTACTCAAGAACAACAACTCACAAATATTTTCAATACGTTTCTAAGGATATTAGAAACATATTCAAGCCAATTCCACGTCATCTCGATCATGCTTGATAAAAAACTATTTTTTATAAAAAATAAAATTTTCAGTTCTTGAATCGGTTAAAATGAATAATTAGTGTTCATGTTTTGGTTTTATTCAACCATATGAAGTATAAGGAAGCTATTAGTTAGCTCCTTACACATCTTTAAATATTAAAGCCCATAAATACGGTTTTTAATCAATATTGTTTGAGTTAAGTGAGACATCATCCCGATCGAATGATGCATCGGGATGATATTTTAAAATATCATAGGGACTATACAAAGCTCCCCATGCCCTTGGATCAAAAGACCATGTCCCTAGTCGAAATCATCAAACTTGTAGTTTGATGTTATTGTTGTCCAACTGAGGCCTCACCCTGAGTTCGATTTTCGACCGAGAATTTCTAATCTAGACCGAGAAAATTCAACTCAGGACCGAAAGTTCCTCGCACCTTGACCGAGAAATATCACACATGACCGAGAGCTCTCCTCACACCCCGACCGAGAAATCTCACACCCGATCGAAGACCTCCCACACCTCGACTAAGGAATCTCGCACCCGGACTAAGGATTCTTAATTCAGGACCGAGAAATTCAATATATTTTAATTTTTTTAAATAATAAAGAAAATAATGAATAGCTAAATTAAAATTCAGATGCTAAAGAGTAGAGAATCAGAAAGGTAATAAATAAATAAGTAATAAATTTAATAATATGACATAGGGAGGGTAAAGAAAAAGAATAATATATGACTCGGAGGAAAATATAAACTTTACATAAAGATTATTAAACTTCAAGATTAATTAATTAATTGCATCGTATATATATCAATATAATATCTTAATTATACATTATTAATATTTGTTACTTTTATATTATATTTTGACTGTAAATATATAATTCTTTAGTTTGATTTACATTTATGATTAAGAAAAAATAGATAAATTAAGATATGAGTAATTAATAATTTGTGCTATCTGGGCTAACTAGGTCCATAATTTTGTTTTATCTAATTTGATATAGTTAATGGTGCTTGCTTGCATAGGGTATTTTGATTTTTTTTTTATAAATTAAATATATATATATATATAGTACATAATTATTTAATTTATTAATTAAAATACTAACATATTTTTATTTATTTTATTAAATTTAAATTTTAAATAAATAAAAATTATTAAAAATAAATTTAAAATAATAATTTTTTTAATCAATTAATTTACCTATACTGTGTAATCTGTTTTAATTTATGATTGTATGTGTCACTTTCTAAATGTGGTTTTCATTTAAATTTTCAAAATTTGATTTTCTAGTATTATATTTTCTTTTTATTAACTTATATGTTTCTTACCTAATTAATATATTTTATATAGTGATTTATATCAAATTATATTTAAATAAAAAAAATTAATCTTAGTAACAATTGTTGTAATAATATTTTTTCTTAGAAAACTAAACATGTTTACCAATTACTTACAAGATCAATATAATCCTTTTTAAAAACAATATTTAAATTACTTGCAAGATCAATATAACTTTTTATTATAACAAATCACTTTTTAAAAGAAATTAATCATTAATTTCAAAACAACTTTTTCGTAATCAATATTATTAAAAATAATAATTAAATAAATTGTATATATTTTTTAAAATGTTAAGTATATTATTTGTTGTACAATTCAAAGTTAATATATGGTATGATATAATAATAAAATAAAAGTGTCCTTACTATACTTATATATATTATGGGTGTCATATTAAGAAAGAACAAAAATAAAATATAAAAATTATCCTAATATATATTTTTTATTATTAATCCTCTCTTCACAAATTTATACATTGATTGATTAATTGGATATTATTATTTAACTAAATTTTTACAAGTGTTATTAAAAGAATTGTCCTTTCCTTTTATATAAAAAAAATTGTCCTTTCCTTTTATAAAGAACACTGTGTCAACAAAATGATGAGAATATCCTACCATCAATGAAAGACTTGAAAAATGAACAAATATTTTTTTTACTATATTTTTTATTAAAGATAATTTATGAACAAAATTAATAATTAAAATATTTATATATTTAATATATCCTAACCAAACAACATATGGATTTTAACTATTCAAAAAACACTAATTTCTACAAATTTAATTGTTCATATATCTTATCAAAGCTTAGAATACATATTTAGTTTTTTCTATTCAAATTAATTTTTTTATAATTAATATATATTCATTAGGGTTTATTGTTAAGATTAATGATATATATTAATGTTTTAATTATCAGATTATTATATAATTATTTTAAACCGGGAGATCTTTGTTATTAGAATTAAATATATTTATATAGCTTAATGTTTAAAAATAGATAGTTAGCTGCTATTTAACTTTTAAATGATGAAAAAACTGAATAAGTAGTGAATATACCACCTTGAGATTATTTATATGCATCCAAATGCAATGGAAGATTTAAAAAATGTAATTAATCAAACTAATAGTTAGTTAATAAGATCTCTAAAATTAAATTAGAAAAACATAAAGCCCAACAAATTATAGACATGAAGAATGAATGATCCAAAATTCATGCCAAAAGTACTTATATATATTTGACCCTAGATATATAACTACTTACATGCCTGGTTTTTTTCTTATATTATTATTATTATTCTTCTCGAAAAAGAATACCATGTTTTTTATCATCAGTAAATTGAACAAGAAGAATGTATGTATATTTTTTTCTTATGATTGTCTTTTATTATATTTATTTCTTAACTACTAACAAATCATGCATCTTTATCATGTGCAACTTTTTCTTTAGCTAGTGATCATGGTTGAAAGAAAAATGCATTATTATTATTCAAGAACATCCATTTATAAGTTAGTGAGACCCAAAGATCATCGATCACACTTCTTTCTCATCATTCTCATTTCGAACATTACTTTGTCGGCCTGTGAACTTTCTAATTATTCTCATTTAGAACATTACTTTATCCTCAAGTGAATATCATGTGTGTGCTTAATTTCTTTCACAATGTAATCGACATTTAACATAGTATTTTAAGCATACTAATGATTGAAAAACTATTCGTCCCATCTGCAATATAAGGTTAGTTATAGACTTATAAAAAAACCCATAGACTGTTATTTTCTTCTCATTCTAGGTTAAGATAATGATAATAAAACTTAGTTTGAGACATTTTTCAATTTTGATTTTTGAAACAATTTTAGATTTTAATAAAAGTTTATAAAATATTAACAAGTAATGTAAATGATTTAATAATTTTTTTTGTACCAAATTAATAAGTAATATAAAATTTGTATTTTTATTATCACAAAATATTAAGAACTTCTCTGTTTATTTATCAATAAATTTTTTTATCTTATATCAAAAAAAAAAAATATATATATATATATATATAAATATTTATATGTTTCTTTTGGTTAATAGCAAGTACACAATTATTTATTAACATGAAAATTAATTTTAGTTGGGGGTACTCGAATAAAAAAAAGGATGAGAATAATAATATAAATTTTCTTTGAAATCATTTATTTAATTTTATTGAAAATAAGTTAAAAAAAAATTTATATTTATTTATAACATTTATTTTCTAGAGTGTAATTGTACCGAAGAACAAAAGGTGTTAGGATCTAGGTCGCGGCTGGAGGACCGGGTTGGGCCAGTTAGCGTGTCTCACTCAAAGGGTGATGATTAATCCGGTTAGAGATTAACACCGGGGTTTCAATACTACACAAACTGTCACAAACCCTTGAACCAGGTTCAAGCGCGGAAGAGGTTTGTTTCAGGTTGAAACAGCACACTTACAGGATAAGCAGAACCGATTTTTAATAGGACATGTTTGGAAATTGATGGGTCGGTTTTTGTAACTTGGTAATTCGGTTTAGATAGTGTAGAGTCGGTCAAAATGGTGTAGATCGGTTAGTAAAACTCGGTTATAAAGTAAATCAGGCGGAAAGCAAATAACAAGACAAGTTTTTATGGATGTTCGGAGATAAAACTCCTACGTCACCCCTTCCTCTCGAAACCGCGAGAAGGATATTCACTAAGGAATACAAATACAATCCGATCGAGACTTATTTCCTGCTCGATAACACCCGTACAATTTACACTGAAATTGTAAATACACACTTCAACTTTAGCACTTAAGCCTTTTCTAGAAAGAGAACACAATCTTATCACTTGTACATTAATTGTTCACTGTGTGTCCCGCATTTACTCCTCTTCAGTTGCTCCTTTTATAGGTGAAATATGCCAACGGTCATATTTCACTTCCTTGAATTTGATTGGCATAGCAGAGGTTCAGTGTTTCAGACATAGCGGTCAACTTTTCAGACCTGGTAGTCTGTTCTTCCAGTAGGTAGGTTAAACCGGCTAGGTTTGTCTTTTACTCAATGTGGTAACTGTCGGTTGGACAGTTGTCTGTACTTGGAAGATTGCCTTTCTGATTTATCCTGAAGTGGAAAGATCCTGTAGGACAGTTTTCTGCAGCCTGCAGACTTTCCTCAGACTTGTATGAATATGGAAATGTTCAGTCTGTTCCTTTGGTATCATTCTCAATAGGTACCCGAAGTATCTTCTTATGCTGGTTGGTTATTTGTCTTTAAGCGGGTGGCTTCCGGTCATTTGTCTTTAAGCGGGTGGCTTCCGGTTATTTGCCTTGGCTTCTGGTCGGTTAATGACCGACTATCTGGTGTTTCTAGCCTTCGGTTTTGACCGATCCTGTCTTTCTTTGTGCGGTCATGTTTCTGGTTGGTTTGATAACTTGACCGGTTGAGTTTTCTTAACTGGCTCAGTGCTCTGACCGGTTGGTTTTCTCAATCCGGTTGGGTACTTTGACTGGTCCGGTTCTTTGTTCCTACATGGGAGGTTTATTTATGTTAAGTTCTGTTGACCGGTCTAATTTTATTTAACAATTTCTCCCTTTTTGATTATTTTATTTAAAAATTATCAAAATTATGTAAGGTTGCAAACGTAGGCCGGTTCTTTATTTGACCGGATTTTTGAAACTGACTTGGGAGAATTTTTTGAAAAATTTGGAAAAATTTTGAGAAAAATTTTGGAAAATTCTAATCTTTTATCTTATCAATTCTAATCTTTTATCTTATCAATTTCTCCCTTTTTGATTATTTTATTTAAAATTATCAAAACCATGTAAGATTACAAGTATAGGCCGGTTTCAAAAATAACTTTATATATATAAAAGTAACCGTAAAAGGGAAAATATTATATATGTAGAAAGCGAAATAAACATAGATTAAGAAAAGAGAGCCCCTATTCTGATTCGGATGGCAGGAAGTCTTTCAACATGTCATCGGTTGGTTGTTCCTCATCCGGTTGAGCCGTTCTTGAAGATGAACCTCCAGTTTGCGGTTGACCGACCGTGCTGACTGGAACCGCATTAAGAACTCGCTGTCTTGTTGATCGCGGCTCGAGATTCTCTTCGATTTCATCCTCGATTTGCATAGCTGGGTTCGGTTGAGTTTCAATAATCGTCTCGGTGATCCTCTCCAGCATCCCGGTTACTTGAACCTTCCTTGATGGTGTTTTCCTTTTCCGTGTTGCCGGAACCGAAGAGGAAGAAGCCGCCTTGGTCTTCTTGTGAGCCTTTGCAAATTCGGCGAGCCTTCGTTTTTCAGTATTTAACCGTTCTGCATCCTCGGCCGCTTGAGCTGCTATGGTCTTTGCAAGTGCCGGATCTCTGGCCCTTGATATCCGTAATCGTTCGTTGAAATTCGCATCAGACGATTGTGGTGCTTCTTTTGTTTTCCGCGTTTCTTCGCCCAGCGCATCATGAATATCCTTAGCCGCCCGAGCGTTAGCTTCCTCAACCGCTGAATCGGCAGCAAGCTTGGCATTGATTAGCTCATTCACTTGTTCGGTGAGCGCCTTGAGGTCGGCTTCAAGCTTGTCATTGCGCTCTTCAAGACCTAAATTCTTCTTTTCAAGATCGGTGACCCTGTCAAGTGTCGAACTGACATCGGTGCTTGACCGCCCTAGGTCCTCATCTACCTTTGTGAACTGTTGATCGGTTTTCTCTTGAAACCGTTCCAAGTCATCCACCATCTTGGAGGTCTTATCTTCAATGTTTTCGGTTCGCTTAAGATGTTCGTTGTGCAGAATAGTATCGTCCCAGTAATCAGCTTCGATCTCTGTGATCTGGGCATTTGCCTTCACAAGATCATCCCTCGTTGTTTCGGCTAACATGATTGTTTGACGCGCGGCTTTCTTGATTTTCCTCTTCCACAGTCGAACCTTTCTGTTGGAAAACTCTTCAATGAGAGTCTTGACCCTTTCTTCTGTAACGACCGGTTCTGAACCCCCAGGTTGATCAGTTTCAAGAGGCCCGGTGAAAGGAGTCTCTGTCCTTTCGTCGGTTTCGTTGATGACCGGATCCGCTAGAGGAGGCGTATCACCTCGATTCTGACCGTCATCGGTCTCAGGACGCGGAGAGTGCGCTGTATCTCGCTGTCTGCGCACCGCTTCAATCCGCTCTATTTCGTCAATGAATTCTCCTTTCTTGACTTCAAGTATATCCAACACCAGGAGTTGTAATTTAGCCTTCGGTGTTCCCGAAACATACCTTTCTGTAAGCTTTCGTATATGTGTGGTTAGCTTTTGTAGCCGAGCACGCGGTTCTACTATTGCGTGTCGGTCTATTGCTTCGTTGAGATCCTCGGCGTTTGTGAGCCTGATAACGTCTTCCTCTATCTCCAAAATTCTCTCAAATCTTTGTCCGGTGGTTAGGTCCGGTAGCACATGTTTGAAGAATTTATTGCACCGGATTAGGAACCACTCTCTATACGCTTGTGTTGCCTTTTGAGCTTGCAGATGAATTTCTTCCAAGACTTTGCGTACAATTTTCTCGGCCATCTTCTGGTCGTTGTCAGCGGTAACCTCTTCCTCCCCACGGCCGTCTGCACCGGCATTGGTGTTTTCAAGGCTTGCGGCCGCACCGGCATTGTCAAGACTTGTGGCCGATTGTTCCTCTTCAATTGGTCCTTCTTTATCGGAAGGATTTTCATCGGATTTCTGCGAGGCGGTTCGGTCAGACGTGGAAGCCGGATCTTTCTCATCTCGTATTTCCGAGGGCGGTTCCGTGAATACTATCGGTTCTTTATCCTTCTTGCCTCCGGGTCCGCCCTTTACCGGAGCCGGTTTCTTAGCTGCTGCTTTCTTTATCCGGCCTCCTGAAGAACCGGGGGCCGGCTGCTTCTTCTCCAGGAATTGGCGAAATCTAATTATTTTGCTTGATGAGAGAAGAACACTAGGACCGATGTTGATGTTATTGTGGAGCATGATCTTCCCAAGTGGGATGGCGTAACCCCATGACCGGGTGGAATCCGGTTTCACCATGTCTTTTTAGATTTTGAAAGATCTCCTTCGCCCAGTTAATGTTTATACCGTTTAATAAGCCAATAAGCATCTCGATTTTGGCCCTGGTGAGGTTGTCGAAATTTCCACCTCTCGCCTAAACCGACTTAGTGAAGATGTCACAGAGCGGTATATATTCCGGTCGTAGTGATGACTTCTTACCGGATACCTTTACAGGAGCCCCGGTTGCCGAGAGAATCTGGCAAGCCGCCTCGAATGTTGTTTGGTCTAGTTCCATCGAAGAGTTGCGGCCATCTGTTGGAAGACGTAGGATTTCCGCAACCGACTCTTCGGTTATATCGAATTGCTTGACATCAACAGTTGCGGTTATTTTGTCGCCAGAGAGAGATGCAGTTTTAAAGAACTCTTCAACCGCTTCATTGTAAAGAACGAAAGGACCGCCTAGAAAGTACTCGAGTCCGGCTTCGGAAATCCGGGTAAGAACTTCCTTTGCCGGAACCGAACCGTTTTGTCTGATTTCCTCAAAATCCACATGGATGATGTGTTTGAACAATGCCGAAGCACGACCCATTGTTGATGATTTAGAGAGTTTGAGAGAACAAAAAAATAACTGCTGTAAGAGAGTTTGAGATCCTAGAGAGAGAAAGTTGTTTCGCGTAGGAGAAAAATGAAATGGCCAAGAGTCCCTTTTATAGGCGCGGTCTGGAAGCTCAACCGTCGCAAACCGTCCCATTACCTTGGGCGGGAATTTTCCCTCCAAGTGATTTTGGCGGCAAACCATGGGCGGTAATGAAAAAGGCGGCAAATTATGGGTGCCAAATCAGAGGCGGGAAATTTGAGCGGGAGCTTTTGGCGGGATATGTTGGCGGGAATCTTTCCCTCCAAAAATTTCGATTTTGGTTTTGATGATGACATCCCTTTTTTTTGAAACCATATTATGAGGTGATTTGTGAATCGCAATGATGCGGTGTTTTGATCTTGACCGGAAAGTTCAACGAACACAGATTTGTCTATTGATTTAACCGGTTATTTAGATGAGTGTTCTGAATATTTACAACTTTTGATTAAGCGGTTCTTCTTGAGTCCGAGCATAACTGCGAGGACGCGGTTTCTTTGATATTGACCGGATATTTCAATGAAAACGAAGTTACTTAATAATATTAACCGGTTACTTAGATGGATATTCTGATTGTTATTTTGTCCCGGTTAGTTAGACTGAAATAGAGTTTCATTGAATGAAGGTACAAAAAAAAGAAACCGATATATGGATCGGTTTGAAAATAGAAATACATAAGAAATAAAGATATAACTTATGTGATAACGACTTTTGAAAGTTTGTCTTCCACTCCATCTATGTCAAGGATGTTTGAAGGAGATGCCGGTGTGCCCGGTCCAAATTCTGGGCGGTTCTTCCGAATGATCCGACTGATGTGAGGAGCATAACCGAGACCTTTCTTGGTGAGCACCATGGTTTTCAGGTTCTGAAAAATGACCGATGACCAATTGATGGCCGTGTTGCTAACAATGTATGTCATCATGTCAAATATTTTCTTGGAGTAACGCTGATTCGGAGATTGACAGATGATAAAGCGGTTTACAATCTCATGAAGGAGTTGGATGTGGTGAGCAATGCGGGTTTTTAACCCATGATTTTCCACCGGTACATCGGTTTCATAGAAGAATATTGAGTAATTGGTTGTTGCACTTCCCACCCGGGTTGGGAAGTCGGAAAACCCTTCTGTGGGCAGGTTGAACATCTGGGCAAATTCTGCTTCATCCAGCCAGAAGGTATGATCTCTCACCGTGGAAACGATATAGTTTCCTCTGATGCAAGCACTTCTGAAGAAAGTCTTGACATCCTCAAGAAGTATGGGACCGGATTCTTCAAGAAAGGTTCGAAGACTGGTGTCAATGAGAGATTCAAACATGACCTCCTTTGTTTCTATATCCCAATGTTCCATACATGAATCGAAGTTGATGCTCAAGAAGTTTCCTAGAGTTCGACTCAGCATGATTCAAACTTTGCTATTAGAGAGAGAAGGAGTTCAAGAGATTTATGATTTGAGATGTGTTAATTTGATTAGGAAAGTTCTCTTTATATAGATCCGGTTTTGTAGGGAAAACATCAACATTGAATGTCAGTTTTGTCTTATTAGAGAAGGGAATATTTATGTTTCCAAAGTGTGTTGGAAAGAGGTTACTTTTGACCGATTGCGGAGCTCGAGGTAGGTATTTAGTTGAAAAGTAACCAAGTTAGTTGGGTAGTAATTACTCATGTGGTTGGGGGTTACCTCATTAATTAAATGTTACTTTTCATTAATGACTGATGCAACAACAAACTGAAAAGTAACCGATTGAGACCGAAGATAACCTAGACTAGACCGAAGAAAACATAGATAAAAACTGAAATGATCATAAGGGAGTTGAACAGAGATACATCCGGTGCGTGCAGCAAAATGACCGGGTGTAGGAAGGAGTGACCTAATATCCGCTTGAGTTGGTGTGACCGTTGGAGTGGATGTGACGGTTCCTCCTCTTCCAAGCCTTCTCAAACCGCACATAGAACGAGTCAGTAACTTCCTTGGTAAGTACTTGGGCTTGGTTCATCCCTTCCCCCGGACATGTTGGAACTCCAAGCTCCAGAATTAGACAACTTATTTGAGGAACGAGGCCGACTGTTTGAACGCCAATCATCCAGATTAGGACGTCGAACAGTACCCTCGACCAATTGACCGGTGTGCCAGTAGTTATAGCAGCCATCATGTTGAAGGCAGCGGTGCAGTATGTGTTGGTCACATCCCTTCCCAGGATGCCTCGACCGATTACGTCATTGAGAAGCTGGTATTCAGCTTTCAATAGTGACTTAGCACCGTGGTCATCCACTGGATGGCTTGACCGGGCAAAGGCTAAGGAGATCTCGGCTTTTAGTTCAGCCGGTATGTTAAGGTCGATTAGCCCCTGCTTTGGTAGGTTAAAGCATCTGACAAAGTCATTTTCGGTAAAGTCAAACACGATTCCTCCTACCTTTGACTGGATGTGAGTGTCAAAGTGAGGAGTTCCACGAAAAACCCTGGCGTTATAAAAGAACTCCAGGACAGACTCAGAATAGATGACATGTTTGTCATCTAGAAAGTGTTGGAGACCAGTATCTTCAAGTGACTTGATCATCTTGAAGACCTCATAATGCTCAGTGCTTTGAGCAGAGTTGAAATCCACTTGAAGGTTGTTTGGGAACTGAGACATTTTGTCTTAGTGAGAGGAAGAGTTATACAATTTGTGATTGTTTTGTTTAAAGTTTGTTCAACTTATATACTAGTGGAGAGAGGAGCCTATTATCCAGGTATCACAGGTGATAATGTCTATTAACCATAGGATAAAAGGTTTTGCATGAAATAGGCATGTCTATAGCCTAGGATGTTGGTCATAGACCTGGACCATGAAAGATATCAAATCTTCACGTCTTTTTAGGTGCGACCATTTTACTTTGAAAAGGCAATGTTTCTGGACAGATAAGTTTAAACACAGATAATTATTCCACTTTTGTTCGAAGACCAAATAATCTAAGATAAGCTATTTCTGAACCTGTCAGTTATCAGTTGTTCGTCCCGATGCGGTTATTTGGTGCATGCACTAAGTAACCGGTCGGTTTACTCTGACTGATAGACCAGGCGGTTCTTCCATAGATGCCTTAGAAGATTTGAAATCCGACAATTTAGGAGGAACTACCGGTTTTGTCTGTCCGAACTGATTTCCCTTTTAAGCATCCTTAAGGATGATCTGACTAATGTCGGTTAAACCGAGTGTAAGTCTGAATTGAGAGAACTTAGCTTCCTGTAGAGGCTTGGTGAAAATATCGGCTACTTGTTGATCTATTGGTACGTATTCCAGCGGATATGCTTCAGCATGACATGTTCCCGAATGAAGTGGTGCCTTATGTCAATGTGCTTGGTTCTAGAGTGTAGAACCGGATTGTAGGTGATTGCTATGGCACTTGTGTTATCACAGAAGATCGGAGACTCTTCGGCTATGACACCGAAATCCTTCAGTTGTTGTTGGATCCAAAGAAGTTGTGAACAACAGCTTTCGGCCGCCAGGTATTCAGCTTCTGCGGTTGATGTGGCAACTGATGTTTGTTTCTTGCTATGCCAAGAAACAAGCCGATCACCTAGGAATTGGCATGTTCCGCTGGTGCTTTTTCTATCAATCTTGCAGCCTACATAGTCTGCATCTGAGTAACTCGTTAGGTTAAATGATGAATCCTTTGGATACCACAGGCCAACGTCAGGTGTTCCCTTTAGGTATTTCAATATTCGATTTACGGCTGTGTAGTGGGATTGTTTTGGGTTGGCCTGGAATCGTCCACACACACCGACTGCAAATAGAATATCCGGTCTACTTGCTGTCAGGTATAGAAGAGAACCGATGATGCCCCGGTAGGCGGTCAGGTCTACCGCTTGACCCTCATCATCTTTGTCCAATTTGACCGATGAGCTCATTGGAGTAGCCGCTGAGGAGCATGTATCCATCCCAAATTTCTTTAGCAATTCTTTAGTGTACTTGGGTTGACTGATGAAAGTTCCTTCTTCGAGTTGTTTAACCTGAAGACCTAGGAAGAAACTTAATTCCCCCATCATACTCATTTCAAACTTGTTAGTCATCAAGGTTGAGAATTTATCACATAACTTAGGATCGGTTGAACCGAAGATGATATCATCTACATAGATTTGAACAAGTAGGATATGTTCCTTTTTCTCAAACTTAAATAGCGTTTTATCCACCGAACAGATGGTAAAGTCATGTTTTAGCAAAAACGCGGTTAGTGTGTCATACCAGGCTCTAGGTGCTTGCTTTAGACCGTATAAAGCTTTGTTTAACCGGTATACATGGTTAGGTAGTTCAACATTTTTGAAACTGGGTGGTTGTTCAACATATACCTCTTCACGAAGGTCACCGTTCAAAAATGCACTTTTAACATTCATTTTAAAAACTTTAAAGTTTTTGAATGCAGCAAAGGCTAGAAAAATTCTAATAGCTTCAATCCTAGCTACAGGGGTAAATGATTCTTCAAAATCAATGTCTTCTTCCTGTTTATAACCTTGTGCCACCAATCTGGCTTTGTTTTTCGTGACCAAACCGTCTTCATTGAGTTTATTTCTAAATACTCATCTTGTTCCTATGACCGGTTGATCTTTCGGTCTAGGGACTAGGTACCAGACTTTATTGCTCTCGAACTGGTTTAATTCTTCTTGCATTCCCAAGATCCAATCCGGATCTGACAATGCTTCATCCACTCTTTTCGGCTCAATCTGGGATATAAAGGCGGAATTAAAATATTCCTCCAGAATTTGACGCCTAGTTCGAACAGTTTCTGAAGAGTCACCTATAATTTGCTCAGGAGGATGTTTAGTGTTCCTTTTGAAATTCGGTTCAGGGATGTCTACCAAATTACCGTTTGCTTGATCAAGGCTAGACATATCGGTAGGCTGAACAGGATTGTCAGACCGACCGATTTCCTCGGTTTGGACCGGGGTGTCAGCTTCCTGTCGTGGGACAGCTTGATCCGGCTGGGTTTCAGCATTACCCATCTGGTCATGGACAAACCGCCTGAAGACCGCAATCTCATCTTCACTGTCAGAATGGATATTGTTATTTTCCAATCTGTTGTGTAGATCAAAGCATGATGCAGTATTACTTTCAACCGATTCATCGAAAACAACATGAAGTGATTCATCCACGGTTAATGTTCTATTGTTATACACTTTATATGCCTTACTCAGTGCTGAGTAACCTAACATGATCCCAGTATCGGTTTTTGCATCAAGGGCAGAAAGATAGGTTTTACCATTTATATGTATGTAACATTTACAACCGAAAATTTTAAGATACCTGAGGTTAGGAATTCTATCAAAATACACCTCATAAGGTGTTTTGTTGTGGAATTTGTTAATTAAAGACCGGTTTTTGTGTATAACATACAGTATTGATAGCCTCTGCCCAAAATTTCTGAGCAATACCCGAATCGGCTATCATGGACCGTGCGGCTTCCTTGAGAGTTCGGTTTCTTCTCTCGGCCAGGCCATTTTGTTGAGGAGTCCTAGCTCTAGATAACTCATGACTAATACCGGATTCATCAAGAAATGCGGTTAAAGTACTGTTGGTAAATTCGGTACCTCTATCACTTCTAATGCTATTAATGCGTGTTGATTTTTCATTTTGCAAACGTTTATGCAGTGTGATGAAATT
This sequence comes from Impatiens glandulifera, assembly GCF_907164915.1. Taxonomy (NCBI): domain Eukaryota; kingdom Viridiplantae; phylum Streptophyta; class Magnoliopsida; order Ericales; family Balsaminaceae; genus Impatiens; species Impatiens glandulifera. The sequence goes on from NC_061865.1 coordinate 25,342,149, forward strand.
TGATGCGGTGTCACGTTTGGATGGAAGAAATATTACCAATGTATACCTAGAGTAATCATCAATAACTACCATGGTGTATAGCATACCTCCTAGGCTAATGACCTGAATCGGTCCAAATAAATCCATGTGAAGGAGATCTAAGCATCGGTTAGATTGGATGTGTCCTTTACTCTTGAAGGTTGACCTAGTTTGTTTACCCATTTGACATGCTGAACAAACCTTATCCTTATTAAATACTATGTCAGGAATTCCGTCGACTAACTTTTTACCGCGAATATAGTTTAAGGTTTTCATGTTCAGATGGTTTAGTCTCTTATGCCACAACCAGGTTTGATCAGTTTTGGCTATCATGCAAACAGGATATTCTACTTTAGTTTTCCAGTCTACCTTGTAAATATTTCCTAGCCTATTTCCGGTTAGTAGTATGGTACCTTGAGAGTTCTTAACTAAGCATGCATGTTTAAGAAATTCTACCGTGTATCCAGCATCACACATTTGACTAATGCTTAGTAGGTTAAAACGTAGGTTTTCAACTAAGAGTACATTATCAATTGTTAGGTTACCATGGACAATCTTACGCTTGCCCACAGTTCTACCTTTTGAATTGTCACCGAAAGTGATTAGTGCACCGGTTTCTATTCTGATGTCGGTTAGCAGGTTGTTGTTCCCGGTCATATGCCTGGAGCAACCACTATCCAAGTACCATTCAGAGTTTCCTAGCCGTTTCTTTAAATCCTGCAAAATGTACATATTTACAACTATTTGGTACCCACATTTACTTGGGTCCACATGCGATTAGTCCCTTGCGCATCTAGACTTTGACAAACCGGACAACTTTCTTTGCTAAGGTCTTGACCGTCTTTTTGGCACTCGGTTTTGGATACTTCGGTTGTTCTACGAAGGCCTTAAATGAGGGTGATTTTTTGTTTGTCCTAGGCGGTTGAGGATTGGCTCTCCTATTATTGAGAAGGTTGGCTTTCATTTTCTCAGGGTGAAGCCACTTTTCAGAATCTGTTGGACCTACATAGGTTAGTTTTTCTGCCGTATAGTATGTGGTCAATTCCTCTTCAGCGGTTAAGGAGCTTCTAATGAAACTTATAAGAGGTAGGTCGTCCTTTGTGAACCTTACTTTGTCTACGGGTTTTTGGTTTTTGGATCTATCATTTTTGTACCCTAAACCAAACATGCAAAATGGATGTCTCTTATAGCTACACATCTTCTTTACCATGTCACTAGATCTTTTATATGCGGCCATTTTATACTGGAGTCGGGCATTTTCCTCTTCGGTCAGTTCTCGAGATGGTTCATTAGACTGTTCGGTCTTGAGTGGTGGTTCAGGTGCTAACTCGGTTTCTAAGGTAGGGGTTTCATCAGGTTCTATGATCTCTGGTTCGGTTAGAACGGATATTTCTGGTTCTGTTAGAGTGGGTACTGTAAGGTCGGCTCTGAAGTTGAGTTTCTTAGGTAACATGGCTAGTAGGTTCTTATACTCAGCTACCATATCATTTAATGCATTATATAACTCATCTTTAGTAAATTCTTCACAGGGAGAGTCAAATACTTGTTCCTCATTTGCCATGAGGCATGTGAGTTCATCATCACTGTCACTATGAGCCCATAGACTTCCTCCATCATCGGCTATCAGTGCTTTCTGAACCTCACTTCCTTCGCCGGTTTGTTGATAGTTAATTCGGTTATTTTGGTTGTCTGGTTTCCGGTAATCCCTCCTCGGTTTTCTGGATTCCCACTTAAAATGTCCCAAACAGTTACAATTATAGCATCTTACATTGGATTTATCACCATAGTTGTAGTTGTTTGTCGGTTGGCTCCTTTTCATGAACCTCCCAAATTTTTGTGCAAACATTGCCATGACATCCTCGGTGAACTGTTCAGCGGTTCTAATTGGTGCAGGTGCAACCGGTTCTGTGGATGTGATCAGTGCTCTGGTTGAGGTTGAGGCTGAAACCTCTTCTTCAGTCCTAGATCTCATTTCGAACTCATATGCCTTAAGATCTTCGACTACATCATGTAGTTTCATCTTACTTAGGCATTTTGATTCCCTCATCACCATTGTCTTTATATCCCACGCACTTGGAAGGGATCTTAATGCTTTCATGATGACCTCCTTGTTATCATACTTCTTGCCGAGAGTTGCTAGTTCGTCTAACACACCTGTGAACCAGTCACTGTATTCTCTCATTGTTTCTCCCGATTTCATCTTGATGCTTTCAAACTTCTGAGTGGCTACCATTAACTTGTTTTCCTTAGTTCTTTCATTTCCCTCATAAATCTGAATAACCGTGTCCCATGTTTCCTTTGCGGTTTTGCAGTCTCTGATCTTGTAGTACTTGTTTCTGTCCACGTTGTTGGAGATCCGGTTTCTGGCATGGTTATCCAGGTTATTTCTTCTCCTGTCTTCAGCTGTCCATTCCTTCCTGTCCTTGTCAATGATTATCGGTTATTCGGCCAAAATGAACTGCATCTCATCATCCATGGTGATTAAGTGTAGGTGCATGCGTGCCTTCCAGTTGACAAAGTCATCACCTTCTAGCATTGGGGGCCTATCAAACGACATGCTTGCTTAAGTATTGAAACTAACTGCTCTGATACCAATTGTTAGGATCTAGGTCGCGGCTGGAGGACCGGGGTTGGGCCAGTTAGCGCATCTCACTCAAAGGGTGGTGATTAATCTGGTTAGAGATTAACACCGGGGTTTCAATACTACACAAACTGTCACAATCCCTTAAACCAGGTTCAAGCGCTGAAGAGGTTTGTTTCAGGTTGAAGCAGCACACTTACAGGATAAGCAGAACCAGTTTTTAATAGGACAGGTTTGGAAATTGATGGGTCGGTTTTTGTAACTTGGTGATTCGGTTTAGATATTGTAGAGTCGGTCAAAATGGTGTAGATCGGTTAGTACAGCTCGGTTATAAAGTAAATCAGGAGGAAAGCAAATAACAAGACAAGTTTTTATGGATGTTCGGAGATAAAAGTCCTACGTCACCCCTTCCTCTCGAAACCGCGAGAAGGATATTCACTAAGGAATACAAATACAATCCGATCGAGACTTATTTCCTGCTCGATAACACCCGTACAATTTACACCGAAATTGTAAATACACACTTCAACTTTAGCACTTAGGCCTTTTCTAGAGAGAGAACACAATCTTATCACTTGTACATTAATTGGTCACTATGTGTCCCGCATTTACTCATTTTCAGCTGCTCCTTTTATAGGTGAAATATGCCAACGGTCATATTTCACTTCCTTGAATTTGATTGGCTGAGCAGAGGTTCAGTGTTTCAGACCTGGCGGTCAACTTTTTAGACCTGGCAGTCTGTTCTTCCAGTAGGTAGGTCAAACCGGCTAGGTTTGTCTTTTACTCAATGTGGTAACTGTCGGTTGGACAGTTGTCTGTACTTGGAAGATTGCCTTTCTGATTTATCCTGAAGTGGAAAGAACCTGTAGGACGGTTTTCTGCAGCCTGCAGACTTTCCTCAGACTTGTATGAATATGGAAATGTTCAGTCTGTTCCTTTGGTATCATTCTCAACAGGTACCCGAAGTATCTTCTTATGCTGGTTGGTTATTTGTCTTTAAGCGGGTGGCTTCCGGTCATTTGTCTTTAAGCGGATGGCTTCCGGTTATTTGCATTGGCTTCTGATCGGTTAATGACCGACTATCTGGTATTTCCAGCCTTCGGTTTTGACCGATCCTGTCTTTCTTTGTGCGGTCATGTTTCTGGTCGGTTTGATAACTTGACCGGTTGAGTTTTCTTAACCGGCTCAGTGCTCTGACCGGTTGGTTTTCTCAATCTGGTTGGGTACTTTGACTGGTCCGGTTCTTTGTTCCTGCATGGGAGGTTTATTTATGTTAAGTTCTGTTGACCGGTCTAATTTTATCTAACAAAAGGATATGACGGAGATTTGGTTACTTTTGTTCGTAGCTTGTAAGGTTTTATTAATTTAATAAAAAAATAAAAATTTATATAAATATATATTATGTTATAACTTTTGTAAATAATTTCACAGATTGTTGTTGGGCAATTAATGCAGCTTAGGGATGACAATGGGTACCCGTATATCTGATACCCGTGGGTACCCAATGATCGGGTTCGGGTATTTTAAATCGGGTTCGGGGTCAGGATCGGGTATGGGGAGTGAAAAATGGTACCCGATCGGGTTCGGGGTCGGGGATGGAGAGTGTTGGAAACTCAAACCCGATACTCGATACCCGAATATATTAAATATTAATGTATATTAATAAAATTTATGTGACTTATCAAATTCCAACTACTAACTAAATAACTATTATTAAATAAACTAGCATGTATCCCGTACATTTGCACGAGTAATAATATAAAAAACCATAAAAAAAACATTACTGTAAAAATTAACCCACAATCCGACCCAAGTATTCATTTACTCTCACATATATCAAAATTAATCACAGCTCTCGACCCGGCAATCCGGACACTTTAAAAATTAAGCATCATTATATATATATATATATAAATATATTAATTATTTTATCATTACTCTTAAGTCTTAACATCATTTCCTACGTACATCATGCACGCTTAACATAATTTCATTAATTCGTAATAAATATTTCCCTCTCATATATCTCCATTCAACCTTACTTCAAGAATTCAAGTCTTCAACTTTTATTTTCTTTAACTTCTTCTTCAACATAAGTTACATAGCTATTATGCAAGTAAGTAATGTTTGCAATTTGTTCTTCAACTTTTACAATCTTATATTTATTTATTTACTTAATCTTCAATATTTATTTTGTAGCTTATTCTTCTGTTTTAACAGCAATAAAGTTTATTTTTTCTGTAAAATCTACATGACTACGAGTATACAACACAAATAGGTAAGTAATATTTTCATTATTTATAGACTTTTTATTTAATATGTGGAATCTCTTCAATACTAAACATAACTTATATATACGACAAGAGATTTAGGCATACTTTCATTATATATAATATGTCTATCAGTTATTTAACTCCATCAAACATTATATAAACTTATCCAAGTGTTAAATGGATTTTCACAACTAAGTTATAAATTATAATAAAATATTAATATTATAAAATATTTTTTATGAAATAATTTATAATTTAATACAATAAATAAATTTATTTTTTATAAAGGCAAAAATAAAGGGTCAAACGAGTTTTTTTAAGGAATATTAAAAGTTCTTTATATTTAGTTCAATGTATTAGTATAAAAATAAAAGAATTTTTTTAAAATGTTATGTTTAATTATATTTAGAAAATAATAATTCAACATATTAGTTATTTATTTTTATAAATATTTTTGGAAAAATATTAATATATAAGACTAGGTAAAAGAATTATATTAATCCTTATTTTCTAAATAATTAATTGTTTGTCAAAAATTTGAGGTATGTTATTAGTCTATTTTGTATTTGTTAATGTTTATTGTTTTTTATATTGATTTTGTAGGTTGTAATTAAATGTGTTGAAGAATGTATTCAAGAAAGATGTTTTTTATGAGAACTAATTTGATAATTTTTGAAGTTTTTGTGTTTAATTAAGAATTATGTTCTATCACTTTTAAGTTTATTTGTATTTTTTTAGTATGGATGAATTTATATTGTGTAGTATGAATGAATTTATATTTTATAGTGTGGATGATTTTCTTTTTAAGGATATAATATTTATTAATAGTTTTAGGTTAATTATATTTTGTAGTAACATATTATATTTAATTTATATAATTTTAGTTAATTAAAATATATTTTTTTAATATTTAATATCGGGTAATGGGGTACCCGTCGTAGATCGGGTACCCGATGAATCGGGGATGAAGATATAAATAGAGATACCCATCGGGTACGGGGTCATGTAGTAATTTGAAAATTGGGTTCGGGGATTGGTACTTCACTATCCGGCGGGTAGGGTACCCGTTGCCATCCCTAAGCAGTTGTATATATAAGATAAAACAAGTAAAATTAATTATTATTCTTTAAATATTACCGAAAATATATAAAATCAAATATCTTGATAAATTTGGAACAAACTATTGTTGATTTTGGCAGGGATTAAGAGAAATTAAGAAGTAAACAAATTCTGGATTATAAAAAATTCTTATGTAATACATAAGTGGGGACTAAATGGTATAATGAAAAACCTTTTTTATATAATATATATTATCTTATCATATGTTGGATGATGAAGACAAAAATAAATTGAAGAGAAAGACAACAAAGATAAAGAGTTAGACAACTTATAAGAAGGAAGATTATAAGATATTTAATTTATATTCTTTATTTTATTTTTTTAGTTAACTCTGTTATGTTTATTAATACAATCCATTGAGTTTGGAAGGATTAATAAATTTTACATTTTCTTCATACTCGTCATCATCAGTTTGATTATCTGATTATCATTGTTATTAGTTCTCGATTGTTTAACTAAAAATATTCAAAAATAAACAATCTCAGTTTTAAAGTAACTCTAAAAAGTTTTTACTTTAAAAATTATCGTATATAACAAATTGAATATAAAATACAACATATGTATACATTGAAATATACGATATTCATCTCTCTATTATCATCACCGGCATAATCATCATCACCGTAACATATTTAATCACCAATATACTTTGTTTCCTAATGAACCTCACTTTTACACTTTGGTCAACCAACAAATACATTCACATATTTAATCACCAATATTCTTTGTTTCCTAATGCACCTCTCATATTACTAATCTCTATACCTCACTTCGAGTATTTTGCACCATAACCATCTCTTATCATTATTGCGACATATTTAACCCCAATTCGGCAAACCACCACAATCCAAACATCTCTCATCTCATACCTCATACTTTCATACTTCGGTCAAATATACATCTCAATTCACATATTTTTAACATTAATATCACTTTAGAGCTCCACGAAAAATGTCCCATCTCACCACGCCATAAATTTTCTAGAACTCAAGATTTACATTCCATATTGATTGTCTTTGTGTAACCAACACATTTAAAATGAGAGACATATCATACGCTTCTTCTATTAAGAAAAACATATTTCTTCTTGGTAGAAATCAAATTAATTACACCCTTTATTTTATTAGTCATGATAGATCGATCTAGAGAATTTATTTGAAGTTGCAAGTCATTCACGTAACTCTAATCTAAAGTAATACTAGGCTAATTCATGACCTCTTTGACCCCAATTCGGTAAACCACCACAATCCAAACAATCTCTCATCATACCTCACATTTTCATACTACGGTCAAATACACATCTCAATTCATATATTCTTATATTTTTAACCACCGATATCACTTTAGAGCACCACGAAAACTGTCACATCTCACCAAGTCATAAAATTTCTAGATTTTAAAATTAACATTGCATATTGTCTTTGTCTTTGTGTAGTCCTCACTAACTCATTTGAAACGGGAGACATATCTTATGCTTCTTCCATTATGAAAGACAAATTTCTTCTTAGTAGGATTCAAATCAATTGCACTCTTTATTTTGTTAGTCATGATAGATCAATCCCGAGAACTTACTTGAATTGTAAGTTATCAATTTTGCAAAGTAACGCTAGACTTCTTTATATACTTTTATACAAATGAGTTAATGAGGACTACAAAAAGACATAAGAAATATGCAATGTGATTTTTGTGATCGATCAAGAGAACTTACTTGAAGTTGTAAGTCATTCCTTTCGCTCTTATCTAAACTAATGCTAGGATACTTTACACACTATTGCTAACATTTTAATCCCTTATCACAACCTCTTCTACCCCAATTCGACAAACCAACAACCAATCACAATTCACTCTCATATCGTGACCTCACACACCTCTTATCCCTCCACCAAACCAACCACCAAATCACAATTTACCCTCATATTGTGATCTCACACATATCTTATCTCTCGACGAAACCAACAATCAATTCACAATCGACCTATCATCTTCGTGACCTCACATTTTTTCACACATCCCTTACCCCTTATGCAATATGCAATATCAATCTTGAGATTAATCTAGAGAACTTACTTGAAGTTATAAATCATTCACCTCTCATATCGTGACTTCACACACCTCTTATCCCTCCTCCAAACCAACCACCAAATCACAATTCACATATCATATCGTGACCTCACACACCTTTTATCCCTCAACCAAACCAATTATCAAATCTCAATTGACCTGGCGTACATGGTGGCTACTTTAAGGGTGAAAACAGAGTGAGGCAGGGGACCCTCTCTCTTCTTTTATCTTCGTATTGATCATGGTGGTCTTTTAGAGTGTCTTAACAATATTACGAAAGAACTGTCATTACAGATTTCACCATTTCTGCGAGGAGGAGATGATTACACATCTATGTTTTGCGGATCACCTATTTTTACTTGTGTACGATGATGTTGATACTATTAACACTATTGAAGGAGAATTTAATTTCTTTTTTGATATTATAGGTTTAATGATTAACAAAGATAAGAGTTTGGTATTTTACGGTGGTGGTGGTGTTGATGATGATACAACGGTGCAAATTCAAAACAATATGGGCATTAACGAGTGTTTATTTCCGGTTCGGTATTTGGGGATTTTACTAACGGCTAGACAAATTCAGATTGTTCATTGTAGACCGCTCATTAAGAAAGTCAAGAATGTTATCATGGGATGGGCGGTGAAGAAACTTTCTTATGCGGGCAGAATTGAATTGATGGATAGCATTGTTATGGGATTCATTGGCTATTGGTCTCAACAGATTGTCCTCCCGAAGAAGGTTATGATTCTTATGAAAGAGTTTGAGACCTTGATACATAATTTTATTTGGGGCAGCCAAGGCCGCGGGGGTAAGAAGGTTAATTGGACCGATGTATGCATGCCTAAAAGTGAAGGGGGAATCAGTTTGAGGAATTGCGTGGAGTGGAACAAAGTTGTCACATATAAGCACTTATGGGCGATCCAAGGAAAGAAAGAGTCGTTGTGGGTTAAATAGGTTCACTCGAGGTTCATTAAAAACGAACTTATATATGGACAAGCAAAGTGAAGGATGAAATGGCATGGTCTTTAAAGAAGATTCTGAAATTGAAAACAGTGTTGCTTCAATCTTTGACACTCGACTCGGGGATGGATGAGGTAATCTCTTTTGGCATGATCCGTGGTTTGAGAGTCGACCACTTATTGATAGAGAAGATTTTTGAGGGATGGGGATTAGGAGAGATTATGTGGCTACCACGATTAAAGATATATCGGTGGGCTATAGAATTCTATAATTAGGCGGGCTCCGAAGGGAAGAAGAGTATTTGATCAATTGAGTGATATCCAATTGAACGATAGGGCTGATGTTCATTTGTGGAATGCCGAAGATGATGGAAAGTTAAAGTCTAACAAGATTTGGAATGTCATAAGGGAAAGAGGTCAAGTTGTTAATTGGGCAGCTCTTGTTTGGTCTTCTAAAGTCATCTCGATGTATCGTTTCATTCTTTGGTTGGCTTTCCGTAGAAGACTTAGCACTCGGGATCGAATTCAAGTTTACATGGACATTCCAGATGCTAGTTGCTTACTTTGTGATGGAAATGTGGAGGTGATTGATCACTTACTCGGGGATTGTCCGTTTACAAGAATGTGTGGAATAAGTTCACTTCGGCGATGTCGGAGGCGTGAGAGGAAATTATAGTTGCTGCCCAAGATAAAACTAAGGCAAATAAATTTCTAGCAAACATTTTTAAGTACAATTTTGCCTTTATCGTGTATCATGTTTGGGCCGAAAGTAACGCACTGGTGTTCAGAAGAGTGCGTCGAAGTATTAACCATGTTTGGAGTGATATTGTATTTGATTGCGGGACACTTATGAGAACATGGAGGAGGATCCCCAAAGCGAATGCGCATGGAATCTTTTTCGGGATTGGAAGATATCATACGAGGAAGTCACTTCTTTTAAAAAATTTAAAGCGAGATAAGAGTTTAATATGTTTGTTTTTATAATTCACTTGTTAAAGTCATGAACTTGTTATTTGGATTGTTTGTTTTTTTTCTTTTAAACTATGGTTTTATCTTTCTAGGTTGTTAGAAAGATACACGGAACATATTTTTCTCCTTTTTTGGGATTTTTTAATAAAATGCCGATAAGTCGTGTTTCAAAAAAATTAAAATTAAATCATTAGGGGTATTTCTAAATGTTGAGGGTCTGTTATTGAGTTCTTGAGTGCACAGTAATGTTTTATGTGTTTGATTTCAATTTTAATCTGATTTGCAAAATTCTAAGTCTAATGGTTTGTATATGACTTTAGTGTATGTTTGGATATATAGTGTTGATAAAATGACAGTTTGATAATTAAATGATTGCCTTCCAATTTGACTAAACATCTATGTGTATTTGTTTTGAAACTTAATAAAGTAGAACGTGATATCTTGGTTGTTGGCTGATTTCATTTAGTTCCATTCTTCTCGTATTAAAAACGATCTGAACTTTTGCTGTTAACTAAGCTTACATTCATAATCCTGATGATGTGATTTCCATTTTCAGTCTATCTATGGGAAATTTAAAACATGTATGCACGTATGCTTAAGACTGAATAATTGATTAAGTAAAACGTTTTACCACAATTTTAGAAAGTATACAGTTTTTAACGGGGTACGAAGGAGATAGTGCGAAATCTTTACGAGTATCACCAAAAATCAAATTTAAAAATATCTCTAATCAAATACAAGTTTATATACGTAAATAAAATATTTATTGATTTTAAATTAAAAATCAATTGATCATCCTTTCATCAAATAAATAATTTTTTTAATTAATTATTTTAAATTAATTTAAAATACAGATTTCTTTTAAAATAAAATTATAATTTGATTATTTTAAATTTAAAGAACTATTTAAATTGATCACAAAAATTAATTATTGTGAAAAACATAATTTTATAAATCTTTTAAAATAATGCTTTATTGAAAAAAATTGACACACATAAAACAAGGTTAAAATTTCGAACTTTTTCGGAGAAAAGGAATTTTTGAAGTTACATTTTCTAGATATTATTAAATTATTGCAATATATATAGTTGTATTATGTTTTCTATTTTTTCGATTTACAATTAAAATAAACTTTTTTTTCTCATGGATCATATAACAAATTATAAATTAATAATTTAATATACAATCTTAAAAAATATTAGTATTTATTTTAATTATTTTTTATTTAATATATATCAAATTATATAATTCAATATATTAAAATTATTGACTAATATAATAATACATAAGAGTATAATAGTGTTCGGGCGGCACAATTTGTTTTGTGTCGTAAGTCATCAAATCAACGTCGTAATCACCATTGATTAAAGGAAGTGCAATCGGCACAGACGACACAGTACGATTAGCACGGGCGACACGATAGGCAAAAACGATTGTGGCACGATATAGTCTTACGCCGTAAGTCAACCATTAAGTGTTTCTAATTTAGGGTTTCTTGTGCATTTGTTAGCACCGCTGGAATTTTCCCTCGATTGTAGTTTATCTTTGATCATCTCTTAGGGTTTTTGTATTTATTTGTTCTATTACTCTATTTCTATCATCATGGGGAAGGGGAAGAACAAAAATAATAAATCTAAAGAAATACGAGAGTTTATTCTTGAAAAATTAAGAATGTTGCAGGAAAAGAGATTGAGAGGATATTTCATGAAGTTATCCAAGAAAAGATTGAGGAAAGCAATGTAAAATCAACAAATCTTGCATAAATTTTTGTAAAATAGAATGTAGAAAACAAGACAACAAAGAGGGAGTATGGAAGATTGGTTATAATAAAAGAGTCAACATGTTCGGTCTTAAAACCATATTATCAAACTCCTGATGCATGTTAACTAGGGAGAAATCACAATCAGTAAAGAGAAACTTGAACAAATAACAGTCCAACTCAATATTCATTATTTCCAAGACTGAAATTTGTTGAAAAAAGCAGAATATGAGGAGATAGTTAAATGGCCAGTTAATGCAATGAAGGAGATGAGGAAGGCTCCCAAATCTAAGACCTACACTATCAGGAGTAATTCAACATGAAAAGTCAACGAGGTATGGAAGAATAAAGTAGAAAAGAAATCTGAAGGTCATGTCTACAAAGGAAAACTCTACTTAGGGGATATCCAAACAAAGGTAGAGGTACTCAACTCTTCTTTGAATTCAAATTGCATTCTAAAATATATGAGAAATGTATTGAAGATTGGAAGTTTGTGGTGGTTGAAAACATCATTGGGAAAAATATAGTATCATTACCAACTACCAAAGAAGCTCAAATTAAATAGTGGGGAGAAAAGGGGCTTAAAAATGTTTATGCAAATATATACGACCTCTACTTCCTACAGTTCAAAAAGGGCTCAAATCTGAAAGAAATCTTGGAGAAAGGGCATACTTACATAGGATCAAATTGCATGAACCTAAAAAAGTGGTCAGAAGAGATGAATCTACAAAGCAAACTAAAGGAGACAACCCATATTTGGTTCAAATTTTGGAACATTCCATCCCACATGTACAATGTTGAAGCAATTAGTCATTTTGTTGTCACAATTGGGAAACAATTATATATGGACCCAATAACTGAAGGAGGAGAACACTTGTCATTTGCTAGAATTAGTATTTAAGTTCATCCTAGGAGTCACCTACCAATGAAAATGGCAGTTGTTGAAAGAAAAGAAAAGTACAATGTCATGGAGATCTCTTATGAATGGAAACCAAAGATGTCTACTTTCTGTAATACTTTCATACACAATAAATGTGATAAAGCTAAAGAAGAAGAGCAGAAAAAACAAAAAAGTCAAGAAATAGAAAAGAAAAAGAAGGAAACAGAGGAGGCTAAACTCAAAGATCAAACAATTGTAGAAGAAAGGAAAAAGGATTCTAGGAAAATGAAAACAGTGAAAGAAAGAAAGTAAAAGGTATCAAGGTGAAGAGGAAAATAAAATTTTCTGTAATACGAAGGATCGGGATGAAAATTGAAAATGAACCTCAAGTTATTGTTGAGGAATCTCAAGCGGAAGACACCCAGAATTTCAAAGCTTAAACAGAGAATTCAAAAGCCGATAAAGAAGATTCCAAAACTGATGTGGAGTCTAAACCTGAAGCCGAAGATAAGAAAGACAAAAACACAAAAATTTAAGTTGAAGAAAACAAAGGTAAAAGCCCTGAAATTCTTAGAAACAATTATTTCTATCAAATCGGAACGGGCTCGTACAAAGAAAGAATTCAAAATGAGAAACAACAATACTCATCATCCTTTCAATACAATCTTCTTTTATCGTTAGAGGATGAGGAAGAAGAATAGGAAGAGGAAGAGGAAGGGAAACAATGTTTCTCAATGAAGATAGATGGAATGCGAAAATCTTAGGTTGGGATTGTTAGGTTTGAATGTAGTCTTTTCTATTTGTAATCTCTATTTTTTTAGAATATATGAACGCTTCTAATTAATTTTTAGGGTCAATTATCATCTTTAATCATAGCTAGGGTTTGTCTAACTTTGATTTCTGACCCTCCAACTTTTGAAATTTTAATGAAATGGTTTTAACAATTTTCCAAACAAATTCCCAAAAAAAGTAGTATAATATTGTTAATAAAATTTTCAGACATAAATTGTAGATATTATTAAAACAATTCAAATATTGATTTTTTAAATTTAAATTTTTATGTTTGATTAATTCAATTTAATACTTAAAATCCTAATTTTGAATTTTATCAAATATTTATTTAATATAGACTTATTTAATAAATCATATTTATAATCCTGAAAAAAAAAGTTGAACTGTTATTTAAAATTAATGACCAAAGTTATATATTATCAAAAATGAGTTTGAGCAAAATCAACGCTAATTCTATCTTTTTACCAGGTTAATTTCAAACATCATTAAATAAATATCTAAACTAATTATAAAATAAAAAAAAATATGAATTAGTATTTTGTTTTATTTATTTTTGTTAATTTATTCGTTAAACTATTTTTATAATAAATTATTATGCAATTATATTCAATATATATATATATATATGAGATTAAATGGATAATTGGGTCGGATCGTGAGTTGACTCGCCCATAAACTTGAAATTGTTAAATATAAAATTAAAAATGTTATAGGTATGTTTTGAACTTGTAACCTAACAAAATAAGTATAACTCTTTAACCAACTAAACTAATAAAACTTTATATTTTAAATTCAACACTAAATTTGATGAACGTACTACATTTTTTACAATATAAGTTCAACTTTTTAACTAACTAATCTATATATAATAATACTTAATTTGAATTTGAATAATTTAAGAGATGTTGTTAATTTGGATATATATGTAAAAGTAAATGGATATTTGGGTCGGATCGTAGGTTGACCCTCATAAATTTGAAACAGTTAAAAATTAAATTAAAAATGTTATAGGTATGTTTCGAACTTGCAACCTAAAAAAATACAATCATTTAACCAACTAAGCTAATAAGAATTTATATTTTAATTTAAACTCCGAATTTTATGAACGTAAGACATTTTTTGGGGGGAAAAATGACTTAGCGTCATTTCATAAAAATTTCCCAAAAATGTGAAAAAAAACACGAGTTTAAGAGATCATTCTAGACAGGCCTAGAATGATTTTGAAGTCGTAATATTCTGAATAAAAACTAAAAAGATAAAAACGTAAATGAATTATCTGATTACAATGCTTTCAATTCTAGTGAGTTTAAAAAATGGTAAATTCCAGTTACTACAGATATTCCAGTTCTGCTCCGTGCTTGGAATTCTTGTCCACGTTCCCGCGAGGGTGCTGCAATTCGATACAATATTTTTTCATAACTCTTCAACACTCCTGCGGGTTCTGGGAATAATATTTTAAACATGAAAATTTGATTTACCCTATTTTCAAATAATATTATTATTTTAAATAATATTAAAATAATATTTTGAATTTTTATATTCAAAATAACTTAAAGAATGAATTAAAAACTGATTAAGGTTAATTATTGTGATAATTAAACCATAATTAAGGAAATTATTCAAAATTCCAAAAATAATTTGAAGATAAAATATTGTATTTATTTTACCCAAAATAGACAAAAAAAAAGGGAAAATATTTAATTTTGTGATTTAATCATGAATTATGTTTAATTTATTACTTAATGCAATTGAATAAAATACCCCAAAATTCTCAAAAATACCAAAACAATAAATAATGATCATAATTGTGATAATGATTCTAGAAATATTTTTTGTGAAATTTTTGGTGAAGAACTAGATTTAAAAGGGATTAAAAATCGATTTTTAATAACCTTTGAAATAAAAATAAAATTGAATAATCCTGTGAAGTAGAAATTTTGTTGAATCTTTGCAGCATGATTCTGGACCATCAGATGAGCGCCCAGATCTCATTCAATAGCCTAGAATGCGCAGACCCCCGCTATAACGGATCAAGCGCGCGCGTTTCCACACTTGATCAATTAACGGGACAGACTAACCACGTTAGTCCACGGACGAAACAAACGGAACTCGGTGGCATTTCGTCACTTAAAACGACGTCGTTTATTTCATCTCCATTTCTAGGACGCAAGGCTCGCCGGAATCGCGACCTCACCGGAGCAACCCTTCTAGAAGGGACAGCGCACGCTACGGGCAAACTTATCGCTCCAAATTTTGGCCACGTGCTCCCCTCATCGATGCCTATACTTCGCAATTATCCTCCAGCCTTATCCTTCCCTAGATAAGGTGGTCATTTGCTGGAATAAAATTAGAGATAAGTTCATCGGAGGTTAAAATCATCCCAAATTACCCCTTCTTGTTGTTTTTAGCACAATTAGAATCCCACATCGGAAGATGATAGGAGTGAAAGAAGTTTTTTAGTATATATAAAAAACTATATTCACAATTAGAATAAATCCTACATCGGAAGATGATTAGAGTTAGAGAAGTTTCTTAGTGTATAAAAGAAACTCTCTCCTCTTTGGTTTATTGCACCCAATATTTGCCTCTCTTCTTCTTATTAATTGATAGCCTTAGTGTTCGGAGACGTAGGCAATATTTTGACCGAACTCCGTTATCAAATTATATTTGTGTGTTCTTTCGGTTGTTTTCTTCTATTGTATTTCTGTCAGGGTTTTTCCCAACAAGTGGTATTAGAACCGAAGGTTCGTCCTTGACATGGCAGTTGAGTCTTCAAAAGGGGCATCAACTCCTTCGTCATTATGGACGAGGACACCGATGTCAAATTTGAAGTTTGTGGTGGAAATATTTGATGGAATTGAGCATTTCGGCATGTGGCAAGGTGAGGTTCTATATTGTCCTTTTCAGTAGGGTCTAGATGTTGCTATTGAGGTTGGAAAGACAAATGGTATAGAGGTAAAAGAGTGGAGTATCATGAATCGATTGGCGTGAGGAACAATTCGATCATGCATGTCTAGAGAGCATAAGTATGCTGTGAAGAACGAAGCTTCTGCATAGAAACTGTGGCAAGCATTGGAGGACAAATTTTTGAAAAAGAGTGGTTAGAATAAGCTCCATATGAAGAAGCGGTTATTCCGGTTTGATTACCAATCAGAAACTACTATGAATGAACATATTATTAAGTTTAATTAGTTAGTAGCAGATTTGTTAAAATTTGATGTTAAGTTTGAGGATGAAGATCTTGTTTTGATGTTGCTATCGTCCCTTCCTAATAAAATTTGAACGCTTAGAAACAACGTTACTTCATGGGAAGGGAAATGTTTTTTTTGATGTTGTAAGTTCTGTTTTATATACTCATGAATTGAGAAAGAAAGACAAAAGGAAAACCAAAATAGCTACAGCAGATGAAGCATTGATGGTCATGGGCCGTCAACAAAGCAAATCAAAAGGGAAAGAAGGAAGATCCAAAAGAAGAGTTGCCAAAGATGAATGTTCTTTTTGTCGTGAGAAAGGACATTGGAAGAAAAATTGTCCAAAGTTGAAGAATAGAGGGAATGGTTCTAAAGATGCAAATGTTGCAGAAAACAAAATCGATGTAGATTCAGACTTCTCTTTGACGATGTCACACACAACATCAAATCCTAATGCGTGGATATTAGACTCAGCCTGCACTTATCATATGACACGAGTTCGAGAATGTTTGTTTAACTTCAAAAAACTAGATGGTGGAGTTGTTTACATGGGAAATGATCATACATGTAAAATAAAAGAGATAGGTTCAATCAAGCTGAGAAATGAGGATGGATCCACCATAAATGTCAGAGATGTTCGGTATATACCGAATATGAAAAAGAATCTCATTTTATTGGGGACTTTGGAGTCAAAAGGCTTACATGTGAGGATGGAAAATGGAATTCTTAAAGTAATCTCTAGAGCACTAGTGATGTTGAAAGGCATGCGAAAAAGCAATAATATGTACTACTATCAAGGTTGTACAATTAATGGGATAACAGTAACAGTATCAACTCCGCGCAGTAGTAAGGAATCGGAGGCAACAAAGCTATTGCATATGCGATTGGGCTGGTGAGAAATCTATGCAAACTCTTGTCAAGCAAAGATTGCTGAAAGGAACAAAAGTTTGTAAATTAGATTTAAGTGAACATTGTATTCTAGGAAAACTAAGGCAAGTAAAACTTGGCATTGTTATCCATGACACTAAGGGTATTTTGGACTATGTGCACTCAGATGTTTGGGGACCTGCTAAGACCCCATCTCTTGGAAGTAGACATTACTTTGTTACTTTTGTTGACGATTTTTTCTAGAAGAGTGTGGGTGTTTACTATGAAGAACAAAGATGAAGTGTTTGATATTTTTCTTAAATAGAAAACTCAAGTTGAAAACCAAACAGGAAGAAAGATCAAAACTCTCTAGACTGATAACGGTGGAGAATACAAGAATGATCCATTCCATAAGTTATGCCAAGAGTGTGGCATTGTTCGACACTTCACATTCAGAAAAACACAACAACAGAATGGAGTATCGTAACATATAAACAGAACATTGGTGGAGAAAGTTCGATGTATGTTGTCTAATGCTGGGTTAGATATGAAGTTTTGGGCAAAAGTTGTGTCATACGCTCAACATTTGGTAAATCGTCTACCATCATCTGCACTTGGTGGCAAGACTCCATTAGAGGTATGGTCTGGAAAACCTTCTATTGATTATGATTCTTTACATATTTTTGGTTTTACAACATATTATCATGTAGTTGAATCAAAGTTAGGTCCACGAGCAAAGAAGGCTTTGTTTATGAGATTTACTATTGGAGTTATAGGTTATTGTCTCTAGTGTTTGGATGCAAAGAAAACCATTATCAGTAGAGATGTTATTTTTGATGATTATTCAATGTTGAATAAAGTAACACCAAACAATATTAATTATACTCCGCAACAGGTGGAGTTTGAGTAGATAAAGATAAGCCCAACTATGAGTGACTCTCCGACGACAAACGAAGAGTTAAATGAGGAAGAGGTTCATACCCCAGAACCTTCAGAACAACGTGTATCAATTGTTGTGAACTACTATCATCTTTGTTGATAAAGTGCTTCTAGAATGCACTTCAATGATTATCCTAGTGTGATGTGTTCGTTTTCCTCCGTTATTTAGTCCATATAGAATTGTTTTCCCAAGAGATTAGTGAAATGACTAAGTGCTTCTACATTATACATATGAGATGTAATGTTCCTTAGTTTGAACCCAACATATGTGTGTCCTAACTTTAGAATATTTTCCAGATTTGTTCCATACTTGAATTTCAAGAAATATAGATCACGGATATTTACTAATATTTTTTTCACTCCCATATGCTCATATTGTTTTAGCAAAACATCCTTAGTGACTGAGAAAGATACACGATTCATACTTGTAAACACTAAAAATCGACACACCAATTTAAAATATTAAAATAATAACCCCATGGTCAAAATTCCATTTAAAATAATTAATTGGGATTAATTTGTGTGCTAATTAATCAAATTAATTAGGGTTAAGGCCAATAATAAAAAATAAAATTATTTGGGATAAATGTTGTACCCATATTATCTCAAAATAAATAATTTTGATATTAAAAAGATTTATTTATTTATTTAAATCTTAAAAATATACAAAATAAAATAAAATAAATTGGTAAAATATTTTCCATATTTATTTTAATATTTTGTGTATTTAAAATGATCAAAATTAAAGTTAAAAGGGTGAAAGAAAAATTAATTTTAAATAAACCCTTAAGGTTTTTTATAAAAACAAATATTTGGAATCCTATGTGGCCGAAAACAGGTGAATCCATTATAATAGAAGTTGCGTCCATTGAATGGATGCTCAAATCAGATCCAACGCGCTAGAGCGCTCCGCATAGCCCGTTGTAGCGGAGAGAGCGTGCACCTGGATTGCACTGGATCAACTGAACGTTAGTTTCGTCCACCTGATCACTAACGAAACTCTGTCTTGATGGAATCGTTAACGGAATGCCTCCGGTCTTCTTCATCAGCGCGACCATCGTGTGGATAAGGAAATAGAAACGTGATGGGAACTTAGCTATTGGTCCACCAAATTAACTAATTTAAATTTTGAAATAATCACCTACGACAATGATCATTTCCTCTACAACAATAGTCTTTGTCTCTACCTACTCCGAAAAGTTGACTTAAGAATAACCAAAACGCCATTAATGGCTTTTGGATGATTCATCCCTCTTGGATCCTCCAACCAACGTAAGGATACTATAAATAACTTCCCTGAGTCATTTTGAAGCCAATGAACCAACACACAAAAATGAGAATGAAATATGGAGCTGATAACTCTTCTTCATCTCAAACTTCTGAATCAAAAGTTTTTGAAAACAAAGTGGTCGAGCTCTCATCTGAGAATGAGAAGCTCAAGGAAAAGGTTGAAACATTGTTGTTTTGAAAACCAATAGTTGACATATGTGGTCAGTGCCTGGACAATGTCTGTGTTGGGTCAAATTATTTTGACTAACTGTCAAAGTATTTTGACTTATAGACTTTTGATGATATGATGAGTTAAAAACCTAATCTAAGCCGTCTAATTGTTTTTGGTGCAGGTGTATCGAAAACAGGTTATATTAGACTAAGTCTATATGAGTTTTATTAGACAGATTGGTGAGTTAAACGTGCAGTCTAACTAGCGAAGTTAGACGTGCAGTCTAATACACGGAGTTACACATGCAGTCTAACAAGCGGAGTTAAACGTGCAGTTTAACTAGCGGAGTTAGACGTGCAGTCTAACACACGTAGTTAGACGTGCAGTCTAACACACGTAGTTAGACGTGCAGTCTAACACACGTAGTTAGACGTGCAGTTTAACTAACATAGTTAGACGTGCAGTCTAACTAACGTAGTTAGACGTGCAGTCTAACTAACGTAGTTAGACGTGCAGTCTAACTACCGTAAATCTAACTAACATAGTTAGACGTGCAGTCTAACTAGCGGAGTTAGACGTGCAATCTAACACACGTAGTTAGACGTGCAGTCTAACTAGAGGAGTTAGACGTGCAGCTTAACACACATAGTTAGACGTGCAGTCTAACTAGCGGAGTTAAACATGCAGTCTAACACACGGAGTTAAACGTGCAGTCTAAATAGCTGAGTTAGACATGTAGTCTAACACACGGAGTTAGACATGCAGTCTAACTAGCGGAGTTAGACGTGCAGTCTAACTAGATGAGAGTTAGACGTGCATTCTAACTCCTTCGGATTACTCAGAAGAGAAGTGTTATTAGACGTGAAGTTTAATGGAAAGAGAAAGTTAGACGTGCAGTCTAACTCCTTCAAATTAGTCTGAAGGGAACCATAATTAGACGCGTTGTCTAATCCTATTAGACTAAGTGGTCTAATGGATCTTGTTATTAGACGGGGATGTCTAATTTCATTAGACGAGGTCATCTAAGTGAAATATGTTTAATGCCATGCTTAAGCAGTTGCTTGAAGCTAGCACCCGCCTACCCACGATTACTAGTTGTACGCTACTCCTACTCCACTTTTTAGTGAAGATCAGTACGACAGCCAGTTGCAACCAATTAATCAATGCCACGTAAGCAAATATTCTTCCCACTACTTGTTTTATCAGGTATATCCCTGAAGAATATCCGGCGCACTACCAGATTGGTACGGTCACGATCCTTATGCTTAGAGTCTGATGTGTGCTATGGAGGCGTTCCAATGGAAGTAAGACATGTGTCATTATGAAGATTCGAACGCTGGTACATGATCCTTATTTAAAGAATCTCAAGGACAATAGACGAACTGCCAAACATTTTAGCCAGAACAACCAGAAATCGAACGCTCAAACTTTCAAACTTAAAAACTGTTAGCAATTTTCTTGCTTTACTGTGTGTTAATCAAGAGAGATTTAAATCAAAGTATCGTTTTAGCTGAGTGATATTCTTCATCATATTGTAAGTTGAACAGAGTCTGTTCTATTCAACAGTGAGCTATTCGTACAAACTGTATTTGATTCAAATCATATTATAGTGAATCCTTCTGGTGGTTGGAAGAAGGGTGACGTAGGAGAGATTGCTCCGAACATCCATAAACAAACTGTTGTGTCTTTTTCATTTTGTCATCTTCTTATTCTTTATCCTAAGCTTCAAATCTAAGTAAACATTTCTGCACTTGATTTTGTTTCAAGTGTTTGCAAGGGTTTACGCAGAATAGAAAGTGATTTAAGTCCTTAACAAGATTTCTATCAAATCTCTTTTCTTAAGCCTTCATTAATAGCCTTACCCCCATCTCTATTGATTAAGCCGACCCTTTCAATTGGTATTAGAGACCTATTTCTATTCTCAAGCTTTTCCTAAAGAATGACGACCATAACCAAAGATGACAATGCAACCGTTATTCCAACTTTCTCTCGAGAAAACTATATCGTATGGAAGAAGATAGTTTGTGCTCATCTTTCTTCTCTTCATGACGACATGTGGAGTGTTATCATAGATGGTCCTATCAAGATTGATAAGGAGAAATCCGAATGGACCAGTGAAGAAAAGAGGAAGAACACCCCAACAATATGGCTTTAGATGTTCTGTACAGATCTTTTGATGATAGCATGTTCAACTACATCATCGAGTGTGATACTGCTAAAGAAATCTGGGACAGACTCACTCAACTGTGTGAGGGAAATGAGCAAACTAAGAAAAATAAGATCATGGTTTCCACTCAACAGTTGGACAGTTTCAAAATGCGTCCTAGAGAAACAATCAACGAGTTCGATACGAGGTTCAGCCAAGTTGTCTCAAGCCTGTCTATTCTTGGCAAGACCTATAGCAATAGAGAGCTTGCTATCAAGACCATGCATACTCTTCCCAGAGAATGAGATATCAAGACGATGGTGATGAGGGAATCCAAAGACCTCAACAAAATCACGCTCTTCGACTTGTTCGCTGATCTTAAGGCCTACGAGTTCAAGTTGAACTGTAGGATAGAAGAAGATCAATCCACATCCATTATCATTGCCAAAGCATTGGTGAATGCTAAAGAGGCACCAACAACTCCTGATGTGAAGATGGCAGCTGAGCAGTTGAGCAGCGATGCCATGTCTCTCTTTGTGAAGAAGTTTGGCGACTTCATGAAGAAGAACAACACTAACTCAAACTCTTCAAATTCTATTTATAATAAGATATCCAAAGCTAACGTTAAGTGTTATAACTGTTGCATTTTAGGTCATTACCAATCGGAATGTCGGAAGCCAAAACGTGAAGATAAGAAGGAGGAAGGAAAAGAGCTGAAGGCTCTTATGGCGGAAGACGGGAAGAACCGACGAAACAACCGAGATTCCTACTTCTCATCCAGTGATAGTGATGAAGAAGAGGTGTCTTGCTTCATGGCAAGAGAAGATGAAGAAGAGACTCAGGAAACTAAGGTATTTGACTTCTCTTCTGAAAAGTTTTCAAGGGAACAACTGGTAGCTGCACTAGATGACATGGTCATCGAGTATAGAAAGCCAACAGAATCTCTAAATGAAACAAAATCGTCACCGAAAGTACCTCATCCGATTTTATTTCAAACTGAAGAATCAAATGATTTTGAAAAGAAGGTAGTAGAGATCTCATTCGAGAATGAGATGCTCAAGGAACAAATCCAAACTCTTTCATCTAAAAACAAAAGGCTAAACTATATTGTTAGTGCTTGGACAAGGTCTGGAGATGCTGTCAAATATCAGATCAGCATGTTAAAACTTGTTGGATCTAAATCCGGTCTAGGATTTGATGGCGATGACCCAAACTGCTCGTGCAAAAAGTCAAACTCAGCAACTAACAAGCTTAAAACGATAAGCTTTGTTAAAGGGAGTTTGACTGATATTGAATCTAATCCCATTAAAGAGGAAGTAGCTTTTAAGAATGAAATAAATTATGTTCCGCCGAATGTAAGCTGGCTGAAGAATAAGTTAGAAGGATCCAGCAAGTCTGTCAATCTAAAATTTGACTCAAGGTCAAGGAGTTTTTAAAGAAAATGTTCTTCAAAGGGTAAGGGATCAGTGGCTAGCAGGAAGGCGTCTGCTCAGTCAAAATCATACGCATTAATAACAACACAAAATGAGAAATCTATCAGAATAACTCAAATATGGATACCTAAGGGACTAATTGATCGAGGACCCAATTGAATGTGGGTACCAAAGTTTGTAAATAGTTTCTTGTGTAGGTGATGCAGGAGGGCTGCAGGAAGGAAGCATGGAGAATACTCTTTTGAGTATTATTAGATAAAATTAGACCGGTTAAATAAAACTTAACAAAACAAACTTCCTGTGCCGGAACGGATAAAGAACCAGGATCGGTCAAGTAATCCAACCGATCAAGAATACAAGACCGGTTAGAAGACAAGGCAAAAGATGTAACCAAAAACCGGAAGTCATCCGGTTAACCTGAAACTATGAAAAACCTGAAGTCATCTGGTTAACCTAAACAACTGGTAGACATCCTAAACCGAAATGCTTCCAACCGAAAAACTGATGAAGAAGCTACCTAGAGAAAGAAGACAAGAACATCAAACTAAGTACAATCTACAAATCGGTGCAAACAGATACTTTGAGTATCTGCGGAAGATGATACCAAAGGAACAGACTGTAATATTGCCATATTCATACAAGTCTGAGGATAATCTGCAGGCTGTAGAAGACCGCCTAAAGAGATCTTTCCATTCTGAGATAAGTTAGAAGCACAACCTTCTAGGTGCAGGCAACTGTCCAACCGACAGTTTCTACATTAAGTAAAAGACAAACCTAGCCAGTTTGACCTACGCATTGGAAGCCTAAACCGCCAGGTCTGAAACACTGAACTTCTGCTCAACCAATCAGATTCAAGGAGATAAAATGTGACCGTTGGCACATTTCACCTATAAAAGAAGGAGCTGAAGAGGTGTAAATGCAGTTACAAGTTACAAGACACAACATTTAAGAGTTCCAACAACTCAAGTTATAAGTTGTGTTTATCTCTCTAAGATTAAAAGGCTTAAGTGTGCATTTGAAGTGAGATTACAATTTCTGTAAAAATTGTACTAGTGTTTATCAAGCAGCAAATAAGTCTCGGTCGGATATTGTGTTTTTGTATTCCTTAATGAATATCCTTCTCGCGGTTTCGAGAGGAAGGGGTGACGTAGGAGTTTTATCTCCGAACATCCATAAAAACCTGTCTTGTTCTTTACATTCTGTCGGCTCTACATTCTAACCGATTTATGCTAACCGACTCATATCGCCCTAACCGATTAAACATTACTTAAACCGATTTACTGAATCCCAAACCGACTCACTAAACTCCAAACCGACTCTACCCAAATCCGGCCTTATTCATCCTGTGTGGGTGTTGCTTCAACCTGAAACAAACCACTTCCGCACTTGAACCCAGTTCAAGGGTTTGTGATAGTTTGTGTAGTATTGAAACCCGATGTTAATCTCTAACCGGATTAAACACCAACCGTTGAGTGAAAGGTGTAAACCGGCCAGACCCCGGCTCCCTAGCCCCGACCTAGATCCTAACAAGTATAAAGCCTAGAAGATCAATAATGGCCTTTGCCATTCAAGTGGATTAAATGTTTTTATGTGTTAAAAATATTTTTTCGTCATTAAGACCCTAAAACATTTGTTTATTCATTTTGTACATGCACAAAATGAGAGGTAAAACGTATTTTGGAAATAAAGATACACTCAGACGAAAGGCCTTAATCGATTTAGTAGACGAGGTCGTCTAAAAATCATGTACTTAGACGTATTTTTGCTCACACTCTATGCATCTAAGTCTGTGTCTTGGTGAATAACCTACACGGTTAGACGTACACGTCTAATAGACATTATATTTTTTTATGTCTAGAGCAAGTGGATGCTCACGTCTAACCAACCACATGTCTAATACATGTTGTTCATGCGTAATTAGATGTCGACGTCTAATTGACGTTAGACGTATTTTAAGACACTAGATTAGACGCTTGCGTCTAATAGACCCTTGCAACTAATAGACGTTTAGTTTTCATAGTAGTGAGAGTAAGAAAAACATCTAACAACGTGTGCATTAGACTGATCAAGGACAGCTATCCCACGTGATGTGATATCTGATTTTCCCGCTCAAACATAAATATAGTCATCTCCTAATAACATGAAGACATGTGTCTTTCAAGTTAAGAGAGAATGACTAATATACCCTCAATATAATGATGACTCTTTGGAAAGTACGTCTAATATTAATTGATGGGCCATACCCTTAGGAAAAACGATGGTTATCCTATATTACTCTTGATAGTCTATATAAAGACATTTTTGCATGAGATTGAAAACTTTTTCTCACTCAAGATTTCTAACCCTAGATTTCTGTGATTTTCTCTCTCAAAAACCCTAGTTAATCCTGTGTCTGTTCATATTCTACTGAAAATGGGAAACAAGAGAATCACGTTGGGTCATTGTACTTTGCAGGTTGATTTTCCGTCGGTCTATTCCTTCGATCAACAAGAGGTGGTAGAGATGTTCAGAACCTTTGAATATTCCAGTCTCAGAAAATATCTTGGCGGTCCATTCATCTTCAATGAGAAGGAAGTACGGGAGTTCTTCAAAACGGCGACAATGGTGGGTTATTCCATTGTAGCAACTGTAAACGACACGAATTTCTCCTTCAACGAAGCTTCCTACGTGGAGTTCTTTGAACTTTCGTCGGAGGGGCATACTTTCAACAGGCATCTGTCATCGGAGGTAACGGAAGAAATGAGGAAGGTTTTCTTAGCCGATGGTTCGGCGATTCGACTGAACGGAAATAAAAAGGTTCTCAAACTGCAATTTATTCTGCTAAATGATGTGGTGGCGAAAGCGCTTCAGGAGAAGGCTGGATCGTTCAATCTCTATAGTCAAGATCAATTTGATAATATGTGTGCTATTTCAAAGGGGATCCAGGTCAACTGGGCCTCAACATTGTTCCAGAACCTTTGCTTCTCTATCAACCAGGAGAACAAGGAGAGTATAAACTTCGCTGCCCAATTAAGTCGTTTGTTGGAGCATTTGGGGGTACCAATGGAAGAACCTGAACTTAAAGAATCGCCCTCGGGTGCTTCTAGCCAACAGACAGGTGGAAGGTTTGTTCCCCAATCCAGACAGTCAGCCGCTTCCATTCTGTTGACAGGAGCCAAGAGGTCGAAGACAGTTAACGAATCAGAGGCCAGTTCTACTAGCCTTAAGAGCTCTTAAAAGAAAGATTCTGGAACATTCGATTCCAGAGTCAGGCAAGGTCCAGTCGAACTTGCATCCATCCCCATGACTCCTCTGTCTTCTCCGGCGAGTCATTTAAGAAAGTCCTCAAGATTCTTTGTTTGGAGAGGAGAGAAATCAAAGGCGCCCAAGGCGTCTAAATCGATGAAAGCATCATCAAAGGTAATCACTCCCCTAACTCTACCCGAAGTGCCTAAATTTAATGCTCTAGAGATGGAACAATAAAAACTTGATGATATTCCTGTTGAGGAATCTGCTGTCGGACCGGATGTTGAGTCAACTGGTCCAAATATTGAAAATTATAACAGGGCTGCGTCTTCTGTTCGCCAATCTAATCTGGTAGCCGCTGGTGCTACAGAGTTCGTTCAATCAGAACAAGGTGCAGATCTTACCCTTGTTGCTGGTGGTGCTGTTGAAAAGGCTCTCTCTGTGTCCGTCAAAGAGCCTTCCACTTCAAATCATGTTCCAAAATATTCCATCATGACTGGTAAGCTTACTCCAACCGAACCCACGGCTAGAATCTTCAAGAAACTCCTGTCTGCTCATGTATTGATGCGTTCCACAAGACAATCTGGTGTAATTGTTTTTGGGGAATCAAGGCCCTTTCCAAAGCCTGTTGAGGTTATTGGAAAAGGGAAGGATGTTGTAACATTTGTTAATGAAGAAGTTTCTGAGGCAACATATATATTGACCTCATGATGAATCAGGCCAAGGCGATAGCTGTTGAAAAGATAGAGATCTTTGACTCTTGGATCCTGAACAGATTGTCAATCAAGTATGATGAGGTCATCACGGGTTCAGGAATAAGCAGTCAATGGCAGAAGCTTATTGTAAATGAAAAGAGAGTCCTGAAATGGCCAAAACTTCGGAAGTATCTGAAGCTCTGAAGAGAAAAGAGCTGGTGGAAGCTAATCTGAGAGGAAGAGCTTTCTTTCCGATTCTTCAGGCTAGAAAAGCAAATTTTAATCCTCTTGAGAAGAGTGCAAAAGCTAAAGAAAAAGCCCTGAAGAGGTTAGACGAGATTATGGTTGACTATATTTCTGTAGTCACCTGGTATGTTCATGGAACTAACTGCTAAGGAGCTAGCCCTTTTGGTATTTCCTCAGATGAAGACGAATCAATGGACATTTCTGATGACCCTGCTGATACAGATGAGCAAGATGCCGCTCTTCTAATAGAACTTGGAAGTCTCTCTACAGAAGAAAGACGTCTTTTAGCTCAACCTGTAATTGAGCAATATGTGGAACCTATTCAATCCAACCCATCCATTAAAGAATAAGAAGTTATTCAGGAGCAAGTTCAAGCCCGTGAAGAAGTCGCTGATCAAGAGCCTGTTCAAGCTCTTGTCACTCAAGAAAGGGAAATTATTGAAGAGCCCGTTCAAGCTCTTAACACTAATGAAGATGAAGTGGTAGAATCCCCTGTTCTCGGAGTAGAGCTTTCTCCAGAAATGAAGGATGATGTCGTTCAGTCGAGTGCAGTTCATTTCGAGGGGGAACCCTCAAAAGACAAAGAAGCTGAGGAGAGTTCCTCATCTGAGGGGGAACAAGATCAAAATGCACGAACATCCAAGCCTCTACCATTCCCCAATATCAATGCTGCAAATATTCATGAGAATATTCTCAATCCTTATCATAGCTCAGGAAATTTGCTCGAGATGTTTGAGAGGGTAGAGAAAGAGTTAGAAGAAGAAGAACAATACTAATCTGATGGTGAGTCTAAGAAGGATGAACCTGAGAAGTCCCTGCAGGTTCATACCCAATTTAGCCCCATTCAGACCGTTGTAGCAGATTCGCAAGAGAATTCATCCAATGAAGGATCTTCGGCTGAGGGTACCAAGCTCATAAAGTCGATGACATCATTGTTAACAACGCTCCAGAAGAATGTATCAACTCTGGGATCGAATATAGTGAAGATCGTGAAGACCCAGAAAGAGGACAAAAAGGATTTTGCTGAACATGTTAAAACTCTTAAAGAGTTGGAGCAGACGTTGAAGAAGAATACGTATGAGGTTCATATCTCCAATTCAATTTTTTCCAAATTTGAAAAGAATCTCTTCAATCGACATTCTGAGATAATGAACGTTGAAAGACAAATTAATGTTGCTCTTAAAAGAGAAGTGATGGAGAGAATTGGTTTGGTTCTAAACCAGATGGTGGAAATTCAAGGCAGCATGAGAAGAAATGATGTTGAAAGATTAGAAAATGATGATACTCTTGCAAGGAAGTTTCAAGCTAAAGAGAATGCTAAGGTTGTTGTTGAGCAATAGCGGAATCGCATCACTCAGGGTGAGGCTGTTAGAGAAAGAAGAGGTGACGGTGTAGCAACCGGCACCAGATCTAAGCGAAGGCCAACCGATGATGTCAACCCAAGGCAGCCAAAAGAGGTGGAGGTCACAGCGGTGGTGATCGCGGAGGCCGAAGCACTGGCGGTGATCGTGGTGGGCGAAGTGGCGGAAGAGGTCGTGGTGGACGCGCTCTTCCTCCGTTCCAAAACCTTTCAACCGGTGAAGACCTCAGCTATGAAGGATCACAGTTTCCAATCGATCCTCAAGTGAAAAGGGAAGACCAATAATCTCTCCTCCTTGAATCTATTCTCCGTTAGTTTATGATTTTGGTTATCTAAACATGGTTTCTGAATATTGGTTGTTTAGAAAAGTTTCTATATAAGATGGATGAACAAGTTTTACTATCAATTTTATATGATGGATGCTTAATTTGTTATCTATGCAGGGTTTTAATCTCATCATCAAAAAGGGGGAAATTGTTGGGTCAAATTATTTTGACTAACTGTCAAAGTATATTGACTTATAGAATTTTGATGATTTGATGAGTTAAAAACCTAATCTACGCTGTCTAATTGTTTTTGGTGTAGGTGTATCGAAAATAGGTTATATTAGACTAAGTCTATATGAGTTTCATTAGATGGATTGGTGAGTTAGACGTGCAATCTAACTAGCGGAGTTAGACATGCAGTCTAACACACAGAGTTAGACGTGCAGTCTAGCTAGCGGAGTTAGATGTGCAGTCTAACTAGCGAAGTTAGACATGCAGTCTAACTAGCGGAGTTAGATGTTCAGTCTAACTAGCGGAGTTAGACGTGCAGTCTAACACACGTAGTTAGACGTGTAGTCTAACTAACGTAGTTAGACGTGCAGTCTAACTAGCGGAGTTAGACATGTAGTCTAACACACGTAGTTAGACGTGTAGTCTAACTAGCGTAGATAGACGTGCAATCTAACACACGTAGTTAGACGTGCTTTTAGGATCGGGGACGCCCTTGGAGGACCGGGGTGTTTCCGGTTTTAGGAAGGGTGGCCGCTTATAATAACACACAACATTTTGGTGATAGTCCGGTTAGAGACTATAACCGTTCTCAGCACTTCGCAAACTGTCACAGACTCTTGAACTGGGTTCAAGGGCGGAAATGTTTGTTTCAGTCTGAAGCAACGTATTCGACTTAGTTTGATGAGATTAACAAGGAGTCGGTTAGATGAAGTATATGGACCGGTTTGATTAGGGATTATGTTTAGGTTGGTAATAGTTCGGTTTTTATAGTGAGTAAGCCGGAAATAAAAAAATGACACGAGACAAGATTTTTTATGGATGTTCGGAGCAAACCCTCCTACGTCACCCCTTCTTCTCAGGTTATGAGAAGGTCTCCACTAACTTTCAAATTTACAACATTTATAATGCCGATCGATCCTAACTCGCTACTCGCCGGTTACACCAATTCCCTTTTGATGTAATACACAACACAACACAAACACAAACAAACAAAGCTTCCAGTAAATGACACAACGGTTTTGGATCGCGTGTAAGATTTCTTTATCTCTCTAAGATTTTCGTAACTTGTGTCGCCATTAATGAGGTCGCTTCGTCTTCCTTTTATAGTGAGGATGATCCCAACAGTCACTTTCTTCTCTCACCGTGGATTGGTTAATCCAGCGTCACGCCGGTGTAGGGAGGTTGCTTGCACGTTTCACCTTCCTCAACACTTGGCAAGCATGCAGGCACTTCTGAGTATAAGATGACGTTGTCGGTTTGCAGTATCGAACACGTGTCAGGCATGCACCTTCCGGCTGTCGAAGTCGGATCAGTAAGTCATCATTGTTTTCCTCGCATGCTTCTGATCGGATCTTATCTTCTTTTATCTCTTCGAGACACGTCTATTTCGTCATATTACGTCATCTCCGCAGATTGTAGTTTCCGGTTGATCTTTACACAGTATAGTCCGTCTGGATTGAATACTTGTCTTTGCTAGCCGGTCTCTTGAGAGAGTTAAATCCGGTTCGTCTGATCTTGACTTGATCACTTGGAGCTGGATTTCTTTGAAGTGTTCTTCAGCCTGTTTGTGAGGCTCCAGCCGGTTTGTGCAATTCGATCTGTTCGTGCACATATAAGTTAATAGTTGTTTAGTTTTTCTGGCCGGTTCCAAAAATTAACTCTACTTAATTTTTCTATCAATTTCTCCCTTTTTGAATATTTATAATAAATATTCAAAAATTATAACGTATAGCCGGTTCCAAAATTAACTTTACTTAATTTTTCTATCAATTTCTCCCTTTTTGATTATTTAGAATAAATATTCAAAACATGTAATGTATGGCCGGTTTGAAAATTAACTTACTTAATTTTTTCTATTAATTTCTCCCGTTTTGATTATTTAGAATAAATATTCAAAACTTGTAATGTATGGCCGGTTTGAAAAATATGTTTAACAATTTCTCCATTTTTGATGTTTTTCTGTTTAAGAAAAATTTCAAAACATGTTTTGATTTTTCAAAGGATATTTAGAAAATTAATTACTTCAAAGTATGATAAAAACTACTGACTTCTGAAACAAAACATAACATATATAAATTGTTCTTAAGGAATAAAAGAAACTAAGGTTTGGATGGTCCCCCCTTTTCAATTTCTTTTTCCTTCCGCCTCCTTTCTTCTTCTTCCCTTGCCTTCCATTCCCTGTCTTGTCGTTTAGCGTCGATTTGCCATCCGGTCCATACACTTGAGATGCCGGGAGTTCGTTTGCCAAATCTAAAACCGTCGCTTGCTGGTTTTGGTAGGCGATGCGTTTGAGCAACGATCGGTCTGATACTTGGGGTTGCGGTCGAAATTTCGACTGCTTTCTTCTTACGCCGGTTGAGTACTTCGAGGTCCTCTTCTTCTTCTTCGTCAAGAGGTTCTTCGTTTAGACCGACCGGTTGAATCTCTCTTCGGCTGTTTCGTTCTGCCAACTTCATCACCTCTACAACCGCTTTTCGCTTGTTCTTATTCCTTGTCTTCATAGAGTGCGAGGGTTGAGCCGGTGTGGGTTCTTGTAGAGCTGCCTGTTCTTCCTCATTGCACTGCTTGGTCAACTCATGATCTTTTTCTTCAATTTCCTTCCTTAACTGTTCCCTTTCCCTCTCTTCGTCTTGAATTCTCTTTGCGGTTTCGGCATCAGAACTGATTTGCGCTTGAGTTTTGTTACTTGAAGTTTGGACAGCTCTTCAATCTGAGCGGCCATAGCCTGCAACATATCGATTAAGGGAGCGGTTGCGGTTTGGACGGATTCGGCAATCATTGACTTGACTGAGGTTTGCACGGTTTCATCTATCATCGACTTGATCGATGTTTGAGCGGTGTTGGCAATTTCGGATTTAATGGATTTTCGGATGGTCTCTGTCAACTTCGTTTCAACGGCTGCAATCTTTTCATCGGTTACAATGCTGTATTTTCCAAGGAAAGAGATGATTGTATCGATCACCACTTGCTTTACTTGCTCAAGATCCGAAGTCTTATCAGTTTGAGGAGGGTCGCTGTTTCGGTTTTCTGCTGTCATGGAGGACTCTCCGGTAGCAAAGAAAGGTTTGCTTTGATATAGGTCGACATGGGTTAAGTAATGTCTGCAATCGTTCCTCCATTTTGCGTCGAGCCGGTCAGCACTTAAAGAAAGTTTATCACGCACTGAGTGAAACCGCTCAAACATTCTTGCTTCTATTGGAGTCAATACTGCCCCTTTTGCCTCCCTCAAGGCATCTTCCACTGCATGTAGTCGCGCGTTTTCATGAATCGCTAGCGTCTTAGAGAATGCGGCTTGAATGACGTTGGTGCCTGCTAGCTTGAGAGCCTCTTCTTCCAGTTCCAACAGTTTCTCCCAGTGTTTGTTACCGCTCATATCGGGAATCATGTCCGATAACTTTGTTTCACAACGAAGTTGGACGCATAAGTGGTACGATGAGACCATTTCTTCAACATCTTTGTTCATATCCAGAAGAAGCTATTCAAACATCTCCTTCTCTTCTTCTGCTGAAATTTGAACCTCGGCTTCGGTTACAGTCGCAGGTTGTGGACCGATTTGCATAACACTTTGTCCCCTTACCGCAGAAACCTCATGAAGAACCTCTTTGCCTTTGTTAACCTGAGTCTGACCTTCAGGTGTGATTGTGGAACTGGCAGGCCCGTCTTGGGCTGGTTGGTGCGTTGTTTCGGTTGGAACGGATGGTTCGTTTTCTTCAGTATTTCCCTCCTAAGCCGGAGGAGTGATGTTCATAGTTGTGGTCGTTTCTTCGACCGAATGGATTTCACTCTGACCGGGTATCTCAACCTGATCAGCTGGCTTAACACGACTTGACACATCGTCTTCGGTTTCCTTAACAATATTTTGGACTATGTCCACAATGACTTCTGAGGTATTTAAACCTACGTCGGCCATTACCTCGTCGATGTTCTTGTTCGGAGACTTGGAGTTTTCAGAGTGATTACTAACCTCCTCTTCTTCCTTCGATGTTGACTCGGTTTCTTGGCTCCCCGAGGGTTCGGCTTGCCTTGGTGATAGAGAGTCGACATGGATGGGATGAACTGTGTTGATAGGAATGGGCTGAAAGACGTCTCTGGTTCTCTTTGGCGAGTGATCCGAGGAAAGAGTTTTCTTGGAGTCCGCCGGCTTGTTGGAGCTCTTCTTTGCGGTTGTCTTCTTCCTCCCCTTTTTCTTCTAAGATGCCCCGGCTTGAACCGCTTTCCCCTTGGGATCTTCTTGTTTCGAATTTTCTTCTACCGGTGCGGATGAGCCTGTTCCTTTTGAGGACTTCGTTCTGGAGGACTTTGGCTTAGCCGCTTTGGTAGTCTTCTTGCTCATTTGCTCAAAGTTAAGAATGTTAGCGGGAGGAAGCGGTTCACCTTCACCAAGTTCCACATTAAGGAACTTAAGAATCTTTACAATTTGCATCGCGAAGGCCTGAACCCGGCCATCCTTCTTTACTATCATTTCACAGAACTGTTCGAAGATAACGATTCCCCAATCTATCTTATCACTGCGGACAATCGCCATCATCATTTTCAGCTTGAGTTTGGTCATGTTATCGAAGTTACCTCCTCTACCCTGAAGTGACCGAGAGATTATGTTCAACAGCCATTTGAACTCCGGCTTGAGTTTGTTCTTCCGGCTAGAGTGAGTCACCAGGTCCTAGTCGTCAGCCGATATGACCAACCGGACCGCGTTGGATTCTGCATCGGTTAGGCTTGTCTTGAAGTCCAGCCCGGTATTCGGCAAACCGAGTGCTTCAGAGAATAGCTCCTCCGTGATGTTAATCGTTTTGCCGCTTACGGTGGCGGAGACCGTCCTCTTCGTTAGAGTCGCTGTCGCCATAAACTCCATAACTTCCGTCGGGTGCATGACGAACGGACCAGATAGGAACGTTTCCAATCTCGCATCCCTTAGCGATTGAAGCACGGCCTTGTTCTCCTCCGCGGCGTGTTCGTCAATGTCGTTGAAATCGACATGCAACATGAATTGAAATGGTTCTTTACCTAGAGCCATGTTTATCTTGTGAATGAAAAACATGAAGAACAGCGATGAACGAAAGTTAGAGAGCTTCTTAAGATTTTGAGATTTTAGAGAGTGAAAGCTTGTGTAGAAAATGAACTGTTCTGAACATATATAGGAGGCAGTTTTGAACGGTTGGAAGATGAACCGGCACTTGGTTATATTTTTGGTGCCAACTTTCCCTCCAAAAATTACTACAGTAACTTTCGACGGTAAATGCGGGGAATACAATGGGCGGTAAATTTTGTGCGGTAAAACCGTGGGCGGTAAGTTTTTCAAACTTTTCAGGTTTTGTTTGAGATTTGATTTACCGAAATCTTTGTTAACCGGAAGTTTCGTTTAACATGGAATCTTATGTTTATTCAACTCAAAACCAGAAAGAAAGATATTGTGAATAACCGGAGACTTTAAAATTTTATAAAATTTTATAAATAAGTCCGAAACATAGAGTAGTGAAGTGGTTTTCGGTCGTACAACAAAATGACCAAAAAAAAACGAAGAGAAAAAATAGAATATTTAAACTAGGTCGATCCATTCTCCCTCGGTCATTCTGACAAGCCATTTAGATACGGTGTTGTCGGGTGTCCGTTTCTCAATTCTCGATATCCATCTATCTAGCACGGATAGAGTCAGAGAGTTGGCCGGTCCAACAGGAACACCGGGTCCAAGGTTGCGGCGATGATCCTTCAGGAATCGAGAGATTTGTGGAGCAAAACCGATCCTTCCCCTTGGAGCGATTATAAGCTGCTTCAGAATGTTGAAAAGGTAGGAAGCCCAGTTGATGGGCGATTTACGCATAATGGCTATCATTATGTCGAAAGCCTCTCGGTTATAGTTTTGGTTGGGCATTCGGCCCATGATAGACCGCTGAACCAAGTCATGAAAGACTTGGAAATGAGGAGCGAATTTTTCTTTCTTCCCGTGCTCGGCGACCGGATCGATGGAAGAAGAGAAGATATGGGCATAGTCTTCCTTAGCCGGGAAGAACGGCGTTGGGAAGTCTGAAAATCCTTCGGTTGGAAGGCTGAAGAAAACGGCAAAGCAGACGTTCCCAGAATCTCACAAAGAAGCTGGTACTTGTGAGAGAGTTGACTTTTAGCACCCTAGGGTCTAACCGGGAGGTCAGAGTTGGAGAACCGATGACACATTTCTTCAATGGTCACTGGAGAGTAGGTTAAATCGGTTTTCCCTTTAGTGGGAAAACCGCGGTATTCAGCGAAATCCGTCTCGCTGAATAGAAAGGACTGACCGTAAACTCGTGCAACGATTATTTCTCGATGCGCCTCCTTTGCGGTCTGGAAGAATTCATCGACTACTAGGTAGTCGAGGATGAATCTGTTTTCTAGAAATCCTTTTAGCACGCTTCTTTCAATGGCTAAGAACATTTCTTTGACATCGTGATCTTCGTATTGGTAGATCGAGTTGAAGTCAGACAAGAGAATTTTCTTTGCTAGTGGGTCGGAGTTCATGTTCTTGAGATAGTTTAAGCTCAAGACAGTTTTTGTGAATAGTGAATTTTGTGAAGAGTTGTGAGGATTTGAGGGTGGTTTATACAGCCAGGGGTTCGGCTAGATCAATAGGTTAAGCATGCTTAGTGATGTCATCAAATAGTTAATAGTCTTTAACTTGTTGAAGTGTATAATGTTTGTTTCCAATGCAAAACTAATTATTACTAAGATATTCATGATGACAAAGATCTATTGACAAGATGTGAGTCTCCCTCTCTTGAAGATGGACACATATCGTCATCTCGATTGCGGTAGACTATTTTATTTATTACAGGCTTTATTTCTCAAGGTATGCATGAAAACGCGGTTAGCTATCCCAAGATAACCGGAAAAGTTCAATCCATCGAAACCAAAGTGTATGTGTACTAATCGGTTTTCCATGACCGGTTTTAGTTGGATATTTTATTCCGATTGTGAAGAGATGTTGAGTCATATCAACATTTGTTCAACTTTGGATTAAGTATATCCACTTCCACCAGGTCATTTCAACTGTGTAGTAATTATACATGTGATTTGACATCATGAAGTGATCAGGCATACCCGGAGACTTCCTCCCAGATGGCATTCTTGAATTTTCAATGGCCTATTTGAATATGGTTTGAGAAGCGAGAGCTTCTCCCTGAACACATATCCTGGTTTTTCACTATTATGTATGTAAGCAATATGCATGCATGATCATGATATAAGTTGCTTAACATCGGTA
Organism: Impatiens glandulifera; assembly: GCF_907164915.1. Taxonomy (NCBI): domain Eukaryota; kingdom Viridiplantae; phylum Streptophyta; class Magnoliopsida; order Ericales; family Balsaminaceae; genus Impatiens; species Impatiens glandulifera. The sequence goes on from NC_061865.1 coordinate 25,378,832, forward strand.
ATTCCTGGAATATTTCTGAAATGAGAGAACTTAGCTTCCTGTAGCGGTTTGGTGAAGATGTCAGTTACTTGTTGCTCAGTCAAGACGTATTCCAGCCGGATGTGTTTCTCCTGAACGTGCTCCCAGATAAAATGGTGTCTTATATCAATGTGCTTTGTTCGTGAGTGCAACACCGGATTGTATGTAATCGCTATCGCGCTAGTGTTATAATAGAATATTGGAGATTCCTCAGCAACTACGCCAAAGTCCCTTAGTTGTTGTTGGATCCAGAGGAGTTGTGCACAGCACCTTCCGGTTGCTATATACTCTGCCTCTGCGGTTGATGTTGCAACTGAGGTCTGTTTCTTGCTGCTCCAGGTAACTAGCCGGTCACCCAGAAACTGACAGGTACCACTTGTACTCTTTCTATCGATCTTGCATTCTGCGTAATCCGCGTCTGAGTAGCTTATGAGGTTGAAACTTGAGTCTTTTGGATACCAAAGTCCCACTTCTTGAGTTCCCTTTAGATATTTTAATATTCTTTTGGCCGCAGTGTAATGTGATTGCTTTGGATTTGCTTGGAATCTCCCGCATACTCCAACCGCAAACAGAATGTCCAGTCGGCTGGCTGTTAAGTAAAGAAGGGATCCAATCATTCCTCCATATGTTGTGATGTCAACGGCTTGACCATCCTCATCTTTGTCTAACTTTACGGAAGGGCTCATTGGTGTTGCCGCTTCTGCGCATGTATCCATTCCAAAGTTTTTCAGTAGTTCGGCTGTGTACTTTGGTTGGCTTATAAAAGTTCCGGCTTCAATCTGCTTAACCTGAAGTCCTAGGAAGAAACTCAGTACTCCCATCATACTCATTTGAAATCTGTCAATCATCATCTTTGAAAACTTATCACATAGTTTTGGATCGGTTGATCCGAAAATAATATCATCGACATATATCTGAACAAGTAATATTTGTTCCTTTCTCTCAAATTTGAAAAGTGTTTTGTCGACTGAGCCTATTGTAAATTTTTGTGATCAAATAGGAATTGTGTTAACGTATCGTACCAGGCTCTTGGAGCCTGTTTCAAACCGTAAAGGGCTTTGTTCAGCCGGTAAACATGATTTTCGTGTTCTGCATTTTTGAAACCTGGAGGTTGATTAACATATACCTCTTCATTTACCTTACCGTTTAGAAAAGCACTTTTAACATCCATTTGAAAAACTTTGAAATTTTTGAAAGCCGCATATGCTAAAAATATTCTAATGGCCTCAAGTCTAGCTACAGGGGAAAATGATTCTTCAAAATCAACGCCTTCTTCCTGTTTGTAGCCTTGAGCCACTAATCGGGCTTTGTTCCTCGTAACTAAACCGTCTTCATTGAGTTTATTTCTGAATACCCATCGTGTTTCTATAACCGGTTTATTTTTCGGTCTAGGGACTAGGTATCAGACTTTATTTCTCTCAAACTCGTTTAATTCCTCTTGCATTGCTAGGATCTAATCGGGATCTGACAATGCTTCATCCACCTTTTTCGGCTCAATTTGTGATATGAAAGCGGAGTTTTCATAGTGTTCCAAATTTTGTTGCCTAGTTCGAACGGGTGAGGATATGTTACCTATTACTAGTTCAAGAGGATGATTTTTGTTCCTTCTAAGGTTTATCCGAGACGTGTCTATCAAGCTTTCGGTTGGCTGGTCAAGGTTAGACTGATCGGTAGGTTGAACAGAGTCAGACCGACCGATTTCTTCAGTCGAAACTGAAGAGTCAACTTTCTGCGGTAAGGCAGCTTGAGCAGGCTGAGGTTCAGTATCAACCGCTTGGTCATTGACAAATCGTCTAAAAACCGGAACCTCGTCTTCATCATCAGAATACATATTAAAATTTTCCATTCTATTGTGAAGGTCGAAGGGTAATGCAGTGTTTCGTTCAACCGATTCATCAAAAACAACGTGGGTTGTTTCTTCAACTGTTAAAGTCCTAGTATTATATATCCTATAGGCTTTACTTACAGCTGAATATCCCAACATTATTCCCTCATCGGATTTAGCATCAAAATGCGGTCAAATAATTTTTGCCGTTGTTGTGAACAAAACATTTACTACCAAAAATTCGAAAATACCGTATGTTTGGAATTCGATCATAGTATATTTCAAAAGGAGTTTTGGAAAAACGTTTAGTTACTAAAGATCGGTTTTGTGTGTAGCATGCGGTATTGATAGCTTCAGCCCAAAACTTTTGAGCAATACCCGAATCAGCTATCATTGACCTTGCGGCTTCCTTGAGAGTTCGGTTTCTTCTCTCAGCCAGACCGTTTTGTTGAGGAGTTCTGGCACTAGACAACTCGTGTCTAATACCGGAATCATCAAGAAAAGTGGTTAATCTGCTATTTATAAACTCAGTTCCTCTATCACTTCTGATTTTGTTTACTCGAATAGATTTTTCATTTTGTATTCTAAAAATCAATTTGATCAGGTTTGGATTTGCTTGATTTTTAGAGGCTAGAAATGTTACCCAAGTAAACTTAGAATAGTCATCAATAACTACCATAGTATAATGCATGCCTCCTAGATTAGTTACTTTAACCGGACCAAACAGATCTATATGCAAGAGTTCTAAACATCGTTCAGATTGATAATTTCCTTTACTTTTGAAAGATGACTTTATCTGTTTGCCCATTTGGCATGCAGCACATACTTTATCTTTTGAAAACTTAACATTTGGAAAAACGTAGACTCGTTCTTTAGAACATATAAATCTTATTGTTTTGAAATTCAAATGGTTTAGCCGTTTATGCCAAAGCTAGTTTGGATCATTTCCAGCTATCATGCATACAGGTTTTCAAAATCAGTTTTCCAATTAACTTTGTAAATATTTCCCATTCGGTTACCGGTTAAAAGGATATCATTTTGCTGATTCTTAACTAAACATGCATTTTTATGAAATTCAACTTTATAACCCACATCACACATTTGACTTATACTTAATAGGTTAAAATGCAGTTGTTCAACCAGTAATACATTATTTATGGATAGGTTACCATGGACAATCTTACCCTTGCACACGGTTTTACCTTTCGAGTTGTCACCGAATGTTATGACTGCTCCGGTTTCATACTTGATGTCGGTTAGTAGCTCATCGTTGCCGGTCATGTGTGTTGAACATCCGCTGTCCAGATACCATTCCGAGTTGTTTAGCCGGTTACTTCTCCTAACCTGCAAAACAAAATTATTTACACCTTTTTGGTACCCACATTCAGTTGGGTCCATGGTTGATTAGTCCCTTTGGGATCCAGACTTGAATAAGTCGGATCACTTTCCCGGTATCTATTCTTATAATGTTTGGCTTAACTTCTTGATCTTTGCTCAAGAATGCCTTATGTTGTGGTGATGAGTTTCTTTGAGACCTAGATTTACTTGTTTTATTTTGTTTATTTTCTTTCCGGTTGACTTTCCTTCTCTCAGAATGAAGCCAGTTTTTTGATTCAGTCGGACTTACATATTTAAGCTCTTTTTCCGGTTTTAAATCATGTTCTTCCTCATTTTCGGTTGTTGAACTCTTGACAAATCTTATGAATGGAAGATTGTCTTTCGTGAGTTTCATTCCGTTAGGTTGTTTTGATTCGTTTTGTTTGTTTTGTTCGTAACCGATACCAAATCTACATTTAGGATGTCTTTTATAATTACACATCTGTTTTACGGCTTGACGAGATCTCTCCCACGCAGCCGTAACATATAGTGCTCGTTCATCGGTTTCAGTTACCGGTTGAACTATCTCCTCATTGTCTAAGGATAGTTCATCCGTTTCATACATTGTGGTTTCGCATGTCTTAACAGCGATACTACTTGACTCTACGATTTGAGGTTCTACCGGAGTGGGTATGTATGCAGATATGTTTCTGAACTCAGCGACCATTTCGTTGAGTGCAGAAATCAAATCTTCCTTAGTAAACTCATCAGAAGAGAAATCAAATACCTCTTCGTCGTTTGCCATGAAGCATGTTACCCTTTCTTCACTATCTTCGTTGTCGGAGTACGCCCACTCGCTTCCCTTCGTCGGCATGTTGGTCGTCGTTTTTCCGGTAGTCGTTCCGTTGGTTGTCATTTCTCTGGTAGTTGTTCCCTTGGTAGTTGTTACGCTGGTACCGGTTACCTTGGTAGTTGTTGCCTTGATAGTTGCCTTGATAGTTTCCTTCCGGTTTTCTGTCGTCTCTCCTCGGTTTTCTGCATTCTGACCTGAAATGTCCAAAACCGTCACAGTTATAACATCTTTTATTTGATTTATCTACATAATTATAACTAAAATTATTGTTAGATGGTGGTTGATTCTTCTTCATGAATCTCCCAAATTTCTAAGCTAGCATCGCCATCACATCCTCACTGATCTGATCAGCGTTTTTGACTAGAGCCGGAACGGTTGATACTTGGATCGCCGGTTCCATTGATGTAACCAAAGCTCTGGTTGCGGTTGACGTGGATGCTTCATCTTCGATCCGAGACTTAATCTCGAACTCGTAGGCTTTTAGATCCTCAAACACATCATGCAACTTCATCTGCCCGAGGTTGCTTGATTCCCTCATCACCATGGTCTTGATATCCCATGTGCTCGGCAATGATCTTAAGGTTTTGATGATTACTTCACGGTTGTCGTATTTCTTTCCGAGTGTTTGAAGCTCGTTGACCACACTAGTGAACCGATTACTGAATTCCTTCATATTTTCCCCCGGTTTCATCCTGATGTTTTCATATTTTTGTGTAGCCACCAAGATTTTGTTCTCATTTGTTCTTTCATTTCCTTCGTGGATCTGAATGATCGTTTCCCAGGCTTCCTTTGCATTATCGCAGGCTGATATCTTGTTCAAGGTGTTATCGTCTATAGCTTTATAGATGTGCCTCATGCAATGGTTGTCCAGGTTACTCCGTCTTCGATCTTCATTTGTCCATTCGTCTAGCTCTTTGTTAATCTTGATTGGCTCTTCTTTCAGGACTCGGCTCATCTCATCATTCAGCGTGATCAGATGTAGATACATCTGTTTCTTCCAACTGCTAAACGCTTCACTGTTTAGCATTGGCGGCTTATCGCTGTGGGTCATGCTTCCCATCTTCTTCGGTTGCTTGAGTACTAAGAACCTCGCTCTAATACCACTTGTTAGGATCGGGGACGCCCTTGGAGGACCGGGGTGTTTCCGGTTTTAGGAAGGGTGGTCGCTTACAACAACACACAACACTTTGGGGATAGTCCGGTTAGAGACTATAACCGTTCTCAGCACTTCGCAAACTGTCATAGACTCTTGAACCGGGTTCAAGGGAGGAAATGTCTGTTTCAGTCTGAAGCAACGTATGCGACTTAGTTTGATGAGATTAACAAGGAGTCGGTTAGATGAAGTATATGGACCGGTTTGATTAGGGATTATGTTTAGGTTGGTAATAGTTCGGTTTTTATAGTGAGTGAGCCAGAAATAAAAGAAATGACACGAGACAGGATTTTTTATGGATGTTCGGAGCAAACCCTCCTACGTCACCCCTTCTTCTCAGGTTATGAGAAGGTCTCCACTAACTTTCAAAGTTACAACACTTATAATGCCGGTCGAGCCTAACTCGCTACTCGCCGGTTACACCAATTCACTCTTAATGTAATACACAACACAACACAAACACAAACTTGTGTCGCCATTAATGAGGTCGCTTCGTCTTCCTTTTATAGTGAGGATGATCCCAACGGTCACTTTCTTCTCTCACCGTGGGATTGGTTAATCCAGCGTCACGCCGGTGCAGGGAGGTTGCTTGCACGTTTCACCTTCCTCAACACTTGGCAAGCATGCAGGCACTTCTGAGTATAAGATGACGTTGCCGGTTTGCAGTATCGAACACGTGCCAGGCATGCACCTTCCGGCTATCGAAGTCGGATCAGTAAGTCATCATTGTTTTCCTGGAATACTTCTGATCGGATCTTATCTTCTTTTATCTCTTCAAGACACGTCTATTTCGTCATATTACGTCATCTCTGCAGATTGTAGTTTCCGGTTGATCTTTACACAGTATAGTCCGGCTGGAATGAATACTTGTCTTTGCTAGCCGGTCTCTTGAGAGAGTTAAAGCCGGTTCCTCTGATCTTGACTTGATCACTTGGAGCTGGATTTCTTTGAAGGGTTCTTACGCCGGTTTGTGAGGCTCCAGCCGGTTTGTGCAATTCGATCTGTTCATGCACATAGAAGTTAATAGTTGTTTAGTTTTTCTGACCGGTTCCAAAAATTAACTCTACTTAATTTTTCTATCACGTGCAGTCTAACTAGCGAAGTTAGACGTGCAGCAGAGTTTCACGTGCAGGCTAACATACAGAGTTAGACGTGCAGTCTAAATAGCGGAGTTAAACGGGCAATCTAACACACAGAGTTAGACGTGTTGTCTAATTAGCGGAGTTAGACATGCAGTCTAACTAGATGAGAGTTATATGTACAGTCTAACTCCTTTAAATTAGTCAGAAGGGAAGTGTAATTAGACGTGAAGTATAATGGAAAGAGAAAGTTAGACGTGCAGTCTAACTCCTTCAGATTAGTCTGAAGGGAACCGTAATTAGATGCGTTGTCTAATCCCATTAGACCAGGTGGTCTAATGGATCTTGTTATTAGACGGGGACGTCTAATTTCATTAGACGAGGTCGTCTAAGTGAAATACATCTAATGCCATACTTAAGCAGTTGCTTGAACCTAGCACCCGCCTACCCACGATTACTAGTTGTACGCTACTATTGCTCCACTTTCTATTGAAGATTAGTACGGCAGCCAGTTGCAACCAATTAATCAATGTCACATATGCAAATATTCTTCACACTACTTTTTTTTGCAGGTATATCCCTGAAGAATATTTGGCGCACTACCAGATTGGTACGGCCACGATCCTTGTACTCAGAGTCTGGTGTGTACTATGAAGGTGTTCCAATGGAAGTAAGCCACGTGTCATTATGAAGATTCGACCGTTGGTACATGATCCTTGTTTAAAGAACCTCAAGGACAATGGACGAACTGCCAGACATTTTAGCCGGAACAACCAGAAATCGAACACTCAAACTTTCAAACTTAAAAACTGTTAGTTGCTTTCTTGCTTTACTGTGTTAATCAAGAGAGAGTTAGAATTAAAGCATCGTTTTAGCTGAGTTATATTCTTCATCATATTGTATGTTTAACAGAGTCTGTTCTTTTCAACCGTGAGCTATTCGTGCAAACTGTATTTGATTCAGAGTATATTATAGTGAATCCTTCTGGTGGTTGAAAGAAGGGGTGACGTTGGAGAGTTTTCTCCGAACATCCATAAACAAACTGTTGTGTCTTTTTCATTCTGTCATCTTCTCATTCTTGATCCTAAGCTTCAAACCTAAGTAAACATTTTTCGCACTTTATTTTGTTTCAAGTGTTTGCAAGGGTTTGCGCAGATTAAAAAGTGATTTACGTCCTGAATAGGATTTCTATCAAATTATTTTTCTTAAGCCTTCATCAATAGCCTTACCCCGTCTCTATTGATTAAGTCGATCCTTTCAGTTTGGAGATGTAGTGAGACATTAAATAAGTATGATGAGGCATGCCGGATGCAAATCCGGTTTAGGATTTTATAATGCCATCCCAGACAAGTCTTGTAAAATATTAAACTCAACAACAAACAAGTTTAAGCCAATAAACTTTGTTAGAGGGAATTTAACTGATAAAGACATTGATCCAAGCTAGGAAGACTTATTTATATCAAGTCAACTGTTACAAACTAATTAGTATAAGCCAATTATGTTATAATGGATTTACTGTTTATTTTCAAATGCATACATGTATGGTTAAGGATCTGTAGGGTAACAATCTACTGATCGGAAGTAGAGTAGGAAACTCTAACAAAATGAACTATAAAAATAAGATATCTAATCTCGTATGTATAATAGACAAACATGATCAAAACTGGCTATGGAATAAGAGATTAAATCATCTTAATTTTAAACCATTAACAACATTTGTGTGCATTATTTAGTTTCCGGTTTACCTAATTTGAAGTTTTCAAAGGACAATGTATGTTCTGCTTGCCAGATAGGCAAGCACATCAAATCAACATTCAAAAATAAAGGGAAATCTCAGTCCAACTGATGCTTGAAACTTCTAAACATGGACCTATTCGGTCCAATTTCTATAAAAACCTTGGGAAGAATGAGATTCACCCTAGTCATTATTGATTATTTTTTCGAGATGTACGTGGGTTATTTTCTTACACTCTAAGGATCAGACGTATGAGAATTTAATTAAGATCCTTAGGAGAATTCAAAACGAAAAATCTTTAAGCATTATCAAGATTAGAAGTTACCGGGGAACATAGTTCACCAATAAATGCTTAACTTCTTATCTCGAGGAGTCTGGTATTAAACACGAGTTGTTTAGTGTTAGAACTCCATAGCAAAATGGTATTGCTGAGACAAGAGTCGGAACACTAAAGAAAGCAGCGAGGTCTATGCTTTCCGACTCAAGTGTTCCTCAGAAGTTTTGGGCAGAAGCCATAAACACATCATGCTACACACAAAATCGGTCAATAGTTAATAAATGCTTTTATAAAACACCTTATGAACTATTTTATGGAAGAATTCCTACAGTTTCATACTTTCGAACTTTCAGGTGTAAGTGTTTCATTCATAATAATGAGAAAAATTATTTGACCGCTTTTGATGCTAAAGCAGATACTGGAATCATGTTAAGCTATTCTCAGTTAGTAAAGCTCTTAGAGTATATAATAATCGAACAAAAACTGATGAGGAATCCTATCATGTTGTTTTTGATGAATCTATTGAAAATAATTTAGACCATTTCATTGATATTGCTAACAGATTAGAAGCGTCAAGTCTCGAATCTGATAGTAATGATGAAGCTCCAGTCAATAGAACTCATTCGTCTGATCAGATGGCTGATCCGGTTGAGAGTTAACCAGATGTCCAAACTTCAAATCAGTTAACAACTGACAGTTCGGATGTTGCGGGGCCTTCTAACCATACATCTAATCCTCCTAGACCAAACTTTAAATGGAACAGAAATCATTCACCTGAATTGATAATTGGCAATCCTAATGCTCCTCTTAGGACCAGACATTATTGGATGAAATGGAAAACTCGGCCTTTATTTCTCAAATTGAGCCAAAGAAGATTAATGAATCATTGTTTTATCCAGATTGTATTAATTCAATGCAAGAGAAGTTGAATCAATTTGAAAGAAATAAATTGTGGCATCTAACTCCAAGGCCGACTAATCAATCGGTTATTGGAACAAGATGGGTTTTTCAAAACAAGCTTAGTGAAGATGGCTTAGTTGTGAGAAACAAAGTCCGATTGGTAGCTCAAGGATATAGATAGGAGGAAGGAATTTCCTTCGAGGAGTCATTCGCACATGTGGCTAGACTTGAAGCAATCTGAATCTTCCTAGCTTATGCATCTTTTAAAAATTTTAAAGTTTTTCAAATGGATGTGAAAAGTGCATTTATAAATGGAATTTTAAATGAGGATGTATATGTTGAACAACCACCTTGATTTCTAGATCATTCATTGCCAAATAAGGTTTTTAAACTTGACAAAGCCTTATACGGTCTTAAATAAGCTCTTAGAGCTTGGAATGACACTTTAACTAAGTTTCTATTTGATCATGATTTTGTAATTGGCACCATAGACAAAACATTGTTTTAATTTGTTAAAAACTCTCATATTTTACTTGTTCAAGTCTATGTAGATGATATCATATTTGGGTCAACTAACCCCATACTATTGGAGAAATTTGTCAAGTTGATGCAAGAAAAATTCGAGATGAGTATGATGGGAGAATTAACTTTCTTTCTTGGTCTTCAAGTTCTTCAACTTGAAGAAGGTACATTCATCAACCAGACCAAATATATTAAGGAGTTGTTAAAGAAGTTTGGAATGAAAAATTGATCGGTTGTAGCTACTCCAATGAGCTCCTCCACCAAGCTCGAAAATGATGAAGATTTCCAAAGTGTCGATATCATTACATATAGAGGAATCATCGGTTCTTTGCTCTATCTTATTGCTAGCTGACTAGATATCATGTTTGTTGTCGGCGTTTTCGGAAGATTTCAGGCTAATCCTAAAAAATCTTATTATGTTGCAGCCAAGCAAATTTTGAAATATTTAAAGGTGACTCCAAATGTGGGACTGTGGTATCCGAAGGATATCAGTTTTAATATAACTAGTTATTCAGATATAGATTATGCAGGGTGAAAGATTGATCGGAAAAGCACAAGTGGAACTTGTCAGTTCCTTGGTGATTGTCTGATCTCTTGGTTCAGCAAGAAGAAGACGTCTATCGTCATGTCTATAGCTAAAGTTGTACCTTGCTTCAAGTAGTTGTTGTTCTTAACTCTTGTGGGTTCAACAACAGTTGAGGGACTACAGAATTGAGGCAAAAGAGTCACCAATTTTATGAGACAACACTAGTGCTATTAAAATAACATACAATCTAGTGTTGTACTCTCGGACTAAGCATATCGAAATCAGACACCATTTCATCCGGGAGCATGTCAGTCAGAAGCATATTCGCCTTGAATATGTCCCAACATATCAGCAAGTGGTAGACGTTTTTATGAAGCCCCTCTCTGAGACTAAGTTTTCTCACTTTAGAAATATTTTAGGGCTTGTTGATCTAAGTTAATTTGTTAACTGAACATGCATAAATTGAGGGGTAATTTGTTATTTAAAATGACTGGACAGACGTGTGTAGACGGAGGTCTCAATCAATCTAATAAGATCAATCGTCTAAAGGAGCTATGTACTTAGACAAATGTTTGCTTAAGCAATTTGCGCCTTAAGATTGGTTATATGTCTATGTATAAGACAAACATCTGAAGCGTCTGTAGACGTTCGTGGTTAAACGTCGTCTGAACAGACACATGTTAGACGTTTGTAGAGGAGCGCGGTTAGACATTGTCTAATTAGACGTCTACCCAACTTAGATGCAAGGAATGAGGATGGCATATTAGACGTCTAATTATGTGTGTCTTTGGATGTTTTATCTTTAGACGAATAGGACATCTGTTTATCTTCTCATGAGCTGTCCATGTACTTTTCCCGTCCAAAATTGAAAAGTCATATCTTTAATAACTTGAAGACACGTGTATTTCAATGTTAAAAAGATGACTAATATATCTGAAGGATCGCTTCTTTTCATCGTCTAAAATTATGATAGTTTTTATGATGGCTTTTAATTGACGTCTTTTAATTATGATTTTATTGGGAATACGTTTATACATTAAATGACAGTTCTCGTTTAATGATGACTTTCATAGTCATGTGTCATTCATACTCTATAAAGAGTAACTAATACATCTAAATAGACTTACTATTTTCTCTAAGATTCTGAATACTTACTTTCTCTCACTAAGAAAAACCCTTGTGATTCTTAGGTGTCTAAATCCTTTAGCAATCCTAATACTCGTTCTTAAGTCAAGAAATGGTCTCTCTTGCACCATCTACTCTTCAAGTGAACTTCAATTATGTGTCCTCTTTGTTGATTCTAGAAATGGTCACGATGTTTGAAACTCTTAAAGCTTCGGGTTTGGAAAAGTTTCTTGGGGCTCCTATCATCATTCAAGAACCGGAGGTTCGTGAATTCTTTAGGTCTACAAGGATAATCGATAATAAGCTTATCTTGGAAAAAATTAATGGAGAAAATGTCTACTTTAGTGAGGAAACTTTTGCTCTATTCTTCAGGTTCCCATCGGAAGGGTTATCTGAGTTCCCTACCTCTTCTAATAAAGTCTTATCTGAGATGAGGCTTATCTTCACAGATATATCTTTTGAGGGGCATCTCTTCCCTATCGATACTCACGGACTGAAGTCTTCTCTAAAAGTTGAGTTCTCCATCCTCAACGACATCATCTCTAAATCAATCTTGGCTAAGGGTACTTATAATTCCTACTGGAAAAAAGGTATTTGAGATAATGGTTGCTATAACCAGGGGAACAACAATCAACTGGTCGAAAATCCTCTTCAAAAACTTGGTGGAGATGATCTCTTCTCCAAGGAAGCCATTTGGGTATGTTGGTCCGCTCAGCATGCTGCTCTCTTTTCTCCTTTCAAATATTAGACATGGGGTCCTCATTAAGTCGTCCAGAGTCTTGGACTATCAAAAAGTCCTTAACTATGTTCTTAAGGTAGGTAGGCTAAAGCTTAAGAGAAGAAATCGGGTGTTTCAAAGAGCTCAAAGATCATATTAAGACTCCGTCCTTCCCGATGATGTCAAAAAGGGGGAAAGAAGTGGCCCGGTGTCCAGGGGGAAGATCATGCAAAAAGATTCTTCATCAAGGGTAGAGGTGGATAGGAAAGACCTAGTCTAGAAAGACCCAACTTTTATTTTTATGGGCAATCTTTGCTAAAATGTAAAATCGAATCTTTCCTAATTTTTTCTAATATATAAAATTTTGTTATTTATGGATATGTTCTTTTTCCCGATCTTTCAACTAAGTTTTAACATCATCAAAAAGAGAGATTGTTGAGTCAAATCTAATTGACTAAAATAAACTAAGGAAATAAGTTTATTCAATGCGGAAATAATTTTGATGATTTATGATAAATTTAGTTATAATAATACTAAGATGTCTATATGTTTTGTGCATGCACAAATCTAAAAAACTTTGCTACTTCAGACACGGTCTGAAATAGGTTGTCTTAGACGTATTATGTAATTCACTAAGTGAAGCTGAGAGATAATTTACTAGACTACCTGATAGTCATTAATAGTGTGTTGTAAGTTGAACAAAGGGTGTTCTATTTAGCAGTGTGTGTGCTAGGAGTTCAGAACAGACGGACAATTAAGTCTTAGGTTTCTAAAAGGGTTTCTGTAGGCGTTATACAATTTAAAGACTTCTAGTGAATATCCTTCATGTTGAAGAAGAAGGGGTGAGGTATGAGTTTTATCTCCGAACATTCATAAAATTCTCTGTGTTCTTTATTTTCAGATATTTGCATTCATCTACTAACGCTTCAAATCCAACAAATTATTCCGTAGTTGAATTCTTTCAAAAGTTTGTGAAGATTTGTGAAGAATAGAAATAGATTTTAACTTCTAACTGAATTAAAATCGAATCAAATTTTGTAAATTATTAACCATAGTCAGACCCCGTCTCTATTTTCAATATCGATCCTAACAGATATGTCATCCTAACATATATATGTAAGAATATTTTTAAAATTTAATATTAGTTATAAAGTAAAATAATTAATACAAATAGAATTTTTGATATATATATAATAATAATTTATTAAAAAGATTCAATTAAATAAAAAATATAAGATTAAAAATAAAATAAAAAAGATAATACGGTGACATATCTAATAAATATGAATAAAAAAAGTAAAGAAATATTTTAACCTAATAAAAATAAGTGAAGAAAAAAAATTTAATAAAAAGGGAGACAAATAATTAAATAAATTAATTAATTTTTATTTAAATATATCATAAATTAATTTTTAAATAAGTTGATATATATATATATAATTATATAAATTATTAAATTTTTATCTAATCACTCGCTACACTTACACTCATTTTAAACATACTTTAACAAATTCATCATTATTAGTCATTTTTATCGGTCACATTATACCATAATTTTAGACTTTTTCATCAATCATTTTCTTAATTCTTCAAACATAACTTGGTGCATTTCTAATTGAAATTATTTTATAATTATATATATATATATATATTATGAGAAATGATTGGGAGAGGGAATGGGAAAGAATGATGTGACTAAATTTGATTAGAATAACAAAATTTCTCTCTCCTCACCTTTTATCTTTTTCCAACAACCAGTGATGTAGTGACACATCAATCCATCACTCAAATTCCCTAACTCAAATTCCTTCGTATATTATATAAAAAGGAAGAATTTATTTTTATTTAAATATACCATAAATTAATTTTTAAATATGTTATTATATATATTTAATATATAATTATATAGATTATAAAATAATTAATTCAAATTTATTTAAATATATCACATATTAATTTTTAAATATTTATTTATATATATATATATATATTTAATAAATAATTATATAGATTATAAAATAATTAATATATATAATTATTTCTTAAAAATAATTCATAAAAGGGAGTTATTTTCGATATATAATTATAAAAATGTATAACTTATACCCACTTATTAACTTACTTACGGTTGAGTTTATGTTTAAATGAATAAATTCGATTTATTTTGTCTAATATAAATATCTAAATCACTCATATAGTTGTGTACCCATATGCCCTCACCAATTCATTATTATCGATCACATTACCATCATTTTAGACATTTCTTAAGTTACATTTTAAATAACTATATATATTTATATAATATATAAGAAAATTATTCTTATACAAACAAATATAATAAAAATAATTATATCTCTTATCCTAATATTAAATAATAATAATAATATATATATATAACTTTATTATTATATCTTAAATTTTTTCAATATATTATATTGACTTATTAATAAAAATAATTTTTTTTCTCATATATATATCTTTTTAAATTAAATATATTTATCTTCAAATTTATTTTTTAATATATAATAATTATATAATGTTAAATATTTATTTATTAAATTTAATATATAAATATTTATATCATATTTTTTCTATCTATTTTTTTTTTTAAGTTATTAAATAATATTTTTGTATTTTATATATCTTTTTCTATTTTTAATTTATATGTATATAATATTTGATTTAATAGGTTAAACTTTTATTTAACTTATATCTATATATATATATATATATATATTATGATGCTTAATTTTTAAAGTGTTCGGATTGGCGGGTCGAGATCTGTTTTTAATTTGAATATATATGTGGGAGTAAATGGATATTTCGGTCGGATTTTAGGTTGAGCCGCCATAAACTTAAAATGGTTAAAAATAAAATTAAAAATGCTATATGTATGTTTGAAACTTCCAACCTAATAATACAACTTTTTAATTAGACTAATAACACTTTATATTTTAAATTTAATATCAAATTAGATAAATGGAGGATGTTTTAACAATATAAGTTCAACTTTTTAACTAACTAATCTATATATATATATATATATATATATATAAAATGATGCTTAATTTTTAAAATATAGTATCAATTGAAAGTGGTCAAAATATATATGTGTACACAAAATTATAAAACTATTTCAATAATAATAAGTGGTTTAGCGGTTAAAGTGTTAATATTTCGTACTAGTGATTAGGGTTCGAATCCCTACAAAATAAATGACTAGTTACTTTATATTGGATACATGTAATTTTTGTCATATTTTTTAATAATTAGATAAAAAAATCAATGATGATAGATATTATTAATAATGTTATATATATTATATTGTTATAAATGTTCATGGTTCATTCAAATTTGTATAAAATTTAAAATATAAATTATTATTAACTTACTTGGTTAAAGAGTTTTTTCTTAAAAAAATTCAAAACATACCTATAGCATTTTTTATTTTATTTTTAACCGTTTCAATTATATGGGTTGGTCAACCCACAATCTAATCAAAGTATTCATTACTCTTACATATATATATCAAAGTTAACCACAACTCTCGACTTGACAAACTCAAATTAAGCATTATTAGACATATATAGATTATATTGTTATAATTGTCACGCGTTAATGAAATTTGGTGTAGAATTTAAAATTTAAAATCTTATTGAGCTTGACATTCTACGGAGGAGTAAAAGAGGAAACGAAAGCAAACATCTATAACATCATGGGCATCGTAGAATAAAGCTTCCCAGTAAGATACTTAGGCATACCACTCACGGTAAAACATATCCAAATCTTGCACTGCAAACCACTAATCAAGAAAGTGAAGAACTCAATTCCTGGTTGGGTAGCAAAGGAACTTACATACACTGGAAGAATTGAGGTGGTCAAAAGCTTGTTAATGGGAATCATCGGTTACTGGTCGTGGAAACTCGTGCTCCCGAAGAAGGTAATGAAAGAACTTGACGCACTAATGAGAAAATTTATTTGGGGAAGTAGTGGGAGAGGCGGGAAGAAGGTTAAGTAAATCGCACTTTGTAAACTAAAAAAAGAAGGTGACATAGGGCTCAAGAACTGTGTTGAATGGAATAAAACGTTGACAAATAAGAACCTATAGGCCATCGAGAGCAAACAAGAATCACTCTGGATCAAGTGGGTCCACACTCGGTTAATGAGACACGAATCAAGCATTCGGACATTCAAAATAAGCCAAGGTATGAGATGGTCATTAAAGAAAATCCTTAATTTAAGAAACAATATTGTAGGACTTTTTGACATTAGCTGGGGAGACGGTAGAAACACAATGTTTTGGCATGATCCCTGGTATGAGAATCAACCGCTAATTAATAAAAATAAATTCAGAAATGTGAGGATTAGGCGGGACTACATAATTGTCAAGGTTAGAGATATTAAAGACGAGCTATGGAATTCACGCCTTAGACGAATACCGATGGGGCAACGCATTCTCGAACATATTAGTAACATCCATTTCAATGAAAGAACATACGTACACCGATGGAAAGCCGAGGAAAATGGGAAGATGATTTCAAGCAAAGTGTGGAACACCATCTGAGAGAAGGAGCAAACAATAGATTGAGCTAATTTGGTCTGGTTGTCAAATGTTATCCCAAGCCACCAATTCATTATATGGCTTGAATTTCGGGAAATGCTAAACACGAGAGATCGCGTCAGGAAGTACATGGAAATTTCAGATTCAAGTTGTCTGATGTGTGAAGGGAATAAAGAAATAATTGATCATCTCTTTGGGAAATATTCGTTTGCTTGGAAACTATGGAATACATTTGCAAAAAATATGGAGCTGACCAGATTCTCGGGAGACTAGAAAGAAATCAAGGAAGTGGCTGTGAAGAAAACGAATGGCACAAAGTTTAAGTCAAAGATTTTCAAATGCGGATTCGGCTCAACAGTTTACAACATCGGCGGGAGGGAAACGCGAGGAAATTCTCGAGGAATCGAAGAAGTCTAGAGCAGATCTGGGATGATATTTTAAATGACTATAGCGCGAACATCTAGACGTGGAAAAGAGCCCCAAAAAGCGAACAAAATTGGAACCTCTATATGAACTAGAAGGTATCATATCAGGAAGTCACCAAAGATGTTTTTTAGCGAGATAAACGCAATATAAATTTGTTTGTAATTCCAATAATTGTTTATAATTCATTTCCTTTTAGACCGTAACAAACTTAATTTTTCTAGGATTGTTTAGGAAAATACAAAAACTCATTTTGTTTTTTTCCCGTTTTTGAGAATTTTAATAAAATAACGTTAAGTCATTTTCCCAAAAAAAATTAATCTTATTATCTTAGTTGTTAAAAGATTTTATTTGTTTTTATTATGTTGTAATTTCGAAACATACATATAACATTTTTAATTTTATTTTTAATCGTTTCCAGTTTATGGACGGGTGAACCCACGATCCGACCCAAATATCAATTTACTCTCATATATATATTTAAATTAACTTTTCAACCCATAAAATTCAAATTATATATATATATATATATTTGAAATAAAAAAATTATTATTATGATGTACAACGAGCTCAACCTTACCAAACGTTAAAAAATAAATTGAATTAATTGACCATATAAACTAACTAGTCAAGGCCATCTATAAGTTTCTTTTTCTTTAGAAACAATTAGGAAATCTTTTGTTTTATATTAATCAAATATTTATTTTAGGTGAAATGAAAGAAATCATAATAATTTATATTTTAAAATAATAAATTATTAATTTATTTTAGTTGACAATTTAAATGATTTAAAAAATAATTATTTGATAATAATAAAAATATTTATTTTTATTAAATGTCCTAATTATTAATATAATATTTTAAAGCACAAATATATATATATATATATATATATATATATTTAGTTATATCACTTATATAATAATTCTTTATAAAGAGCTCTTTTATGTTAAAAGTAAGAATGGTAAATAATGGGATAACGGATTAAGTAGGTAGCTCGCAAGCACACTTAACCATTTAATCAGACGCGACACGAACCGGACCTTAGGGTGAGTATCCACCTCTTTTTGCCGCTAGGCTAGAAGAGTGGATAAAAATGTGACAACGGATTAACTAAGTAGCGCGTAAACACACTTAACCATTTAACTAGGCGCAGAACTTGCCGTTTGACGGACTCGAACCGAGGACATTAGGGTTAATATCCACCTCTTGTTGCCGTTAGGCTAGAGGAGTGGATAAAAATTGGACAATAGATTAAGTATGTATCCCGTAAACATACTTAAACATTTAACCAAATGCAGAACTTGTTGCCAGACGGGCGCGAACCCAGAAACCTATGGTTAGTATTCACCTCTAATTGTCGCTAAACTAGAAGAGGGGATAAAAAAATGGGACAATAGGTTAAGTATGTAGCCTGTAAACGCACTTAACCATTTAATCAGGCGCATAACTTGTCGTCTGACGAGCTCGAACCCAGGAACTAAGGGTTGATATCCACCTCTTTTTGCCGTTAGGCTAGAAGAGGGGATAAATGGGAACATGTTAAGTTTTTTGTTGTCTGTAATTTAATTATTGTTTCATTGTCAAATTAGAAATTGTCTAGATCTGATCTTAAACTTTTGTATTTTTTTCACTCTTTTGAGTTTTTTTAATGAAATGGCACTGAGCTATTTTCCCAAAAAAAAGAATAGTAAATTATCCCTCTTCTAGTTTAGCGGTAACAAGATGTTGATATTCTCAGCTTTCTTGAAAGATCTTAGATTCGAGCCCGTCAAACGACAAGTTCTGCGCTAGTTAAGTGTGTTTGCAGATTATGTGTTTAACACCTTGTGGTGGCCACGTTTTAAATTCCAAAAAAATAAATGAGTGAGTTTTGTTTGAAGTAAAAACTCTTCGTTCTGATCTCTAGACGCACCGTTGTCTAATGTCCTCGTTTTTTATTTTGAAGCTTTCTATTTTATAATCCTTTATCATGATTAGAGAAAATAAGAAATATATATATATATATTATAATCCTTTATTATGAATAGAGAAAATAAGAAATATATATATATTTTTTAATTAATAATACTTAAAAAGAAATGGAATCCATATATTTCTTGGCGCCTTCTCGATTGTATGTCATAATTTCTATTTTTTAAGATTTAAATTTTATATATATTTTGTCTATTTCTATGTTGGAATGATTTTGATTATAGAAAATAAGATTTATTTTATATTTTTCTGTCTTAATTATTTTTTTCCAGTTTTTTTTTTTACGCTAAATCTATTCTCGACTATGAGTCATTTTCTTAGAAAATACTTTAACAAAAGGATGACTCCGATCATCTTTATACTTCCCCTCCGATCATCTTTATACTCCCCCAAAGATGAATATAGTCGAGAATAGATTCATATTATAGATTTATTAGTAGAAGGAGGGAATTCACTCTCTAATACAAAATAAATATACGAAGAAGAAACAATTTTACTTGATTTACCATCAACAAAAAAAACTTAGTCTCCAAATAAAAACTGAAGTTGTAGAGATGCAACAATTTGATTTGAACCTATCACCAATAAAAGAAGTCATTCTCCAAGAAAAAATTAATTGTACATAAATGAATCAATTTGACTTGAACCTACCACCAAAGCCCCAAGTTTCTTTCCAAGAAAAAAAATATGGAGATGAAACAATTTGACTTGAACCTACCACATATAGACGAGGAAGAAATTGTTGTTGTAAATGAAACAATGAGAGAACATTTGTCTAACAAAAGTAATTGGAAATCACAAGAAGATGCGCAACTCAAAGAAGAATTGCTGAAAAAATTGGAACTTAATGGTTAAAAATTGATCATTTCAATATTAACCGTTTTAAAAACCGTTAATATTAATGGTTGTTCAAGCAATTTATATAGAGGGAATAATATTAATCGTTTTAAAAATGTTGATATTGACCCATCTATATTAAAGAATTTTAAAATGGTTAATATTGATTCTCTCTATTTCTACCGCTTTAAAAATTGTTGATAATGAACACATCAATATATACGATTTTTATGCAACAGTTCAATCACTAATAATGAAGCCTAGAACCAAATAAGTGATAAGAAAAAGTGGTTGGTAATCTTACCTCGTAACAATTACACGTAAATATTATATGAATACAATATAATGATAATAGAACAGATACAATAGATTATTTAATGAGATGAAAAAAAAATCTTCTTGTTTGCTACGAGACCTGTGAAATTATAGTTCCTTTAAAATAGTTTTACCGTCTCTCATTTGTGCTGAAGAACGTCGTCGGTGGCTTCTTTCTAGGGTACAACGGAATCCGTAATGATTTAGCACAAAAAACCACTACAACAATGAACTAGACAAAAGTACCTAAATCACAATCACCGGGTTTCGCACAGAAATGGTCGAGTCAAGAAACTCGAAGAACACTCACAAAGATAAGGAAAAACTTGAAAAATATAGAGTGAAATATGATTGAAAATTAAACTCTAAAACTATTAATCAATTCTTTAATCCAATGGTTATCCTTGCTTACCTTTTCATTATCCTTGCAAGTTACGTCCAAAAATAAGTATTTTGTAGTTACAATTATAATTAACAACATTTGTTATTTGGCTCATTCAAGACATTAATGTTAATTGTAACAATTAACATATTTATTTTTATTTGGACTTAATTTCACCTTAATTTACATTGAATTTATTATGAATTTCATTTGAATTAATTTTACCTTAATTCACATTTGAATTTGCTATGAATTTCATTTGGATTAAATTTCAAAATTAATTCACATTTGAATTTGGTGTGAATTTCATTTGCTCAAATATCATTTCCATTTATTTAATGAAATTAGTTTAATTCCAACAGTGGGGCTGCGAGAGCATTAGATTGGGATCTGAAAGCAGATGAAATGATATTGGATAATTGAATAAGAATTTTATGTAGTAGGATTTGTATGCTTTAGTTGTTTGTTTCTGTAATCTCTGTTTTTGTTTGATTTAATCAGATACTTTGGAGTCGTTTGATTCCTTTAATCAAAGTTAGAGTTTGCCTAGCTTTGATCATTGACCATTTCTCCCAATTTTGGGTTTTTGATGAAATGACGTTAAGTTGTTTTCCAAAAAACAAATATTAACGATTTTTAAATTGGTTGATATAGAGGGGCTCAATATAAACCGCTTTAAAATCCCTACAATATCAGCGTTTTTTAATGCGGTTGATATAAATGGTTTAATATTAACTGTTTTTAAAAATCCCTACAATATCCGCTTTATAACTGTTTGTAAAATTTAGAGGAAAAAAATTAAAACTAAATAACTAAAGAACAAGAAATTGAATAAACTAGAGAAAATAGTTGGACAGGATTTTAAAAATCTTATTGATTTAATTTGCCTTAATAGGTTATAAAAGGGTTTTATACCTATGCTTTCATATAGGATATACCATAATTA